>NC_045958.1:55104701-55765489 GCF_010909765.2 Amblyraja radiata | reverse complement strand
AACTGCAGGTTCTCAACGTCAATTTCGTTCCATCCGAACAGCTGCAGTGCCTGGTTGTTTGAGCACACACTGCCAACGACTCCGATCTGCAATAGCTTGCTGCTGTCATCAGGCGCGGGTGGCCCGACAAGCGCACCTCGTTGCCTGCGGGGTGTACTTCCTTTCTTTCTGGTTCACGATGAACTGGTGCTCCGGGACGGGATCATCATCAAGGGTCACAAGGTGGTCGTCCCTGCCTCCCTGTATGCCTCGTACTACACCACTGCCCACATGGGGCACCCCAGGAGCCGATGCCACAGTCTCACATGCCCAGAACAGTACTATTGGCCTGGCATGGCAAAGTACATTAAGGCCCGTGTAGCCTCCTGCCCTGATTGCAACTCTCTTGCCCCTCACCAGCAGCGCCAGCCGCTTCTACAACAGCCGGCCCCTGACATGCCCTGGTCATCGCTGGCCGCGCAGACATTTTTGATTGGCGTGGTAAGCAATACCTCGTGTTGGTTGATTCCTACTCGAACTGGTTCGAAGTGGACCTTCTCCCTGCCATCACCTCTGAGATGGTCATCAGTAAGCTGCGCCGACACTTCGCCACCTTTGGGTCCCTGGTCCGTTTACAGACCGACAACGGCCGTCAGTTCACCAGCGCAGAGTTCAAAGCTTTTGCCGTGAAGTGGAACTTCACTCATTTCACCAGCAGCCCAGAATACCCGCAGAGCAATGGCCTGGCCGAACGTGCTGTCCGCAGCGCCAAGACCTTGCTCGAGCAGTCTCGTCTCTCCAACAGTGATTTCTACCATGGCTTGTTAAACCTCCGTAACATTTCCAGGGACAATACCATGCGATACCCTGCTCAACGCGATCCCCTGATGTCACGCGTTCTTCGCCCTCCGATGCCGATCGCACAACAATCCTTGGTGCCAAAGGTCCTTCAGCCTGCTGCTGTCAGCAACGGATTGCTCAACGGCATGAAGTTCAGCGCCGCTCCCACGACAAGTCCTGCCGCCCCCTCTCACCTCTGCTGCTGGCCAGGTTGTCGCTTGCAGATTTCCACCGGTTTCTCCCGACTCACAACCGTGGTCGGGGTGGATAATTCGCCACGGTCCTACTTGGGGGACTTTGAAGGGACTATCTATCGCCGCAGCCGCCAGCACCTGCTGGCTGTCAACGAGCCTAAGCCATCCCCTGCGGCCCCCGCATGCTCCTCGGTTGCGATTCGAGCCTGCTCCCACTAACTACCCCTCGACTCGCATGCCCCCATCTGCCCGTTCGCCGCGGTCCCCTCACCATGCTCCTCGGGTTCTCAAACCCTGTCCGCTCCTCCCCTTCCCGCACTCCTCTCTCACCGCCTGCTCCGATCTCTCCTGCACAATCCCCTTCCCCCGCTCTCTGTGCCGGTCGGCTCCCCTTCCGCATTCCAGGCTGAGTCTCCGCCTGCGTTCTCCATTCCAGCTGTTCCTGCTCCTCCTCCTCTTCTTTCGGGTGGGGAGGGTGAGGGTGCCATGCGCACCCGCTCGGGTCGGGGGTTCAGACCTCCTGACCGTTACGGTGATTTCGTTTAGATTTGAGGCAGGTTTTGTATAATCTCCTGCCAGTTGTATCTTTGATTTCTTAATTTCCTAAGGGGAAGGATGTAGATGGTTTATGCATGCAACTATAACGTAGCTACCTCAATCCACTAACCACGCCTACCCCTATCAGTATAACTGTGAGATCCTCCCTTGTTCCCCCTGTTGGTTCCAGCACGCCTGAAGACTAGATGCAGTTAGTGCTGGGAAGTGTGTACCATGTTGCTATCAATAAAGGACTCAGTAAACGGTTACAGTGTGTTAGACTTCACTCCTTTACACACAGGAATGTCGCTTTTGAGCTACGGAAGGCAGCTGTTTGGCAAGCATGGGGCTGGATGAAGATGTGGTCAGACTTGGTCTGCAATGGAACTTCGCTGAAGCACCAAACAAGGAGGTCAACCTGGGCTCAGAGACGCTGGGATCAAGGGATTCTGTTTAAGTTGCTCCGAAAATAGGTGCAGCGGGCCAGGAGATGCTGGCACAGCCTGTGCAGCTATTGCTGTGGAGGCTCCGAAAAGGAGTAGGCAGCTGGAATCAATAATCTGACGGCTCGGCTGTGCAGCTCCCACCATGGAGGCTCCGCAAGGAGCAGGCGGGCAGCATTCAATAAGCTGACGTCTCGGCCGGTGCAGCTACCGCCGTTAGGCTCCAAGTGGGAGCAGGTGGCTGGATTCAGTAGGCTGATGGAATGGCCGGTGCAGCTACCGTCATTGAGGCTCACCTCCGTTTGGGGCTCCAAGGGAGCAGGCGACTGGTCGCGGAAAGCTGATGGGTGCGGCCGTACAGACACCTCTGTTGAGGCTCAAGAAGGGAGCCAGCCAGATGCCTGTAGGAAGCAACACCTGGCTCAGGGTTGCGTATATTCCTCCCCTCTAGACTCAGTTGAGGCTCCAGAAGGGAGCAAGCCCAGACTCGGAGTCATTAGCAGGCACGACCTGTCCAGTCAGTATATAATAGAATTGTGCTCCCGGCTCAGGAGACACTTACAGGCTGCTCCAGTCAGATGCCTGTGGAAGCAAACATGGCTCAGGGTTGTGTTATATATCCCGCTCAGAAGAGGGGAAGCAATACCTAGCTCAGGTTTTGCATACAATATATCCGCTCAGAGAAGGGAAGAAGAAACCCTGGTCAGGGTTGCGTTATTTTAGCGTCCCGTTCAGTAGAGGGGAATTACTGGAGATTATTACATAAGTAACTCCAACTATGGGGATATTGACAAGGAATTCGAAGCCCCTGAACTTATGGGGGATATGCGCAGTTAATCATATGAAGGAGTTCCGTCTCTTGTCACATAATTTGCCATCCCTTCAGAGATAGGAGATCCACTGGAGAAGATCTGGCTAAGAGCATCAGTGATTTAACTTCTCATCAGCTAAGGAGGAGTATATGCTGGATATGGCTGGGAACTATGCCAGTCCCGATGAACTGCCTGACTTTGGATGCTTCCAAATGTCAATCTCACCATTTGGGATATCTCAGTGGTGATACGTGGGCAAAGAATTAAAATTTCAGTGTATCCAAAGACTGGTCACTGATGTCATTTCAGCCTTTGAAAGGGCAGTTGATGGGTTCAGTTTCCGATAGTGCAGAAGATGCATCAGCACTTCTATGTAATACGCAGTTGGAGCTAAATTGCCTTCGCAAAATGCTATAAGCCCTGAGGTACTTCCCTAAAAATTGCTCATTTATGCAGGGCCAGTAACTGCAGCCTGCAAAGTATCTCTTCGGAGAGGACTCATGTTAACAAGTTTAAGACTTGCAGGGAGAATTTTAGGCGGCTGCGGGTTGTGGTAGAACCATCCTATGTGGGTAGGGCTTCAGTATTCCGGCGGATATACCACCTCTATATATAACTAATGGCAGGAATCGTTACTCTGAGGCTGGTTGGAACCACAAGGCCTACTCAATTCAGACCTAGCCAGAGGCATTCTTTAGGCCCAGGGCCATCGCGCTCACCTTGGTGAAGAGAATGTGTGCACACACTGGCGACTGAGATAGATCGTTCCAGGCAGAGGACAGTGGCAGCAAACTCCTGGTTCATGCTTGCATTATGATATTTTCCACTCTAAGGGTGACTCTGCCTCTGGCAGGAGTTGCAGGGAACTCGTATTCCCACACAAGTGGATGCTACGCTTCAATTCTAGTCGCATAAAGATCTGGTGTATGTTCTGATTTCTGTCAGACATTGGATGTTTGTAGGTTAATGCCATCAGTTGAGGCAAAATCAAAGTCCAAAGGCTTTAACCCCAGAAAGTTTTGAGAATTTGCAGGGGAAGGAAAATGTAGCATGCCAAATCAGGTTAGGATTTGGCTAGCTGATCATCATGTGTTGGTTAACCAGTTTAAGATGGATAATGGTCATTCAGCAATTTAGCTGATTCAGAGGATTTAGGGCCTCAATCAATCTTGAAGATGCATGTTTTTCCATATCTATTCACGAGAGATATATCTGGTGTTTTGATGACAAAGCCAGTGGTGGAAAGTTTAGGCTCTACCTAGGGGTGTCTTCAGGCCTAGGCTATTTACAAAGGTTTTAAAGCTATGCTGCCCTACTCTGGGTAAACAGCTCTGTGCATTCACCCTATCTATTCTCCTCATGATTTTATACATCTCTTTAAGATCACCCCTCAGTTATGGCACTCCAAATAATTATGTCTAAACAACTGTGTTGATGTGTGATAATACTGATGAAAATATTGTTTTTTCTCTTCTGTCTAGAGATCACAAAATACTATTTTGTCTAGTCTGAAGTCTCGTCTGAAGATTGGTCTCGATCCAAAACGTCACCTATTCCTTTTATCCAGAGACGCTGCCTGACCCGCTAAGTTATTCCAGCCTTTTTGTGTCTATTAAACCAGCATCTGCAGTTCCTTCCTACACAAAATACTAGTTGTACTGTATTACTTCACTCATTTCCGTACTGTGATTTGGATCATCTAATGTGATTTTTGTAAATAGTATTATTTAAAAAAAAGATGTTAATGATTGAAATGACTTTTAAAAACTGTTAATCATTTGTAAATGTTTCAGTGAGAAGTGTGCAATGTTACGCAATAGCATGCTGAAATTATGATCACATAGTGCTCCACCTAAACAGTTACCCAAAGCCATCTATAGATCCATACCAAGGCATTGGAGATGTCCTCATTCTTTAGGAAATGGGGGTTCCCTCTTCCATTATAGATGAGGCTTTCACAAGGGTCTCCTCAATACCTACAGCTCCACTTTTACTCCACCTCCCCCTATTCGCAACAATGACAGAGTCTCCCTTGTCCACACCTTCCATCCCGTCAGCTGTCACATACAGCATATAATCCTCCAACATTTTCGCCAACCTCCAACGGGATCCCCACTACTGGCCACTTCTTCCCCATCTCCACTCCTTTCTGCTTTCTGCAGAGACCGTTGCCTCCGAAACTCCCTGGTCAACTCGCCCCTTCCCACCCAAACCACCCCCTCCACGGGTACTTTTCCCCTGCAACTGTAGGAGATGCAAACACGTGTCCCTATACCTCCCCCTCGACTCCATCTAAAGGCCCAACAGTCTATCCAGGTGAGGCAGAGGTTCACTTGCACAACCTCCTAACTCATCTACTGTATCCGCTGTTCCAGGTGTCAACCTCCAAATCGGCGAGGACCAAGCGCAGGCTCTGCGTTTGTTTCGTTGAACACCTCCGCTCAGTCCGTCTTGACCTACCTGATCTCAGGTGGCTCAGCACCAACTCCCCCTCCCATTCCCAATCTGACCTTTCTGCCCTGGGCCTCCTCCATTGTCAGAGTGAGACCCAGGGTAAATTGGAGGAACAGCACATCATATTTCGCTTGGGTAGTTTACACCCCAGCAGTATGAACATTGACTTCTCTAACTTTCCATAGCCATTGCTTCTCTCCCCCTTCCCAGTGCTCCCACCAGTCTTACTGTCTCCGCCTACATTATTTTTTTTGTTCCTCCCCTGACATCAGTTTGAAGAAGGGTCTCAACCCGAAACGTCGCCAATTCCTTCTCTTCATAGATGCTGCCTCACCCGCTGAGTTACTCTAACATTTTGTGTCTACCTTTGATTTTACCAGCATCTGCAGTTCTTTCTTAAACATATAGAAAGTTGTGCCCAAGGAAATGCGTCCCTTTTGCTCCACATCAAAACAAAAATGCACTGTTGCAATTTTACTACTCTAAAAATTAATTTCCAGGATTATGAACATGGTCCTGACTTACTTACATTGGTGCCCAGTGTGAGTGCTCAGTAGCTATTAGACTCTGCGATTCTGGTACATTGCCTCTGAACAACCTTGTGTTCTGCATGGCACATCACACTCTCAGGAATTGGAAGAAATCAGTGGAAGTTGCCTGATGCATTCAGTAAGAGAATAATTTGTTTCGCACCATTTGTTACAGTCTTTTATAGGAAATCATGAGCATACAAAGAGACAAAAACTGACTAAATGAACAGGTTGATGTATGTATAAAATATAAGGATGGGCCCTATGAGAGATTATGAAAAAATACAAAGAATAGTATCTGTGATGGGTTACCAACAAACGCCTGGGTTTTGATCATTTGAAGTGCATTGAAACAGACACAATGACGAAAGGTTGTCGTTATGGCAGAGCTCAATCAAATTCTCTACTGGAATCCTCACATACCTTATTGTTTGGGACTATAGAAATACAAATACAAAGTGCAACTATCTGAATTGGAAATGTTTCATGAGAGGTAGCAACGCTCTCTGCCTTAAATTGTTTGTGAGATTACTTACATTGTATAAAGCAAATCTAGTAGTCAACTGGATGTGCATTAAGCGATAATTATTATGGCTATGAATGTTCACTTCCCTGCAGCACTGTGCCTGGGACTACGTATACTAACTGGGGAAGACAATTTAAAGTGGAGGATCCGGAGAGAAGAGCTTCAATTACATAATGTTGTTTCATCATAAAACCGAAGATTGATGGGTTCGAGGGCAAAATGATAAGAACCATTTTCAGTCTCTTTACAGTATATTATTCCAGAAACTCATTCTGGGCATTTCCTGATGTGAGCTACTCTTATGTGATTTCCACGCAAGTAATAAAATCATTTCCTGCGGGCACCATCCTTGGTCGTATCTGGACATCAGGGTCTTATAAGCACAAAGCTAGAATCTTCGACCTGCCAGGGTAGGTTACTTGACACCTTCATTCTGCATTGTCTCACCTCAACCATCCATTTGCAAACTGGAGTCACATTTGTGACCCCACAAGCCCCCTCAATGAAAACCATGATTCTTGCATGTGCCTGACCTGACTCATAACAGTGCTAATACCCAAGAGATGCTCCTTCTAAAATGTCATGTCCATATGATTCCCAATCCCTGATCCTTGATCAACCTTCACATGAGTATTTTTCCTATCCTTGATCACACATCTCCATACACAATATCCAGTCCAATTCCCCCTTCTCCCTTACAAATGTCCCCCCTCACCCTTCCCCAAATTCCTCTTCATAACAGTCAGACCAATATCCAAACTCCAACACTTGAGAAGAAGTCTTCACATGGTATCAGTGCAATCCCCAAATCCCTGAATCAACAATGCCGGCCTATTCCCCGCTCACTATTTTGGCAGCGAGCTTTCACTGATTCTTGATCTGCGATGCCTACTTCACCCCATAGTAGTTCAATTCCTGATCCTTTGAATCCTCCTTTGCACCTAAGATGGCCAAATCCATGATTCCAACTTTGCGCTCTAACCAGTCTGATTCCTGATTCAGGATCCCCATTCATAATACTGTACCTCTCATATCACTCAACTGCAGCCCTGATCCTCCCCATACACAATAATCCTCATCTCAAATCTTCCTGATTAACTCTTCACATTCTGATTCCTCATTCCTCATTCGTCATATTTGCCCACTAATCCTACTAGAATCATTGGGGCAACACTGGTGGCGCCGCAGTAGAGTGCTGCCTTTACAGCGCCAGGAGACATCGTTTCGATCAAGACTATGGGTACTGTCTGTACAGAGTTTGTACGCTCTCCCTGGACCTGTGTGGTTTTTTGCCAGGAACGGGTTTCCTCCCACACACCCAAAGACGTATAGGTTTGCAGGTTAATTGGCTTGGTACAATTGTAAATTGTCCCTAGTGTGCTTAGGATAGTGTACGTGTGTGAGGATCACTGATCGGCGCAGGACCTGGTGGGCCAAGGACTTATTTCAGTGCTGTATCTTTCAATAACTAAACTAAAACCTCCACTTATCTGACCCCAGATCTCCAATCCATAAATATTCCATCACACATGCTGGTACATACCCTGTTCTCCCTTCACCCAGTGCTGGGGGTGTAGCTGAGTCCGACCTTCACATAATCCTGTGTGTTAATAGTACTCCAGTCACTGAATGCAGGTGTGTTCCTGTTATAGTGTCACAGAGTAATAGAGTTGTACAGCATAGAAAAAAGCCATTGGCCCATCATGTCTATACCAACACATCCTGCCTACCTATGCTAATCCAGTTACTTGCATAAATTCTATATAACTCCATGCCCTGGGAGGGGGGCCTCTTAAATGTAACAGTTCCATTTCTCCCCCATCTCCTCTGGCAGGCTCATGCGATGCCAACTACTCCTTGGGTGAAAAATTACTATCAGGTCCCTAAACCTCATCTCTCTCAACATATGGCCTCTAGTTTAGTCATCACCACCATGGGCAAACACTTGTCTCGCTACTTAGCCTCTCATAATGTTATATATCTTTAAAATGTCATCTTTCATCATCTGTTTTTTTTCACGGAATACAGACCCAACCTATTCCATCTCTCCCACAAGTCACGCCCTCCAATTCAGGTTATTTCCTTGTGAATCTTTTCTGCATCCTTCTCTAGCTTAATCACATCTTTCCTTGCAGTGTTGTGACCTCAACTGAATACAGTATTCCAAGTGTGGCTAACCAATGTTACATACAACAGTTGTATGACTTTTTAAACTCCTGGAGACACAAGGTGACAGCAGATGCTGGAATCTAAAGCAAAATAGACAAACTTCTGGGGCAACAGAGGGTATGAGTAGCATCTGTGGAAGGATAGTAATTCTCCACATTTTAGGTTGAGACTCTGGATGATCAGACCAGTCCTGATTAGTGTTTTGAGCTGAAATTTCAACAATTACACCCCACCCTCTCCATCCCTGACAAATGTTGTGTGGCGAGCGCCTTGCGTCTGCGGCTCACCTGTTGTCCGTCTGTATTTTTTTCTTTTTTTTGCCTTGTTAGGAAAATATTTTCGGTTTACTATTTTAGTTGTGTATATGTGGGGATGGGAGGGGGGGGGGGGTGGGGGTGGAGGGAGGGTGGAGAAGCTTTTAAACTTTTTAATCTCTTCCTTGAACGGAGATGCAACCTTTTCCTTGTCATGTCTCCGTTTCTCTGGGGCCCTAACATCGTGGAGCTGGCGGCCTCCAGCCGTAATCGACCTGAGGGCTCCAAGTCGCAGAGCCTGCGGACTCACTTCCCATCCGGAGCTGGCTGACTCGGAGGGTGTTGGCGCGGCGGCTGTGACCCGGCTGAGAGAAGCTTTCGGGCGGCTTCGGCTGCAAGCCCTGTGGAAGGTAAAATCGGGAGCTCGCAGGTCCCTGATGGGAGACGAGGTTTCGGGAGCTTGCCAATGGCAACTTCGCCCGCCCCGAATCGTGGGGTTTGAATCGGCCCGTCACAGGGCCTTACATCGGATTAGTCAGCCACGGGACTTACCATCGCCCATCGGGGGCTTTAACATCAAGAGCCTCGATTGCCTCAATGCGGGAGAAGAACAAAGAACAGGGAATAAAATACTTTTGCCTTCCATCACAGTGAGGAGGTGTTTGGGGATTACACTGTGATGGATGTTTGTGTGAAACTGTGCTAATTGTGTATTATGTTTATTTTACTGTTATGACTGCAGAGAATGAAATTTCGTTCAAACCTCTGTTTGTTTGAATGACAATAAAGGCATTCTATTCTATGTGGTTTTAACCTACTGAGTTCCTCCAGCAGCTTTATTTTTGTTATAACTCTTGTATTCATGACTTTGGCCAATGAAGGCATGCATGCCAAATGCATTTTCATCACACTGTGTATATGTTTGCTACTTTCAGGGAACAATATACTTATCCCACAGTGACAATAGACAATAGACACTAGACAATAGACAATAGGTGCAGGTGTAGGCCATTCGGCCCTTCGAGCCGGCACCGCCATTCAAGGTGATCATGACTGATCATCCCTAATCAGTACCCCGTTACTGCTTTCTCCCCATATCCCCTGACTACGCTATCTTTAAGAGGCCTATCTAGCTTTCTCTTGAAAGGATCCAGACAACAGGCCCTGAGGCAGAGAATTCCACAGACTCACAACTCTCTGTGTGAAGAAGTGTTTCCTCGTCTCCGTTCTAAATGGCTTACCCTTATTCTTAAACTGTGGCCCCTGGTTCTGGCTCCACCAACATCTGGAACATGTTTCCTGCCTCTAGATTGTCCAAACCCTTAATAATCTTAAATGTTTCAATAAGATATCCTCTCATCCTTCTAAATTCCGAAATATACAAGCTCAGCCGCTCCATTTTCTCAGCATATGACAGTCCCGCCATCCTGGGAATTAACCTTGTAAACCTACGCTGCACTCCCTCAATAGCAAGAATGTCCTTCCTCAAATTAGGGCACACAATACTCCAGGCGTGGTCTCACTAGGGCCCTATACATCTGCAGAAGGACCTCTTTGCTTCTATACTCAACTCCTCTTGTTATGAAGGCCAACATGCCATTCGCTTTCTTCACTGCCTGCTGTACCTGCATACTTACTTTCGTTAACTAATGAACAAGGACCCCCAGATCCCGTTGTACTTCCCCTTTTCCTAACGACACCATTTAGATAGTAATCTGCCTTCCTGTTTTTGCTACCAAAGTGGATAACCTCAAAGTTATTCACATTAAACTGCATCTACCATGCATCGTTTGGGTGTTTCCCAATCTCTCTTCACTCAATGATGCTGCATTCCTTGCTCTCCCATCACCCAATGCCAGTGTGCTCTTTGTTTACCCTTCATACAATGTTGGTGTGATCCCGGTTCTTCGTTTTACAGGATGCTAATTTTAACCCTGAATCAAATAACAACGGCCTGTTGTCTGATTCAGAATACCGGATCCCCCTTCCTCAATACTGTTCTGATCCTTAATCCTTTCTTCACACACAGCTATTCCATTTCTTTATCTTTGCACCGTACAAAGACGATCTGATCTCTGATATCTAGTCGACACGATGCTAGTCTAACCCCAAATCCTATCCTGACAAAATTCATTCGTACCTCTAATCTTTAACCTTTCTTTACTCAAAGCTAGTCGGATTTCTGATTCCCAATCCGTTTCACCGAACGTTGGCCATATCTACAGCACCAGCATGTTGATAGTGACGAGAAGGTCCAGGTCCATGTGGGGACGCTGTCCTTCATCATCTGTGGGCAAATGAGGAGATTCTGGCAAACATCAGGTTTATCCTGGTGACTAAAACTTGCCTTGAGTGGGGGGATGCTGATGGTCTCAGGCTTGTCGCAGCAGCTCAGTCTTGGACTTGAAGTGGAGGTGCTGGTGATCTCAGGCATGGCCCTGCAGTTCACTGTTGCCTTGAAGAGCGAATGTTGGCGGTCTCAGGTTGGTCGTGGCTGCTCAGTCTCTCCAAGTCTGCATAAGGGAAACACGGCAAGTAGAAAAAGTACCCATTTTCTCTCTCCTGCTTTCTCTCCCCCTGTTCTCCTGAGGGCTCTCTCCCTGGCTCTCTCTTTCAGGCTCTCTCCGGCTCGGGCCGAGGGAGGAAGCAGAGGACCCGAAGAGATAAGGAAAGAGAACGAAGGAGAAGAAAGAGAAAGAGAAAGAGACGAGAAAGCGACAGAGAAAGAGACGAGAAAGAGAAAGAGAAAGAGAAAGCAGAAAGAGAAAAAAGAGAAAGAAACAAGAGACGCGAAAGAGAAAGAGAAGAGAAAGGAAAGAGAAAGAGGAGAAAGACGAAGAGAAGAGAGCAAACGAAAGAGAAAGAGAAGAGGAGACAAGAGAAAGAGAAGAGAGAAGAGAGAGAGAGAATAGAGAGAGAGAGAGAGAGAGGAGAGAGGAGAGAGGAGAGAGAAGAGAGAGAGAGAGAGAGAGAGAGAGAGAGCGAGAGAGAGAGAGAGAGAGAGAGCAGAGAGAGCGAGAGAGAGAGAGAGAGTAGAGAGCTAGAGGAGAGGAGAGAGAGAGAGAGAGAGGGAGAGGGACAAGAAAGAGGAGAGATAGAGAGAGAGAGAGATGAGAGAGAAGAGAGAGAGAGAGCAGAGAGAGAGAGAGAGCGAGCGAGAGAGAGAGAGAGAGAGAGAAGAGAGAGAGACGAGAGAGAGGCGAGAGAGCCAGAGCAGCGAGCTAGTAGCTGAGATCGAGCGAGAGTGCATAGAGCTGCGAGAGAGATCAGAGCCATCTCTATCTCTCTCTCTATCTTTCTCTCTCTCTCTCTCTATCTCTATCTTTCCCACTCCCTCTCCCCCTCTCTCTCTCTCTCTCTCCCCACTCCCTCTCTCCCTCTCTCCCCCTCCCCCTCTCGCAAGTGGATGCTGGATTTCTGAAGTGAAAACTAGAAATGCTGAGACTGTACAAAAGGCCAAATAGTATCTGAAACAAAAATACAGAATGTCACTTTGTTGGAATAACACCACCTAATTATCGTTCTTCTCTTCAATGTACGTTTCTCTCTAAAATGCTAATTCACACACTTACCATTACTATCATTTTCATGTTTATGTGCACGGCCAACTACTGATCAGTATATGATGGTCCATTACATTACATCATGTTTAGTGTTTTAGAAAATTCAATGATCTGTCTCCCTATTTCTCAGGAATAAAATTAAGTGAAGTACAAATGGGTCAAAATATAATGGTTCCCACTTACACTACTGAAACTTTTACACAATTCACTCTCGGTCTATATAGTAAGTATAGACGTCATTTAACATTTTTACTGACTTTAAACTTCCATTATTCGCCTAACGAGGTATAAACAGGCCATATAATGATGATCTGTGGGATGTGAATTATACCTCACTTGTGTGTCTGTCTGCGTCCCACTAGAAAATTAATTGTTCACAAATTATTAGTTCACCCACATGAATAAATCATACCCCACAAGCTCTTTATCTTGCATCTTTGCATAAACCACAGGAAACAAAAAAATTCCAGGCCAGTGAATTTTAAAACTTGTTTATTAATCTGGTGTAAAGGTAATTCAGTGAGATATTATCCTTACTTATATCTTGCAGACCCAAAACTGTATTTTCACAATCCCTTAGTGAAATCAATTCCTAAAGTTGTACTAATACTGAAAGTAATATTGTGTATATTGCATGACAGTATAGTGTAGAATGTAGTCTAGTAGAACATGTTTAGAGGGTGATGAGCCTCAGCATTCATCACCGAGTGTGACTTGGCAGCACCACTACTGTCCAAGTAGGCTGATTCTCGAAGGATGGAGGTACCAATCCAGCTCCATACCAGGTAGCAAGTCAGCTGACATGAGGGCTAAACTTGGTCGTACCCTGACCAGTTGGGGTTGGCATCTGTCCATCTGCAAGAGATGATGGTGCGGCTTTGACTTTGTTCTGTTTGGAGAGGGGAATGTTTCATCTGTGGCTGCATTTCCTGCTGAGGCTGACCAGGCCTATCCTTGAAAGGCAGACCCTCCTGCAGCTTCCAGAGGTGAAGATGTCTCTGGCCATTGGATTGGGGAGGGTGTTGATGATGCCGTTGACCATTGTGTGGCATTGGCACCTGGCCTCCAGGGTCTTGAACCATATGCTGTTGTGGTGCTTCATACCACCTGGAGATCCTTTAATTACCTCCCTCATCAAACTACCTGATAAATGTGTCCATGAAATGTTGATAGAAGTGACTACCTCACGATCTGCACATCCCTTCCAATGACTCCATTTATACCTCACGCTGCCTTGTCAAGGATAGCAGCATAATCATGGACAAGTCGCTTCCTCTTATCCCCTCTCCCATCTGGGAAAAAGGTACAGAAGTGTGAAAATGCACACCTCCAGACTCAGGGATAGTTTCTTCCCAGTTGTTATCAGGCAACTGAACCATCATATCGCAACTAGCGAGCAGTACTGAACTACTATCTACCTCATTCGTGACCCTCTGACTATTCTTTGATCTCTACTGGCTTTACCTTGCACTAAATATTATTCCCTTATCATGTGTTTGTACACCATGAATGGCTCAATTATAATCATGTATTGTCTTATAGAGAATAGGCAATAGACAACAGGTGCAGGAGTCGGACATTCGGCCCTTCAAGCCAGCACCGCCATTCAATGTGATCATGGCTGATCATCCAGAATCAGTATCCTGTTCCTGCCTTCTCCCCATATCCCTTGACTCCGCTATCTTTAAGAGCTCTATCTAACTCTCTCTTGAAAGCATCCAGAGAACTGGCCTCCACCGCCCTCTGAGGCAGAGATTTCCACACTCACAAATCTCCGTGTGAAAAAGCATTTCCTCATCTCCGTTCTAAATGGCTTACCCCTTATTCTTAAACTGTGGACCCTGGTTCTGGACTCCCCCAACATCGGGAACATGTTTCCTGTCTCTAGCGTGTCCAAACCCTTAATCTATATTACTAAAAGTCTGATCTTGACCATTTCCTGTTGTTCTGTATATTGATTTTAGAAAAAACGCTGCCACTTACGGCTGTAATTCTTTTGGCCATCTTACTCGGAGAACCCTCTCTGCTGCGCAGGACAAGAGGATTTTTCCCATCGATGAAAAATAAAAGAGTTATTAGTGTTTAAAAACGTTGAGATTCTCTCTCCTGAAGGCCACGGCCCTTCTGGAGGGACTATAATACCCGGAAGTGTTGAGTGCCACAGTCAGTCACTGCTAGATGGGGGAGCGAGAGGGTCACGTCTCTCAGTCTGAGCTGGGAATAACACTGAACACATGTCTACTAACGATGGTTCTGAAGTTACTTGGCATTTTAGTATTGGTGCTGTGTGTGAGGGGTGAAGGGAGGAGGGGGGGGGGGTGAAGGGAGGAGGGGTGACTGAGTGAACTGCCAGCATACCAGCCGTGACTGACTGCACTGCCAGCCCACCAGCCATGAGTAAGTGAACAGCCAGCCCACCAGCCATGACTTACTGGACTGCAAGGCCAATAATCCATTCAGTCCACCCTCTCCCCCTTCTCTCTCACAGAGTCTGTCACCTGTTTTGGGCAGAACATCTGGCAGTTTCTCAGCTATTCTCAGATATTCTGGCAGCCTGGCAGGTCTGAGTGACTGCACTGCCAGGCCTCAGTGACTGAGCTGCCAGCCCAAGAATCTATTCGGCCCACAATGTCCATACTAGCCCTCTGGAAACCAATCCCTTCGGCCCACAACACCCATATTAGCGCTACAGAAAGCCCCCCCCCCGGCCAGCAATATTGGAATTGGTGGAGAGGTGGAATATTGTATTGGGTGACCAGCCCTCCCGTGTGATGCTGGGACCCAACGGGTCCCACTTAGTCTATAATCTTATATGTTTCAATAAGAGCTCCTCTCATCCTTTTAAATTCCAGAGGATACAAGCCCAGCCGCTTCATTCTATCAACATATGACAGTCCCACCATCCCGGGAATTTACCTTGTGAACCTACGCTGCACTCCCCTAATAACAAGAATGTCCTTCCTCAAATTTGGAGACCAAAACTGCACACAATAATCCAGATGTGGTCTTACTAGGGCCCTGTACGACCGCAGAAGGACCTCTTTGCTCCTATACTCAACTCCCCTTGTTTTGAAGGCCAACATGCCATTTGCTTTCTTCACTGACTGCTGTACCTGCATGCTTACTTTGTGACTGATGAACAAGGACCCCCAGATCCTGTTGTACTTCCCCTTTTCCCAACTTGACACCATTTAGATAATAATCTGCCTTCCTGTTTTTGCCACCAAAGTCCACATTTATCCACATTAAACTGCAACTGCCATGCATCTGCCCACTCACCCAATCTGTCCAAGTCTCCCTGCATCTTCATAGCATCTGCCTCACAGTTCACACTGCCATCCATTGACTGACTGGTTAGCATGCAACAAAAGCTTTTCACTGTATCTCGGTACACATGACAATAAACTAAACTGAATATTTATGGAACACCTGAAAATGTATAAATACAATTATTTATTCTTGATAGACACAAAAGGTGGAATAACTCAGCGGGCCAGACAGCACCCCTGGAGGAAAGTAATAGATGAAATTTCAGGTCAAGACCCTTCTTCAGACTGAGAATCAGGGAAAAGTGAAACGAGAGATATAGATAGTGAACAAATGAATGAAAGATATGCCAAAAGTAACAATGATCAAGGTAACAGTCATTGTTGGCGGTGGGCAAGGTGTTAACGAGTTATCCACACAATCAAACTCACCAGGACGACAGTGAAACTAGTACAACGACTAGGGTATGAGAGCTGCGGTGCTGTCTGTGTGAAGTTTGCACTTTCTCCCCGTGGCTCTGTGGGTTTCCTTTGGGTGCTTCGGTTTCTTCTCACATCCCAAAGACGCGTGGGTTTGTATGTTAATTTACCTCAGTAAATTGCCCTTTGTGTGTAGGGAATGGATGAGAAAGTGGGATTTGAGAACTTTTGGAAAGAATCTGCCCATCTATCTCAGAAAATGATCTGAAGTCTTCCCCCAAACAGTATAATTATTGAACATTTCCACTTTTTAATTGTTCAGTTTTTTTGGACTAGACTGATCAGGTGAACTGAGTCATGAATCCATATTAAAAAATTACTGAAAGCTCAAGTGCTGGTACCTTTGGATGTTACCTGTGTTTATTGAATGTGAAATTGACTGGCAAGTTTCTCATTCCTCAGTGTTGGTTCTATTCATTCTAGACAAATTGTGTTAGCTATTAAAACAATTTAAACAAATGAAAAATACCCGACTTACCCTCTCTCCCTCCCTCCTACCTGAACTGGAAAAAAAACCCTTTTGGTGTGAACAATTTCTTTTTTGTTAAATTTCTTAATTTGTAGCATAAATTCTTTGGAGATACATTTTTCCACCAGTTATGTTTTATATGGTGCATTGAGTTGAGATTATCAAGACCCTTCAATAATGTATGCAAATCGTTTTGGTATCTGTTGTGTCAATAGAATATAATAGCTACCTTAGTCCTATATTCCTGTGCCTTGTGAAGAGTCTAAACCAGTACAGCTAATGACCAGATAAGAAGAGAGACATCGGTTTGCAGAAACTGTTCCAGTACATCGAGCACGTGGGCCGCCCAGACTTTGGACTTTGGACTTTGGAAATGGCAGTAAAACATGGTGGCGTCTGCATGTGTAATATATGTATGTAATGTGTAATATATGTATGTAATATATATGCAAAACGATTTTCACCATGCAGTTGCATATGTGACAAATAAAGCGCCATTGCACCATTGAATAAGGCTTTGGAAATAATGCTTATTTCTGCTACATGAATATCAGAATCACATCCAATGCATTTTAATCTAATTTAACAGGTATCCAAAAAATTAAGACTAAGAGCATTGTACAGCATCTGCAACACATCTGACATTGGGGAATAAACCAAAATCAGATACATCATGTGTGAATTGTCATAAGTTATCAGAAGATTATTGATGTGTTAGATTGTGTACATTGAAGGAATGTTTTTTTCAGTCATATTGCTGCCATGTTACAATGACACTAATGGCTAAAATAACCCAAGTGCTTTCCAATGAGTGAATGTAACATTTATTGCTCAAGCTTCTCACTCGCATTTCCATTCTGAGTGAGTATATGCTTGCAAATCCTTTAATGAAGCAATTACATGCCAGATAAAGATTAGATTTCCATTGCACAATGGATTCATTCTGTCCAACTTGATGTCTTTCTGATATTTTTCTGTCATGAGATCAGGACACTGAATAATAATGTGACAAGTTTATTCAGTACAAAACAACGAGAGATCCTTTAATTGCACCTGTTTTCAACATTGACATTTACCATTTATAGTTTTAAGCATAACATTGCAAATAAAATATAATATTACAAGTTCCTATTGAAGGAAATTACTTCATTTTCTAAATGATCTGCTTTAATTCAGATATCAGCTTGATCAGCATCCTAAAGTAAAATATACATTCAAAATTTTAGTATAACTCTTCATCATAGCTGCCAAGTTATGTATTAACATGTGCTTTATCTGAAACTAAAATTCTAATGTAAAAATTAGAACAATCTGCATGTTTCATTTTTAGTTCTCAGCAGAGAACATACGATGCAAATACTTGCTCTTTGTCTCTGGTGATACTTACTTTCCACACACCCTTTTCAGGTCCTCCTCTTCACCAGTACTAACTCTACCTTTCCCCCCAAAATATTAATTGTTACTTCAATCATTAATATTTAACATCATCATTGATATTTTAATTACATTACAATAACTATGTAATATCAAAAACCTTTTGTTTAATGAGCAACAAAGACAAGACAAATGAGAGATGAATGCTTGTGCAAAAATGAGAACAGTTTGCACATTTCACTTTTAATTCTCAACAAAGAATGTACAATGAAGGACTCTGACCCAAAATGTTGCCTATCCAATTCCCTCCACAGATGCTGTCTGACCCATTGAATTACTCCAGCACTTTGTGTTTTAGCCAGAAAAAAAGATAATGATGCTATCTTTTCTATCTAATAGAAGGGAAAGAAATCTTGCAAAACGTAACAACTGATTTCTGAATATTTCTGATTTTAAATTGATGAGAACATGTAATAACAACGTCACAGGATGAACTAAGTAGCAATGTTACAAAATCAAGTCTGCAATTTATCCCATCAGATAAAGCATAAAAATAAGTTTAATTTGACACCTAATTCACTTTCATATCTCAAGTATTTAAAAAGTTATAGTCATTTTCATACTGGGAAATGAGCATCTTGTTCCCTATTGATTTTCTATGGACATAACAAAAAAGCTGTGATCGTGAACAGTCAAAAGCCCATAACTTTCTTAAAAATTAAGAGAACTGAATGAAATTTTCAGTTATCATAGATTGAAGCATTCTGAAACAAATATAAAATAATCTTACTTGGATGACCTGAAATTAAAGCATATAATTAGTTAGTTACCTAATTGTAGCTAATTTCAGACTTCAATTACTAGATCTAAACATCTATCCATTTCTTAATAAATGATTAACATTTTTAAATAGCCTAAATGTCCAAATAATATTCACAAATAATTCACAATAAAACATGATTTTTAAATCTCATTTACATTAATTTATAGACCAAATGGAAGGAATTTAGTGTTCAATTGCTGTAAATAAATGCCCATTTAAATCAGCTTTCCAGTGGGTTCCTGTGAACGCGCTGGTTTAGAACGTTCACATTGCGGTAGATTTGTGCCCCAAATGCCGAGAAAAATACTGCGGGATATAATGGGCCCAAAATGAGCTACTCGCAATATTAAACTTTGTATAAAGGGATCTTTAGAAGCCCTTTTTAATGTAAAAATATACACCTTACCTTCTATTATTTGCTTAATGGACCCTGCGGTTGCTGGTGGTCGCGGGTTTAGAGATTGATTTTTAAACTACTATAGCTATTATACGAGGCCTTTAAAACTAATAATAGCTTTTGCGACGGGGTCTTTCAGCGATTTTTCGTTAATAATTAACTAGGCTGAACATCTTCGATTTGAACAGCCTAGAGAAAATCGCGTTTTAAACCCGCCCCCTCTAAACGGCGCCAAAATCGCGCACACACGCAGCGACAGATTTTCAGCGACGCTTCAGGTAGGCTTTGCAACATACCTAAACTAAGGTCAGAGTGGAGACATAGTCCCATTATTTGACCTAATGTAGTAAGTGAAAACACCACTCTAACACATTTTCATTTCCTGATGATAAAAGTTGCAATTAACAGCGGCAAGAGTCAAGGGTAAGATATGTCATGTTTAAAGTTGTAGCCGATTTCCCCTGGAAATTCCAGCTTCCTCCTGGCATCTTTAAGGGAAATTGGGAAGTAACTTGAATGGAAGGGGCAGGAGTACAAGGGTGTAGGGATGGTAAAATCAACCATTGTTCATTCCAATGGATTGCATGCTTTGTCAGATGGTGAGATTACTTTTTAAAAACACTGAACCTCTGCTAATTGGGAGCAACTATAAAAAAATATACACAATAATTTAATTTTGCCTCATTTTAAACCTATTACTGACACATATTATTCCGGGTTTTTAGTAGGACAATATTAGTCTTGAAATATATCAAACTGAAATTCTGACACCAAAATACCTCTATAAGTGCTCACTGACTTTGGATTTACCGCATGATTAGTGGGATTGCAGCAGCGATCGAGAGATGAAGGATGGAGGTAACTGTGACATTTTAGCTGTTTGCTATGGCACAGTTCAGATGTTTTGTGCCACAGATCGATGCATATTGCAATGGTTGATAGATCCATACATTAATTCTACATGAAGCCATAGTGGACAAGACATGTGATTGAATTGTTTACCATGGCAAATGAGGCAAAACAAAGGCAAGAGTATACTTCAGTGGGTATAGATAGTATTTCATTTTTAATGGGAGGAACCGAGACAAAGGCAATCTGTTACTGAAAACAAGTGACCAAAACTGCGTGAACTCTCAAACTTGATGCATGTTCCAAATTCTGTTGAAAAAGTTATTTGAACAAAAGTAAAGGGAATCAAAGAATTAAAAACAATCTCTTAACAGCAGCTGGAAGCGAGTGAAGGGGATCATTTTTACCATCTGAGAAACTTTAAAGATCATCTTTTTCAAGATCCAGGAGTAATTTATGTTTGTTCCCTCAATAATTTGTCAGGTATATTCGTAAGATTACTGTAAGATTTTCATTTGTTTTCTTATTCCAGTTGTATTTGCAATAAGCTGTTTACAAGGATAGAGCAACTTGTTCCATCATCACTCCTGCCACCAATATCACTGATATCTCATTTTATCTTTACTCAGATCTCAATGATTGTAACAGCGGGCCCATATTGCTCCTCCAGACATGCCCTGCGATATTGCCTCATACAGCAGTTAATCAAACAGAAAACTCCATACAAAATCTACTGATTTCAACAAATATCATTGCCTCTAGGAAGCCTCTCTGGATTGACAGCCACTTGTGGTTTTGATCTGCTGCAGAAACTATGGAAATCTTATTCAGATCTGAATATGAGGTTCATAAGGTTCATAAGGTTCATTTATTGTCACATACACCAATTGGTGTAGTGAAATTCAAGTTGCCATTGCAGCACATTAATAAGAATACAACATAACATTATAAAGAAATTTAACAAAAAACATAAAAACATCCCCCCACAATGGTTCCCACTGTGAGGGAAGGCACAAAGGCCAGTCCTCATCCCCTTGCCCACCCATAGTCGTGCCTATTGCGGCCTCTGCAGTCGCCGCTAATGGGCCCGATATTTCAGGCCCTTCTTGCCGGGTAATGGTGCTCCAGTGTCGGGAGAACCCTGTCAGCGGCTTGGGATGCCTGGAACGACCGCATCCTTACCAGAGACCGCGGCTTCTGAAGCCAACAGGCCACGCTGGACGAAGCTCCACCACTGGCGATCCCGGCGAGAAATCCCAGGCTCCGCGATGTTTAAGGTCAGCGCCGTCGCCCGCGGCTCCGCGATATTCATCGGCGGGCTGAGCACACTGCGCAGGGACCCGGACAAGGCATCGCCTGCTCTGCTCCGCGATAGCGCTCCAGCGCTGTGCCACCGCCGAAGCCATGGTTCTGGCCGGTCCCCTCAGGAAACGCCGCTCCAGACCCCGAAGATAGGCCACGAGGACTGGTTGAAGTTACTGCTCGGAGGAAAGCTGCCTCTCCGACCAGGTAGGGACTGAGAAATACAGTTTCTCCCTTCCCACCCCCCCCCCCCACATCCTCCCCACACATAAAAAGAATAGACCTCCAAACAACACTTTTTAACATACTAAAAATAAAATAAAGGAGTGAAAGGACGGACAGCTGCAGGCAGGGCAGCCATACCCAACAGGACGGTGCCCCCCACCGATGGTCTCTGTGGCCATGCAATCCACAAATAGTATGCAAGAAGTTCTACAGATAGATTCAGGAAGCCTTTGTCCCACGCAACTAAACACTGTTCTCTACTCAAATTTGATGGTAACCTCAAATAGCAACTCTGTGAAAGTGGAAGAGTTCAGATGTACATGTGAGGAACATAGAACAGTACAGCACAAGAAAAGGCCCTTTGGCCAACAATGTCTGTGCCAAACATGATACCAAACAATAATAATCTGTTCCAGCATATGATCCATATCATTCCATAACCTGCTTATCAATGTGCACTATCTAACAGCTACTTAAACACCATTGCATCTTCTTCAAACAACACCCAGTGCAGCATGTTCCAGGTATCCACCAAACTCTGCAAACAACTTGCTCTGCCCATCTCTATATAACTAAAAGTCTTTGTCTTGTTTGTGCCCACGATGTGTCTCTGTCTGTGTCAATCTGCTTAAATCATATCTTCTTCCAAATGCTAGGCCACAGCCTTCCAATTTTCACACATCCTACCCACATTTCCCCCCTGGTGGCGATAAACATCTTCCCGTCGCATTTCTACCTATGTTTCTGAAGTTATCGACGATTCAAGTTTAAAAAAAGGGAAAAAACGGTTCTAACACACAGCCACAGTGCCACAATGACATCACAATGGGGCGTTGCCAACGGTAACCGCAGCTTCTCACACACAGCCTTTTTTTCCAGGAGGTTCCACTGGTTATATAACAATGCAACTCACAGTGCATCAATCACAATGGGCTCCCATCTGCCGAGTGCCACAATGACATCACAATGGGCGTTGCCAACGGTAACGGCAGGATGAGGTTGCTGCCCCTGTACCAATATCTGAAGGGGCTGTTCCTCAAGTTCTGGTTGCATTTTAGTCGCATGATCCTGGTGTTTGGACACAAGGCAGGGAGTGGCGAGGGCCGATTGGGGGGGAGGGGGGGGAATCTTCCTGCTGGTTTGCTCCTGGGCCTGCCCGAGATGCCCATTTGCGAGTCCAGGTAGCGGGCGGTCGATGGTCACACCAGAGTCGGCTGCCTGCCCCTCTTCCGGGCCTATGTCCGTGCTCTCGTGTACCTGTAGAGGGAACACGCAGTGTCCACGGCGTCGCTGGAGGCCGTCCATCAACGCTGGTCGCCGTGGGTGGAGGAGAATGCTGCGCGCTGCCATCGAGGGAGAGAGGGAGGGGGAGAGAGAGGGAGAGAGAGAGAAAGAGAGAGAGGGAGAGAGAGATAGGGTGCCCGCAACCCCCCCACATGTCGAGTTTATGCTGCCCGCCCCCCTGCCCCCCTGCCCCCCTGCCCCTGTCCACCCCTCCTGTCCCCTCCCGCCCCCCCCACACCCCTCCACCCCCCCACCACCCCCACCCCCCTCCCGTCCCCCATCCCCCCCCATCACCCGCCCCTACACCCACCCCCATCCCGCACCCCACAACCACCCCACCCCCACCCCCTCCCCCCGCCCCCCCCAATGTGGGGGCCATTGATTGCTTTCATAAATTCCATAATTTTCCTTGTGGGGGGTGATGGGATTGGTTGGGTCCGGGAGGTGTCTGTCTCCAGGGTGAGTGCCAACTCCGCTCCCCCCCCCCCCCCGCATTGGGAGACGGGCGCCAACGGGTCCCACTTTGTCTAGTCACCTTTAAATTTTGCTCCTATTAACTTCAAATTATGCCCTTTAGTCTTTGACATTTCCACTCTTAGGGAAAAATGGATCTGACTGTCTGCTCTATTAATGCCTCACAACATTTTATATACTTCCATCTGGTAAACCTCTTCTGCACCCACTACACCTTTCCTGTAACAGGGCGACTGGAACTGTACACATTGCTCCAAGTTTTATAAAGTTGCTTCATGCCTTACTGACTCTTCTAACTCTAATTTGTGAAGCTACTTGTCTATTGCTGCAAAGCTGAGTTGTCCCCTATTCCACACCACTGCACATTTTCAACAAAGTTATTTGATAGCTTCATATGTATTGGTTGTCACTTCCAGTGTGAAGCTAAGTACAAATAATCACCCATTGTCAATTCAGGAACCCTGCCAATGTTTTTTTCGGAACCCCTGAAACAATCCTTGTGGTCATCCCTACCATCATTCTCCTTTCATGATCAGCTATTTTTCAGCAATACGTTTAATGATTTCTTGAAAGAGTACCAGGAGGTGGCGCAAACCAATACCTCAAGAACACTGTTCAATGAGAGGGTCACTTTCAATAATTTCTACATTCAAACACTATCGTATATCATAGGGTGGGTCCTAGTTCTACATGTCCCACTTGTATGTAACAAGTGCTAAATACCTGAATCTAATCCCTGTGTTCTGTGCTTCTCTGATATAGATTCATGGAGTGCCATTGTATAGAAGGAAGCCTTTGATGTGTTTTTTTTAGAGATACAGCGCAGAAACAGGCCCTTTGGCCCACCAAGTCTGCGTTGACCAGCGATCTCAGCGTATACTAGCACTATCCTACACACTAGGGACAATTTACGATTTTACCGAAGCCAATAAACCCACAAACCTGTATGTCTTTGGAGTGTGGGAGGAAGCCAGAGCACCTGGAGAAAACCCACCTGGTCACAGCGAAAACGTACAAACTCCATACAGACAGCACCTGTAGTCATGATCGAACCCGGGTCTCTGGTGCTATAAGGCAGGAACTCCACCAGCTGTGCCACTATGCAGCACTGTGTTGACTTTGTGTTGGCAAATAGAATTAATGTTCATGGTTAACCATACCCTCGCATATTGCCCTAAACCCTCTCAACTCCTCATCATCAAACACCAATCCTATTTGTGTACTAAGCACTGTCCATGCCGATGTCTTCCTTGGTTTGCTGTATGGTGGAGCAAAAGGGGATGCCAAGAGAAGACAAATAAAGATGGTTGCATCCCAGGTCAACAGCACGTCAGCTCATCAGCACATCTGCTCACGTCAGCACAACAGCATTTCAAGCTCTGTATTGTTATAACAAAGGTTATTACAGTAAAGGTTATTACATTGCTTCCTTTAAAAGCTACTTGCATAAACAGGTTGCAGAATCTTTTCAGGTGGAGCATCCTAGATCTCAATAATTCTCAATGAAAAATACACTCTTGAGTTTTAATCTATTATTCTTCAGTTATTGATCCTCTCATCAGAAGTAATAACTTTTCCTTATCTGCTGTATTTGTTGTAATCCTTTACAGGTTTATTCATGGTAAAAAGATGGAGTAAATTCATTGTTTAAAGCAAAGAGTTTATTGCTAAAATAGTGGAGAGAGATATTTGGTGGAACAGTTCAGAGCATTCTTGTGAGTAATTTCAAAACCTGATTACCAAATAATATTAATTGAAATACAACTCATTATTACAAGAGCGAAAATTACAATAGCATATTTAAGCACGCAATTTAATTTTGGGAGCCTTTATTAATTATTTTTACCACCATAACCTCTATCAGTATGTCCAAACACAAAGGACTAATTCATCTCCATAACTCTATGTAATAAAATAATGTATCACTTTCATTGTTATTCTTCACACCTACTATTGGCGTAGTGCTCTTAATGAGGTGGAATGATCGAAATTTTGTGTAAACTACGCAAAACCTGACCAAAGCATTTTATATGTCTATTATTGTATCCTTACTTAGAAAGAGAAGCTTAATGATAAAGGCATGAACCCTTTTTGTTTGACTGCAATTTCCCAATGCATTTGGATGTATTCAATTATCAACAGTCTCTCACCCACCTTGTCTCATTTAAATCATACCTGCTCATATTATACTTGGAGGTGAGATTTTCTTTAGTCTGTACCAAGTAGACTGGATCACTTGAATGCAGTAAAATATTGGAAGATTTATGGGTCATTGTGTAAAGAAACCTTCACAAATTTTTTCCATTTAAACTAATAAAGGAAAGTACTTTATTTGCAGTCTGCGCACCAACAAATGACATTTTATGACTTTATTCCACTCACTTGGACAAGTGCACCCGGGCACAGACCCAGGAAAATATATTTTATCTGAAAACTGTGTGCCCATTTGCTCAACCGCCCACTTAACTACACTAAAATATATTTCACAATTCCTAAACCACTATCCTAATCAATCTAGATCTAATTCTAATCTGTTAAATTCTCCAATGACCTTGCATCTATTCTTCATCAAGTTTTATTTTTCATAGAAATTGAATCATTCAGCATACAAAAGGTATGATGATAAAATATCTAATGTCCATGTAAAAGTTGATTAATTACTTTTTGGTTGATCTTAACATTGCAGACATCATGGAATTGAATGCTATCACACATTTCCTGATGTAGCACTTCATCAAAAGTTTTATTACAAATCCAAATATTAAATTTGATACAATGTGGCCTAAGTAATGGAAGCTTGTAATACAGTCTTTGTTTTTAGGGTTGGACCGACAATCTCGTCCTATACGCACAAGTACGGTACAGGCTCTCTGCTGGAGGGGCGGGTGACATCATATCTGGTAGTGGTTCATCAGACTTGGTAGGAGACTTCACAGGTGACATCACCGGTGGTCTAATAGGTGAAATTGCCAATAATACCGGTGGCTCTTTGGCCATTGGAGAGCCATTACGATTTGAACCCACAGTCTCTCCATTAGTCTTTGGCACAAAGTTCGGGACACTGACGTAGCCATATGAGAACTGCTGCGATGGTCTTGGTTCGCTCACCGGCAGGAAATGTTTTATATTGCGCCTGTAAATTCCTCCTTCGGAATGGATTAAATATGAACGTGTCTCAAGGCAGGTTTCTGCCACTACGCCTATGCAGTCGTGTCCTTTCTGTGTTTGTAGGTGGACCGTTTGTCTGGGAGACAAAGGAGAGAGGGGGCAGCTGGTTTGGTCGCAATATGTTTTTTGAACTTGCCGTTTATGTTGTAGTTGGGCCTCGATAGTGAATGGGTCACGAACCTGAGGTTTTATCAGTTTCTTAGCTACTGGAAGGGTAGTGAGTGTTTGTCTGGACATCAAACGCTGTGCAGGTGAACCTAACACTGCATCCCACGAAACATTGCGTAAGTTAAGAAGGTCCAGGAAGACATTAGACCCCGCCCTTTCAGATTTTTCCATCACCTGTTTCACACTGTGAACGACTCTTTCCGCTAACCCGTTTGACTGTAGATATTCTGGGTTGCTGGTGACATGTTTGAAATCCCAGCGTTGGTCAAAGTCTTTGAAGCTTTGGCTTGTAAATTGTCCTGCATTGCCCGACATGAGGGAGAGAGGGACCCCGTGAACTGAGAAGTGTCTTGCCAGTTTCTGAATAACTGCCGCTGATGAGGCAGAGCGGAGCAAATCAATTTCAATCTAACCGTAGTAGGAGTCCACTCAAACCAGGTACTGGTTGCCATTCCAATCGAAAATGTCAGTCGCCAGGGTTGTCCATGGTAGATCAGGAATCGGGTGATGCAGGAACGGTTCCTTCTGTTGGTGTGGTGCTAGACTGTTACATACCGCACATGACTGCGTCGTCTGGCGCACATAGTCCGACATGGCAACGAGTACCTGGTTCTAGTGGACTCCTACTCCGGTTAGTTTGAAATTGATTTGCTCCGCTCTGCTTCACCAGCGGCAGTTATTCAGAAACTGGCAAGACACTTCTCAGTTCACGGGGCCCCTCTCTCCCTCATGTCTGACAATGCAGGACAATTTACAAGTCAAAGCTTCAAAGACTTTGAAGACTTGACCACATAGGCATAATGGCAGAAACCTGCCTGGAGCCAGGTTCATATTTAGTCCGTTCCGAAGGAGGAATTTACAGGTGCAATAGAAAACATATCCTTCCGGTGAGCGAGCCAAGACCATCTCTGCAGTTCTCGTATAGCTACGTCAGTGTACCGGACTTTGTGCCAAAGACTAATGGAGAGACAGTGAAAGGTCAGCAGAACACTGAAGACATTGATCCAAGGTGTTCCCGTGACTTCTGACACTATATAAGAACATGTAATAACTCAGAATCAGTACATAAGTATAAGTTGTTTATTATAGTAAACACACAGAGCTCAAATACATTGGTGTTGTAAGCTCAAACTCAGCAACAAATCTAACTAGAGGCTGGACTAAGAGACTAGATAATAAAAGACACTCAACCAGATAACTGTTTGAGTATACAGCGGTGTGCCATAAAACATGACATGATTCACGTCAACTAATACTGACTGATCTACAAATATGATTTCAATTGGGAACTAGAGAACCACTTAAAAGTTACTTTGGAAGTTGATAAGCAGAAAATAACTTGAATATAAAGAGTGCATGAGAAAAGACAAAGGAAACAGGAGAAGTGGTAGATGCCTGAATCCTGAGCAAACAACAAAGTGCTGGAGGATTTCAGCAGGTCAAACCTAGCATTGAGTCAGACTTTTCTTTAATTCGTATGGTAATCAAGATTACAAGAACAAATAAAATATAATTTATAACAATCTATAATACATTCATCCTAACATTAACAAAAAAAAAGGCAGGCTTTGGAATTTGATTTTTAAACAGATAGCGATAGAATATGGAATTCTTTGCTGCCACGGACGCATGGTTCCATGTATAAAAAAGGACAAGTGGCCATGGTCAGACAATTTCTGAAGCTGCAAGATACCTGTTGGAATGGGCAATAGATAATCTTTATTTGGCAGAATCAGCAGAAATTATGAGCTTTGTAATTGGATTAAAGCTTGAAGTCTGAATACTAATAGATGCAACTTTTCAGCAGGATGCTTTACTTTGAGCTTTGACAGCACTAAACGTATTCTTAACTGCCTATAGAACTGAGATCAAAGGGATACTGCAAGCTTCACGGGAGTTTGGAAATTGAATTTCTAAAAGTAAAATGTGTAATGGTTATTATCATGGAGGAGATGATGGTTGAAATAGAAGAGGTAGTATTTAAGAAGGATGCACTGCACAAAAAAATATTCCTACCAAAAGAATATTCAAATAAAGTAGATCCCTAATGAGCAGTGGAATAATGGAATGCACTTCTCAAAAGACGCAATAAGGCAGAAATGCCAGATATTGCACGAGAATATGCATCTGTCAATGCTGCTCCATTTATCGTTGTGGAAGTCATGAGTGTACTTAACCATTATGGTACTGTTTCATTTCAAACAGCCACAGGAGGCTGGTGCTGTGCCACAGGTCATCAGGTGCACTCATTGAAAGACTGATGCGTTTTGCTGTGTCCTGGAGAATTTAATCAGTTTGCTCTGACAGCGAGACAGCTCCAATACAAAGTCATTCAGCTTCATGGCATCGCTGATTTTCTGAAGTTGCAAGCCGCTCATTTTTGTAGCTCATCCAACATGCTCTGCGGTTTGTCAAGTGGCTGAAGGAATGAAGGTGTTGATTCATTTTCTCCTTTGCTCTCTTCTCTCAACTGCCAAATCCTGGAAGAATTAAGATGGGGCTCTCACTCCTACGCTTTCCTCTCTAATCCTCCAGATGAACAGGGACAGGTCAGGGACAGGTCATGGACATGCATGTTTATCTTGGTCATCCGGCAAAATGGGCCATTTGCGAGAAATGAAAAGTAATACAATCAGGGATGGAAAAACATACGGTGCTGGAGTAACTCAATGGGTCAAACAACACCTGAAGAAGGCTCCCAAACCGAAACATCACCTTCCAAGTCCTGTAGTGATGTTGCCTGACCCGCTGGGTTACTCCAGCACTTTTTTGCAAACCAGCATCAACGTTTCCTTGTTTCTACTGTCTGCCTGGGTTTCTGCTTGAATGTAATTTATGGTGGCAGCCGGATTAACAACAATACATTTAAAATCATGGTTTCCTTCTACATCTTTTTATGTCCACATCTCCATGGTATATAGTGCATCATTATCTGCATTTGTCTGAAGAGCTCAATAAGGTAGAACTTTCCAATTTTGTGCTTCTGGCTTTTTAAGATTCTAGGAAATGCAGTTTAGTTTTGTTTAGAGATACAACATGGAAACAGGCCCTTCAGCCCATCGAGTCCTTGCTGACCAGCAATCACCCATACACTAGTTCTACCCTACACATTAGGGACAATTTACAGAAGCCAATTAACCAACAAACCTGCACATCTTTGGTATGTGGGCGGAAATCGGAACACATGGAGAAAACCCACGTGGTCACAGGGAGAATGTACAAACTCCATACAGACAGTACCCGTAGTCAGGATCGACCCCGGGTGTCTGGAGCTGTAAGACAGCAACTCTACCTCTGTGTCACTGTGCCGATCAAATGCAAATTGATCACTGGAAATTCTGTTCAGCATGTCCTTCTGCTACGTGCTCGCAATGGGTGAAGTTGTTTGCAAAGCAATTTCATGACAACATTATTCCTGGTAAACATAAATAATTATTGTACTCTGAAAGGGAAAAACTTTCTATTTTACAAATTGATTACTAATAATGATTTTTATGTGAAAATCTTCACATTGCTCTTGATGTACGGTGGGATTTTCTTTGTTTGTAAATAACCACATGATTAAGCTCATTGCCCTGTGACCGGTTTCAGTTTTTCATGATAACATTTACTTGGATAACCTGTTTTTCCCCAGCAGGTAAAACAGAATGACACTCTGCATGCTTATCACCATTTTGAGTTAGAATTCACAGCATGTGAAAATGTAAAATGTGCCCTTGAAATTATAGATTTTGCTGCCTGATTTGCTTCCCGCATAGCACCTTGCATGTGTGCTAACCAGCTCTTTGTTAAAGCTGATCTTTTATATATAAGCATTAACATTAAGCTCTACCCCATATAATACAGTAAGCAACAAAATATTTATAAACCTTCGTTGGTCCCTTCCTAAAATTGTATCTTGATCCTGTCCTATTAAACCAATACTATGACATTACAGATTGATAAAATAACAAGGCCAGTGTTGGCCTTGGTGGTAATGTGACCAATTAGTCATAGACCACTAATTCAGATTATAGCCTGATTAGTTTAATTACACAGGATGCGTAATGGAAACTGAACATGCTCACAAAATGGACACTGATGTCTGTCGGCTAACCTTTGACCTACCAGTCTCCCAACAGTCAAATTTCATCCTATGTTTCTTGCCAAATCCTGAATTGGCAGGGCTAAGGATGAAGGCTGCTGCCAGGATAATGGGAGCACAAATTGATGATTCTATTTCTGACAACATACTCCATCTGCACATTAACCTAAGCTCTTTCAGCCATGGTTGGTCTTTGATTTGTGCACAGATGTATGGATGGGCATATCAATCAAATCTAAGACATTGAAAAAATAGTATCAAAGAAAAGCTTTTGGGGCTTCTGCCGTTTAAGCTTTCATGTTGAGAGACTGATAAACCAAGATAAATCTAGTTGTTTAACTAGCTGTGTTACAAATTACTTTGGTGAAAGTGGCTGGATCCTGACTGCTTCATAGAACATTAAAGTTCCAAAAACTCCATCAAAATAAAACTAAAATGGCTCATTTGTGCACCTTTTCACAAGGATCGGACACATCTTTGTTCATAAATAGCCAGCAAGACTAACAAATAAATGTACAGTAAAGGGCCTGTCCCACTTACGCGACCTTTACAGGCGACTGCCGGCACCCGTGATAGGTCGCTGAAATTTTCAACATGTTGAAAATTCAGCGGCGACCAGAAAGACGCTACGACTCTTTGGAGACCTCTCACGACCATAGGAGACCTCTCACGACCATACAGGCTGTGGTCGTGAGAGGTCACCCGCGACATGTCACCAGGGGTCGCCTGTATGGTCGTGAGAGGTCTCCAAAGAGTTGTAGCGTCCTTCAGGTTGCCGCTGAAATTTCAACGTTGAAAATTTCGGCGACCTATCACGGGTGCCAGCAGTCGCCAGTAAAGGTCGCATAAGTGGGACAGGCTCTTAAGAATATTCACCCTCATAAAGATAGTGAAATTACGCAAATAGATTTGAAGGAATGAGAGTGATCACAAGGAGAACAAATGGTCTTTTTATTTGGGAAAGATGCCTTGAGTGATGGGACCGGCATTAAATATTAAGATTAAACGAGAACTTACCAGTTTGAAGTTTGATCGTTATTTTATGAGGAGTAACGTTGAGGGAATACGTGAAGAACCCCGCCAGGACGCATGCGTGGCATTCTTCAAAGCAGCGGTGTGAAATCACAGATAACTGTAATGACTAAACATAGTAAGATTAGAGAAGAGATACCAGTTCAGGATATGATCAAGGGTGGGAGCGGAGGGCACGTATTCCCTCAACGTTACTCCTCATAAAATAACGATCAAACTTCAAACTGGTAAGTTCTCGTTTAATCTTACTATTTTACTTTGGAGTCACGTGAGTGACTACGTGAAGATTTTAAAGCTCTGTGATTTCATGCCGTGGAAACGAGTCCATGCATCACATCTGCCTTGATTATGGGGAGAATAGAGTTAACATCATTAGACATCAATACGATATTGAAACCCAACGATAAAAATATTAACACCAATTATTGCCCCTATTTATGGGGTAAATTATATTACAGAACTTAAATTTGTTTCTGCAAATGTTCCAGGTTCAATGACTGGACTGTTATAAAGTCGTTGGAAAGTTTCCTCCGTTGACCATCCTGCTGTCTTGAGGATTTGGTCCATAGGAACGTCCAACTTCATAGCTGCCGATGTAGCTGCAGCCCTGGTGGAGTGAGATTTTAAAATGCTAGTGTCTACTCCAGCCTTTATTAGGACCTGTTTTAGCCATCTAGAGATGGTCTGGACTGTCACTGTTTTAAGTGGCTGTTTGTAGCTGATTAAAGTGACATTTCTTTCCCTCTGATGATCTTAGTATACTCCATATATAATAGTAAGTGTGTTACAATACAGAGACGACCATCTATCGGGTAGGCCCTGAATTCTGTTTTTAGGCCTGCTGACCCCTGTCTGTTCTGTTTGACTATTTCATTGATGTGAAAAGTTAAATTTCCAGATGAAATAATCATGTTGTCCAACCTTTGTTTCTGTAGTGACTGGACCCTTTGTGCCGTGACCAAGGCCATCAGCATGACTGTTTTCATAGTCAGTTTCTGTAGGGACAGAGCTGTAGCTGGAGACCAGTTTCTTAACATGGTCAGTACAATGCTCACATCCCATATTTGGGAGTACCTGGTTCTTGGGGGATTAATATTAAAATGCCCCTCATGAGTTTGGTTACCAGGGTGTGTCCCAACAGAATGCCGCTCTGTTCCTTGCGACAGGTATGTTGACAGAGCACTTCTGGCGCAGTTGATGGCACTATGACTGAGCCTCTCATCGTAATGGAGGCTTGCCAGGAATTCCAGAACAGACGGGATGTTCATAGATCTGTGGGTGATGTTTATTGTTGTGACAGCACTTCCCATTTCTTGATGACACCAAGTACTGATTTTTTGGTGGACTGTCTGTGGCCCGCTGAAATAATTCCACTGTTCGGTCCGTCAATCCCAGGTGTAGTAGAGGTGCTTTCAACTCTATAAATTAATAGGTTTATATAATTATGACATGGGTAACTCCCCTTGTTGCGGGAAGAACCAGTAAATTAGGTCTATGATGGATGGTGATGCATGGTTCTAAAACCATGTCGATATCACCGGGACCCATGGTTGAGTAAGCCAATCGGGTACTATCAAAATACCAGACGCGGAGTCTACTGTTTATTCCTAAATACCCGACTGATGAGGCAGAAGGAGGGAATGCATAAATAATTCCCCAATGCAGCGAAATTGCATCTGTAGCCACTGCCCCAGGTTCTGGTTCCCAAAAACCTAATTCGATAACTGGTGAGAGCATGGATGTGAATAGGTCGTTATCTGGTGTTCCATACCGTGCTGTAATTCCAGCAATACATTTTTTATCCAACATCCATACAGTGTTTTCATAGACTTAGCGTGACCTGTTGTCTGCCACTAAATTCAGTTTACCTGGTAAGTTGGTAGCTGATATCCAAATATCTTTCTGGATACACTATTGCCAAATTGTGTTGGCCAGTTAGTCACATGATGTCGATATGTTTCCACCCATATGGTTGACAAATGCTACCACGGTGGTGTAGTCAATTAGTAGTCTAACATACTGGTGATATAACCCAGACCAATATGACTTAAAGCCATGGAATGCACTCAACTTTCCCAGGTATTTATGCCCAGCGTTTGTAATGATGCCTCCTGTGCATTCCATCTCCCCCACAGCTGGAGATGGAATAGGTAGCATCCCATCCAAGTGCCCATCAGTATGTAGTTCCATAGACGGGTAGCTGTTAATGTTTGGATTGGAACAATGCCTAATGTTATGTTTCCACCATTTTAGTACCATTGTGGCCTCTGTTGGTAGCTTCTTTGGTCTGTCAGAATGACCCCCATAATTTTTGAGTGCACGCATGTTTGCGCTCAGTAATTTGATAATGTAAAGGTCCAATTTATGTGGCTGGAACACAGCCACTATAATGCCAATTATTCTACTACCAGTCTGATGGATGGTTTAGTTTACTGCAAGCCTCCATTAAGGCTGTAACCTTTTCTTACGGCAAAGTCACTGACATGTGAGCTGAGTTAAGAGTGAAACCGCAGATGATCCATTGTGTTAAATACATCTGTGGTCACCTCTAATGGGTACTGTATAGTAAGCATTTTTTAATACGATGCTTGCCATGTAGTAACCTAGGATCAATACCTTTGCAGTAACAAAGGTTCCCATCTAGTAATGAATATAAAGTACGAAAGTATTCAATTAGTCAAATCTATGATGACGTGGCAACCACCATCTATTTTATGATAAAGATTTTTGGACACGAATTCCTGTGATTCGTGTTGGATGTCCTCCTTTACTCCTTTTTTATTTGGGCACTGTAGTTCAGTATGCGCTTTTGATTATTTCTTTGCCTGTAAGCATGAACATTCAGTTCGATACATGCTGAACTGGAGGATTATGTTTTGAATAATTCTATGGTATAACCCTATACTTCTTCCTCCATGGTTACTATTAGTAGGTTTGTTACTTTTTCGGCATCCTCCGTGGACGTTGAGGTGCCGGTGTCTGGGTCTGTAGTTGGGTCTGTGTTGAGGGTTAGCGCATTCCCCAGGAAGTAGTTTTTAGACGTTGCTTTAATGAGCCCCAGGGTTTCCCTCTATGTCAAGTTCTTTACCTGTTTAGATAAGTTGCCTCCAAATTTTAATATTGGTGGTATGGAGGTTCCAGGTTTGCATAGGCCTGCAAATTAGGGTCTAAAGCCGGTTGGATGGTACTTCTTCCTAATGCTGTTTACTCGTATTGGTAGTTTGCAAAATAAAGCCAGTGCATCCTGGTGATCTAGTGTCATGTCTTTTTTTAAATTTTTTTTACATTTTTTGCATTTTTTTTTAATTTTGCGGGCGAAACCCGTAATACCCGCTGTTAGGACTTTTGGAACTTTCTTTCGTTTCAAGTCCCTGCCCTGCCATGTTTTCAAATACACTGGTTGATACTGGGAACATTCAGTGTTTTGCAGTTCCCTGATGGTAAGTGTCTTCCAATAGGTTTTCTGCACCCCATGTGCACTAGGGGTATGTTCTGCACCCCTGTTCAGGTTCAGCCCAGAATTGACCCCCTATACTCCCCTCTGACGAGGGAGAACACTGTGCAGCCCTACAAGAGGTACTGCTGTAGGACTTACTAGCTGCCCCCTGTGACTAGTCTCCATCTCCCGGAGCCTGCCACTTACCTGCTCCAACAGCCGCTCCAGCTGGCTCCGATGCTCTCGGGCACCCAACCGGCTCCAATACACATGGTCACTGGCCGTCGCGGCTGCTCCTGAAGCCGCTACTACTGAGGCCGCTCCTGCTCCAGTTCCTGCAGCCACTCCACCCGGCTCCAATGCACATGGTCACTGGCCGTCGCGGCTGCTCCTGAAGCCGCTCCTGCTCCAGCTCCTGCAGTCAGCCCAGGATTGACCCTCGGTGTTCCCCTCTGATGAGGGAGAAACACTGTGCAGCCCTACAAGAGGTACTGCTGTGGGGCTTACTAACTGCCCACTGTGGCTAGCCTCCATCTCCCGGAGCCTGCCACTTTGGGGTATTTCCTCCAGCAGCCGCTCCAACCGGCTCTAATGCTCACGGGCACTGGCCGTTGCGGCTGCTTGAAGCTGTTCCTCCTGCAGCCGCTCCAACCGGCTCCAATGCTCACGGGCACTGGCCGTAGCGCCTGCTTGAAGCTGTTCCTCCTGCAGCCGCTCCAACCGGCCCCAATGCGCACGGGCACTGGCCACTCGCGGCTGCTTTGTTCCCCGCTCCCAGCCGCTCAAACCGGCTCCAATGCGCACGGGCACTGGCCACTCGCGGCTGCTCCTAAAGCCGCTCCAACCGGCCCCAATGCGCACGGGCACTGGCCGCTCGCGGCTGCTCCTAAAGCCGCTCCAACTGGCCCCAATGCGCACGGGCACTGGCCGCTCGTGGCTATTCAGAGCCGGACTCCTCGGAGTCAACGACCCTGTTAGTTTTTGCTTCGCTCTCCCGCCCGGCTTGGCCGGTGCGGGAGCGAAGTCGAGAGCGAAGTCAGGCACAGCTGTTCCCATTACGGGAGATTAGCGTGCCTTTGGCTGCTGCTGCCGGCTGCCCGCAACTCCGCGGTTCTCCCCCGCCAGCTTTACCGCAGCCTTCGTGGATCTGGTCCATGTCTCCACCCGAAAGGTAAGTGGAAGGAACGCAGAGTCTTCTTACCTGCTGTTCCCGACATTCAAATTCTGGAACGCAGAGTCTCCTTACCTGCTGTTCACGGCTTTCAAATTTTGCCGCTGAGGGAACGTCGTTCCCCCTGCTGTGACTCGTTGCAATGCGTGTAGCGATATGGCACGCATGCGTCCTGGTGGGGTTCTTCACGTAGTCACTCACGTGACTCCGAAGTAAAACTGAATTGAAACAGTACAAAGGAGATTATTTTGTATGGGGTGACAGGAGTCAGCTTCACTAGTGAGGCAAAAAGTATTCAAGGTTTGTAAATTGTCTGAAGAATAGTTATGCAGCCAATAGGGTGCCTCCCACCTTAATATATGGATTTTTGGTCACTGAATTCACAACCTGTCCATACAACCTGAAGAAGGGTCTCAACCCGAAACGTCACCCATTCCTTCTCTCCAGAGATGCTGCTTGGCCCGTTGAGTTACTGCAGCATTTTGTGTCTACCTTCGATTTAAACCAGCATCTGCAGTTCTTTCCCATCAAACATTTACCTTGTGGTCCCATTCCTTTCCAGAATCAGAATTCAACACGTTGTCATGGTTGCGCAAATTGATCAGCTATGTCAGGGATAGATTCTGAATTCAAAGAGCTCCTTTTGAATTTTGTATTGATTCCCACTTTGTCCTACATATCATTTTGAGTGCTGTGAGAGTTTCCAAGGGAAACTTCCTTTAGGGATTTAAAATATGTTGCAACATTAAGATCTAATGGAAAGTAAAACACAGCACTATTGGCGATTGAGACAACATTCTCTCTCAGTCTCTACGTTTGGACCCTGATGAACCTTTATCTTTACCTCTTGCTCCAAAGGTAGGAAACCATAGGATTTAATTATCTGCTGTTTATGAGTCTTCACAACATCTGGATTAACAATATTCCTGTCCCCAGAAATGAATGTTGAAAGCATTAAATATTTTTGCTAAAAGAACAATCCAAGTTATCATGGATGGCATCTGCAACATCAAGCAATTCACAGCATGTTCATGTTTCGGGGACAACTTTGGAACTGCTTTCACTGGATGAATATTTCATTTCCTAATATGTGAAAGGAAATGCATGTTCAATACAATGTACAAATTTCAAGAGGTTTCAGTTCCCCTTCAATCACAAAAAGGCATTTATAGAGGGTAAATGGGGACTTGAGTTTTAGATATCACTCTCCCAAACTTCATAAAGAGCTTTTAGTCAACTCATTGACATCCAACATGCGATCACATATAATTGAACATCAGTTCAGATTATCATTGAAATAAGAAAGAGCCATACTTGAGAAGAAGCCTTCAATATAATATGAAGAATAAAAAGCTACCTCTTACAGTAACCTGCTAGATATTCTTGAGAAATGTCAACACTTGGTTTTGCCTTTCTATTCATCAACCAGCATGAACTCATAATCCTCTCCACGGCGCGCACCTTATGCTTGTATCAGTTTCCTTGGGATCCCAGTAGGATCTAGTTCTTGCTTCAACTTTCAATTCTCCCTGCCAACCTTGACTGGGCATATAATATTTTGATTAAGGTGTGATTAATTAAGATGGTTGAAAAGTTTCAAGAAGTTGATAGTTTCTCTCTCTCCTTGCACTCCAGGAGGATCTAGAACAAAAGCTTAAAATTATAACTTGATCTTCAGAGGTACTACCAGAAAGCATGTTAAACACGGATGGAGATCTGGAACTCTCACTTTCCAAAAGTTGTTAAGGCTGAGTACAAGTCAAAATTTTAGACATGGAATGAATATATTTTTGTCAGATAAGGACATAAATGATGCAAAAGCAAGGCAGGTATAGTTAACTTGTAAGAACTGTGGTTAGAATCTATGTTTTGATAAGAGACATGATCTGATTGAATGATAAAGCAAACTGCAGGAGCTAAATGAGAGGCTCCAGTTCCTTTTTTCCAAAACTATTATCCCCTTTATGTGAGTCTGCTGATCACACTGAAAGATAAGTAATCAGGAAAGGGATAGGTCTGCTCGCAGTTAACACCTTTGTTTATTCTTCCTTAACCCCACATGACATGCCACGTGAGCACTGTGGAAGCACATGTACTTTAGGGAGTTGGTCCTGGAGAATGATTGAAAAGTACTTCACAGTGTATGCGCAACTTCTAAATTTGTTCTTTTTTTTCATTACATGTGGGCTTGACAAAATGCATTAAAAAGTGTTGAATACATTAATTCACTGACCAATGATGCACATGGTTCTCACTTGCAACCAGAGAAGAAGGTGCTTCGGTAATTATTGATCACCTGCCTATAGAAGATTAACACCTGAGCTTTTCCCTAAAACATTCAGTTCCCGACAGGTTGACCTGTACATTTCAGTGAGCTATTGTAAATAACTTGTTCTAAGCTCCCCCCAGTCTAGTCAATAAAATACTGAGTCAAGCACTTGCGCAACTAAACTTTATTTTGGAAAACACAATAACAGTTCCCCACTACTATACCTAACCACCGCGGGTTCGATCCTTGTATCTGCTTGGCCAAGCCCTTCTAGCCTCGTGCAAGCAGAGACACTCCAAAAGGTCACGCAATCCCAAGCGTTCTTCCAAAAGATCGACATAGGACCTCGTGGGAGCTACCTTTTAAAGGTCCCCGAACCTTGAGGAGCCGAACCATATGGGGGTCGTCTCTATACAATCCAATAACAAATATCGATTAACACATTATGATAGAGAGTTCCCTAACCCAATAATACAGTAACTAATACATTTTATTCGAAAGGAGTTTCTGGAAGGAAGCAAACATAGCAACATGTGCCTAGATATTCAAGAAACCCAGACAAGGCTCAACACTTAACCCAATCAACATCTAGCAAAGTAAAGCTTTGCAACATTATTTACAATGTGTATGTCTGGTTTGCATTCACCCAATCTGTTCCATACAATTTACACCTAATTGTAAGAACCTGCAGATGTCCCATTCTTTCTCTGTAGCTCTTATCTCGGCTCCAGACAAACTGGCACCATTCAGCAGCTTGTCCCAGTTCTGTAAAAGGCACATTTAAATTGACCAAAATGGCCCAGCAGCACAGAAGCCTTTACTCAATTTTAATGTCCTGGCAGCTTCAATTTGGCCAGAATTAACACTATTGTGGACAATTAATTGGCACAAATACTCGTTCTCAGGGAATTGTTCTAAAGGATAGGTAATGTTTTCACATAGCCTGAACGTTCCAAAATTAAGGCTTACATTTGATGTACCCTTCCCAGTGAGTTACAGGCCATAAGGGTTTCAAAGGGTTTCCACCCACATTTTCAAATCAGACCTTGAAGAAAAAAAAAAATTTGATTGAAGAGAGTGCAGTAAAAATATATTGGTCTTGTTCATCCTGCCTACCTGTGGAAGATCAAAGTTTGTCAGGGTGGGAAAGCACATATTGAAGATGTGTAACTGTCCCACAAGACAACAAGTACGACCAGAAAGAGGGTGCTAAATGAGTAACGCACGGAGCAGCGGAGCAGGGATTCATGGAGGCAGAGGTCCTTGCAGAAAGCAGAAAGGGGAGAAGAACAGAAGATTGTGTACGAAAGAACTGCAGATGCTAGTTTAAACCAAAGATAGGCACAAAAAGCTGGAGTAACTCAGCGGGACAGGCAGCATCTCTGGAGAGAAGGAATGGGTGATGTTTCGGGTAGAGACCCTTAAAATGGTCTTAAAATAGTTAAGAACAGAAGATTGACTGTTGGTGGGATCGCTGCAGCTCGCGGAAGTGGCAAAGGATGATGGATGCAGAGGCTGGTCAGATGAAATGGGCAGACCAAGGGAACTCCATCTCTGTTTTGTCATGGGGCAGGGTTTGGTGGGAATTGGATGCTGATCATAGCAGTTCTGTGAAATGGAGGTAATGCAAATGAGGGTTCCATTAACTAAGATGGAGGGGAAGCCATTTTTCCTGGAAAAGGAGGACATTTCAAAATCTAAATCAAATTGGCTACTGAGCATGCTTCATGACTTTTTAAACATCTCACTTCCTTGTTCAATGGAGCTGCCCATGATTAATAAAAATCTCTAAACCATGGAAAGTTAAAAAAACAATATCGCCATTATATCAAACCCCTCATCATGACCAGAGTTTACCATGTCTGGCTGATGTTGTGCTGTAAGCTCTGTGGCCTAATTTGTATTCTGTAATGGACAATGATAATTGCATTAAGTATTATAACTTGCTCTGTGTAAATTCATCATTTGCTCTTTATTATTTTGCTGTACCAGTTATCATTGGAACTGAAAAATGTTATTGATTTATAACTTTGCCTAATTGCACTTGAAGTTTCTGAGAATTACGAGTATCCAGAGGCAGCAATCCTTTCACTAACTCAGGAATCTGAAGAAGGGTCTCGACCTGAAACGTCACTCATTCCTTCTCTCCAGAGATGCTGCCTGTCCCGCTGAGTTATTCCAGCATTTTGTGTCTATCTTCGGCTTAAACCAGCATCTGCAGTTCCTTCCTACACATATTAATCTTTCCCAAAAGCTGCCTTTCGGTATTAAAACTAGTGCAATATGCAGATTCAGTGGAAGAATGCCTCATTAGAATAGTAGTCATTTACTATTGGTTTAACCATATGTAAGCCAACTGAAAGTCTGACACCAATCAGCTATCGAATTGACTTTATTTCACAAATAAATCTTTTAAGAGCCTCATCAACCCACTAATTCATACAAATATTTCCTTCATCTTTAAGAATTCTTCTTACTTGTTTGTTTTTTGGATCTTGTCATGTTTTCTGAAGAGAGCTGATGTACCAATATAATTGGTCACACAAACCACATGGGCCTGGGATGAGTGTACAGAACAATAAAGTTGGAGGTAGATTCATTGCATTGATCTCCCACTGCAGTTGTAGTAGGATTTCTGCGGACACTCACAATCCCTGTTTTGCAATCTCCAGATCTATGCTTATCCAAAACTTTAGCATTCTTTCTATCATCTATCAACACTTAGTTTTGAATGTCATCTGATAGATAATATGTTTCACATCACATTATATCACAATCACACAATCACAATAATACTTTATTAACCAAGTGTGTTTTGCAACATACGAGGAATTTCATTTGCCAAGTCAGTCATACAAATAAAAAGCAACGGAACACACAAAATACATTTTAACATAAACATCCACCACAGTGACTCCACCACATTCTTCAATGTGATAGAAAGTGAAAAAAAGTTCAAATCTCATCCCTTCTATGCTCTCCCATGGTCGGGTTATGGTCTGAGCGCAGGTATATGGGACTAGGGGAGATTATGTGTTCGGCACGGACTAGAGGGGTCGAGATGGCCTGTTTCCGTGCTGTAACTGTTATATGGTTATATGGTTATATGGGGCCTCAAGTCTGCTGTCGATGGGACGATCTTGACTCCTGTAGCTGACGGAAGGGCTATTAGTAATCTCTGCAATATCAGCAGTATTCTCCAAACTTGACAGATCTAGAAACATAGAAACATAGAAAATAGGTGCAGGAGGAGGCCATTTGGCCCTTTGAGCCAGCACCGGCATTCATTGTGATCATGGCTGATGGCTGAACATCTGCACGTTTCTACTGTTTGCATTCATTTTAGTTTCTTGACCATGTTTCTAGACAAGGAAGGACAGCCGACTCCATTTTGTGTCAAGATTAGCATAGATTCATTATTATCTGGAGTTATATGCCCTGTCCTTGATTCTAGGAACGTGTTGCATAAAATTGTTAGTTACAACAGATTAGGCACCAAGCATCTTCTTTTAAACAATGCTTTCTCATATAAAATATACATTGTTGTTATTAGAGAGCTAGAGACAATACAAAGTTTCTACTTCTCAAATTCCTGTTAGAAAACGACTGAAGGATTAATTTCTTAATATTTTGTTAAATAAACTATCATAAACTCTTTCACTCCCTCCTTTTATCATAACATGATACCATTCACAGTCCTCAGTATCTACATATTGGCTGCAAGCAATTGATAATAATAATTAAAGCAATGGACAGCAAAAAGGTAGATCCGTAATGTATCATAATGCCCCAAACTCCACCAAACTAATGGTAAGGCCACCAATTCCTATTTTGCTCACCGTATCCATACATGTCACTGCCAACCTTACAGATCTTTTCAATTTCTTAGGAAACATGGGTAGCAAGGTCAGTTATATTCGAGGATTCATCAGGGATATAGGTGCACCGCTCTTGTCCTATTATAGCACAGATACCCCCTTCTTCTGCCAAGATAAAGTCTCATCTGCTAGGGCTACAACAGTTGCATTTGCCAGTTATTCCATGTCAGAGGCCATATTAATCAACTCCCTAGCTTACATGGGGAAAGCGATCATTCAAAATCTCTGTGCTACTGAGATACCCCTTTTGACTCTCTGGGTACTGGCTACCTCTTCAAGATCCTGGACCATTCTCATGCAAGGAACCACATAGTCTAGATAGCACCACCCTCTCCAGTGGTTGTTCCTTCCAAACTCCCTTCGCTCCCAAGTGTTTCAGTCTCCCGGTGGCACCCTGGCAATCATGGGTATGCCCTTAACCCACACACAAAGTATGTTCCATTTACTGGTTGTGGTGGTCTCTGAGGAGAGATTGTGGTGCATGAGCTGTTTCTCAAATATATCCCTTTCTCTGGGTAGTTGCAGTGACATGAGGTATTTAGTGGTATACGGGGATTGCTTGTTATACTCAACCTTCCATCCTGGTTCAAACGAGGATATGTACCATCCTTTAAAATTGTTATACTTAGGTTCCCTGTGCTTGTGGATCACATTCCCATATGCTTGTGAGATTACTTGGCAACTGCCAGGCGCCTTGATGTTGTGAAAACATAGTGGGTCCATAGGCTTTCAGTCTGGTTTAAGGGTATTGACACTAGTAGTACACCTCCTCTGCCGTTGTGGGGAAGATACGTGCACACCCAATAGTTACTACCATTCCCCCTGCGAGCAAACTCATAACTCATAGACAAAACGGTAGTCCAGGTTACTCGGGCTATTCACAGAACACCGAGGAGAGTCATTAATATTATTGTCCTTTCTCCTTTTACAATCGATTTAATGTGTCAAAACGAGGATGATCTTCAACCTTCACTACTGTTGGTGTGGTCAGTAGTACTTGGAAGGGCCCCTTCCACCGTTGTCCGCTGGTAGTGGCTTCTGCGTCTCCAATACCTGTAAATACAAAACTGACAAGACTCGGGTTAATTGCTGTGCGTATGTAATTAGTTAATCGCTGAGGGCCTGTGGGTCAAAACTAACTTCCTCATTCTAGTAGCTCCCCAGAGGGTACGTATCGTGGGGTCACCCTCATTTCAAATAGGGAAATCTTCTGGTAGGTTCATATCTTGTCCTGTTATCAGTTCAAAAGGTGTTAACCCTGTCTCTCTAGCTTGTTGTTCTGAACCATCTGAATGGCTGGGACCTTAACCTTAATCCTTAATCCTTTCCTGTCTAGGCTTTACTTAAACTCTTAAGTGTCCTATTCATTCCCTCCACTGATCCAGAACTCTTGTGGGGATTAAAGATCAATCTTTAACTACTTACAAGGCAGACCCTTTAAAAATAGATAATTATTAAAAGGGGCTGGTCAAGCCTCTGCATCATTGGAGCTCCCGAATAGCCTCTCCAGAGACAGCGAGCCCTTGATGGTAAGTCCACAGTCTGCGGTTGGAGCGATCCCAGGCAAGGGACCTGCTCCGATGTTAAGTCCACGCCCTGCAGTGGGGCACAAACTCAGTCCGAGGAGGCCTCCAGCTCCATCGATGGTAGGTCGCTTGGCCGGAGATGCGACCTGAAAATTAATCGCATCTTCGGCAAGGTAAGAAACCAAAAAAACGTTTCCCCCGACCCCCACATAAAATAAACCAGAGAACATTTACACAGAATTTTAACACACACTAAAAATAAAAAAAGACAAAAAAAACAGACGGACTGTTGGTGGGGCCGCCAATCGTGCAGCGCCCCTGGTGGTATATTGATGCCAACCTACTAGTGAAAGCGAAATTGGCTGTGGATAGCTGCCATCTTGTGCAGCCATTGCTCTCGATTGGCAAATTTATTTATAATGTTCTGCAGATTATTTTGAGTTAAAGGATGCATAATTACTAATAATTTTTGACACCACAAATATGTATAGCGGTTTCATAAAAGGACAATGTCTCCTCTTCTTTGCTTTGTGTTGTCCTTGGCTATACAAGCTCATGGTTTCCTGTTCATCTATCAAAGTTATATACATTCCTCTAAATTACCTCCTACACCATAAATCCATTTTTTTAAATCAATCCTCTCATGAAAAGTTTTCGTCAAATGGGATTCAAATATTAATATGCATTGTATTCTTTTTAATTCCCTTCTAAACCACTGCACAGCAGGCAAAATAATGTTGTCAAACATGATTTGCTTTTAACAAATCCTCGCTGCGTGCTCTTGATTAAACTAACTCTTTTGATTGCCACAATAAATACAATTGTAATGTAGCTTTTCCTGTCTAGTACAGCAAAATCATTAAAGCATTCTTACAATTGCCACCTATGATCAAGTTACGAGTTATCAGTCAATGGAAGGTCACTGCTACATACTGTGTGATTTACACATCAGAGGTTTAACTGTAATCATGAAATATTGGGAATGGTTGAGTAACGCCAAAATAGTGCCCATAATGTGACATGGTGACTTGTAAGGAGCATCGCAATGGAGGCTAGGTGCGCTGTAAATATATACAAAAGTACAAAGAGTAGCCAGGTCAGATCAAAGCTGCCACAGCCAGACATAAAAACAGTTTTTATCCACGAGTAGTTGCTCTACTCAACAACCAAAAGTCTGTAGCCTCCCTTTGATCTGGTATTTTGTTGGTTCACATGATTAATGGTGTTTTATCATTAATGTTTTATTATTATTAATGTTTAGTGTTTTCTGAGTCATTCGTAACTGTCACTGTATGTCATGTTGTTACTTGTGGGCGGAGCACCAAGGCAAATTCCTTGTATGTGAATACTTGGCCAAGAAACTTACTTACTTACTTAGCACTGATCTAATGCTAACATGGAGTTCAATTTCCCTTGTGTAACACACATCAGAAATGGCTCTAGTGCCAAGTTCCTCCTTACCATGACTGTTCACTCTCCAGCCCAACTGCAGTTTAATTTAAAAAGATCACCATTGCATGTACAGGAGGTGCTGAACAGAATTTCCAGTGATCAATTTGCATTTGTTTGGCACAGTGGTACAACAGTAGATTTGCTGCCTTGCAGTGCCAGAGACCCGGGTTCGATCCCAACTACGGAGTAGTCTGTACAGAGTTTGTACGTTCTCCCTGTGACCTGCGTGGGTTTTCTCTGGGATCTCCCGTTTACTGCCACACTCCAAAGACGTACAGGTTTGTGGATTAATTGGTTTGGTATGATTGTAAATTGTCCCTAGTGTGTGTGTGTAGGATAGTGCTAGTATGCGAGGATCGCTGGTCGGCACGGGTTCGGTGGACCGAAGGCCTGTTTCCGCACTATATCTCTAAACAAAACAAAATTAAAATTGCAGAATACTATGTAGTAGAAGAGACGGATAGTGAACCACTCTCATCTGGAAGGACCGTTGGGGTCCCTGGATGGATGTGAGGGATGAGGTACAGGGACAGGTGTTACAACTGCTGCGGTTGCAGGGGAATGTACTTGGCGAGGAAGTGGTTTGAGTGTGAAAGGATGAGAACGGAGGGAGCAGTCTCTGTGGAAGGGTTAAGGATGGGTAAAAAATGACTGGTGGTGGGATTAGGTTGGATGTGCTGGAAATGTCAGATTATGATGTGTTGGATGCAGAGGCTGGTGTGGTGAAAGGAGATGACCAGTGGACCCCTATCCTTGTTCTATCTGGGGGGAGGGGGGGGGGGGGGCGAGAGCAGAACTACAAAACAACACAGTGGAGATGTAGGCGAGAGATCTAACTATGACAGGAGAGGGGAGTCTAAGTTAACTATAGAAAGAAGACATCTCATATGGAATGGAGAGCCTCATCGTTGGAGAAGATATGGCAGAGATGAAGAAATTGAGAGTAGAGGACTACTCTTTCCAAGAGCCAGGGTGGGGGGAGGTGTAGTCCAGTGGGAGTTGGTGGGTTTGTAGTAGGCGTCGGTCAGTCTGTCCTCCGTAATGGAGACAGCGATATCACGTAGGGAGAGAGACAGTTCAGACTTAGTCCAAGTAAATTTGAAGGCAGGGTGAAAGTTAGTGGTAAAGTAATGAAATCAACGAGTTCTGCAAGGGTGAAGGAAGCAGCCCCAAAGCAACCATAGATATAGCAGAAAAGGAGTTGGGGGATGGTGCCAGTGTACATTTGGAACACAGACTGTTCGACGTAACCAACAAAAAGACAGTCATGGCTGGGGTCCAGGATGGTATTAGTAGAGGGAAACTAATTGGGCCTTATTCAAAGAAGAACCAGAGGGCCTTGAGACGTTTCTGGTGGAGGGTTGCGTATAGGGACTGGATGTCCATGTTAAAGATACGGCAATGGAAGTTTAGGAATTTAAAATGATTGTAGAGTTGAATGGAGTGGGATGTGTCAGCTGTAGGTCAGACTGGACAAGGGGAGATCGGCTGAAATTAAGGTATTTGGAGGTGAGTCAGGAGGTATGGTTTAGTTGCACTGAATGGCCTGCTTCTGTGTTATATATCCAATGTTATTCCTTTTAAGTTAGAAATGAAACCATCCTTAAAAATAAACTGAGCTTGCAATGTTTCCTATAACTAGTCCTGCCCATGCAGAACTCCAAGATATTTGTTCCTGTTGGTATTTTCATTTCCATGACTTTTGGAATATTAAGCTGCTCAGGGCACAATATGCTTCAAGTATCATATTCATAAAGACATGGAGAGTCACAAAAAGGAACCAGGCCCTCCAGCCTGTTTATTCACACCAATTCTACGTTCATCTTATTTTTTTATTCTCCCCACTTTATCATCAACCTCCCCAGATTCTATTAATCACTTACTTTCTGGAGGAAACCCACAATGGCTGATTAATCTACCGACCTACATATCTTTGTGATGTAGGAGGAAACCAGAGCTCCCAGACACCATCCAAGGTCAAAATAACACTGGGGTAATATTATATGGGATACTCTCCTTGAAGCAATTAGCAGAACTCCTCTTAGTCTATGAAAGGAACACATTACATTTACGGTCAAGGCAAGCAAGTATATTTTAACACTCTTCAACTTGCTTTGTTTCCCTACTATTATTAGCACCATTAGAGATGGCCAGACACATGGGCATTTTCTCTCAGTTTGTTGCAAATTGCACTTTACAACCCAAATCCACAATCACTGTCACTGAGAAGGATATTTGATTGGTAGTTGGCACATATTCGGCACATCACAATTCCAATTTATCCTCTACACCTCATCTTGATTTGGATAAACAAAGCTGGGCAAAGCCCCTACATTGTAACTTTGTGAGAGCACAAGCAACACACAGGGTAACTAAAGGAGGTAGCTCTCCAGCTTCTCAAGGATACTGGGGATGATGAGCAAGTACCAGACTTCCCAGCCATAAATTGATATTATGAACAAATTATTTAAAAAACTCTTTCAGAGAAAATGCTTGCGTCAAGACTTCTTGGAACTCCAATGGCAATTATGTTTATTTTAATTAATAATAATGAGCTCACAGCCACAGCAGTAAAAAGCACAAGGAAAACCTCACATCATTCTGGGATTTACAGAGCTGCCCAAATGGTTGAAAATCCAGGAAACACCTGATGTAAAAATCATCCACAAAATTCCAGAAGCATTTCCTTTTTGCGCTAAGCTCACAAACTAAGATAAATCTGTGGTTAAGTTGTTTATAGCTGAAAAACCTAATTTTAAATGCTCAATTTCATTGGAAACCAATTTGTGAAACACTGGACAGCAATTGTAAAATTATTTTATTAATGTTGCATTTATTTCTGGTTACATATTAACATATGAATACATGAATTAGGTGCAGGAATCGGACACTCCGTCCCCTGAGCCTGCTCTGTTATTTAAAAAGGTCATTGGTGATCTAAATGTAACTGCAACGCAGCATCCCTGTCCACCTTTGGTAATTATTCACCCTCTTGCTTATCAGGAATCCATTTCTATCTGCATTAATAATATTCAAAGATCCTGGTTCCATCATCTTTTGTGGAAGAGTTTTCCAATAACTCATGATCTTCTGAGAAACAAAAATCACTTCTTCTCCGTGTTACATGAGCGGTCCCTATTTTGCAGCAACGACCCTTTGTGCAGTCTCCTTTCGTCCTCCTACCAACTTACATTCTAAGTTATTGTTGTAAGTCATCAATAATTTAGCCTCAATACCTTCACCATTTATATAGAGTTTGCAGCTTCAAACTCTGTTACAGCTTCTCAGACATAGAAAGACATAGACGTAGAATGAGCCAATCTTCTATCCATAGCAATATGCAAAGAGGCAGACTGACATGATCATTGATTTTAACCTGTTAATGGAAAGAGGAACCTTACATCAGTAAGTGCTGTAACATCTGTACAGCTAAAGAACTGCAGCCATCAGTGTTGGGTAGCATGATGTCTTTATGTGATTGTCAGTGCACTAATCAGTAATATGTAAATATAATTGGTCTGGGATATTACCTTTTGTGAAATAGTGCCTACATTTGTAACATCTACTGCCTTACCCCTTGCAATGTTGCTTCCCACAGTTCTATTGTCAGTCTTGGTGATGACCTTCCATGTAAACGACTGAAAATAAATATTTTACTTGCTGCTGCCACAGGAAAGAGCAAATTCATTGGTAAGAGATCTTGTGGTTGAAGCATGGGAGGCTTTCAAATTAAGAAAGGGATTTACTGTCACCTCTTGTATGTCAGCCACACTTTTGCCATAGTTGTCCCACAATGATCACCATTTCATAGCAAAAGGATTTGAGTATAGGAGCAGGGATGTTCTACTGCAGTTGTACAGGGCCTTGGTGAGACCACACCTGGAGTATTGTGTACAGTTTTGGTCTCCTAATCTGAGGAAAAACATTCTTGCCATAGAGGGAGTACAGAGAAGGTTCACCAGACTGATTCCTAGGATGTCAGAACTTTCATATGAAGAAAGACTGGATAGACTCGGCTTGTACTCGCTAGAATTTAGAAGATTGAGGGGGGATCTTATAGAAACTTACAAAATTCTTAAGCGGTTGGACAGGCTAGATGCAGGAAGATTGTTCCCAATGTTGGGTAAGTCCAGAACAAGGGGTCACAGTTTAAGGATAAGGGGGAAATCTTTTAGGACCAAGATGAGAACAACATTTTTCAAACAGAGAGTGGTGAATCTCTGGAATTCTCTGCCACAGAAGGTAGTTGAGGCCAGTTCATTGGCTATATTTAAGAGGGAGTTAGATGTGGCCCTTGTGGTTAAAGGGATCTAACTTGACTTAGTATGGAGAGAAGGCAGATACAGGATACTGAGTTGGATGATCAGCCATGATCATATTGAATGGCTCGAAGGGCCGAATGGCCTACTCCTGCACCTATTTTCTATGTTTCTATGTTTCTATTTACAATCACAATCACAATCACACTTTATTAGCCAAGTATGTTTTGCAACATATGAGGAATTTGATTTGATTTACAATTACTATATGATGATCTTACCTCAAGTGGAATGTTGAATATAACCTGCATTGTCTCATTAATTATCTCTGCATTTGTCCTTTCCCTCCCAATGTAATTTCCGCTCCCCACTGCAATCAGTCTGAAGATGGGTCTGTCCTGAAAAGTCACCTATCCATCTTTTCCAGAGATGCTGCCTGGCCCGTTAAGTTACTCCAGCATTTTGTGTCTATCTTTGGTATAACCAGCATTTGCAGTTCCTTGTCATTACATTGTCTCTTCGATAGTTTGCTTTATGATAACAGGGACTCCTGAACTGAAATGTGTGGGAAGGAACTGCAGATGTTGGTTTAAACCGAAGAGAGACACAAAAAAGCTGGAGTGATTCAGTGGGTCAGGCAGTATCTCTGGAGAAAAGGAATTTGTGCTGTTTCGGGATGAGACCCTTCTATGTCTGTAAATAATATATATCAGGGTAGATTATACATTAATGTTTCTGACACCAAATGACAAAATGGTCAACCAAGATGAAAAATGTACTGAAAATAGATTTCAAATATGCTGTTACCTTTGGAAGGTGTTTGGTGTTCTCCCAGAATTTATGCCTTTCCTAACTTAGTATCATTCAAGAGACACAAAATGATGGAGTAACTCAGTGGGACAGGCAGCATTTCTGGAGAGAAAGAAGGGTTGACGTTTTGGGGCGAGACCCTTCATCAGTCTGAAGAAGGGTTTCGACCCGAAACGTCAACCATTCCTTCTCTCCAGAGATGCTGCCTGTCCCGTTGAGTTACTCCAGCATTTTGTGTCTATCTTCGATTTAAACCAGCATCTGCAGTTCTTTCCTACACATTAGTATCGTTCAAGTCAAGTTAGATCCAAGGCCATTGTGAACATCCGGATATCATGGAACTGCAGCAACCCTCTTCCACTCTGCATTATGCTTACTTACCTTTGTCCACTCACTCCGTGAATGACATGCTGAAATGACTGAAACCTCGAACAATTTAAATGGGTTGCTTAGTTTCTTGAATGATTTGCTGTTTGACAGAGTCATAGGACCAGCGTACAATATGCAAGGCACATGGCAATCTCCTAAAGCAGAGCACTTTAAATTTCCAGGCCATTGAAAATTCTGGGATAAATTCAGACTTTCATGAATGGTAAACTTTATACACTAAGCTTTCTTCAGTTGACATTATTTAATATTTAAAAACATCGGGATGATTCTGCGAGTGCTGTGTATCTGCAGTTGAGTCTGATATAGCCCTGGTACTGTATCTTCTTTAGCACTACAACATTCGACAATCTGCTGGACGATTGGAACATTGAATATGTTGTTACATCTGGTGATGTAAAATCAAAAACATTTAAAATGCTTCGTATTTTGTCACAAATACGTTGCTGGCTGCTGCATAATCTTAAGCGGTGCATTTTTACCTTATACCACAGTATATAAACACAGTTCAATCCATCGACCAAGGCTTTGTTAACCTTTACACTGCTGTGCCACTGCAGCTTGCTTCATGGTTTCTTTGTTAAGAATCTTTGTTTACTGGGGGGATGGGTGTACCTGGGTATCTGAAGAACACATTTAATAGGACAGCTGGTCCCTTATTTGCCCTCGGACATTATAATACTAATTCAAAAAACAGACTTTAAATGGCAAGAATGGGTGACCTGTCTGGTGATTTTCTGATCAGTATTCAAACCACCACTTTAAAATTAAAGTTGGTGCCCATTGTATTGTTTAAAGAAAGCAGAACCTTGTTAGTTCTGCGTGCTCATAACAAATGTGAAATTAATGCTGAAACTGGTAGCGAATAAACTTGTCCAATTCATATTTAAATGCATATTTGATTAGGCACCAGACTAAAATATTAACTTGCTGCTGCATTCTTATGAAAATCCAGCAAGTTCATCGTCAAACGGATGCCTTTTAAAAAATGTACATGGATATATTTCCCTTCTGGTTCTCGGAGAGCAGCAGGTAACTGCTAAAGGGTACTGTATCAGATGAGGGGGGGGGGGGGGGGGGAATTGCCTGGCCATTTAACTAACAGCTGCAGGAGAAAGCTGCTGTCTGAAATACTCCCTGGAGAGGGCAGCAAGGCTGACTGATGGCAGATGACAGGAGGTGGCAGCAGCTGGGACCTGCCAGTTCAGCAGTGGAGAGCTGCTCGCCATTGAATGGCAGGATTAAGGATCGCTGTGATTAGATAACAGAATCTCTCTTCATTTAGGCTCGCTGCGTAGTGTGACTTATGCAGTGATACTCCTCTGGCCAGCTGTTAAAACAGGCACTTGAAGTGAGTTATAATAAGTCGTGATCCTGGGTATCTGTAATGATCCAAGTATCGGGGCAGAATGAATTTGTGGCCGAAGTGGCAATCTCTCCTTGTATTCCCCAAAGTAATGTGTACATTGATAGGCACCTCCAGCATAACAGGAGTCATGCATTTTAAAAATAAATAATTATGTATTAATGGATACCTTTCTGTAATGTATCAAAGATTCTAGGATGCATAATTTGATATGAAGGACATGATCCTCAAGCTAATGTCCTTAACTCTCTGCAACCATGCGAGTGGATTCTATTATTTTTTATCAGAGTTTCTGCTATTATGTAAACTAGCATCCCTGCGGCTTTATAGTTTCCACATATCATCCATTAGGTTAACTAACTATCTTTTTCTTCAGCTGTTAAAGTAGATGGCCCTTTGACTCTCTGGGATGCATCTTGTAGCTAGAACACTCATAGGCCCTTTGAGATGCTTTAAATAGCTTGATGGGCTGAAAACATGTGGTTGAATCATCCTCAAGTACTATGTATGGAGGTCTCAAAGAATATAGTAACTGCCTGAGGTGACATGAATTTAATAGTAAATTAAGGATAATTTTAAATCTATCAGTAGGCAAGGGGTCTCTTAAAATTATGTTCCTAATGGGGAATCTCTTAGTGCCTACTTAGTAGATGGCTTTTTTTTATTTTCAGGTTCTGATACCAAGGTCCCATAACAGATGTAGATGAGAAAGACCATTTACCAATTCTGTCTTAACATCTGCATGGACCCACAGGTCCCCAATCAAATTACTCACTTATTTTCTATGTGTTGTCCGCCTCCACTACTTTAATCTCATATCCAATATTTAGTTTGGAGCAGCAAGGCATTTGTTTTTTTTTGTAAACAGCTTACTGTCTTCAATAAAATCTTCTACTAATTTTCTTCTCATAAAATTTAAAAGCAAATGCTCTAATTGCTCACAGTGCCTTCTCTACTGGTAATTAAGTGGTGAAGTGGAATCTCTGCACTCCCCTCTCTGCCCTGGGACCATCGCCAAAATCATGGGCATAAGACCACCCTTATATCTGGAATTGAAGGCTGGTGTGGAAGCAACAGCCACCTCAGCTAACCCACTCCTCTGGGGATGAGATATTGTGCCTTAAATGCATACTTGAATTGTTTGTTAATGAATCAAAATGTTACCAAAAAAATGCCCCTCCAGTATATAAATCTTGTACCTGGAAAAGTTAATCAATCTGCTCAGAAAAGAAAAAAAATCTATTTAGTGAGGATTTGGGGCATCAATGAATCTTACAACCATTCAACCATTGCCTCCTGTCAGAACAGTTCCTTCGAAGCTTTTCAAGAGCAGAAAGAGACGAATTCCCTAAAAACCCAGCCATTCCTTAACAAACAGCCTGAGTTGACTGGGCAGGCGGATGATGTGTTGATGCCCGGTAGACGGTTATAACCTTTTTCCCAGTTTGCAATGATGAACACTAGTGGGGTGAAGTTTAGAGGAGACGTGCAGGGAAAGGTTATACATGGAGGATGATTGGTGCCTAGAACACGCTGCCAGAGGTGGTGGTGGAAGCAGATACAATAAAGGTGTTTAAAAACCTTTAGGTAGGCAGATCGATATTCAAGAAATGGAGAGATATGGATCATGTGCAGGCAGATGATTTTAGGTTTTGTTGGCGTTATGTTTGGCAAAGATTTTGTGGGCTGAAGGGCCTGTTCCTGTGCTGTATTGATGCATGTTCTATGTTCTATGCGGGAAATGTTCAGAAGTGTTGATTGAGCAAGTGACATGCAGCAGAGCTGTGTCCTGACACATGATCTGGTTCTTCCCCGGGACAGAATGAGATTCATGCACCAACACCTCCCTTTCCATACCCAAAACGTAAAAGCATTGAGACTTCGATTTCAATCATGCTTTGTATCTAATCCCTCTCAGGCTAGATATCTCTTTCCTACACATCATGGCACAGAAATGGACCATTCACTCCATCGGGTACATGCCAGCTTCCAGCAGAGCAGTCTCATCGGTCCCTTTCTCCCTCCGCTTATTTCTCTGTTTCTCTGCAGACCTACAACTTATTCCCTCTCACGCAATCAACTCTCCTTTGATTCTCTTTGCCACCTATCTCCGCCAAAGGGTAATTGACAGCAAACAAGCAAATAATCAATTTACCAATTGACCATCTCAGGTGGGATGTGGGAGCATCTGGTGAAAACCCAAGTTTCTGCTCTTAAGATTCCATAAATAAATGTATTCCTCATCCTCTGATGTGATGTTTCACTTTGGTGCAAAGAAAGAATAAGAAAAAAAATCAGTCCTGAGGCATATTACAAACAATTTTGTTATTTTTGCACTTTAATCTGACCTTGAACTCTATTGAAGGATCTTCCACCAGATAAAATGTTCTCCACCACTGCAGTCTCATTGACAGTGATTTAAAAATAACTTAATCACCTCTCCTCCTCCTCCTAAAATCTTCTTTCTATTGTCAACCAACTTTTCATTATGCTTTTTCATGTTGAATTAATGAACCGATGTGTGGGTTTTCTGTGTGGGCAATATCTGGGATATTCTCTTCTCTGTGTAGGGATGGGAGAAGAACAATTCTGCTCTCTTCATGTCATTATGAAACTACATTTTCTTTTAACCTGGTTCTCCTGGTGTCATGCTTATAGACCAAATAGAATAAACCATGTATTTCTAAGTATTTTGAACTTTTAATATTTTAAATGATGATCACAAATCCACTTTTTTTCAAGTAATTGTTTCCTCAAATGTAAATAATTCTTGCCTTGCAGCCAGTATTGTAATTCCAACTCTGTGGCGCCCATTGTTTCGACTTGACAAACTGCTTCCAAAATGGTGCCTGTTCATATTTGTGCTGCAAGTCACATCATCTATATGAAAGCATTACCGTGTGGCTTCCGAGTTTCCTCTCTTAATCTTACATTGCCGACAATGTATACAGCGGCAGGGGGGATTCTCAAGGAGTGTTATTACAAGCATGATTGCATAGAGTCAGAGTCATTCAGCTTGGAAACAGACCATTCGGCCCAACTTGCCAATGCCAACCAACATACCCCATCTGCAGTACAGACCTGACTGCTGCTGAGGGCTTTGTAGTTTCTGAGTTTCCTTAAATTTACTACAATCTACATGGAATGAGACGTCAAGTGCTTAACACAACAGGCCGGTGGAATTCAATGAGTCAGGAACCATGTGTGGTTAAAATGGATAGGTGTCATTTCGGGTAGGACCCTTCTTCAGACAATCCAATACACCGCCTTTCCATTCCCTCCACACAAGCTGCCTGACCCACCGAGTTACTCCAGCACTTACTGTTTTCCCCAAGATTCCAGCATCTGCAGTTCCATGTGTCACTAGGTGCTCTAGATTGTCTTGACATTGATTGTTCTGAATAAACTCGCTTCTCCTAGAATAGTACAACAAGTGACACCCTCTCTGCAATGCTATACCTCTGGGAGAATGAGGAGCGGACCTTCAGTTCAGGACAAGCTGCCAGGCGAGAGAGGAGTCAGAGGAAGGAGGGCTATCAGCAAGAGGTCACATTCATCCAGGAGGCTCGAAACAATTCTCCTACCTGACGCTAGGTGACGCTTGGTTGTCTTTCAGGTAGTAGAGCTGCTACCTCACAGTGCCAGAGACCAGAGACCCTCGTTCGATCCTGAATTCAGGATCCCTCTGTGTGGATTTTGTACGTTCTCCCTGTGACCATGTGGATTTCCTCTGGGTGCTCTGGTTTACTCTCACATTCCAGAGATATGCAGGGTTGCAGGGTAATTGGCCTCTATAAATTGCCCCTAGTTGATAGGGAATAGGCTAACATAGAACTAGTGTGAACTGGTGATTGATAGTCATTGTGGACACGATGGGCCAAAGCTGTTTCCATGCTGTATCTCTGAACTAAACCAATCGCTTAGGTACCTCACGAGCTAATCATTCCAGCCTGAAAAGGACCATGTTGCTTTTCCAGGGCTATGGCAGGCACTCCAGGTGGAAAGATGCCAAGTGAGCACTCATTAATAATGTGAATGGAGTTCATCAATGCCTGCACTTTGAGGAAGCCTGTAATTGTTGCAAATGTCTGTAGACTGTGGTTTCTGTGTGCTGAGGAAGAAGGCATCCGGTCTTGTAGATGGATTCAATCTGATGCAGTGGTGATCAGCAAAATGTGGTATGTGGTATATCATATGTCAGTAGCTGCAGACTAGAATTACCCTGAGGCTAAGAGGTTTAATGTGAGGCTGATCTGACTTTCCTGGCAGCATCCAGAACAGTTGGCTGGCAGCCAACACCAAAGATATCAGTGAAGTGCTACAATTGTCTTTGTCCTTGAGACAGTAGTCTTGTGCTCTATTAAGGAATTGCCAGTTGCTTGTCGAGTGATTGGGCCCGCTAGGACTTTATTCGTTGGAGCGCAGGAGGCTGAGGGTTGATCTTAAAGAATGGCATAATGATCAATTTCCCTTTTGGGATAAATAAAGTTCTATCGTATCATACTGTATCGTATGAAATCACGAGGGGAATTGATAGGGTAAATGCGCAGAATATTTTGCCTAGGGTGTGGGAATCAAGAACCAGAGGACCTGGTTTCAAATGAGAGGGGAAAGATTTAATAGGAACCTGAGAAACAACATTTTCACTCAAAGTATGGTGGGCATATGGAATGAGATGCCACAGGAGATAGTTGAGGCAGGTATAATAACAACATTTGAAAGAAACTTGACAGGTACATGAATTGGAAAGAATATGGGCCAAATGCAGGCAAGTGGGACTGACCTGGATGGGAACTTAGTTGGGTTGCCTTGCTTGGTATTGATAAGTTGGGCCGAAGTGCCTGTATCTGTATTGAATGACTCCAAGATACTTTGTTGGATGGCATGACACCCTTGCAACCACTTTGACTACTCCCAACCATAGTCATGATTGCAGCAGAATATGATGACGTAGTAACAGTATGAATTTTCTCTGCAGTACATGTTGGGTGGTTTCTGTTGTCTGATATTGTCTTAGAGTTGAGTTTACAAAGTGTGCTAGGTCCTGGCTGGAAATGATGGGCTCCAAAATTTGTCAACTTGTATGTAAAGTAAGTGCCAAACCTTTCCTTGCTTCATAATAGTTCACACAAATTGTAACAAGCCTGTTAATTCATGAACCATTTCATAGTGCATAACCACCAGCCTTCACTTGTAGACTGTCTTATTGAAGGCATATCTGAGACCGTTTTAATGGAATGTGTTTGACTTTCACTTCAGAGTAGCTGGCACCGTAGCCAACTGTTCCCTCTGTCCTTGCACAAGACCATTTGTGCCTTAAGATGAGCAAGATGCAAACCAGTCTTTTTTTTAATGTCAACTCAGTAATTTATCCACCTGGCTACTATATCTGTAAGTCTTCACCTTCACTCTCTACTATGGTTGCCCATCCTGGTTACAGTTCCTGGCTTTCTGAGAACGGATGGCAGGATGGTGCAGTGGTAGAGCTGCTGCCTCACAGTGCCAGAGACCCATGTTTGACCCTGACCTCGGTGCTGTCTGTATGGAGTTTGTACATTCTCCATGTGACCGCATGGTTTTTCTCCAGATACTCTGGTTTCCATCCATATTCCAAAGTTGTGCAGGTTTGTAGGTTTGCAGGTTTGTAGGTCAACTCGCTAGAATTTAGAAGATTGAGGGGGGATCTTATAGAAACTTACAAAATTCTTATGGGGTTGGACAGGCTAGATGCAGGAAGATTGTTCCCGATGTTGGGGAAGTCCAGGACAAGGGGTCACAGTTTAAGGATAAAGGCGAAATCTTTTAGGACCGAGATGAGAAAACCAATTTTCACACAGAGAGTGGTGAATCTCTGGAATTCTCTGCCACATAAGGTAGTTGAGGCCAGTTCATTGGCTATATTTAAGAGGGAGTTAGATGTGGCCCTTGCGGCTAAAGGGATCAGGGGGTATGGAGAGAAGGCAGGTACAGAATACTGAGTTGGATGATCAGCCATGATCATATTGAATGGCGGTGCAGGCCCGAAGGGCCGAATGGCCTACTCCTGCACCTATTTTATATGTTTTTATGTTTCTAATTGCCCCAAGTGTGGTGTGTAACTAAACACAGGAGTTTTTAAAAATTCATTTTCAGGATCTGATCATCACTGACAAGCTCAGCATTTATTGATCTTGAGAGGGCAGTGATGAATTCACATCAGGCAAGTACGAGGTGCGCTCTTACATTATTTATACCATACATATCAACAGAGAACATGGACAAAGGAGAATTACGATGTTATTTGATCATGCTTTCCTTCTTTGCCATCAAGACCAGCATTTCCTGTCTATAATTGCCCTTGAGAAACGGGGAATAAAATAATGGATTGGACTTGAACGCACAGTATCAGCCTACCACTGGTCACAGACTCTGTTATGACTGGTCCAATGGTTGCCAATACTACCTCCACCATAGGTACAAGGTCCTCCACATCAGTCAGTGGATGGTCCATAATTTGTTTTGGTGATGTGGCTATTACTGTTTACAGGTTATGACCATAAGACCATTAGCAAAAGGAGCAGAATCAGGATATACAGGCCATCATGTCTGCTCCACCATTCAATCATGACTGATATGGCTGTCTTTAGAGAGCAGAGTAAGGATTTCAATGATAATATGTACTGAGGCTATCAGGAGCAGACGTTGGAAATGGATCTTAGGAGAGTGATGGGATTTTGTGATGGGAACAATATTTGAGGCTAATAGTGCAGCTGGTGACATACAATGTTGGAAGTCAAATTTGCTGACTTCATCCAGTACTCAGTGAACCTCTGTCATCCATCAGCACATCTGTCTCCACCCACTGACTTTGCAGCACTTTGTGTAGGTCACCCTCCGTCTGTTGAAGAGTGCAGTTTTGGGAAACTATGGAGCCCACTCTCTCATCATGCTGTGTCATTTTCAAGTGTTTTTTGTATCAGAATAACTTCCAGAGCACCTACCAAGACCTACTGCAGCTGCCTGGCAACTCCCGCTGGAAATAACAGTATAATATTTAAGCATTGCTTAAGCCAGATAGAAACATAGAAACATAGAAAGTATGTGCAGGAGTAGGCCATTCAGGCTTTCGAATCAGCACAGCCATTCAATATGATCATGGCTGATCATCCAAAATTAGTACCCCGTTCCTGCTTTTTCCCCATACCCCTTGATTCTGTTAGCCCTAATAGCTAAATCTAACTCCCTCTTGAAAACATCCAGTGAATTGGCTGTCACTGCCTTCTGTGGCAGAGAATTCCACAGATTCACAACTCTGGAAGAAAAAGTTTTTCCTCATCTCAATCCTATTTGGCCTACCCCTTATTCTTAAACTGTGACCTCTGGTTCTGCTCTCCCTCAACATCGGGAACATTTTTCCTGCAAGATTTAAGCAGTGGTAGTCAGGTACACAGGGGGGTAATCCCTACTGGACAAGCTGCTGATGGGCTGCATATTTCTATCGATTTAAAATTAATTGTTAATATGAAGATATTTGTATTCCAGACCGAAAAGAAGACAATTATTTTTGTGCCAAATGTCTGTTCCTCCTTATCTTTCTACTAATTTATTTTAGCTTCTGGAAGGAAGGTGGCCAATGGGATGTCTAAATATTCAAATGTGCAGGTTGCTATGGGGACTGTAGAGCATCCGTGACTGGAAACTAAGCAATTTACTGTGCAATTAGATTTTCCTGTCGCCCCACTGGAACTTCCAGCACATAAAGTTTACCTAATGATGACATTTTTATGGTGCAATGAATGGATATAGTCTTCTCCTGAAATGGTGCTATCAGCAATTGCTTTGAAGCAGAAAGTGTGTTGTGTTTTCTTGCCAACACATTCAAATCCAGAGCACAATATCGGTTGCATTAGAATTCAGTTTGCCTAACGATGATTTGGTCTATGAAGTGGCTTTAAATAGACCAGCAGGTAGTATTGGCTACATTACAAATGCCATCCTTAATGCCAATGTCTAAATGGTATTATCTAAATGGTGGCCGACTAGGAAAAGGGGAGATGCAGCGAGACCTGGGTGTCATGGTACACCAGTCATTGAAAGTGGGCATGCAGGTGCAGCAGGCAGTGAAGAAAGCGAATGGTATGTTAGCTTTCATAGCAAAAGGATTTGAGTATAGGAGCAGGGAGGTTCTACTGCAGTTGTACAGGGTCTTGGTGAGACCACACCTGGAGTATTGCGTACAGTTTTGGTCTCCAAATCTGAGGAAGGACATTATTGCCATAGAGGGAGTGCAGAGAAGGTTCACCAGACTGATTCCTGGGATGTCAGGACTGTCTTATGAAGAAAGACTGGATAGACTTGGTTTATACTCTCTAGAATTTAGGAGATTGAGAGGGGATCTTATAGAAACTTATAAAATTCTTAAGGGTTTGGACAGGCTAGATGCAGGAAGATTGCTCCCGATGTTGGGGAAGTCCAGGACAAGGGGTCACAGCTTAAGGATAAGGGGGAAATCCTTTAAAACCGAGATGAGAAGAACTTTTTTCACACAGAGAGTGGTGAATCTCTGGAACTCCCTGCCACAGAGGGTAGTCGAGGCCAGTTCATTGGCTATATTTAAGAGGGAGTTAGATGTGGCCCTTGTGGCTAAGGGGATCAGAGGGTATGGAGAGAAGGCAGGTACGGGATACTGAGTTGGATGATCAGCCATGATCATATTGAATGGCGGTGCAGGCTCGAAGGGCCGAATGGCCTACTCCTGCACCTAATTTCTATGTTTCTATGTTTCTATGTTTACCAACTATTCCTTTATTTTGGGATTGAAGTATTCATTCTCATCAGTTCATCTCCAGCCATTTTGTTTAAATTTCAAATTTCAAAATCTTGATAAAGTAATTTTAGGCATCTTGATAAAATGTAATTTCACTGGGAGGTTGTTAAATATTTTAGGCTGCTGCTTTGATAAGGCTTGCTCCCATTCACTCCCTTTTCTCTCTTCCATCAGGCATGAGGTACAGAAGTGTGAAAATGCACACCTCCAGATTCAGGAACAGTTTCTTCCCAGCTATTATCAGGCAACTGAACCATCTTATCTCCAACTAGACAATGGCCCTGACCTACCATCTACCTCATTGGACTACTGGACTTTATCTTGCACTAAACGTTACTCCCTTTATCCTCTATCTGTAAACTGTGGACGGCTTGATGGAATGGAATACTTAATTGTCACATGGCACTAGGCACAGAATTCTTTGCTGCATACTTAATGTATACAAATAGCAGCCACCTACGGCGCTGACAAAGTTACAAAGCAAGCCGGCTCCCCCTTTTGTTCTCTCCCCTCCCCACAGCGGTTCCCCCACGCCGGATCCCTATTGTCCTTCTTCCTGTCCCCATTGTCCATTGTTCTCCCCCCACCTCCCTCATGCGGTCCCCCACACCGGGTCCTCCATTGTTCTTCCCCTTCCCCCCTCATGGCAGTCCTTCATGCTCTCATCGACTGTTGACCGTGGGTTGACCCGCAAGGCACCTTCGACTGTGGGTTGACCTGCAAGGCATCGCCACCGCCGCAAAGCTTCACCACCTCCGAGGCTCCATCATCGCGAGGCTTCACCACTGCCGAGGTCCCACTTCAGGTCTCCGTGTGCCGACCCGGGCCCCAGCCACGGGCTCCGTTGGCCGCTCCACCGACCTGGACTCCGACCCACAAGGCCCGGTTCCTCCGTCTGACTCGTGAGGCCCCGGCTGGGCCCCGCCCGGCCCCGTCCCGGGCTTCTACGCGGTAATCCGGGAGGCATCAAGACCGCGGTGCCTCGATAAAGGCCTCTGGCTGCGTTCCCTATCCACAGCCGTGGCCCGTCAATTGTAATCATGTGTAGTCTTTCCACTGAATGGAAAGGACGCAACAAAAAAACTTTTCACTGTGCCTCGGTACACATGACTCGGTACACCGGTACACTGGTACACCAAACCTGCTGAGTGCCCCTCACCCCCATGGACTGTCTCCCTGGGATGGTCACGTCGCACAGACACATCTGCACTTTAGTCTGTTTTGACTGTTTTACTGTTTTAACGTTCTTTTTACAAACCATGTTCTCGGGGTATCTAAATCTAAATGTTATTAGTTATTTAAGTTATGACATCAGATGGAAGCTGCATACCCAAATCTTGTTGCATTTATGTGCAATGACAATAAAATATATGATTATTATTATTGTTATTATGACAGTAATAAACTAAACTAGAAGTGCCAGTAAGCTCTGCCAACTATAATATCTGTCGAACACCCAACACTTCAAACTCAATACTTTATCCTGGTCTAAGTGCAACAAGGGAAAAACAAGATGTGCCAACATCATATCACTGCATGTTTGAATTCTAAGCCCACGTGATATATTTACATATCATACGTAGAGCACGAGGTAAAAAGATAAATGTGGCAGAATTACATCTATTGGCTAAACCCAAGCAATTTAGAATTTGACATCTTAGGAGTATAAAATGTCATATATATGATTCATTTTCCTGTTGCTTAAGATTTAAGATCTATACAGGTTATGTAAAGGTTAATTTTATTACATCTATTTGGTGGTGTGGAATCTCATAAAAGTTGCCACATAGGATTTTGTAAGTAAATTTCACTGAGGTTTATGTATAAGGGGTGTACTTTTTATGGCAAATGGCAATCAAACACACTATTATATCTTACTTTGTGCCAAGTATTTTGAATTACATTGTGGTCTCGGAACTACCCTCGAAACAATGGGCAACATCAAACTGGAGAATATAGAGAAAATGCTAGAGAAACCACCTGGTAATATTTTTGTTTATTCGTGGGAAATGTGCCTTTTACATTTAACACTCTGTCCCAGACATTAAACTATAAAATGTGGTTGGCAAAGGTAATGACTCTTTATTTTCAGTCTATTATTTGTGAATAGTAAATTATCCACAAATCTGTGTGTATTCAGCTTTAGGCAAATCACCATGTTTTCGAAATGAGGTTAAAATCAATAAAAGGAAAAGAGGTATATTTTTCAGGCAGAACTTAATAGGAAACTAATAGGTCTCCCTGGATGTCAGAGTATGAGGGATAGGATATAAAAGTATGGGAAGCAAAGAGAGATTAGACAGCCAGAAACATATACCCGCAGTCAAAATGCCAAAGACGAGTGGGCATAGCTTTTAGGTGATCATAAGATCATAAGATAATGTGAAAGGAGCAGAAATAAGCCATTCAACCCATTAAGTCTACTGCCATTCAACCATGGCTGATCTTTCTCTCCTTCCTAACCCCATTCTACTGCCTTCTCCCCATAACCTCTGACACCTGTACTAATCAAGAATCTATCTATCTCTGCCTTAAATATATCCACTGACGGCCTCCACAGCCTTCTGTGGCAAAGAATTCCACAGATTCACCACCCTCTGACTGAAGACATTCCTCCTTCCTAAACAAACGCCCTTTTATTCTGAGGCTATGACCTCTAGTCCTGGACTCTCCCACTAGTGGAACCATCCTCTTATTTGACTGCTACCATCGAGAACAAGTTGCAGAGGATTGAAAACCTTGACCACCAGGTTCAAGAATTACTTCTTCGCAGCAACTATCAGGCTCTCAAACACTACTCAACACTAGATAGATAGATAGATAGATAGATAGATAGATAGATAGATAGATAGATAGATAGATAGATAGATAGATAGATAGATAGATAGATAGATAGATAGATAGATAGATAGATAGATAGATAGATAGATAGATAGATAGATAGATAGATAGATAGATAGATCCTTTATTGTCATTCAGACCTTTCGATCTGAACGAAATTATGTTGCCTGCAGTCATACACAGAATCAATAATAACAAAACGTCATTTCCGTCAAAGTAATCATCCTGCAGTTTGCTTGGTTATTTTGAGGGAAATGTTCCCATTGCAGGATTGCACCAGAAGATAACGTGAAACTTCAGAGCACTAAAATAAAACAAATACATCACGCAGACATAAGACAGTGGCTCTGGTGCAGAGAGTCTGAACAGTCCCTGCATAGCAATAAACAAATTGAAGAAAATCCTTGCCTTGCTCAGTAAATTTCTGCTTACTTAGCTATTTGGCAGAGAATTCGATCTGTAATGCATGTTAAATACTGTACATTGATCTGCTGTTCAAATTTTGTTACACTGTGCACCACCAAAATGTTTGGAATATATTTACACTGTCAGCGATGATGAAAAATTCATAAAAATAACACATTTATCATTTTTTCCCATTTGATGTCAATTTTTCAATTGAAGAACGACACATCTGTGCAGTTTTGATGAAGATTATGCTTAAATATTAGAATATTTTTTGTTGTTTGATGCTTCCATCAATGCAACGCTGCCTATCTGATGAAGCAAGGTGAGTGGACAGCCATTTGGGCACCTTATGGAATTTTAAATCGTTCAACAGAGCAGGGAACAAAGATCCCCTGTATTATCAGCCAACAGTTTAAAAACATAAAATACATGAAACATGAAATTAAAGTGACGAGTGGAAAGGATTTGGGATGTGCAAAGATTGGGGTGGGGGAACCAGTCTGTTGCTAAAAGTACTCCTCGGGTTGCCCAGTGTGTCATGGATGGGGTCAGATGTATTGTCCAAGATGCTCTGCAGTTTGAGGGGCATCTTCCCCTCTAAGTTCACCTCCCATGAATCCAACTCCGTCCCCAGAACGGAGCCAGTCTTCCCGATGAGTTTGTTAATCCTGTTGGCGTCCGCGGCCTTCGGATGGGAAATGATATTGAATCTATGATATTGAATCTATGATCTCATTGAGGAAAGTATTTATTTTCTGTTTCTTTTTCTAGTAAGGCCAGCAGGAGAATACTTGCCCTTCAAGCCCCATAAGGAAGGCTTGAGTCTCTACACACCATCAATTTTGATGTGGAGTGGCTGGCAGCCACAACATGAGCTGGCAGCAATATACCAGCATATATCACTGTTGATGACTGTACTCTGAGCTGAAACAACATTTTCCCACTTCCACTCTATTCTCAATTGGAAGTCATGTTCTGAAATGAAATGAAACCTGCCCTTTCCAGTCTTCTTCAACAGATGGTAAATGAACTTGGTGGTAGCTAAATTCCTACTTGCAATCTTTGATATGCTGAAGGTTTGGCAAGTTAGCCTGCTTTGGAATATCACAGTAGTGATGAATGCAGAGCTAAATTAAACAATATTTTAATTTTTGCTGATAGACCTCCCGGTTGCTAATTATTTTAACCCACTTTCCCAATCCCATACTGACCTTTCTATCCTAGGCCTCCTCCAATGCCCGAGTGAGGCCACACACAAACTGGAGAAACAGCACCTGTTATTCCAATTGAGGAGCTTGCAATCCAACGGTATGAACATTGAATTCTCCAATTTTACGGAATACCTCCCTCCCTTTATTCACTCTCTTTTTCCCGGTGCTCACCCATTTTTCCCACTATCCCATCCTCCTTCCCCCTCCTCTGCTCACCCCTTCCCCTTCCACCTATTGTATATCCCTCCCTCTGCCTTTACTTTCCACTCCTCCATTCTCCTCTTGTCTGATACCCTTTTATCTTCGTGCCCATTTTGTCTCCCTATGACATCCCTTTTCACCTTCAGCCTTCATTCACCCATCTATCTATCAGCTCCTCCCTTGCATGTGCAAACCTATCAGTTGCTAGTGTTTGTCCCACCCCCACATCTCTATCAGATTTCTCTATTACAATCAGTCTGAAGAAGTTTTGTCCTGTTTTTTCTCTCGCTTCACTTCCCCAACCTCCATTCCTCTACTTCAATCAGTCTGAAGAAGGGCCCAGACCTGAAACATCACCTCTCCACATTCTCCGGAGAAAAGGATTTGAGTATAGAAGCAGGGAGGTTCTACGGCAGTTGTACAGGGTCTTGGTGAGACCACCCCTGGAGTATTGCGTACAGTTTTGGTCTCCAAATCTGAGGAAGGACATTATTGCCATAGAGGGAGTGCAAAGAAGGTTCACCAGACTGATTCCTGGGATGTCAGGACTTTCATATGAGGAAAGACTGGATAGACTCGGCTTGTACTCACTAGAATTTAGGAGATTGAGGGGGGATCTTATAGAAACGTACAACATTCTTAAGGGGTTGGACAGGCTAGATGCAGGAAGATTGTTCCCGATGTTGGGGAAGTCCAGGACAAGGGATCACAGCTTAAGGATAGAGGGGAAATCCTTTAGGACCGAGATGAGAAAAACATTTTTCACACAGAGAGTGGTGAAACTCTGGAACTCTCTGCCACAGAGGGTAGTTGAGGCCAGTTCATTGGCTATATTTAAGAGGGAGTTAGATGTGGCCCTTGTGGCTAAAGGGATCAGGGGGTATGGAGAGAAGGCAGGTACGGGATACTGAGTTGGATGATCAGCCATGATCATATTGAATGGCGGTGCAGGCTCGAAGGGCCGAATGGCCTACTCCTGCACCTATGTTCTATGTTTCTATGTTTCTATGCAGCGTGACCCGTTGAGTTACTTCTGTGTCTTTCTTTGACCTAAACTAGCATCTGCAATTCCTTTTTATTAATATAAATTCTTACTTGCTGGTACATTAACGCAACAGCACATCAAATAAATATACAATGATCAATAATACAATGAAATATGTAATACTAGGTAACCAGACCAGAAGGGTGCAAATCAAAGTATGCGGTGCAATATAAACAAAGTCAACACCAATATTTAATTTTACCAACTGTGGGTGAACTTCCAGTGTGCAATGTATGCAATAAGTGAGGAATTATTTTCAATACTGATCTAAAGAGTGTTTCCAATTTACTATTCATTAACTGTGGATTCATGGAAAAGAGATTATCTGACAGAACACCATCTTTTTAGTGGACATATGAGAAGTGGATGTATTTAGTGCAGGTATGAGATGATTGCCAATCAAAATTAATGTTTAAAAGTTACAGGAGCAGAGTTAGGCCATTTGGCCCATCAAGTTTAGTCTGCCATTCAATCATGACAGATGTATCTTTGTCTCTTAACCCCATTCTCATGCCTTCTCTCCATAGCCCCTGACACCTGTACTAATCAAGTATCTGTCAATCTCCACCTTAAAAATATACATTGACTTGGCCTCCACAGTCGTCTGTGGCAATGAATTCCACAGATTTACCACCCTCTGACTAACAAAATTCCTCCCAGATTGGAATCATCAAGGATAACCTAGAGATAAATTAATTCAATACTTCCTCCACCAAAGGAAATAGTCAAATTCACATTGAGTTTGTATGAAAAATCCATTTATAAGAAACTTAAGAAAAAACCATTGATAAATGAACAATACTGAGCCTCATGTTATCATTGAGGAAGGATAAAGCAAGTGTGTGGGAAATTAGACGGTTTTACAGTTATCCTGCTGTTTTCTCTGTACTCTGAGAAGTTGAGGAATAAGTTCTCAGCTAATGACTCTTCTTCAGTTTGGAAAGACATACAAGAAATCACCACCTACAAGAGGAAACCCCCCCACCCCCGCTCCTTGGACAATCGTCAGCTGACCAACGACCTGAACGAGTTCTACTACAGGTTCGATAAACAGAAACTTAACCCTGGTACTCCCTCCCCCCTCACCACTTCACATCTATTTACAGCCTGACTCCAGTCTGTGAGTAGTAGACTGGAAAGACTGGACCTGTCCCCACCCACTACTCCCCAATCACCGCTTCACACCTATTTACACCTGACTCCAGTCTGCAAAGACAGGGCCCTCATCCACTACCCACCCCCTCCTTGCTGCCCAACATCAGTCTGGCCGCTTCTCCATCACCAACAATAGTAATTGAGGAGGTGGCTATTGAGGAGGCTATTCAGAAGACAGAAAAGCTGGAAATCTCCAGGACTGGACAATGTTTCCCCCTCTATCTTCAAGCTCTATGCCGAACAACTGGCACCGGTCTACACAGACATTTTAATTCAGTCCCTGCAAACCTGTACTATCCCTGCTTGCTTCAAAGTCTCCACTATTGTCCCTGTGCCCAAAAAAGACAAGGATTACTTGTCTTAATGACTACACGCCAGTCGCACTGCCCTCTGTAATCATGAAGACCCTTGCACGACTTGTGCTGGCCCAGCTGAAAAATATCACAAACCCCTGCTGGACCCTCTGCAGTTTGCATACCGGGCCAATAGATCAGTGGATGACGCAGTCAACCTAGGCCTGCACTTCATTCTCCAGCACCTAGACTGCCAAGAGACCTATGCAAGGATTTTGTTTGTGGATTTTAGCTCGGCATTCAACGCCATTGTGCCAGAGCTGATTGGACTGATCCAGGATGGGGAGGAATCTGCCTACAGACAGGAAGTGTCACAGCTGGCGTCCTGGTGCCTTCGTAACAACCTGGAGCTCAATGCTCTTAAGACGGTGGAATTGATAGTAAACTTTAGGAGAGCTTCCCCTCCACTCCCCCCACTCACCGTCAACAAGACCACAGTCACATCTGTGGAGTCCTTTAAGTTCCTTGGAACCATCATCTCCAAGGACCTTAAATGGTGGGCCACCATCGACGCCACAGTAAAAAAGGTCCAACAGAGGATGTACTTCCTGCGGCAGCTGAGGAAACACAATCTGCCACAGGCAATGTTGTATGTCGTGTTGTTACTTGTGAGTGGAGCACCAAGGCAAATTCCTTGTAGTTGTATGTACTTGGCCAATAAACGTATTCATTTAAATAGCAGGATCTCATTAATACGTTGCATGGCTATAGCTGGCTTGCCCTGTGGCTGTTTGGAGGATATGCTGATATCAAACTGCAGGTGGAGAGGAAGGCTCAGTATATTTATTGTCTTGAGGAGGAAGGGAAAGTTGGAATGTTAAGGCTGGAGGAACATCAATATTTCCAATAAAGATGTGTGCAGTTTGGGGATGTTGAAACAGCTAAACCAAATTCAGTGTTCTTTGGAAGAAGTCTGAAGAAGGGTCTCGACCCGAAACATCACCCATTCCTTCTCTCCAGAGATACTGCCTGACCCGCTGCGTTACTCCAGCATTTTGTGTCTACCTTCAGTGTTCTTTAGCTGCTTTCAAGTCATCAGGTAACCCCAAAAGTGGGAATCTTTATTAGCAAGTTGATGTCTAAAATAGTATCAGGCATCCTCATTAAAATACTTAAATATTCAAGCATTATTCCTGTAATCCTACGTCTTACTCCCACTTATGTTAATACTCAGTGGGGCAGGTAGGAATGGGTGTAAGGATTTTAATAATTTAAAATTTTACATAACCAAAATCCATGGGAGTTTAAAATTCTCTGCGACTGTCTCTGGAACTGTGTGCTATAATGCTGCAATGAGGTGGAGGAGAATCGGCCTGTACACTAGCTTCTGGAAGGACTATTCTGATTAGGTTTACATGTCAGCTTGCATAGTGTATCCACCTGCAGCTGCAGCCTGGTAAAGTTCCTGCTGCATTCACCTGCCACTTAATACCTGAAGTGCCTTTAATGTTCAACAGGCATTTGAGTACTTGAATTCCCGTAATATCTGGTGTATTGTAGAATCAGGATCCACAAACCTGCCGTCATCAATGGGACGGTGGTGGAGATGATCAAAACATTCAAATTCCTGGCCATGCATAACTCTGACGATCTGCCCTGGACCCAGCGCATTGATGCAATCAGAAAGAAACCCCACCAACTCTTCTACTTCCAGTGAAAATTGAGGAGATTCAGTTTGTCAACAAATACTTTCTTGAACACAGTAGGGCAAGTTACACAGGTGCACAATGGAGAGCATATTGTCTGGTTGCATCACGACCTGGTTCGGTAACTCGAACCTCCAGGAAAGAAGAAGATTGCAAAATGTGGTAAACACTGCCCAGTCCATCATGGGTACTGATCAAAGAGATTTACAAACCGCTGCCTCAATAAGGCAGTTAGCATTATCAGAGACCCACACCAGCCTGGCCACACTCTAATTTCACTCCTGCCATTGGTAAGAAGGTATAGGAGCCTTAAAGCTGTAAGGTCCAGGTTCAGGAGCAGTTTCTTCCCTACCACCATCAGGCTATTAAATACTACAACCTTCAAATAGGTTCTGAACTATATAGACTAGGGGACAATATTTTTGACTTTGCTCTACTATTGTCTATTTATTTATTTATTTATATATATATATATACTGAACTTGTTTTGTTGTTTATTATGGGTTTTACAGAGTACTATGATTACATATATGTTGTGCTGCTGTAAGTAAGAATTCCACTGTTCCTATTCAAGACATCTGACAATAAAACACTCTTGACTCTTGACTCGAGAGTAACATTAAGAACTGGTTATTATGACAACATTAGGTACCATAACAACATTTACATGACTCTTGGACAAGGACATGGATAGGAAAGGTTTAGAGGGATATAAGTCAAAAGCAGGCATGTGTGTAAAAGGGGCATCTTGGTCGGCATGGGCAAGTTAGGCTGAACCGCTGAAGGGCCTGTTTTTTGTTGTATGACTCCATGACACTATGACAATATGAGTATAACTGGGAAGTAAACGCATCTTCTTTATGTGACAAGCATGTTATATGTCACCTCATCAAACCCCTTCTGAAAGACCATGTGTATCACATTGACTGCCAGAACAGTGGCGCGACGGGTAGTGCTGCTGCCTCAAAGCGCCAGAGACCTGGGTTCAATCTCATCCTCGGGTGCTGCCTGTGCGGAATTTGCACTTCTCCCTGTGCAAATTCCCTGTAGGTTTCCTCCCACATCCTAAAGACTTGCGGTTTGGAGTTTATTGACTTCTGTAACTTGCCCTACTGTGTAAGGAGTGGATGTGGAGTGGGATAACATTGAGCAAGTGTGTACGGGCTGGAGTGGACTCGGTGTGGTCGCAGGGCTTGTTTCCATACTGTATCTTTAAATCTATCGATCAATCAATCGATTACAATCATCAAAAAATCATATCAAATTGATTAAACATGATTTGCCCTTAGCTAGTCCATGCTGCTTGCCTTAATTAATCAATTTTCCTCTTGTGACTATTAAGCCTTCCCGGATCAATGTTTGTGCTGAGCTTAAACTGACTGGCATGTAAATGAAAAGCTTCTCCTTACTCCTCTTTTTGAACAAAGGGGTAATATTTACTGTTCTCTGGTACCATCCCATATGAAAAAGATCTTTGGAGATTATGGAAGCCACCAAAATAATTTCCTCTATGCTTCCCTCAAAATCCTGGGATCCCTCAAAGTCCTGATGACTAACCTACTTTAAGTTCAGCCAATCTTTCTAATACCTCTTGGCTATTGATGTTTAATGTTACCAATGTATCATATATTTCCTCCTTAACTGTTGCATTGGAAGTACATTGGAAGGGTGGCAGATTGGTACAGCAGTAGAGTTGCTGCCTTACAGTTCCCAGAAACCAAGGTTTGATCTTGACTTTAGGTGCTGACTGTACAGAGTTTGTATGTTCTCCCTAAGACCATGTCTCATTCTCCCCGAGACCAAGATTAAGAAATTTATCAGGATTGCTGGCTCTGTACTCGGGGTGGAGTTGGATTCATGGGAGGTGGTCTTGGAGGGGAGGATGCTCCTCAAACTGCGGAGCATCCTGGACAATACAGCTAACCCCCTCCATGACACACTAGTTAACCTGAGGATTACCTTCAGCAACAAACTGGTTCGACCAAGATGCATTACGGGATGCCACAGAAGACCCTTCTTCCCTGTGGCTATCAAACTGTACATCTCCTCCCCCTTCTGTTGTGGGGTAAACGGACTCATCTTCCTCCCCCCCTTCACCTTCCAAAATCGTTCCACATCCCCAATCCTTTCCACTTGTCACTTTAATTTCATGTTTCATGTATCTTGTGTTTTATGAACGTTGGCAGATCAATTTCCCTCCTGGGATAAAGTTATATTGTAACGTATCTTATGTGGGTTCTCTCCGGGTACTCTGGCTTCCTCCCACATTCTAAAAATGTGCAGATTTGTATTGGGTTCTGTAAATTGTACCTAGTGTGTAGGACAGAACTAGTGTATGGGTGATCATTGGTTGTTGCTGATTCGATGGGCCGAAGGGCCTGATTCCACTGTATCTCTACACTTATCTGTTGAAGACTGATGCAAAGTACTCATCTAGTACCTTTACATTGGCAGAGGTCCTATCTGCTTTCATTGTGGGAGACTCTTGGAAAGCAGCCATTCCGGATGGAATCCCTGGATTGTTTCGGAAATCATTTGCCAATGAGCTGGTCACAATGTTTGTCAACATCTTCAACCACACACTTCCACAGTCTTTTAACTCCATCTGCTTCAAGGAAACCTCCATCATTCCATTCCCCAGGAAAAATAAAGAGACCTGTCTCAATGACCAACAGGCAGTAACTATAACATTGACCATAATGAAGTGATATAAAAATTGGCAATGGCCCACATCTGTGCCAGTCTTCCAGCCAATGAAGACCCCCTGAAATTTGTGTTCACAAAAATAGATCTATGTAGGAACCATCTCTCTTTTGCACTACATTCAGTCCTGGAACAACTTGACCACAAGGACTTCCATGTTAAGATGCTATTCATTGACTACAGTTCTATCTTTGACACTATAATACTGAATAAGCTCTTTCTTAACCGTTTGGATCTGGGCTTTGGGAAAATTGCTACTGCACTTTTTGGCCAGTAGGACTTAGTCAGTTAGAATTGATCATCACAGGTCCCCACTCTGACCCACAACACCGGTGACCCTCAGGGTTGTGTGCTCATTCCCTTGCTCTACTCCCTGTACATACATAACTGTATGACCAAGTACAATGCCAACTCCATCTTTAAGGTTGCACTGTTGTCTGTCACATTTAAAACAATAATGAGATGAAACACAGGAAATAGATTGAGAACATTATGTCATTGTGTCAGAACAACATCCTAGTCCCTAACGACATTTGTTGACCTAGGAAGTGAGGGATTAAATACAACTTTATCCTCAGCAACAGACCTGCTGTATAGATCGTCAACAACTTCAAGTTCTAGGCATCTATGTCTCCAGCAACCTAACATCGTCCTTTCAGATTTTATTCCATCATTCCACCACACCATTCCACAAACGGTCCGTGTCAAGGGTGAAGAAAATCATCTCTGATCCCTCCCACCCAGCTCACCACATCTTCCACCTGCTGCCATCAGGAAGGCGCTACAGCTCACTGCCCGCCAAGACATCTCGATTTAAAAACAGTTTTTACCCACACGCAATCCGAATTCTGAACACACTATGATAACAGCACATATCCTCCCCATGCATGTACTGTATATTGTATGATGTGTTTTATGTTATGTTTGACGGGAATCAGCCTACCTTGTAACATCCTGTACTGAACCTGAATTCCACCAGCTTGACTGTGTGGTCATTAAATAATCTAATCTAATCTAATCTAAGAAAGGACATCAGTGTATTTACTTACTTAGGCATCCGAGAAGATTTGCCACGTACACAACGATTCACTTGAAATTTTGTAGAAGTGGTATAGAAAGTATTCTGACTGGATGGATCTCAGCCTGGTATGGCAAATGCTCTGCTCTGCTTGCATATGAACACAAATGCTGTACTTGCAGAGAATGGTGAGCACAGCCCAGTCCTTTTCTCTCTTCTATTTTCACTCCTCTCCTCCATCTTCTGTTAGAAGATACAGGACCTTGAAACCCCAGACAGGCAAACCCAAGAGAGCAACTTCCTCCACTGCGATCAGACTCCTGAGCCAATCAGCCCTTTCTTACATTCCCAGAAGTGCTGCCACTCTTAACTCTTATCTCATCCATTTATTTGAGGACATCTGAGAGGTTCTCTTTTGTTAGAAACATTGTTTCCCTCCTGCTGCCATCTCTCACCAGTGCCTCCTCTGTGCCATGTAGTTCAGTTCTTGCTCCCTCTCCCCTCAGATGGAACAAAGATAAAGTTCCCTTGGTCCTCACCTTTCACTCCATCAGCCTCTGTATCCAACACATAATTCGTTGACATTTTCACCACCTTCAATGTTATCCCATCACCGTTCACATCTTCCTATCCCCAGCCCTCTCTGTTCTCTGCAGAGACTGCTCCCTCTGCAACTCCATGATTCACTTCCCTTCCACCCAAATCACCTCAACATTTGTGCTTGGTCTGCCAAGACTTACTGGATCTCCTGGTTGCTAAGCATTTTAACTCCCCTTCCCATCCCCATGCTGTCTTTTCTGTCCAGGTCCTCCTCCATTGTCCATTGCAAGGGTGAGGCCACATACAAACTAAAGGAACAGCACGTCTTATTCTGCTTGGGTAGCTTACAGCCTAACGGTATGAACATGGAATTCTCCAATTTTAGGTAACTAACCTACAACACCGCCCCTTCTCCCCCTCCCTACCCCTCTCTTCCCTGTGCCCCACCTCGATGTGCACCCATTTCACCTCTCCTCATCGCCTGCCACCTATATTCCTTCCTCTGGTTTCAGAATTTGCACTTCTTCTATCCTTATTTCACACCTGTTGTCTTTTCATCTTCGGCCCTTGTCCAACCATCTGCCTACAAAGATTTTCCACTACAATCTTGCACCATTCTGCTGTTTGTCCTTCATCATCGTATTCATTGTTGTCTTCATCATTAGTGTGTGTTTAGTCCGAGCTTCATGTGAACAAAGGATTTCATTGCACTGCTTTCAGCATCCATTCTCTTTGTCTCCACACTATCGTACATTACCATCTTTTTACTACTCCTTCTTTGCAATTTAAAACATGTTTGATTTCTCAGCTTTCTTAATGCAGATGAACGTTAATAACCTGATGGTTCACCTTAGTTTCTTTCTTTATAGAAACTGCCTGGCCTGTTGAGTGTTTCCAGAAATGTTTTCCTTTGTGATTTCCAGCACCTACAGATTTCTGATTTGCAACTATAGTTATTCATGACATTTGTACCCATTAGCCATTGAATCATTATCACCAATCATCGAGTCTTACATAATGCAATAACTATTTTATAAATGGGGTACAATTGCTCTTCACGGGTGACGGAGTCGGTTTGTTTTCATGCAAATCAAGATGACTAACTACATAAATTGTTAAGAAACAAGTTTTGCAGAACTCTATTCCACCTGTAAAGTGCAGCACTGTTTCTGTAAATCATGGAGTTCATGGTCTAATAGAGATGACAAACGTTTTTTGATTACTAATCTCCACTGCAAGATGTTTGTGTCTGTTGATTGTAAATAGTGTGCTTATGAAAGTTTCAGAATGGATTAATTTAGCCTGTTAGACATTTGAGATGCCTCGCTCAATAAATTCATAAACAAATTCTTGTATGTTAGCTTTTAGCCATCTAGTTCTGTTCCGCTGAGGCATAGGAATGAGCAAAGTGAACTGTCAGCATGAAAGTCATTCTTTATTGATGGGCAATTCTAGACTCTATCCAACCCTCAAATTCATTTCAGCATTTACACTGTGCAATTTTCCTCAATATGCTTTAAAAATATATATTAATGAGTCATTTGTCAGATTCGTAACTGGATTTAACATTTGACAGAATTTAATATTTGACTGAGTATTTTGAATAAGTGACCAAGAATATTGATGAGGGCAGTACATAGATGTTGTCTACATGGACATTATCAAGGTCATTGACAAGGCATAGGTTTACGGTGAAAGTGGAGAGGGATGCAAGGGGCAACTTTTTCATAGAGAGTAGTTTGAATCTAGAATGAGCTGCAGAGGAAGCTATAGAAGTGGATGCAATTGTGGCTTTTAAAAGACATTTGAACACATATATGTTTGGGATGGGTTTAAAGGGATAATGGCCAAATTGGACTAACCCAATATGTTAACTTGGTCTGCTTCTGCTTCTGAATTTGATTCTGTGACTCTATGAGAAGCTTGTTTAATGTATGGCAGACTCCCATCAGAAAGTGTAGCAAAAAAATGTATGCTGTTCTTGAATTAAAAGTAAGTTATTGAGTAGCGGTGGAAGTTTTAGCTGCCTTTATGGAACTGTGGGAACGCCTTACATTATGAGGTACAGAATTGCATATTGCAGTAACAGTGGTACAAATATCATCCAAATAAATGTGTGTTAACTTTCTTCAAATAGAAAGGAAGTAAAAGAACCCTTAGAACTTTCTGCAAGAAGAATGAATGAGTTATTTTAGGTTTCCTCATTCCATGTGATTTTCTTGTCGTTATAACTGCCTTTGGATGATGCTTGCTGACATAGTTAGCTCCCTTTTTTTCAATAATATAACAATGTTGGCACTCTGAAGGTGTTTGATTATTGAGCATTGTATCCTCCTCTGAAATATTGTGGAATGTGTTTTGCAAAGACAAATCTTGTTCTGTTTTTTTTATTCTTGCTGGTTGGCCTTGAAGAAATTCTCTCACTGTTGAAACTTGCACAAAGCATTCCCCACTTACATTTCATTCTTCCTCCTCACTAGGTTCTCTCCTTTCATGTTGAAGCTCGCATTGTGTACGCCTGCATATCAGACCCTATGTCACTTAACAGGAGTGGAATAATGTAAAGTAAGGCGTGTTCTCCTGGTACAGAAGTCAAATATGAAAAATGTTGGAAAGCTCAAATTGAAAGATAAAATGCTGGAAAATGTTCTGCAGCCAGGCAATAGCTGTGGAGAGTTAATGGCCTGGATGTCAGCTTGCCCTTGTGTTCAGAGCGGCAGTTGCGTGTGTGTTCATATTACATGGGAATCCCACAGGTTAAGCATGTCAGACTTTTAATGGCCAACTTATAATCATTTTACCTCACATTGAATCACTGGCACTGTGTGTGATGACCAACTGCATGATATGATTTATTTAAAGATATAAATGAAGATGCAATTTGGAGATGCTTAGATATTCTGTGGGAGGAATATAGAAAGGATGCATGCAAATCAATTTGATGACACATCCCTGGGTATACTGCAGGAGGGGTGGGGAGTAGAAAGCCCTTACCTTTTATAGAATGATGATAGGCTTAGATATTTGGCATCAGGGAACATTTTGGTGAATACTGATCTTCACGTCTGATGTGTTATCTGATACAGTGGAGACACAAGAAACTGCAGATGCTGGAATCTTAAGCAAAACACAAAGTGCTGGAGGAACGCATTGGGTCAGGCAGCATCTGTGGAGGGAATGGACCGGTGACATTTTAGGTTAGGACCCTTCTTCAGACAGTCTTATGACGGTCCTAACCTGCCATGTTGCCAATGCATTCCTCCACAGATGTTGCCTAACCCGTTGAGTTTCCCAGCACTATGTTTTTCTCCAGAACAGTGTCAGAAGTGTTCAACTCCAATGAACCTTCTTGGTTAATATTCCTCCCCCTTGGCTAATACTCCTCCCCCTTCTCAACATCGTCAGTAGAGGGTCTGCTTGCTGTGCCTTGCTCCTTACGCAAGGTCATTCCTTGTTGCCAAGCAATGCTGTACAGAGTGCGAGAGACCACAGTTATGTACTGTATGCTGGATGTGTTCACTGTGAGAGTAGAAGGAAACCAATAGCATTGCCTGAGACAACAGATGTGTTCTCTGACCGTGCCGACAGCTTGTTCGACGATATGGCATTCAGTGTAATACTCATGGCATCCTTTCTACAGTAAACTATCACAGATCGAAATTGGAAATGCTCTAGTGATACCCCAGATATTACTGTATATGTGTGCAATAATAAGCAGTTGGCCACATAGCAGAAGCATCCACGTCGCGGGGCTGGAAACTGGAAGTATCCTGAGCTAATTCTGCTACCACCATCATCTATTGCAACAAGTGATGGCTCCCACTGATTGTCGCCGGAAGCTTGCGTCCTTTTCAGGACGGACGATGACAGCGATGTTAACCTTTGAAACACGGAAGATGGACACGAAAGAAGAATGAGAAGTTAGACAAAGCCTTAAACCTGAGTGGCCACTTTACTGGACAACGTCGATGTAATTAGGAATCAGTCTGAAGAAGTGACCTGACCCGAATCATTGCCTGTCCTTTCCCTCCACAGATGCTACCTGAATTGTCGAGTCACTCCAATATTTTATGTTTTGCTCAAGATTCCAGCATCTGCAGTTCCTTGTGTCTCTGTAATTGGGATACTTTAAAGCAAGTGAGAGCCACATGTCCTCCATATTTGTGGGCTGACGGATGGGGAATCAGCTAATGTTTCTGGCAGAACTCGGGGGGAAAACCGCCAAATGTGAGGCAATGAAGTGTCTGTGTCGGGTTCCATCAGCATGGAGCGGCACGGTGGCACAGCGGTAGAGCCGCTGCCTTACAGCGCCAGAGACCCAGGTTCAATCCTGACTATGGCTGCTGTCTGTACGGAGTTTGTACGTTCTCCCTGGAATCTCATGGTTTTTCCCTGTGTGCTCCGGTTTCCTCCCACACTCCAAAGACGTACAGATATCGCTGGTCAGCATGGGAGTGGTGGGTTAAAAGGCCTGTTTCCGAGCTGTATATTTAAACTAAACCAAATTAAACCAAGCAGGCCAATGTCTGCCATTGTCTGCTGGGTACTTGGTGTTCTGGCAATCAGAGCAAGCTTATTATGCACTGGACCACCTTGGGTTCCATCTAGGTCCTCCTGCAAGAAGCATCTTTCTGCTGATATTTGCTGTTGTCTGAATTGACTGTTTTTTGGCTTGGACTCTTTCTAGGAGACAAGCTCGTGATCACCATTATGATCCTTATGTTGGTTTCAACCCCAGGCAGAATTTGCAGCAGCCAACCTAGTGTGGTGAATCAGGCCTTCAATGGGAAGGACAAATCTCTGAGGCACATCAAGTAACCTTCCAGTTAAAGCACTGTGGTCCTTCCTCTCGGAAAATAAGAGAGCAGCTGGTTAATCACTGGTAGATCTCACTGAGTTAGCTCCAGCCAAACAGTGCCACTGTTTTATTCCCTTCACTGGTGATGGCTAGAGTGGATGTGGAGGGGATGTTCTACTAGTGGGAGAGTCTACGACTAGTCATAGCCTCAGAATTAAAGGGCGTTCTTTTAGGAAAATTAGGAGGAATTTATTTAGTCAGAGAGTGGTGAATCTGTGAAATTCTTTGCCACAGAAGGCTGTGGAGGCCAGGACAGTGTATATATTTAAGGCAGTGATAGATGGATTCTTATTTAGTATGGGTGTCAGGGGTTATGGGGAGAAGACAGGAAAATAGGGGTTAGAAGGGAGAGATAGATCAGCCATGATTGAATGGTGGAGAAGAAGATGGGCCGAATGGCCTAATTCTGCTCCTATCACTTAAGATTTTATGATTTGGACTCTACTGCTGCTCTCTGACCTACTGAATGTTTCCAGCATTTTCTGCCTTTCAGGCTCCTGTTAGTTTATCCTCATTCGCTATGGATGAGAGACCAGACTATTTCACGATGCATCAGGTACGTTGCCCAGTTGGGATTTGACAAATCTGATTCTTTTGTGACAGCAACCTTCAATTAGAATTTGACACAAGCATACAAGCTTTTATTTTCTTTTTTTGATATTTAGGAATAAAAGTATGAAATTATTTTTTTTTACACATCAGAAAAAGTTTCGTATATCATTTACCGTGGATAAATTATTAATGGAAAAATGATGCAGCATTGAAATAAAATTTTAAAAATGGGCACAGTATGGGGCAGATGCACAAAAATGTACTGTAAAGTGTATTGAAATCTGAAGGAAAATGGTCTAATCTATTTCAGGAATATATTTACATAAGTAGGAAAACGAACAAAGACATTTACATATCATGACTCTCAGGAATGCTTTATAGCATCAGCCATCTTCATTCGAGGGGGGTGTATCATGCAGATCTTTCAGAAGTTTATTGTGTAGCCTTCTAAATTCCACAAAATTCTGCCAAATAAATAGTTATCATATCTTGCAGCTGTTCAGTCAGCCATATCTTTAAATCATGGGAATGTGAGTCTGACTTTTATTATTGAAAGAATAGAACGTAGGACATAGAACAGTACAGCACAGAAGCAAACACTCTGGCCCACAATTTCTGAGCACAACATGATGCCAGGTTAAACTAATCTCCTCTGCCTGCACATGATCCATATCCCTGCATTCCTTGCATCTCCATTAATTTATCTAAAAGCCTCTTAAATGCCACTGTCATATCTGCATTCACTACCAACCCTAGAAGCACACCTACTACTCTCTCTTTACAAAAAAAATTGCCCCACACATCTCTATAATGCTAAAACTCTTCCTATTGTTAGTGTTTGAGCCCACAATCTGCCAACGATGTGTCAATCTACTTTTCCTATCTTCTTCCAAACGCTAGGCCACAGCCTTCCCATTTTCACATATCCTACTCACATTTTTCTCGTCAAGGTGATAACCATCTTCCTGTCGCATTCCCACCTATATTTCCGAAGTCAATAATCGTTGAAAGTTTAAAAAACAGCCTGAAAACTCACCCATTTTGGAACAAAAACTTGGGTGACGTCTCAATGTACTCGCAAGGCAGGACGGGACACTACGGGAGGGAGAGGCACTCCAGTGCTCACAGTGATGAGGAGTGGCGGCGGCTGCCGGCACCTGACACTTGACACCCGACACCCAATGCCCGGTGGAGAGGGTGGTGCTGGAGTGAGAGCCGAGTGCGGGGCTTCTCCTTGGATCCAATGGGGCCGTGATCGGGGCTGAGAAAGAAGCTGCCACTGGATCCAAGGACGAGCCTGGGTCCAGGGTCAGGGACGAGCCCGGAGATGAAGTAGGGGCCTGCACTGGAGCCTAGGCAGCGGCCGAGCTGACGGCTGGAGTCTACAGCCAGGGCCGGGCCGAGTATGAGAACCAGGCCGGGTTCCAGGCCCTGGTGCTGCTCTATGAACTGGGTAGGTGCTGGGGCAGGGAATGGGAGTGAGGGGAGGAGGATGAGGACGTAGGAGATGGGGTGGGGAGTGGGGTGGTAGAGGGAGATGTGTGGGGGTGTGTGGAGGAGGGAGATGGGTGGGGGTGTGGAGGAGGGAGATACCCCCTCCCTATGTACCCTCACTCCCACCCTCTCTGCCCACTCCCTCACTACCCCCCTCCCTCACCCTCTCCCTCTCTACCCTCCCTCTCCCCACTCTACCCCCCTCCCTCTCCCTCTGCCACCCTCCCTCTCCCCACTCTACCCCCCTCCCTCTCCCTCTGCCACCCTCCCTCTCTCTCTCTACACCCCTCCCTCTCTGCCCCTCTTCCTCTCTACTCCCCTCCCCCTCCCTCTACCCTCACTCTCTACTCCCTCACCCTCTCTACCCCCTTCCCCTCCCCTTCTACCCCTCCCGCCCTCCCTCTACCCTCCCTCTCTACTCCCTCACCCTCTCTACCCCCCTCCCTCTCTACCACCCCTCCCTTCTCTACCACCCCTCCTTCTCTACCACCCCTCCCTCTCTACCACCCCTCTCTTCTCTACCACCCCTCCCTCTCTACCCCCCTCCCTCTCTACCACCCCTCCCTCTCTACCACCCCTCCCTCTCTGCCCCCCTCCCTCTCTAGAGATTGAAGAGGGAGGTTGAAGAGGAGGAGCGGCTAGCATTGAGGAAACAGGTGAGTACTGGAATCTTGCATTGGGTGAGCAGACCCAATGGGTCTACACTTGGTCTAGCCTCCTTTAAAATTTTCCCCTCTCACCTTAAAGCTACGTCCTCTAGTCTTTGACATTTCCATTCTGGGAAAAATGTTTTCCCAGAATCTTCCTGAGTATCTATGTCAATCCTCCTGAGCATCTATGCTTATAATTTTTATATATTTTTATCCAATAATTTATAGTTAAGACTTTACTTTAGAGATACAGTGTGAAAACAGGCCCTTCTGTCCACCAAGCCTGCGCTGACCAGTGATCACCCCTTTACACTAACACTATCCTACACACAAGGGACAATTTACAATATTTTACCAAAGCCAATTAACCTACAAACCTGTACGTCTTTGGACCGTAGACGGGAACCGGAGCACGTTGGAAAAACCCACACGGTCACGGGGAGAAGGTACAAACTCCTTACAGAGAGACAGGATCGAACATGGGTCTCTGGAACTGTAAGGCAGTAACTCTACTGCTGTGCCATCGTGCCTTGCCATTGATGTAATGAAGAACAGAGTGGGGATTTAATGATTAACCTGTGCCCATTCACCCAGTTGCAGGCAAATTGATAACGGAGGAAATCTCCATCACCAGCTGACATGCTATGTGTGCCTCCCAAGACATGATGTTCAGGCATCAAAGAAACTTATCCCCAGTCAGTGCACCTTATACCATTGTTATTGTCAGTGACTATACACCTCAGCAGTGGACTGGATATTGTAACTGGCTTGCAGTGCTTAAAGGAAATTACCTAATTTTCCTCCATTCATTGCGCTTACTCCACATCACTCAAACTTTTTGAGCTGAGAAATCACAACTGGTGTATGTAAACAAATCTTACTTCCTCTTCTCCGATGACGACAATCCAGCCTTCATTCAATCAGGTTACCCAGAAACAAGAAGCTGCCTATTTAGAGGAGGAAAAGAAGAAACATCACCACTCAGTTGTACACAATGAGGCACAAGGTGAGCACCAGAGAGATGTATTTTAGATAGGACAGTGGACGGATCTTCATGTCATGTGACAGTGAAGATCAAGGGAGCCAGTGTTGAGGAAACAATATTAGGTTGTAGGTTCCCAGAAGGTGAATTTCATCAATGAGCTATGATAAAACTGGCTATAGAAAAGGTTGTGATATAGAGAAAGGAACTATAGATTGTGGTTACAGGTTCTTCAGACGGTCTTCTGCTTGAGCTCTTCACCATCTCCCCCAAAACCCCCTACCTTCAGTTTGGTCCTGACCCAAAACAACACTCATCCTTTTTCTCCACAGATGCTGCCCGACCCATTGAGTTGCTCCAGCGCTTTATGTCTGTCATTGGTATCAACCAGGTTTGGCAGTTCCTTGTTAAGGATCACCTCATTTATCATTGGTTTCATCAAGATATGTGTTGAAGACTACATTGTGGCAATTAGGGTTTAATCTTGGATATATAGGGAGATTCATTCATTCATTCCTGCGAAAGTCCAAATTTGAGGCTTTCACAAAGATGATCTTGCACTGTATAAGAAGAGCAAGCCTGATATGTGCAGGGCCATCAGGGAGGCCAAGAAGGATACCAAGCATGTTGGAGGTTCAATTCAATCCAGTAAATGGCAGATAGCAGGGCCAAAATGCTATCACGACTACAAGGTGAAATTGGAGGTAATCTCTGGCAATGATGCGTCTTTTGCTGAATAGCTCAATGCCTTTTAACACCCAACAGGCAAAGAAAGCTCCACCTAGGATAACCCCCCCCCCCCCCTCTCCCTCCAAATAATGACATGCTGGCTCTGTCCCACAGATATATGTGACAGATATGACCTGTTTCAGTGGGCAACCAAAGATAGACACAAAAAGCTGGAGTAACTCAGCGGGACAAGCAGCATCTCAGGTGACGTTTCAGGTTGAGACGCTTCTTAAGACATGTAAACAATGTGGGATTAACGCTGGTAAAAGTCAATTGTCCAGAACGTGCCCAGCACTGGGTAATGGTGCAGCTTCCCCTGACTGATGTTATTGTTTTCACTGCAGTGTACACGGTTTGCAGCTGGGGGTTGAGAGCTGCAGTATAATCATGCAGTGTGTGACTCAACCAGCAGGTCATAGACTCAGAGCACCTGTCTGAAAGCGGCCTGTCAGCCAACCATGCTGACCCATCAAATGTCCCTTTACACAAATTCAATTTTTTATTCTCATCAGCTCCCTGTTGATTCCACCTGTACAGTAGGGCCACTTTACCTACCAATTGACATGTCTCTGTCGATATGGAGCCCCTTGGGGACACCTGCATAGTTTAGTGTAGTTTATTGCCATGTGTACAGATGTGTACTGCGTGGCACATGCGCCGAGCAGCACGGCACTTGTACTGGGCGGCCTTACAGCACTTGCAGCGCCAGAGACCCGGGTTCGATTCTGACCACGGGTGCTGCCTGTACGGAGTTTGTACATCCTCCCCACGACCGCGTAGGTTTTCTCCGTGATCTTCGGTTTCCTCCCACACTCCAAAGGCATACGGGTTTGTAGTATGTAGGCAAAAATGCTGGAGAAACGGTGCCTATTTCCTTCGCTCCATAGATGCTGCCTCACCCGCTGAGTTTCTCCAGCATTTTTGTCTACCTTCGTTTTTCTAGCATCTGCAGTTCCTTCTTAAACAACGGGTTTGTAGTATAATTGGCTTGGGATTTGTAAAGTTGATAGAAGTGTAAATTGTCCCTAGCGTGTGTAGGCTTGTATTAATGTGCTGGGATCACTGGTCGGTGCGGACACGTGGACCACAAGCCCTGTTTCCGTGCTGTATCTCCAAACTAAACTAAGCTACAGTGAAAACCTTTTTGTTGCGTGCTATCATGTCAAATCAATGAGTATACATGATTACAATCAAGTCGCCCACAATGTACAGATACATGATTAAGAGAAAAATGCAAGATAAAGTCTATTAAGGTCCGATATAAGATAGTCCGAGAGTCTCCAATGAGGTAGATGGTAGCTCAGGACTGCTCTCTAGTTGTACATAGCATGGTTCCAGGGAGAACATGCAAACTCTACACAGGGAGAACCAAGGCTAGGACTGAACCAAGTCTCTGATGCCGTAAGGCAGCAACTTTACTGGTTGCACCACTGTACTGCCCAAGTGCCTGGCCAAGCATGCGGAGTGATGCAAAATATAGTTGGGTTTCACTCCAGCAACAATCTATGTGCATAGAACATAGAACACCCTCCTAATGGATAAATAAGACCAATTCATAACGAGTGGGTCTACATTTGTCGTATTTTTGGAATCATATGATGCAACACAATTGTAAAAGCTAACTGTTTCAGGACTGGACGAGGGATGGTCAAGATTAAAAACAATGATCTCCTTACTTCTTTTCTTTATATCTTATTCTCTTTTTCCTATTTTCTTTTCATCAACTTTCTTCATTCATTCTTCTTTTTTCTTCTTCATCACACACTATATATCTCACGTATTTCTATCCTTTACTATCTAATTTCTTTTCCTTATTCTTATTTTTCTTTATTATAACAAAAAAAAAATAAGAAGCTGTACATAAAATGTATTATGAAAATATATATTAGGCACTTTGGTGCCATATGATTGTACTTACTTCTAATAAAATTAAAATTAAAATTAAAAAAAGAACATAGAACAGGACAGAATGTCCGTGCGGAATATGATGCCAAGACCAACTTTTATCTGTCTCAACATAATCTATATCCCTTCATTCCCTGCATATCCATTTGTATGTCCACTCTATACCTGTCATTCATAGTGCACTGTGCACTGCTAGCAGGGCCAATATTTAATGCCCACCCTTAATGCCCTTGTGAAGGTGATAGAGAGCCACCTTCTTTCACTGCTGGAGTCCTTCTGGTCAAGATATTTCCATAATGCTTTTGGAGAGCGAATTCAAGGATTTCAACAGCGACAATGAAGGATCTGTGACATATCTCCAGTCACTGTATAAACACACAGAATGAAGGATCACAGCCCAGGTGATCTGATTTTCTAAAATGAGTGCGAGGAATGGATTGATAGGCATCCAAGCACAAGGCATCGGAATGAGGCGACATTTTGCAAACAAGAAAACAAGTCAATATTCAGTATGTTCGTTTTGAACTTTTTAAGTTAAAAGACACAGTAAAAATCAGTGGTATTGTTCATATTGACCAAATTAAAGACACCATAAAATGGAGAATCCCTGCATTTGTCAGAATTGCTTAACCTTTGTCAGTGGAAATTTATAGGCTGTGGATGGCGCTGACCAGTCTGAGCTTCAGATTGATATGCAGGATGGTGAAAGATCCAGGTGTTCTCCTCATTTCCCCTTAATTGATAATATTTATTAAAAACTCTGTAAATGAACTTAAATGCATTGATATGATTAGGTTGCTGCAAAGGAATTGTAAATAATGTAAATAATGTAAATAATGTTGCAAGACAGTTACCCTGCTGGTTGTTGATTGGCCAAAGTGTTAAGCCCCGGCAGGATTGTTTTGAGTTCCAGGGTAAATGTTGCATTATTCAGTTAGTTAGCATCCTTCCAGAAGCTTCTGCCAGAAACATTGTATGGAAGACTCTGTAATTGGTTTGGGGAACTGTCAATAATGTATTGATGTAATTAATATGTTTGATTGGACTGTAAAGAGTCCTATGTAATTCGGCCCCTCAAGGTTCGTGGACCTATAAAAGGTAGCCCCATCGTAGATCAATAAGTCGATCAAGTGCAATAGATATACGATAAGATATGATAAAACTTTATTCATCCCTGGAGGGAAATTGGTCTGCCGACAGTCACAACACACAAGGTACACAAAAACTTGAAATGAAAAGTGAAACAGATGGCACAATGGGCTAAGTGTTCGGCTGGCAACCGGAAGGTAGCTGGTTCGAATCCCGCTTGGAGTGCATACTGTCGTTGTGTCCTTGGGCAAGACACTTCACCCACCTTTGCCTGTGTGTGTGGATGTAATTATGTGAAGCACTTTGGGGTCAATGCAAGTTGACTAAAAATGTGCTATATAAATAAAGAAATTAATTAAATTAAAACAAAAAGAAAAAAAAGACAGGCGACTGTTGGCTGGCTGCCATGTGCAGAGCGCCTTCACCGGAACAAATGAATGAACAAACAAACAAACACAGACTTATCACCTGGGCAGAGGATTCTAAACTAAAGTGCCCCACCCTCCCCCAAATGGGGTTCCCCACAACACTGGGTCCCCCTTTGTTCTCCCACCGTCCCCCATGCCAGGTCCCCATTGTCTTTCTCTCCCCACTCATGCTCATCGACTGCGAGGCCCCACCACCACAGAGACTCCGTTGCTGCTGAAGCTCCCGTTGCTCATCGAGGCTCCAGCCGCCGCCAAGGCACCCATCACCGCCATTGCTGAGGCTCCTTCAGCCCAGACAGGCCTCACCGCCCTGGTTCACCGCAGTCCCCTGGGAGACCTGTGGGGTGAGTTGGGTCTACGGGATGTGTCTTCGGTCGGCGTTCTGGTCGTCGGCTGCGCGGTTGCTCGGCGGGTGGATCGGGCCCCCGTGGCTCCCCGGGACACTCCCACCATGTGTGCGGCTCCCCAGTGCATGTTCTTAGCATGGTAGTGCAACAGTTCCAATGTCTGCGATGGGATACAGGTGAATCAGACTGTAACCAAACTTCTGGGAGAACTGTTCAGAATAGGTTGCATATTAGGTTACACATTCACCTACATCTACAGCCTGATCAAATTCCTGCTGCATTCACCTACCACCTAATACATGTGGCACTCTAGTTTATGGAAGGACCTGTTTGAAGCCTATGGGGAAGAAGCTGCTCTCGAGTCTGAGTTCTTGATCGAAGTTCTTGAATGCTGACAACAAGAAAAATAGAGAAATTTCCATCAAAATCCGATTTTTGCCTTATAGATGGTGGAAAGCTTTCAAATGTCAGCGGGTGAGTCCCTTACTGTAGGAAGACAGTCCCTGGCTTCCTTGTGTAACTTTGGTATTATGTCCATTTGAGTCTCCAGTTGATTGATGATTGAGGGTGTTGATGGGAAGGGAACCTTCTGAAGTTCATCAAAACTGGTGATTTCATTTTAAAGAGCATTCTCAGCAATGCACATGTGGTCATTGGCACCCTGCACTGTAAGGTTGATTGTAGTCCATTCAAATCCTTCCTGCTTGTCTTTGCTGTGGCAGAGCTGAGATCCCTCTCATCTGATTGTATCATTCTCTGGGGCCCGAAAGAAGTTCAGTGCTTGGCAATGGTGTCCTAATTTGGTGATATAACTGGAGTTGCAATAGTTTATGAACTCAGTCACAACTTTTATGGTTAAGTAAAGATGTCTCAAGATGAATACAATTGGTCCCTAAAGGATATGGTCTTCTACAGTGCTACCTTTCTTCACAGTCCTTCTCCTTCTGAGCTCCCCGCTCTGGTCTGAAAGACTTCCTCCCAATCATATTCAATTCTGAGAGAAATGTCTGCCAAAACATCGCTACCTGGAAACCCCTCATTTCATTATAAGGTTTGGGCCAATGGAAAAATACCAAATCTCTCTCAAGTAGGTGCAGAATATCTTGGTTGGTTGGATGGGCAACTGGAGGATGTGACTGCTGCAGTTGAGCATTTGATCAGTATTGGCCACCAGGATGTTGACGATGGGTGATGCACCAACTGTAATGTTTTTGATAACAAGAGGAGGTGATGAGAATCTCTCTTGCAGAATCTGACAAACAATCAGAATCTTTTGCCCAGGATGGAAATGTCAAAGACTTTGGGCAGCACAGTGGTAGAGTTGCTGCCATACTGCACCGGAGACCTGTGTTCGTTCCTAACTGTCTGTATGTTCTCCCTGTGACCATGTGGGTTTTCTCTGGGTGCTCTGGTTTCCTCCATCACTCCAAAGATGTACAGTTCTGTAGGTTAATTGGCTTCTGTTAATTGTAAATTGACCCTAGTACGTAGGATGGAGTTTGTGTATGGCTGATCGCTGGACGGCATGGACTCGGTGGGCCGAGGGGCCTGTTTCCATACTGTATCTCCAAACTAAACTAGGAAACATAGCTTTAAGATGCGAGGGGCAAAGCTTAAAGGAGGTGATGTGAGGCAAGTATTTTTACATAGAGACAGTTGGATGCCTGGAACACGCTGCCAAGGATAGTGGTGGAGGGGCATTTAAGAGGCTTTCGGTTAGGCACATGGGTGTGCAGGGAATAGTCGGATATGGATCATGTGCAGACAGAGATTAGTATAGCTTGGCATCATTTTCGGCACAGACATTGTGGGCTGAAGGGCCTGCTCCTATGCTGTGCTGCTCTACGTTCTGTGTTGTACATGTCCAGCCAAAGACAATCTCTTGTCTGGAGACTAAGACTGGGAGGCAATGGGCTCATGATAATGGGTTGGACAAGTAAAATCCCAAAGTCTGAGGAATTTCTTCACTGGATGGACGTGAATATTTAGCATTTTGCGAAGTTTGTCCTGTGGATACTTGGTCACTGAGTGATTACATGGCTGAGATTGTAATGCTATGCAATCGAGAGAAACTAGAAATGGCCAGGAAAGTAGAGTTGAGATGGAAAGCCAGCTATGATCTTATTCAAAGGCCAGCACCAACATACGTCAAGAGATCTATTTGCTCTCTTATTTATTTGGTTTATTTGTTTAACTATAATTTAATGCTTATGGAGTAAATCTGTTTCCCAAACAACTATAACAATTTAATTGAATAATTCACTTAAATAAGGTAGGGTCGGTTTGTATTTACTTTGAATTATACTAATTAATTCAGAGGTCGCTTCAGTTGGTGGGGGAATGTTTCAGTACTAAACCAGTTCTGGAAGATTGCCAAAAACAAAGTACAGGGAAATACAAATCAAAAGTGTGGCTCGGAAACACAGCTAAAGCACAGCAAAATAGCAGGTGAGAAAATACTGCAGGGACACACTATTGAAGAGATAGCAGTATTTAAGATGTGTAGGTAGGAACTGCAGATACTGGTCTATCTGCAGTATTTAAGATGTTTTGTGTCCTTTATTCATGGTGTTTGTCTCTCAGCCACTCTATACAGTAACAATTGGCAGAATGGTGACAGATGGAGAATGGGTGCGGGTTAGGAGAGGAACATTTTACCGAGTCACTGTTTAACTCAATCTCAGCATCCCATTGAATTGTTCAGCTATTCCCAGGGAGTGCCCAGCAACAATAATGCTTGACCAATAACTTGACTTGGATAGAGTGGTTGTGGAGAGGATGTTTGCACTCGAGGGAGAGTCTTGGACGAGAGGTCATGGCCTTAGAATTAAAGGGCATTCTTTTAGGAAGGAGATGAGGAGAAATTTATTTAGTCAGAGGGTGGTGAATCAGTGGAATTCTTTTCCACAGTAGGCTGTGGAGGCCAAGTCAGTGGATATTTTTAAGCCAGAGATAGATAGGTTCTTGATTAGTATGGGTGTCAGATGTTATGGGGAGAAGGCAGGAGAATGGGGTTAGGAGGGAGAGATAGATCAGCCATGATTGAATGGCGGAGTAAAGTTGATGGGCCAAATGGCCTAATTCTACTCCTATTCCTTATGACCTTATGAATAGCTCAGCAGAGCTAGTGGGATTCTGGAGATGGACACAAACTGCTGGAGTAATTCAGCGGGTCAGGCAGCATCTCTGGAGAAAAGTGATGGATGACATTTTGGGTCGGAACCTTTCTTCAGACTGAAAGTAGAGCGGGAGGCGAGGACTGGAGGTAGGAAAGGGTCAGAACAAATCAGGTAACCAAGGAAGCGTGGAGCCCATTATGGCCCACAGCAGGCTGGGGAATAGGTGCGAATGAAAGGGACAAATGGAAGTTAACAAAGAAAGAACTGGTAGGACGACTAGCATGGGAGAAAGGGAATGCAGGGGTTACTTGAAATTAGAGAAATCAACGTTCATTATGCTGGGTTATAAACTTCCTAGGCAAAATATGTGGTGCCGTTCCTCCAATTTGCGTGTGGCCTTACTCTGTCAGTGGAGGAGGTCCAGGACAGAAATGTCAGTGTGGGAATAGGAAGGGGAGTTAAAATGTTTGGCAATCGGAAGATCACGTATGCCAAGGTGGACTGCGAGAGCGTGTTCAGCAAAACAATCGCTAAGTCTGCACTTGGGGTCTTGCCGATATATAGTAGACCACATCGAGAACAACGGATACAGTAGATGATGTTGGAGGAGGTGCAACTGGACCTCTAAATCATGTGGGAGGACTGTTGGGGTACCTGGATGGAGTCAAGGGAGGGAAAGATGAGTTCTGGCATGGCTGACATCTTTCTGCTCTACTTGGCACAGAGCTGGGATGGGGAAAGCTTCTTTAAAATGAGTAGCTTCAATATAAGTTGAATCATCAGGCCAAGGATCTATCTCTCCCTCCTAACCCCATTCTCCTGCCTTCTCCCCATAGCCCCTGACACCTGTACTAATCAAGAGTTTCGATGAGGGTAGGTCAGTAGATATGATTTACATAGACTTTAGTGAAGCCTGTTACATGATCCCATTTGGGAAACTGATTAGGGCCCATGGCATCCAAGTCAAGTTAGCGAACTGAACCCAAAAGTGGCTTGGCAATAAGGGACAGAGGATGACGATGAGGGTTGCTCACATGATTGTATGATCGTTGCTGGGAACCTTGCTCTTTGTAATATATGTGAATGATTTCTATGTTGATTTTGCAAGCAAGATCTGCAAGTTTGACAAAGACATGAAGTTTGGCAGAGTTGCTGATAGTGGAAGGTAGTCAGGCTGCGGATAAATACCAGCGTGTTGGTCAAATAGGTTGAAAAATACCACATGCAGTTTAATCAGGACAAACGTGAGGCGAGACATTTTGCGAGGTACTGTTGAGGCTAAGATTGCACTGAGAGAAGCTGAATTAACATTACAGCTTGAAACCTTACATCAGAATTGGCAAGTGCTGACACGTAGCCAGGGTTGGATATTTGAGATTATTGAATTCAATATTGTGTTCCAAATGCAGCAATGTGTCTGAATGGAAATAAGGCATTGTTCCTTGGGTTTAAGTTGGGCTTTGTTGGAAAAGTGTAAGAAGACAATGAAAGAAAGATCAGTTTACAGATTGGGTGGAGAACTAAAGTGACAGGCTGCCCGTCCTACTGAGCATCTCCAGCATTTTCAGTTCTTATATCAAAGTTCTGGCATCTTTAAGGTTCTGCTTTAAAATACATAGACAAGATTGTGGTGCTATAGATTGAATAAGACTTTTGACCTCACTTCATGCATTTTTTCAGCAAAACATTATAGGAGGAGGGAAGATTTTTTTGTTATGAACCTTGGTGCCAGTTTCGTCTGGCGGTATGTTGGCTGCCATGTCAGATTTGCATTGAGGCTATCGGTCAGTTCTCCATCTTCTTCAAGCTTGCTGAGAATGCTGTATAGTACAGAACATCCCATATCTGAAACTTATTTATCCTGTATGACACTGAACTTTCCTATAAAGACATACAGGCCAAAACAAAGCGAAAGCAGGAATAATAACAGCTTCCACACCTCCTTAAAAGGGGCCAATAGTGATATTATCTCCTTATTTCATCCAAAGTGTTGTGCTGCATAATCACCAAGAGACGCGTTGTGGAGGCCGTGGTTTAAGATGAAATTGGCCACTCCTCCCATCCTTTCCCTTTCTGGCCAGTCCCGGTGGCTACTTGGACGAAACATGGGTCCTTGGGGGACATTTGATGTTCGACCTGACATTGGGTTCACCCACAGAACATGTCTGATTCTGGCTGAGGCTTTTGGGCACTGCTTATGTTGTGTCTGGGTCCTTGTGGTCCTCTTAATCTTAGTTCCTCAGAGTGCATCTGATTTCAGGTTTTGAGACCCACAGGAGAACAGAATCAGTCTGGGGCTAGTATTAAAGGCCAGAGACTCAATCAGTCCTATCACCTGGGTCTGAAGTTGGATCCATCTCTAAACATGAAGATGCCAGTATAATGGTGTTCATCGGAACTCTGGCGAAGTTTTAGTGGCCACAAGTATTTCTGCGGAATCTGTGTACAATGCTGGAGGACATGTCCATCACTGGATATACATGCACGATACTAGTAAGTCCCAGTGTTTAAAAAACCCCGATCAAAGTTCAAGAATAAGGAATAGGCAAATTCTGCATAACATAGTTACAAAGTTGTACAGCACAGAATGGGCCCTTTGGCCTATCATGCCGATCACCTTTTTCCCCATCTATACTATTATTCCTCCCTCATTCTTTAATGCACTCTCATGCAATGTCCATGGTTACAGGAAACAATTTATTCTTTTGTCTAACAATATTTTTGTATACGATTTTATATGGTGAAAGCCTGAAGTCAGTGTTCCCCAGAATGCTTGAATCCCATATCTTACCTTACTGGGAGTTGAGAGGCTTTCTATAGGAAATCCATGGAATTGACAAGCTTGGCTTTTGCTGGAGCTCAGAGTGCTTTAGATCATTGTGCTTGAGCAACCCACAGCAGCAATCATCCCTCAGTATGGTCGTGTGGTCTGATGCCCATGAACCCGATCCGCAATTATAGGGTGTGGTCACATGCCTGTGATAGGTGGGGGTAAGGTGGATGGGCGAGGTCAGGTTGGTGTAGTCAGGCACTTTTTCTTACGAGAAACAGCATCGAAGCAGGCCCTTTGGCCCACCGAGTACAGGCTGACCATTGATCACTCGTTCAGATTAGTTCTATGTTATCTCACTTTCTCATCCACTCCCTACACAGTTGGGGGCAATTATTTTTTACCCAGAAGCCAATAGACATAAGAATCTGGGATGTGGGCGGAAACTGGGGCACCTAGAGGAAACCCACGCGATCACAGAGAGAATATGACAATCCCACACAGGCAGGATCAAGCCCGAGTCTCTGGCACTGTGAAGCAGCAACTCTATCAGCTGTGCCATTCTATCCACATTTTTGGAGAAAGAAACAGCAAACATTAATAACAATTCAAGCTATGCTAACGTGATTATTAAAGTACAAGGAAATAAGCAAGCCAAACAGAGAATTGAGTGTCACTTAAACAATTGTAATCTGCCAAAGTAAATGGTTATAATGAACACTGTGGTTTCTCTTCTCCGCAAATGACTGAAAACACTGAAGCACCCAGCAGGGTGTTGTACTTTAAACAGCTTTCTGTCCTCCCTTCAGGAACAAAACATGCTAAAATCTTCAATATTTATCATCTTGCACACCCACATGAAGAATACAATTTACGGTTAAGTTGGTGACCTGCAGTAAACATGGAAATAATAACAGTCAAAATATTTATTGTGACATCCTCGCCAAGATGTTGCCTTCTGCCAGGAAAAGCCTCTCAGCCAAGATTGCTAACAAAGCCCAAGTATTTATGATTCGAAGAATTATTAATACTTTCAGTCTATGATTTCACATCTTCACATAACTCTTTGTACAATGCAAGTTCAGAAAACAATCTTAGAAGATTCCAATTTGCATAATTGGCAGATTCAACCTTTCATTTTCAGATAAATGTCACCTCATCAAGATTCTCTTTCTCACCCAAGTAGTGGCCAAGGAGCCAGTTATTACCTGCACATCTTAGACACTGGCTTAAGTTTCCTGCTAAATTCATGCTACTTTGTCAGCAGCAGGAAATCAAAGGGTTACCTTTCCCAGTTACCGATCCTTGGTTGCAACATGAGGTTCGAGGGCAGCGTAGTGGTAGAGTTGCTGCCTTGCAGGGCCAGAGATTCGGGATCGATCCTGACTATGGGTGCTGTCTGTATGGAGTTTACACGTTCTAGCTGTGACTGCATGGGATTTCTATGGGTGCTCCAGTTTCCTCCCACACTACAAAGATGTACAGGTTTGTATGTTAATTGGCTTTGATAAAATTGTAATTTGTCCCTAGTGTGTAGGATAGTGTTATTATACAAGATTATCGCTTGTCGGTGTGGATTCGGTGGACCAAAGAGCCTGTTTTCACGCTGTATCTCGTCTTTAAAGTCTTCCAAAACTACATCAGGCACATAATCTTGATCCAATATAAAGATGTTAATGAAGAAATAATGATATAAAACATGATTAGTATCTTCTTCCACTATTACATCTTAATTTATGCTCTCTATATATATGGTGTTTGTACGATCAGGCATTCACCACTTGTAACATTTAAACAACTTTTACATTTAAGCAGCATAGCTTCTATTTTATTGTCTGCTGGAAGTCAAGCTTAGGATTGATTGTAACATGGATTACCACTGATCAGACCATCCTCATTGGCTATTATGGCCTTCCCATTTGGGAATATCAATCTACTCGGCTGCTAAAATGGAAGATAGTCAGGAACAGACAAGTATAAGAAAGCAATTATGGCTTAACAGGAGATATGTCCAACCTACCAGGTGATAATGGCCATACTCATCCTACTCTCTCTCTTTTTTCCCTTCTTTTTTTATTTTTCAAAGACTTTATTCAGCACAAATGCATAATACATCACATCAAAAACACATTCAGAGGTTACAATACATCAAGTAATCATTACAGTACAATGATGCATTCATTATTTACAATACTCTCAACCCCACGCGGTGATCAGCGCCCACGGAAGGCCTCCAGAGTCCCCGTGGACACCGCGTGTTCCCTCTCCAGGACTCTTCAACACTGTGAACAATGTCCACGAGTAAAAAAATACTCGTGATAAAAACAATCGTTACTTTTTACTCGTACGAGCCGCTACGAGACATCCACGAACTCCTACAGACCCGCTTCGGACATTCTCCGAGTTCAAATCAGGGGAAAACTCGGGAGAATTCTTGAATTACCTCGTACAGTGGGACAGGCCCTTTACCCCTCCTGAGCTGGTGCAGGGCACGAGTCAACTCCTCCATTGATAAGGGGTCATCAAGAAGATTGGACACCTCCCTATGTACAGTCGGTAGACCCTCCCACAGGACCCGCTGAGCCTCCCCGCTGAATCCATCTGCGGAGAACAGGGACCCATAAAAGGACCGGACTAAAGCACTAATCTTCTCTGGATCTGTGACATAGGAGCTCCCCGCCCTTTCTCCAGAGAGAAAATAAAAAGGTGAAGCACGGTCCAGATCGTGCAACATCTGGACCCGCGATCTCACGTAAGCGCCTCGAGACCGCTCAAGCAGCAGGTTCCTCAAGGCTTCCTTCTTCTCCTGAAACTCTCCCATTCACAGGAGTCCTCACCAATCCGACCTAGGTGGGACTCTGCGTCGAGTAGCTCCCTCTCAAGCCTCTCGACCGCTGTCCCGCCTTCCGGTCGACCCCCACATGTATTCCTTACAAAAGAGATGGATGTGAGCTTTTCCCACATCCCACCACTGCCTAAGGGAAGAGAAACTCCTCTGCCTCTCTCTCCACTTCACCCAAAACTGACTGAAAGACTTCCGAAAACACTGATCCTCCAGCAGCCGGTTATTAAAATGCCAGTACGTGGATCCAGCCCGTGAGCGCGCTGGATTAAAGTCCACACGCACCAGACAGTGGTCCGAGCACAGCACCAGCCGCATTGAGGCCACTGAGACACGGGAGACATACGCACCGGAGATGTACATGCGATCAATGCGGGAACCACCCCCCTCAGAACTCCGCGAAAAATCATTGGAATCAGGGTGGAGGTCCTGCCATGCATCCACCAGCTCAAAGGAATCAATCTAACCTCTCAGCTTCTTCGCTATGGCAGGGGCACAATTTTCTGCACCTTCAGGATCTCTGGCTGAAAGGTCAGGGCCAACAGAAAAGCCACCCCACTCGAATTCATGCTGAGGTGGCTCATGTCGACCCCCCTTCCCACTCCAGTCACCAGGTGGGTTCATCACTGACAACAGTATGCGTCTCTTGCAGAAAACTCACTGCATATTTCCCCTCTCTGAGGACTGATAGATGATGAAATCTATGAAAGCCCTCTCTACTACCATTTAAATTTAAAGTGGCAGCTATGAATGCGCAAACACACTAGAATGTGTTCCTCACACTCCTCATGGACTCGGATACTCTCTCTCTAAGGAACTTCAAAAAGTCCCCAAACTGACGCTTCTCATACTCAGGAAGATCACTGTCTTTGCTGCCAAGGATAATATCAAGAGTCTTAATAAATCCCGACAGATCTGTCCACCGCCTCCACGCTGCTTCAATTTTAGTCCTAGCACTCTTGTTTATTTTCAGAATGTCCCGAATCTCACAGATAACGACCGCTCGAGACACAGTCCTGGAGTCCGTGCGCTCCGCAAACCCACTCACACCTGGAGCAGCATCTCCTCTGTACTGCGCTCAAGGTCATTGTCAGAGTTCGAAAGATTACAGCTCGCTGAAAGCTCACTCACCCCACTGCACAAGCCGGCCCCATCACTCTCCCCCTCCTCCGGCATGACGCCACCCCCAGGATCAATAACCATATAACCATATAACAATTACAGCACGGAAACAGGCCATCTCGACCCTTCTAGTCCGTGCCGAACACATAATCTCCCCTAGTCCCATATACCTGCGCTCAGACCATAACCCTCCATTCCTTTCCCATCCATATAACTATCCAATTTATTTTTAAATGATAAAAACGAACCTGCCTCCACCACCTTCACTGGAAGCTCATTCCACACAGCTACCACTCTCTGAGTAAAGAAGTTCCCCCTCATGTTACCCCTAAACTTCAGTCCCTTAATTCTCAAGTCATGTCCTCTTGTTTGAATCTTCCCTACTCTCAGTGGGAAAAGCTTTTCCACGTCAACTCTGTCTATCCCTCTCATCATTTTAAAAACCTCTATCAAGTCCCCCCTTAACCTTCTGCGCTCCAAAGAATAAAGCGCAGCCGAGGGAGGTTCCCGATACCCCTCTCAGCATCGAGCTGTCCGGTGAAAGGCCAGGCCCCTGCACCCTCCCACCATCCCCCACGTCTGGACACGTTTATTTATTTATTTTTTCTATTTTCTTGATTTAAATCTTTTTATTTGAATTTCACAGCAATTTGCATACATACAATGATAACAGACAGTGACAGTCAAGGCATAATTGTGCAACAGTATGTAGGCGACCCTCAAAGCCCTTACCCTTACCCACCTTCAACCCACCCGAATCAGGTCGGAACCAAACGGGGACAAACAACACTCACATACATACACATCCACACAAATATGGTAAGATAAACGAAACAAAAAGTACTAAAAAAAAAAGAGAAAAAAAAAGGGGGTCACTAATAACAGTAAATAAGTAGGTAATTAAATAAATAAGTGTGGGGAGGGGGGGGGGGGGTTAAGGGGAGAGCAGCTGCAGTAGAGCAGAACAATGGTGGAGAGCACTCAGTCTTCTTCTGAGTCTGGGGACAAGTTGAGAGAGTTAACAAGTTCCAAGAAAGGGTTCCATGTATCTAGGAATGTCTTGGTAGAGCCTTTGAGAGAGAACCTACGATTTTCAAGCTTTAAATTGTAAAGCACCTCCTTAATCCAGCGGGCGTGTGTCGGGGGACAGGTGAGCCTCCAGTTAAGCAAGATCAGTCTCCGGGCTAACAAGGTTGTAAAAGCTAGAACCCGTTTCACCGCAACAGAGAGGTTGGTGTTGGGAGGGCTACCGAAAATGGCTGACAGTGGGTTTGGAGGAATAGTCTGGCCGTAGGCTCTGCTTATCAAGTTGAAAGCACTCCTCCAAAAGGCTGCTAGCTTAGGGCAAGACCAAAACATATGGCTATGGTTGGCAGGAGATTGATTACATCTGTTGCATGTGTCCCTAACAGCGGGGTAAATTCTAGATAATCTTGCACTTGTGTAGTGCACTTTGTGAAGGACTTTGCATTGGATTAGGCCATGACGGGCACATATGGAGGAAGAATGGATCAAATCCAAGGCAGAGTCCCATTGCTGGTCTGTTAGTTTCGTATTCAGCTCACCCTCCCACGCAGCTTTTAATGAGGTATGAGGTTTCAATATAACCGACCCTAACAAGTTATACAAAACAGAGATGCATTTCTTCCGGTTGGGATCTAGAGCTAAGATGGTATCGGTCAGGGTTTCAGGGGGGCGATTTGGGAAATGGGGGAATGTCTTCTTCACAAAATCCCTAATCTGGAAAAAACGAAATAGGTGGGAGTTTGGGAGGCTATAGTTGGACGAGAGCTCCGCAAAAGACGAAAAGATGCCATCCTTGTATAGGTTTTTGATACTACTGATACCGTTGCTATGCCAGGTTTTGAATGCGTGGTCTGTACTTGAAGGTTTAAAGATGTGATTTTTAAGCAGTGGGGTCAAGATGGAAGGGCCTTGTAAACCGAAGTTTTTCCTGAGTTGACTCCATATCTTGAGCGAGAGGGACGCAATTAGGCCTGCACCCCACAGATGTTATAGGAAGGGGGAGTTGGGAGCATAGGACAGACCGCAACGGGAGATGTGAACTCGCCTTTTCCATGTGTACCCAGGTCGGTAGGTGGTCACAATCATCATTCATCCAATACAGGAGTTTTTGCAAGTTAGCTGCCCAATAGTATCGCCTAAAGTCAGGAAGTGCCAAACCGCCGTCACCCTTAGGAGACTGCAGTAACGCCTTTCGGATTCTATCCGGTTTGCTACCCCATAAAAATTTAGATATTGTCCTTTCTAATTTATCAAAAAAAGATTTAGTGATAAGTACAGGGACGTGCTGGAAAAGATACAGGAATTTGGGTAGGACGACCATCTTGACCAGATTTATCCGGCCCACGAGGGATAGCGGTAAAACTGACCAGCGGTCAAAATCTCTTTCAGCTTTCTCAACCAGAGGCAGAAAGTTTGTGCGGAACATATCAGATAAGGGTGTTGTGATAAAGATACCGAGGTAGCGAAACCCGTCCTCTGCCCATTTGAATGAGGTTAAAGAGCGAGGGAGCTGCTTAGCCAATGAGTTAATCGGTAATAGCTCACTCTTTTGGTAGTTAAGTTTATAACCAGAATACGCGCCAAACCGTTCTAAAATATTCGTAATCACAGGGAGAGAGCTGACTGGGTTCGAGATGTACAGGAGCAGGTCATCCGCATACAATGAGACTTTATGAGTTGTGTCGAACCGTGTAATATCTTTAAAGCCCTTCTCTGAGCGTAACCATACCGCCAAGGGTTCTATCGCGACAGCAAACAGAAGTGGTGATAACGGGCAACCCTGTCTGGTACCTCTCTGAAGGGGGAAGTGGGGCGACAGTGTGCCGTTTGTTTGTACTGAGGCAACCGGGGACGAGTATAATAGACTGACCCAAAGAATAAAACTGTTACCGAGGCCAAACCTGTCCATCGCCTCATATAGGTACCTCCACTCAACCCTGTCGAAAGCTTTTTCGGCGTCAAGGGAGACCACTATCTCTGGGGTCTCACTACTCGGTGAATGGATGATGTTAAGGAGATGCCTAGTATTGTGGGAAGACTGTCGGCCTGGTATGAACCCTATTTGGTCTAACGAGATAATAGAGGGCATCACTCATTGAAGACGGAGCACAAGGGCTTTAGAGAGGATTTTGAGGTCCACATTCAGGAGTGAAATTGGTCTATAGCTACTACAAAGCAGGGGATCTTTCTCATTTTTAAGAATTAGGGAGATAGTAGCCCACGACAAGGTGGGCGGTAGGCGACGATGTAAAAACGCCTCATTGTACATATCTCTCATGACTGGTGCGAGGAGAGCAGAGAAAGCTTTGTAATATTCTACAGTGAAGTCGTCAGGGCCGGGTGACTTTCCGCTTTGCAGCGATGTGATGGCTGCTTGGACCTCAGCAACAGTTATGGGACCACCCAAGTCTCTCGTGGCTTCATCGTCAATTCGGGGAAACGTCATACTACTGAGCATGTCACCTGCAGTGGGAGGACAATCGGAAACGTATAGTTCAGCGTAGAATTTAGCAAATGCTTCATTAATTCTAAGAGGATCAGTATGAATCTCCCCTAAGCTGGATCTAATGGCTGGAATTATCCGTGAAGTCGCCTCGGTTCTGGCCTGATGGGCCAAAAGCTTCCCCTCTTTATCCCCAGATTCAAAAAAGTGTTGCCTAGATTTAAGCAGTCGTAGCTTAGCTTTATTAGTAGACGTGAGGTCAAAGTCTGTTTGTAACCTAAGGCGTTCTCTATAAAGGTTAAGGTCTGGGTCAGATGCATATTTGTCATCAATGTCCTTTATTTTTTGTAACAGGTCTGCCGTTTGGGACGTCTCGGTTCTTTTCAGGTTGGAGACAAAAGAGATAAGTTGGCCCCTAATATAGGCTTTTGAAGCTTCCCAGAGTATACCTCTTTCTATGTCCGGCGAGTCATTCAGCTCAAAATATAAGGTGATTTGGGAGTGGAAGAATTGCATGTAGTGAGCCTCTGCTAATAATGAGGAGTTGAACCTCCACTGTTTAAAGGGGTTAGTTCGTTTACGAAAGTGGAGATCGAGGGAGGTTGTAGCGTGATCTGATATACTTTTTGACACCCAAGCTCAATACCAGCTAAAACTCTTCAAACAATCTCTTCTTTTTGGCACTGATTTTTTTCATGGATATATTAACGATTGCGGCATGGTGATGCAGCAAGCAGAGTTGCTGCCTTACAGGGCCAGAGACCCAGGTTCGATCTTGACTACAGGTGCTGACTGTATGGAGTTTGAACTGTCGCCACATGACTGCATGGGTTTTCTCCGCGAACTTCAGTTTCTTCCCACACTCCAAAGACATACAGATTTGTAGGCTAATTGGCTTTGTATAATTGTAAATTGTCACTGTGTGTGTTGGATAGTGTAATCCTCTGTCCCACTTAGGAGACTTAAACAGCAACCTCTGGTGACCTTGCCCGCAACCCAAGGTTTCCATGAGGTTACCGGAGGTTTTGGTCACTCTCCCTAATGGTCGAAAGTGGTTTCCGCGTGGTCGAGGCTTCATCTAGGTTGCTACTATTTTTTCATCATGATTAAAACCGGCCTCGACTAAAAATAGGTTGCCGTTTTAAAAATCGATTATTTTTTAGTCGCAGGTCTAGTCGAAGCCGGTTGCGATGCTAGTCGAGGAAGATTTTCAACATATGCGTGGGAGGTAGTAGGTCACCTCGACCTTGAGTTTTTTTTGGGTGTCGGGCAAGGTCACCAGAGGTTGCTGTTTAGGTCTCCTAAGTGGGACAGGGGCTTTAGTATGCGGGGATTGTTGGTCTGCACGGAATCATTGGGCCGAATGGCCTGTTTCCATGCTGTATCTCTAAACTAAACTAAATTGCTTATAACACCAGCCTAATGGTTAAATTGTCGTGATACCAAGTAAGAAGCCTATATATTTTAAGGATAAAATTCAATATTCCCAAGGTTAATATTCAGGCAGCAGAGATTAAGCCGTTCATTATATTCTCCACACAAGTATCCTTTCCTATGAGACCAAGTCGAAAGTTATTTTTATGCCCTAAGTGTTCAGTAACCAATATGCTATGTGAGATAAAACCAGCACAATAATAACAAAAGCTGCCAGATTGCAATAAAAACCCAGGTGGCTCACTAATGTTCTTCAGGGAAGGGAATCTCCCATCTGTCTTAATCTCTTTAGGGCAACTAGAAATTGATAATTTTATTTGTGTTTTATGTTATGATGGAGAACAAGTGATATATTGTCCATAGCCCAGGAACAAATAAATAACTTTCAGCCAATGGCATCCAAATGGCAGTAGTAGGTGATTATAATTACTTTGATTTTACAGGGAACTTCATTCCATTGCAAAGAAAACTTAGCATCATAGATTTCTTTAGGATACAAGATAACCAAAGGGCTTCATGGGCCAGTCGTGGAACTCACAATCAAAACCCAACATGGTTTACCCCCTGCTGTCATAGATGCATCTTTCACCCACGTCTCTGTGTCCCGTAGTTTTGCTCTTGCTCCCCCTCCCCCCAGATGGAACAAGGGTAGTTCCCTTGGTCCTCACCTTTCAGTCCCCCAACTTCCGTATCCACCACATCATTCTCTGACATTTCCGCCAGCTCCAAATCACTAGTAACATCTTCCCAATCCCACCCCTTTCCATATTCTACAGAGACCTTTCCCTCCGCAACTTCTTGGTTCACTCACCCCTTTGCACCCAAACCACTCCACTGCAGGTACTTTCCCCAGCAACTGCATGAGATGTAAGTAAGTAAGTAAGTAAACTTTATTTATATAGCGCATTTTAAGACAATTTGCATTGACCCCAAAGCGCTTCACATAATTTAAATAATAATAAGTTCCATAGAAAAAGGTTTAAAAAAAAAAAAAAAAAAAAAAAAAGAATAAAAATAGACACAACATATTAAAGAGTTCAACACAAACATTCCCCCACAGCAGAATCAAAACATTTCCACTGCGGGGGAAAGGCACCAGAAAGTTAAGTCCTCTTCCTCTGTGAAACATCCCGAGGTCAGGGCCCATCTGTGGCCGTGCAGCCAGTCCGATGATTTTCAGGGCCCTCTTGCCGTAAAGATGAAACATCGGCGTTGGGTGAAACATTCCTCAGCGGCTTGGAAAAGTCTGGAGCGGCTGTCCCCTCCCCGGAGACCGGAGACCGCGGCACTCGTAGTCCTCCGGCCGCGCCGGCTGGAGCTCCGACCCCGGCGAACTCGATCTCTGGCTCTGCGGCGCTCCAAATCCAAATCCAGCGCCGCCCGCGGCCGAACGCCCGCAGCCACAGCTCCGCGATGTTGGAAGTCGGCGACCAAAGCGCTCCGGAGCTTACCGCACGGCGACCCGGTAGGCATCGCCCGCTCCTTGTTGGTATCCCAGCGCTGCGCCACCGCCGCCGAAGCTGTAGTCCCAGCCGGTCCCGACAGGAAAACGCCGCTCCCCTTTCGGTGGTAGGCCACGAGGACGGGGCGAAGAAACAGCACGGAGGGATGCTGCCTCTCCGACCAGGTAGGGGACTAAGAATAAAGTTTCCCCCTTCCCCACCCCCACCCCCACATAGAAGACCTCCACTAACATAAAATAAAATAAAGAAAGGTGTAGAGGCGGACTGCGGGCAGGCTGCCATACACAGACGGCGCCCACTCCCGCACATCCGCCATCTTAAACGCCATCTTGTAACACCTGTCCCTATCCCTCCTCCAACTCCATCCAGGGACCACGACAATCCTTCCAGGTGAAAGAGAGAGGTTAACGTGCACCTCCTCTATCCCCGTCCACTACATCCAGTGTTCTCAATGTGGCTGTGTACATTGGCAAGACTTAGCGTAGGCTCGGCGACTGTTTCACCGAACACTTGCGCTTGGTCTACCAGGTTGCTAACCATTTTAACTTGTCTTTCCATTCCCCTACTGATGTTTTTGTCCTGGTCCTCCTCCATTGCCAGAGTAAGACCACATACAAACTGGAGGAACAGCATCTCATATTACAACCCAACGGCATGAGCATTGAGTTATCTAAATCAACGTGTAGAGGAACCAACGAGAGAGCAGGCTATTTTAGACTGGGTATTGAGTAACGAGGAAGGGTTAGTTAGCAGTCTTGTTGTACGTGCCCCCTTGGGCAAGAGTGACCATAATATGGTTGAGTTCTTCATTAGGATGGAGAGTGACATTGTTAATTCAGAAACAATGGTTCTGAACTTAAAGAAAGGTAACTTTGAGGGTATGAGACGTGAATTGGCCAAGATTGACTGGCAATTAATTCTAAAAGGGTTGACGGTGGATATGCAATGGAAGACATTTAAAGACTGCATGGATGAACTACAAAAATTGTTCATCCCAGTTTGGCAAAAGAATAAATCAGGGAAGGTAGTGCATCCGTGGAAAACAAGGGAAATCAGGGATAGTATCAAAGCGAAGGATGATGCGTACAAATTAGCCAGAAAAAGCAGCATACCAGAGGACTGGGAGAAATTCAGAGACCAGCAGAGGAGGACAAAGGGCTTAATTAGGAAAGGAAAAATAGATTATGAAAGAAAACTGGCAGGGAACATAAAAACTGACTGCAAAAGTTTTTATAGATATGTGAAAAGAAAGAGATTAGTTAAAACAAATGTAGGTCCCTTGCAGTCAGAAACAGGTGAGTTGATCATGGGGAACAAGGATATGGCGGACCAATTGAATAACTACTTTGGTTCCGTCTTCACTAAGGAAGACATAAATAATCTGCCGGAAATAGCAAGGGACTGCGGGTCAAAGGAGTTGGAGGAATTGAGTGAAATCCAGGTTAGTTGGGAAGTGGCGTTGGGTAAATTGAATGGATTAAAGGCCGATAAATCCCCAGGGCCAGATAGGCTGCATCCCAGAGTACTTAAGGAAGTAGCTCCAGAAATAGTGGATGCATTAGTAATAATCTTTCAAAACTCTTTAGATTCTGGAGTAGTTCCTGAGGATTGGCGGGTAGCAAACGTAACCCCACTTTTTAAGAAGGGAGGGAGAGAGAAAATGGGGAATTACAGACCAGTTAGTCTAACATCGGTAGTGGGGAAACTGCTAGAGTCAGTTATTAAAGATGGGATAGCAGCACATTTGGAAAGTGGTGAAATCATTGGACAAAGTCAGCATGGATTTCCGAAAGGTAAATCATGTCTGATGAATCTTATAGAATTTTTTGAGGATGTAACTAGTAGCGTGGATAGGGGAGAACCAGTGGATGTGGTGTATCTGGACTTCGAGAAGGCTTTCGACAAGGTCCCACATAAGAGATTAGTATACAAACTTAAAGCACACGGCATTGGGGGTTCAGTATTGATGTGGATAGAGAACTGGCTGGCAAACAGGAAGCAAAGAGTAGGAGTAAACGGGTCCTTTTCACAATGACGGGCAGTGACTAGTGGGGTACCGCAAGGCTCAGTGCTGGGACCCCAGCTATTTACAATATATATTAATGATCTGGATGAGGGAATTGAAGGCAATATCTCCAAGTTTGCGGATGACACTAAGCTGGGGGGCAGTGTTAGCTGTGAGGAGGATGCTAGGAGACTGCAAGGTGACTTAGATAGACTGGGTAAGTGGGCAAATGTTTGGCAGATGCAGTATAATGTGGATAAATGTGAGGTTATCCATTTTGGTGGCAAAAACAGGAAAGCAGACTATTATCTAAATGATGGCCGATTAGGAAAAGGGGAGATGCAGCGAGACCTGGGTGTCATGGTACACCAGTCATTGAAAGTAGGCATGCAGGTGCAGCAGGCAGTGAAGAAAGCGAATGGTATGTTAGCTTTCATAGCAAAATAATTTGAGTATAGGAGCAGGGAGGTTCTACTGCAGTTGTACAGGGTCTTGGTGAGACCACACCAGGAGTATTGCGTACACTTTTGGTATCCAAACCTGAGGAAGGACATTATTGCCATAGAGGGAGTGCAGAGAAGGTTCACCAGACTGATTCCTGGGATGTCAGGACTGTCTTATGAAGAAAGACTGGATAGACTTGGTTTATACTCTCTAGAATTTAGGAGATTGAGAGCAGATCTTATAGAAACTTACAAAATTCTTAAGGGGTTGGACAGGCTAGATGCAGGAAGATTGTTCCCGATGTTGGGGAAGTCCAGGACGAGGGGTCACAGCTTAAGGATAAGGGGGAAATCTTTTAAAACCGAGATGAGAAAAACTTTTTTCACACAGAGAGTGGTGAATCTCTGGAACTCTCTGCCACAGAGGGTAGTTGAGGCCAGTTCATTGGCTATATTTAAGAGGGAGTTAGATGTGGCCCTTGTGGCTAAGGGGATCAGAGGGTACGGAGAGAAGGCAGGTACGGGATAATGAGTTGGATGATCAGCCATGATCATATTGAATGGCGGTGCAGGCTCGAAGGGCCGAATGGCCTACTCCTGCACCTAATTTCTATGTTTCAATTAATTCTTCAATTTTAGGTAACTAATCTACAACTCCCCTCCTTCCCTTTTTTATCTTCCCTGTGCCATACCTGGACTCATACCCATTTGTCCCCTCCTGCACCCGTTCCACATATTCCTTCCCTGGGGCTTCACAAATTGCAACTTTTCTATCTCACACCTTTTAACTTTTCATCTCTGGCCTTTGTCCAACCATCTGCCAATCAAATCTCCCCTCAGCTGTATCCAGCTATCACTTGCCAGGCTTTGCCCTGCCCCTCCTCACTCCCAGCATTTCTCCCCCACCCAACAAAACCCAGTCTGAAGAAGGGTCCCAACTCAAAACATCACCTGTTCATGTGCTCCATACATACTTCCTGACCTGCTGGGTTACTCCAGCATTTTGCCTTTTTTTAATCAAAAGAACTGTTGTTTTGGACAGAAAATATTCAGCAGGTCATACGCGATCTAACATAAAGTAAAAGAGTGCATGTTTTCTTTTGCTGACCATCTATCAGAAAGAGAGCCCTGGTGTCATAATGTGATCCCTTCATCAATACAATGCCATATGCTGACAGAATAGGGAAGGTGCAACGAGACCCGGGTGTCACTGAAAGTAAGCACGCAGGTAAAGCAGGCAGTGAAGAAAGCAAATGGCATGTTGCCGTTCATGGCGAGAGGATTTGAGTATAGGAGGTCATACTGCTGTTGTACAGGCTCCTGGTGAGACCACACCTGGAGTATTGTGTGCAGTTTTGGTTTCCTAATTTGAGGAAGGACATTCTTGCTATTGAGGGAGTGCAGCGTAGGTTCACCAGGTTAATTCCCGGGATGGCTGGACTGACACATGACGAAAGAACGGGTCGACTGTGCTTATATTCACTGGAATTTAGGGTGAGAGGGGATCTTATAGAAACATATAAAATTCTTAAGGAATTGAACAGGCTGGATGCAGGAAAAATGTTCCCGATGTTGGGAGAGTCCAGAACCAGGGGTCACAGTTTAAGATTAAGGGTTAGGCCATTTAGGACTGAGATGAGGAAACACTTTTTCACCCTGAGAGTTGTGAATTTGTGTAATTCTCAGCCACTGAAGGCAGTGGAGGCCAATTCATTGGATGTATTCAAGAGAGTTAGATATGCAGTAGCTCTTTGGGCTAACGGATTCAAGGGATATGGTAATAAAGCAGGAAAGTGATATTGATTCTGGATGATCAGCCATGGTCATATTGATGGCGGTGCTTGCTCGAAAGGCCGAATGGCCTACTCCTGCACCTATTTCTTCTATATGAATGGAAATCATGCCCTTGGTCTTTATCTGATGAGGGTTGTTCAGTTCTGGGTCACACTAAGGACAATTTCCAATTATACCAAGCCAATTAACCTGCAAACCTGTACATCTTTGGAGTGTGGGAGGAGACTGGAGATCCCGGAGAAAACCCACGCAGGACACGGGGAGAACATACAAACTGCTATAGCCAGCACCCGTAGTCAGGATCAAACCCTGGTCTCTGGCACTGTAAGGCAGCAACTACCGCTGCATCACCGTGCCTTCATTATAGTTACGTTTTTTGCTTGTTGTTGTTTGCAATCAAGTCATTCAAAAATAAGACACATGTTATCGCTATGATTTCAAATCAACCTTTGTACATGTCTACGTTGCCCTCGCACCAGGAACATTTAATTCAAGAAAATAGGGCAGATGTCTCAAAGTGTGCACAGGTTAAAGAATAAATGAACAAGGTCAAGGTTCATTGTATCTTATTAAGATGCAGATCTAAAGTGAGATTATAAAATGTCCTGATTATTCAATCTCCTGATGTCTTCCCGCCTATTCGCTTTGGAGTACATAATTCTAAATAAAAGCACCAGGCACTAATAAATAATGTAATTATCAAATTGCGTAAATGGTAATGCATTATATTGGAAATAAGGGTACAAATATTGTGATAGAAGAGACAGGAAATAATGTCTAAATAATCAATTAATTGTCATAAATCCTTAATTGTAATAAACTAGATCTAGCACAACACAGCTAACCCTAAATTACTGCTAATGTTATGTGGGCAAAACTAAATCAGAATTGATGTAGGACAGCTGATAGTACATGAAGTGAAATATACTTCAGCGCAACTAACACCTAAGCCCATATATCTCCAGAGACTGACATCATTACTGCCTTAATAGATGTTTCTAATTTAATATAAACTAAAATACCCAGGCTATTGCAATATTACAAATATATGCTGGAAACACTCAGGCAGTCAGGCGATATCTGCGCTTTTGTTTGAATATTCAAGGATTCTGGATCTTTGACATGAAGTGTGAAGTGTTCCTCTTTCCGCAGATACCGCCTGATTCAAACTCGGAGAATTACGGTAATAGCCGCTCGTAGGTACTCGGGGCACTCCTGGACATTTTTCAACATGTTGAAAAATCTTCACGAGTCTTCACGAGCTTACCGCGTTTCCCGAGTACCTGCCGTTAGCGTTACAAGCCGCAAAGAGACGTCACAAGCTCTGACGTACCCGCTATGTACATTCTACGTGCTTACCACAAGTTTGATTTTTTTCCAAACTCGGGAGAGCTCTTGAATTCTCAGCTCTCCCTCAGCCCTCTGGCTCCTCCTCTTCCTTTCTTCTTCCCGCCCCCCCCCCACCCTACATCAGTCTGAAGAAGGGTTTTGGCCCGAAACGTTGCCTATTTCCTTCGCTCCATAGATGCTGCCTCACCCTCTGTGTTTCTCCAGCACTTTTGTCTACCTTCGATTTTACAGTATCTGCAGTTCCTTCTTGAACATCTTGAATTACCTCATACAGTGGGACAGACCCTTTAACTTTCCACAAATGATGTCTGACTAGCTAAGTGTTTCTCATATTTTTTGTTTTTATATCAGATTTTTTACATTTTCATGTACAATTATTTCTTTTTATTAACCACTCCCCATATGATGTGACCTTTTCTTAAATTCTGTATTCATAAAAAAAACATCTACCTGTGTTTAGTCTTTAGTAATGTTAAGTGGCACTAAAATAATTTGAAGAATTATAATATAATCTTCAGAAATCCATTTTCTCCAAATAGATCAGTAACAAAGCTGGTGTTAAACATTTTGAATAATGACACTTAGAAATTGAGTTTTGTGCACAGTACAGATAAATAGTTTATCTACCCACCTTCCTATTGTAATATATCCTTTACGTCTTTTGTGATTGATGTACATCAATGATACTTAACCTGAACTCTATCCTTTCTCCACCTGGAGTAGTATGAATGATGTCATCTACTTGGATTTTATTAACACCTTTAACTTGTTTCTTAAAACTGTTTCTTTAACTGGTCTTAAAAATTAGAACCCAGAGGATCTAGGACAAATTGGTAAATTGCATCCAAATTGATTTAAGTTTAGGTTTATTATTATCATTTATACTGAGGTACAGCAAGAAGCTTTATTTTGTATGCACTACAATCAAATCGGATAATGCTCTACATAAATACAATCAAGCCAAACTGAAGTACAATGGGTAGAGTGAAGGGAAAGACATACTTGGTGATAGGAGGCAGAGTTAACTGCAGGCAGCTATTTTGTGACAGGTAACATGACTCATGAAGTACCATAGGAATTAATTCTGGGAGCCTTACTGTTATATACATTAACAATTCAGATATGAATGTAGGATGTATAATAGTAAGATTGAACGAAAACTTACCAGTTTGAAGTTTGATCTTTATTTTATGAGGAGTTATGATGAGCGATTACGTGAAGAAGGCCGTCAGCCAGCATGCGCGTCAACCTTCAAAGCAGCGGTGTGAAATCACAGAATAACAGTTGTTGAACTGAATATAGTAAGATACGAGAGACTTGTAATACCAGCTGATCTTTTATGAGGGTTGGGAGCGGTGGGCACGTAATAGCTTACCGTAACTCCTCATAAAATAAAGATCAAACTTCAAACTGGTAAGCTCATTTAGTCTTACTATTTTACTTCGGAGTCACGTGAGTGACTACGTGAAGACTTCAAAGCACTGTGATTTTGTGCCGTGGACGCAAGTCCAAGCCACACACTGTATAGGCTGACCAAGGATGAGAGATAAATGCATTCAGACATGACAAATTTTTAAAACATGCTGATGCTTTTAATGGACAAATCATATGGCAGCCGTGCATCATAGTATGTTCCCCGGACATACTGCCGAACCCTGAGCCAGCCCAAAATTGGCTATGGATGCTCCCCTCCTCAGAGAGGGAAACATCTTGCAGCCCTGAACCAGGTGCTGCCATGGGCTCTCTCGGAGACCCGCGCTGATATGACTCCGATATAGGAGTATATCATGGTGGAGCATCCTCTCCATGAGGTGCTCCATCCAGGACAGGCGTCCGGCGACGCTATCCATAGTGGGGGGTGCACCCTCCTGGCCTGACTAATCTGAGTCTATAGGCCTCGCAGACTTCTGCTTGGCTTTCCCCTCCCTCGGGGTAGCCACGGTGCTCTGCAGACACACCAAGTCTGTAGTCGCTGGAATTATCATCAGCGACTTGGGTGGCGAAGTTGATGGCTGGCCGCTACCCGCGGTCCCGCGGTCTTCTGTAGCGGGTCTCCCCGCGGCCCGTCTTGCCTTCACCTTTTTGTCCATTTTTCGTTCAATAACTTGTAGCAACCCTGCGAACAAGATTGAACAAATACACAACCTCAGAATAAGCTCTAGACCTTACCTGCGGGTCTTTTAACTTACCGCTGGAGGAGCGACGCGCCTACCAGCCAGTCGTTGCGTCATGCAGTAGACGTAATGATGCGCATGCAAGCTGACGGCCTTCTTCACGTAGTCACTCATGTGACTCCGAAGTAAAATGAGTCAGTTTGGTGATAACACGGTAATACTATTATAGCAAGGAGGATTATCTCAGGCAGCAGGATGATATTGATCTGTTGGTGAAATGGCAGAATGCAGCAGAAAGAATATAATGCTGAAGTTCAAGGAGGAAGCTAACATGGCCCGGACATATGCAATTACTGGTAGGTCTTTAGGGAGTGTGAAGAATGAGAGGGAACTTAATGGATCACTCAATGTGGAAACAAGCATAGATAAGTCGTTGAAGGCGGCTAAGGGATACTTGCCTTTATAAATCAGGGAGTAGAATAAGAGCAGGGAGATTATGATAAAACTTTATAAAACGTTTATGAATGAACTTTAGCAAACCCTTTGCCAAAGTCCTGCAGGATAGGCTAGTCCCATGGGATCCAGGATAAAGTAGCTAAGTGAATAGATAATTGGCTTAGTGGAAGAAGGTGGTCATGGAGGTTGTTATTCAGATTGCAGGTCTGTGACTAGTGGTGTGTCATAGGGTTTCACTGTTGTTTGTTGTCTTTACTAACGACCTGGATGACAATGTTGTTAACATGGTCAGTACGTTTGCAGATGACACAAACATTGGTTGTGTTGTACAATACAATACAATACAATACAATACGGTTTTATTCGTCACATTGCACATAAAGTGTAAGTGAAATGAATTTGCAGTGAAGAAGGTTACCTATGATCACAACAGGGTTTAGGTGAACAGGAGAATTGGGCCAAGGAATGGCAGACGGAATTCAACTTTGACAAGTGTGAGATGTTGCATTTTTGTAAGTTAAAGTAGGGTAGGATTTACACAGTAAATGGCAGGAACTTGGAAACTGTGAAGAACAGAGACTTATGGAAACTACAGATGCTGGTTTAAACCACAGATAGACATAAAATGCTGGAGTAACTCAGCGAGACAGGCATCATCTCTGGAGAGAAGGAATGGGTGATGTTTTGGGTCAAGATTATTCTTCAGGTCTGAGGAATGGTCTCGACCCGAAATGTCACCCATTCCTTCTCTCCAGAGATGATGCCTGTCCCACTGAGTTAGTCCAGCATTTTGTATCTAGAGAGACTTATGGGTACAGGTTCCCTTAAAGTAGAGACACAGGGAGACAGAGTAATGAAGAATGCGTTTCACATGCTTGCTTTTATCAGTCATGGCATTGAGTGCAGGGGCTGGGACATTATCTTGCAACTGTGCAAGCTGTGGTGAGACCATACTTGGAGTGTTGTGCATTATTTTGTTGGCCTAGTTCTGTAAAGGATGTCATTAAGCTAGAAAGGATGCAGAAAGTATTCATGAGTATTATGGAGACTGGAGGAATTAAGTTATAAGGAGAGGCTGGATAGGCTTGGACCTTTTTCCCCTGGAGCATAGGAAGCAAGGGATGACTATATGGAGGTATATAAATCATGAGAGCATAGATTTAAGGTGACAGAAGAAAGATTTACAAGGGACCTCAGGGGCAATGTTTTCACAGATGATGATCGGTATATGGAATTAGCTATCTAGTTTGGCTGAAGGACCTATTTCTATGCTTTATCACTCCAATGACAATAATTTGATATACAAACTCTGATCATAGACAATAGATATGCCATATATTCAATCACAATGCAACTGGAGTCAAGCAAAGCTGTATCATTGCACCAACCGCCTTTATAACCTTTTCAGTGTAAAGCTGCATCTGATCTCCAACACATTTTCAGATGAAGTGAATTTGATCTTCATCATTTTCACTGCTGATACCAGTGTACTACTTCAAGTTTTATCGTGGCAGGAGATCGCCAGGAAGTCTCAGAAAATGTACAAAGGACCTTCTCAAGGTCTCCTTGAGAAAATATTACATTCTCACTGAATCATGAAAGCACAGAGCACCTTGGGTTTCTCCGATGTGACCTTGCAGCGGTCTTTTAGGGGAGGAGTATAAAGTGCTAAGCCATTTGTGGCAGAACCTATGGATTCTACAGGAGACTTTTTGGTGCAAAGAAGTGCTGAGAAACTGCCTCAGAAGGAGATATTAATGGCCTCTTCTCAAAGTCAGTTGAGTCAAGAAAAAGAAAACAAAAATACTTCTCATCATCTGGATTTTGCAATATATATACCATTAACACTTCACGTTTATGATATAGGAGTAGAATTAGACCAATCGGCCCATCGAGTCTACTCCGCCATTCAATCATGGCTGATCTTTGCCTCCTAAACCTATTTTCCTGCCTTCTCCCCATAAGTCTTGACACCTGTACAATTCAAGAATTGGTCTATCTCTGCCTTAAAAATATCCACTGACTTGGCCTCCACAGCCCTCTGTGGCAATGAGTTCCACAGATTAACTACCCTCTGACTAACACTTGCCACAATTGCACCATGAAACCATATTTTTTTTTGTTTACATACATGTGCAGTTAAACATGAAAGGTCCGAGGATGTGCCTGCTTTGCTACTTTCTCCAGAGTACTCTGCAGAATCAAGTGTATGGTGGTGTAGTGATTTATCTATCAGACTAACAGCTGGAGTTCGGGACCATTAATCCAGCGCCATGAGTTTAAATCCGGGACTGGCACCTTGGGAATTTAAATTTAATTATTTAAATCAAACTAGAATTTAATAAAAAGGCAAGTCTCAGAAACAGTAATCATAAAACCACCAGATTATTGTAAAAATCCATCTGGTTCTCTTACAGTATGTTCTTCATGCAAGGGTCTCTATCCTACCTGGACTATTTATAACTGTAGACTCACTAGTGTGGTTGACCCTTAACTGCCCTTCAGTTGCAGGAAAATGAGGGCTGGACAATAAATACTGGCATTGTCACCAAAGTCCCATCCAACAAACAAAAAAAAAGATTTCAAAAACAAAGAATTTGAGGATTATTGTATTATTTTCACTGTACAAAAGAAACCCTCTACGTTATACTTCATTGAAAGAGGTCTAAGCAAGTTTTTATGGCCTAGTAAATCATAATTATTGCTTAGCAACAACTCTGGCCTTAGCAACAAGCAAAATATAGTATAAATATAAATAAATCATGTATCTCCTTGCCCTATTCCTCCCTTCCCGTTACCACATTTTTTTCAACCCTCCTTTTTTCAGTATTCCATTATTCTCTCAGCTAAATATTTTTAAATGTCATGGATTTTTAAATAATATATTTTAAATTTATTTTTAACGATGTTTCTGATATATTTGTTTTCACCTCAATCTTATGCTAATTATGTAATCTTTAATTTGAGATCTATAAAATGGTTAAATCTTTTGTTAAAGTCAGTGCTTTTCCTTCTCATTTTATTCAATGTAAGAATTCAGATAATTGCTGATATCCATTGTGTCGTAGAATGCATCTTATCTGGATGCATCGCAGCCTTGTTGGGGAACAGCTCCATACAAGACCGTATGAAATTGCTGAGATTTGTAGACGTAGCCCATACCATTACACAAGCCAACTTAATCCACAATTCTCTGCAATTTCTTGCAGTCTTGGATGGACCAGTTTGCAAATCATGCTTTGATGCATCATGATAAAATGCTTTCTACAGCACCTCTGTAGAAGTTGGTGAGAGTTGCTGGGAACATGCCGAACTTCCTAGTCCTTCTAAGGAAGTAAAGGGAGTGGTGTGCCTTATTGGCCATTGCTTCAACGTGACTAATCCAGGACAAGTTGCTAGTGTTTCTACTCCTTGAAATTTGAAGCCGTGGGTATACAAGGAGTAATGAAGGGGCCTTAGAACGCACCCTTGCGCCAGTGTTGAGGATTATTGTAGAGGATTATTTGTCTTAATCCTCACTGATTGTACTCTGTTGGTCAGGAAGTCGAGGATCCAGTTGCAGAGATGAGTGCTAACTCCATGTTCCATGAGTTTGGAGGTGAGCTTGGATGAGGTAATGGTATTGAAAGCAGAGCTGCAGTCTACGACTAGAATATATGATTACAATCAAGCTGTCCACAGTGTACTGATGCAGGTATCTCTCTTATCTAGGTGTTCCAGGGATGAGTGCAGGCCCAAGGAGATGGCATCAGCAATGGACCTGTTGTGATTGTAGGCGAACTGTAGTGGGTCAAGGTTGCTTGGTAGCTTGTCTGTGTAATATGCAGTTAATAACGAGGCTGCCATGAGGCCAAAGGTCAAATTCAGTAATTGAAAAGGAAAATTTGAGTCAAGAAGATGAGAGGAGAGATAACTAGTTTTGACACTGGCTGACAAACATGGAGCAAATGACCTAAAGTAGGAGAATATTGATTCCAGAAGGCTGCAAGGTACCCAGAAGGAAGATGAGGTGTTGTTTCTCAAGTTTATATCGAGCGTTGTTGTGACAGTGTAGGAGGCCTCAAACAGAAAGGTCAACACTCAGGGTCACTCCTGTGGACTGAATAACCATTGCCAGGTAGGTCAAGAGCTTTTTGCAGGATTCCAGACTTCAATTTTCAACATTATATGGGATCCATTTGACATTTCATTGGGGACCTTAATGTTGGAAAGCTTTCTGTTTTGCAGTGAGAGCAGGTTGGTAGAGGACTTTTGATGAGTGTTTAGCATAAGGCACATTCGGTCATGTTTCAGTGAACAGGTCAGCAGTGAAATGGATAAATGGAGCTCAGTCTCCAAATGTGCATATACACAACTGCTGTCTGCAGAATCTGTGACTGAAATTGACGTGACATTGCTTCTAGATGGAGTGCAATGTAGGTTAGATAACTTCCCATTCGTCCTGTAGATTATTTCCATTCCATTGGAAAAGTCATTGGAGGTGAGATGCAGCATAATGGCAGGGAAGGTTTAATTAAGTGTGATGATAACGAGCCTTGCTTAATGTCAATCCGCACTGTATTTAGGCCTATTGTGGATTCACTTGTTAAGATCACATAGCATGCATTCATGTATTTCACAAGGATACCTAACTGTCCTTCAAAGGATTTTGTACAGTAAAAATATGCTGAAATAATGGTTGATGCTGCTTGACACATTTTGCTTGGAGATAATATATACAGTGGCTTGCAAAAGTATTCATACCCCTTGAACTTTTCCACATTTTGTCACGTTACAACCACAAACGTAAATGTATTTTATTGGGATTTTATGTGATAGACCAACACAAAGTGGTGCATAATTGTGAAGTGGAAGGAAAATGATACGTGGTTTTCAAATGTATTCACAAATAAAAAACTGAAAAGTGTGGCGTGCAAAAGTATTCAGCCCCCCTGAGTCAATACTTTGTAGAACCACCTTTAGCTGCAATTACAGCTGCAAGTCTTTTGGGGTATGTCTCTACCAGCTTTGCACATCTAAAGACTGAAATTTTTGCCCATTCTTCTTTGCAAAATAGCTCAAGCTAAGTCAGATTGAATGGAGAGCTTCTGTGAACAGCAATTTTCAAGTCTTGCCAGAGATTCTCAATTGGATTTAGGTCTGGACTTTGACTGGGCCATTCTAACACATGAATATGCTTTGATCTAAACCATTCCATTGTAGCTCTGGCTGTATGTTTAGGGTTGTTGTCCTGCTGGAAGGTGAACCACCGCCCCAGTCTCAAGTCTTTTGCAGACTCTAACAGGTTTTCTTCCAAGATTGCCCTGTATTTGGCTCCATCCATCTTCCCATCAACTCTGACCAGCTTCCCTGTCCCTGCTGAAGAAAAGCATCCCCACAGCATGATGCTGCCACCACCATGTTTCACAGTGGGGATGGTGTGTTCAGGGTGATGTGCAGTGTTAGTTTTCCACCACACATAGCGCTTTGCATTTAGGCTAAAAACTTCAATTTTGGTCTCATCTGACCAGAGCACCTTCCTCCACATGTTTGCTGTGTCCCCCACATGGCTTGTGGCAAACTGCAAACGGGACTTCTTATGGCTTTTTTTCAACAATGGCTTTCTTCTTGCCACTCTTCCATAAAGGCCCGATTTGTGGAGTGCACGACTAATAGTTGTCCTGTGGACAGATTCTCCCACCTGAGCTGTGGATCTCTGCAGCTCCTCCAGTTACCTTGGCTGCTTCTCTGATCAATGCTCTCCATGCCCGGCCTGACAGTTTAGATGGACGGCCATGTCTTGGTAGGTTTGCAGTTGTGCCATACTCTTTCCATTTTCGGATGATGGATTGAACAGTGCTCCGTGAGATGTTCAAAGCTTGGGATATTTTTTTATAACCTAACCCTGCTTTAAGCTTCTCCACAACTTTATCCCTGACCTGGCTGGTGTGTTACTTGGCCTTCATGATGCTGTTTGTTCACTAATGTTCTCTAACAAACCTCTGAGGCCATCACAGAACAGCTGTATTTATACTGAGATTAGATTACACACAAGTGGACTCTATTTACTAATTAAGTGACTTCTGAAGGCAATTGGTTGCACTGGATTTTATTTAGGGGTATCAGAGTAAAGGGGGCTGAATACTTTTGCACACCACACTTTTCAGTTTTTTATTTGTAAAAAAATTTGAAAACCATGTATCATTTTCCTTCCACTTCACAATTATGCGCCACTTTGTGTTGGTCTATCACATAAAATCCCAATAAAAGACATTTACGTTTGTGGTTGTAACGTGACAAAATGTGGAAAGGTTCAAGGGGTATGAATACTTTTGCAAGCCACTGTATAGTGAAGATCGTTCCCAATGTGCCTTTAGGTAGATTACAACACTCTTCACTCTTCACTCTTCACTCTTGATTGGATGCACACCACAGTTTGGTGAGCATCAAAGTACAATGATATGAAAAAAACTTTGTAATAAATTCACTTTTTGTGAACTGCCAGAGCAGACAGTGCTGGTGAATGATGGTAGATTGAAATTTTTATATTTTCACTGGAATGTCTTGGGTGTTTAGTGCTCCCCAAGGGCATTGGCTCCTGGTGGAGTAGTTTATTAACCTGTAAATCCCTTTTCTTCAGATCACTTTCTACCTCCCCACCTTGCTCTCTAATTGTCTCCATCCCTATGATCCTCTGGTATATCTGGAATCTCCCAGTACTAGCCTCTTGTTGATTTCCAAATCCAATCAATCCACTATTAGTTATCCATGATTTCATCCACTAACTTACGTAAGATTTCCTCTCCTATCACTCTCCCTCTTTCATAGTGTAAGATGTTGCTTAAAGCCTACCATGCCGGCCAGGGTTTTGGTCATCTCCCTGAACATCATGACAGGGTGGCAAAGTGGCACAGTGGTAGAATTGTTGCCTTGCAGCATCAGAGACCTGGGTTCGATCCTGACTATGGATGCTGTCGGTACAGAGTTTGCACATTCTCCCTGTGACCACATGGGTCTTCTCCTTGCCTTCCGGTTTTCTCCCACATTCCAAAGACATGCAGGTTTGTAGATTAATTAGCCTCTGTAAATTGTCCCTCATGTGTAGGATAGTTCTGTACGGGAATTCTTTGGTTGGCGTGGACTCGATGGGCAGAAGGGCCTGTATCCACACTGTATTCTAAAACTAGAAAATAAATCTTATCTGGTTCAATATTAAATGTTGTTAGATAGCACACCTATGAAATGTACACAAATGATTTTGCTAATACCACCATATAAATGGAAATAGTCATATTTATTGTTGTTGTAGTAAGTAATATGTTAGACTCAGGGAACTTGATACTCTGTCTGATCATCTCTTTGAAAAGGTGGGCATTGATGAAATTAAAGATGTGCATTTGATGTGAGCATTAATTTACCAAGAAACAAAGTGTGGAAATATGGTTCAATGTATGTGTCCTTGAATTCATCTTAACAGATTGTTATGAGTATTGTTTAAAAAAACTGCTTATTATCATTTGCAGCTCCTGATGCTTTCAATCACAGCTCCAGCTCAAATAAAAAAGGACCATGGATTGAAATGAACTGAACATTGTGTGTTTTTTTTTAACTAATAATGATATACCTAAGCTTTTGAAACTCTCATGAAACGTTCTGACTTGAGACAAATTTTGTTTGTCAAAATATCAAGTGGCAACCTCTCATGTAGCATCGACCACAACTCTCTCTCAACCTTCTCTGACATGCACTTACCTTGAGCTTCACAACCGTCACTTCTTTTTTCCGGGTTAAAACACATTTAATTTACACGGACATTAGCTAGAGTAATGATTCGTCAAAGTACCATCAGGGAGAAATACCTAAATAAAGTACTGCAAATGAGAGAATAATAGGTTCTGATCTGATGCAGGGAGAAATGGTGCAGTGTTACAACAGGCTGTGCTGGTCAGCTGTTAGCCCAGCGTTGATTTAGATCTCAGTGCAGTTTGAGTGTTATTCTCACTTTCCCTCCCACACATTTCAGCAGTAAATAGTGTTTTATCTACTGACTGTGTCACTTGACTGAAAACAGAAGGATATGGAGTATAGCTATTGTTTTTATAGTTGCATTTTCAAGAAATCGAACAAATGAATTAAAGAAGAGCTTCTATTTCCCAGTTTGGAGCTCTACAAAACGAATCATGGCATAATTGCAAGGAAAAATTCACTGGGGAACTTAGTAAAACAAAATGTTGAAAAGAAGAAAAAAACATCAAACCGGGAGAATCTTCTTTGTCTTCTAATATTTTTTTTTTTTTCCACTTTACACATTGATTCCATTGCAACAATAAAAGGAGTTTCATATCTTGGATAAGGCTTCTGCAGAAGGTTATTACAGAGGTAACAAGATCTCATTTGTCAGTTAAACATTGACCAGGACACTGGGAAGAGCACTTTTCCCTTTTATGCCGCCCCTCTTTTCCCTCCCCCATCATCTTCCAACATATTCCTCCCTCCAGTTTTACTTTTCATTCCTCTTCTTCTTTTCCTAACTGACACCTGTTTGTCTCTTTTTCACCTCGAGCCTATAATCAACTACTTCATCCATCTGTCTATCAATCTCTCTCCTCACATGCATCCACCTATCAGTAGCCAAGCTTTGCCTTGCCCCCAACTGTCCTTTCTGACTTCTCCCTCCCTACTCCAATTGGTCAGAAGAAGGATCCCAACTCGAACCAATGTCTATCTGTGTCCGTCAAGGATGCTGCCTGACCCACTGAGTTACTCCAGCACTGTGTTCTATGTAAGATTCTAGAATCTGGTGTTCCCTGTGTCTCTTTGAGCAAGATATCTTCTTGCATTCCCACAGGGCAACACAAAACACACCTGCTCCTCACTTAAAATCCAAATGTGATGTTTCAGAACATTAATGATTAATAACAGAACCATTATGCAGTTAACCATCTCAGCCAAAATGACACTGACTATCATGATTCATTCCACGTTGTAAAAAAAATCTATGCATTTTTATCGCAATTATATTTCCTCTGAAGAATGACCAGAACAGTGGATATGTAAGTAATACTGGCACAGTTGTTCAACAAATTTATAACATAAAAATCCTAATCTTCAGATGTTAATCCAAAGATTTTTCTAGATAAACAAGTGTTTTTTTGGTTTCTATATATTTTGCCCTGTATCCATCATTGAAGCCATTTGTTTACTGTGATATTGCATAATAACCATGATATTCCAGGAACAACATTAAATTATCTGCATACTCTCTTTATAGAGTTCATTGTCTGATGACTGACCATGTCTCTTTTGTTGTTCCTTCTCAGGCGGTGATTTTGTAGTACATGACAGGGTAGCAGCAAGTTTGATGCTTCCTCTGGGTAAGCTGTCCAGAAAAAAGTATCAGGAAATAAATTCCTTCATCCAGAGGGGGAGGGGTGAACCTTTGGAGTTCAAGACCCAAAGGGGCAGTGAATGCTCAGCCACTCTTATCTCTCTCCTGTCCTTTTGTTTAAGACACCCCACCCAGTCAAAACATCATCCTTGCTCAGACCCTATCAAATCCCATAAATGTGATATACAATTCAATTAAATCACCTTTCTAAACTGAAGAGTTTACAGTCCTCATCTTTTTAATGATGCCTCATATGGTAAAAACAGAGATCAATATAGTTTTATGTGCAAGGATAATCAATGGAAACAAGGTTAGTGCAGGAAAGTGATATTGAGGTACAAAATCAGCAATGATCTTATTTCTAGGCAGAGCAGGTTGAGTAACCCGTTCCTGCTTCTATTTCTTTTTCTTGTGTTCTCATGTTGTTGCTCCACACTTACACAATAACATTGCTTATCACTCTCTAAAGTCATAGTAATGACATCCCTCAGAGAAACAAATGATGTCAGCTCTTGCTCATCTTTTTAAACAGTAAATGTTTACAACTACGACATCATTTTCTGGGAAAGAAAATGACATCAATTAGATTATGAAAGCCTTTGATATCCATGGGAATTTGTAGAATGAGGCTGATGTAATGGACTTAAAAGAGTGTTGGGAACACATTTGAGGAACAATGTAATATATATTCTGGGATCATCAACTACTGTCCAATGTACATTTTACCATATACCTTTTAATTGTATGGTATTTGGTTATTAAAATATCATGAGAATCAATTAATGTAAAATATAACATGATGTGTGAACTGTTGCTAAGAATCATTAAGAATCTGTTTTATTCAGCAAATTATGGAAGATTTATGCCATGGGCAAATGTTTTATGACTGGAAAGGCAGGAAGCAGAATAAGAAATGTGTGAAAAATGTCACGTCCATTGGGTAACAGAGGTTGGCGATATGTGTTTGCCCAGGCAAATCCTGAGCAAGAGAGTTCAATCGATTTTCTGCCAGTCAGTCTTAACTTTCTTCTTATCTGAGTGTTGAAGCTGAGTGTTGGAGATGTGCGGTAACCTTTTATGTAGGAATTAATAATTTACCAACAAATGCTGCACCCTGTCCCTGCCCCAGTCCCACAATGTTGAGAGTATTCTTCAGGGTCTCAGCAGTTTCATAAATGATTGTTGTAACAGATCAGTTTAAAAATAATGCAAAAATACCAGAGTGCACAAATGCAAGCTGCTGAACCAATTTTAACAATTCCATGAATGGTGCACAATAACTGCAGATATGTTTGTGGCATTTGCTTTTTAAATAGCTTGTACCTAATATGTCCTGTAAATTTTGCAAGTGATGTTTGTGCGCTCAGTGTATAATAAGGGACTATGTTGGCTTCGGGAAAAATGAGCAAAATTGAAGATATGCTATGTATAGTGTATGTAGAATCACAAAGGGATTTCTTGGAAAATGCGGAATAATCTAATTAATAGAAAGGTGACGGTAATGATATCACTGAAGATTTTCAAGTGAATCAGCATGGCAGACCAATATTTATAGGGACTCATAAGGTAAATGTATAAACCAAGGTAACTATTTCCTCATTAGTTTATTGAGAAAACATAACTAAAGGCATTGAAATCAATTGACATTTCACATACCCAAAGTAATCACGTTATTATGATATCTTGGAAATGATCACATCTCCATAAAGTGACAGATTTCAGCAGCAGACTCTACAAATGCAGTTGGTGGAGATGAGTCTGGAAATATCACTGGGGATAGTTGGACGTAATGGTCAACAGACTGGTGTCAAGGCTATGCACGATACTGCTGTTTGCACAACATGGCCAGAGAGGACCAATGAGATTGCTCCCCTCAGTGCCAGAAAAAGTTGAAGGCCTCCGTGTCATGATAGGGTACAGAAAGATTTCAAGGCAACAACCTTTAAAAGGACCAGCTGAGGACTGGGTGAACAATGAATAGGAAAAGGAAAGGTGGGAGGGGAAGGGAAGATGGAGTTTTTTTTACAGAAATGCAGGTACATGGTCAGTGGTCAGGAGCAGTGATCTAAAGTACACCACACATTCTCCCACGTAATAGTCTCTTCTATCTCCGCCCACCAAATTGTTCCTTTGTCAACAACGCAACCACATCAATCAGGAGATGATTACATAATTCAGGTTTTATAAATTAATTAACAATATAATGCATGCAAGGACACATCATGCTTTTGGGTTCCTTGCCACTTGTCTTCCATGTGCATTGGTTCTCCTTGTGCTCCTAGCAGGTGCTTTTGCAATGGTTGGCTGCAAACTTTCAATTGCCAAGGCTGCAGGTAGCTTGGAGGTCAATCTTGGCTTGATTGCTGCAGAATGGGTTAGTTGGCCACCAGGCAACTGCAAAGCAAATGGTAGAGAATGATCTGTGGCGGTAGGTCTGCTGACACTCTGAGATTGGATGAGTTTCTGTTTCCAGTTGGACTGGTGTCTCTATAATTCTGCTTATCTGCCAGAGAAAATATGTGCTGCATTGGAAGTGATGACGCAAGTCGGAAGTAGTTGCATATTGCTTGGTCCATATATGCGTAAGCCATGATAATGATATATTTACTGCTGTGAAAGATAGACTTTAAGTTCTTCACGTAGCTGGTGCTGTGATTCTTCCATGTTTCTTCACATTCCAGCCTGATGTTCAGAGAGATGTTTTCAGTGCATCAAGCATTTGGATATTTTTGGAATTATTAAATTCTCCTTCTGTAGCTCAGTCTGAAGATTTCATTTGTTCTACTGTAGTAGATGTTTTCGTTAACTTTGCAGTCTCTGCCTACTGCATGAAGTTCCTTTTTAGACAATAGACAATAGGTGCAGGAGTAGGCCATTTGGCCCTTCGAGCCAGCACCGCCATTCAATGTGATCATGGATGATCATCCCCAATCAATACCCCGTTTCGACCGTCTCCCCATATCCCCTGTCTCCGCTATCATTAAGATCCCTATCTAGCTCTCTCTTGAAAGTATCCAGAGAACCGGCCTCCACTGCCCTCTGAGGCAGAGAATTCCACACTCACAACTCTCTGTGAGAAAAAGTGTTTACTCATCTCCGTTCCAAATGGCTTACCCCTTATTCTTAAATCCTTTTTAATCCTTTTGTCAAAACACGCAATGCCTCTGAGCTTTTGGCTTTGAGGTGTCTTCACTTCCTCTCTCTCTTCCTTCATGGTTCTTGAGTTTCGGAAATATATGAAAGAAAAGGAGATAAGGGTTAGATTCAGAGGAGGGAGGAAGTAGTAAAAAGTGAGTGCGTACGTCATCTGCCTTTTGAAAATAACGAGAGAACATGGGTTGAGATGGAAGAAGAAATTAATTTGGCCTTGACCCTGAAGAAGGTTTTTGACCTGAAACGTCACCTATTCCTTTTTCTCAAGAGATGCTGCCTGACCCGCTGAGTTACTCCAGCATTTTGTGTCTATCTTCCGTGTAAAGCAGCATCTGCACGTCCTTCCTACACATGTAAATAGGTGACATGGTCTTTGTCTTGTGACAACCAAACTTTTCAATAAACATATTCGCTTTGCTTTGAATTGCTAAAGATGTTGGTGCCAGTTTGTTTTCTCAGAGTGAGAAATATAAATGGTTCTTCTAATTTCACAGTGACTTTGAGGTCAATAGTAAGATTAAACGAGAACTTACCAGTTTGAAGTTTGATCGTTATTTTATGAGGAGTAACGTTGAGGGAATACGTGAAGAACCCCGCCAGGACGCATGCATGTCATTCTTCAAAGCAGCGGTGTGAAATCACAGATAACTGTAATGACTAAACATAGTAAGATTAGAGAAGAGATACCAGTTGAGTATCTGATCAAGGGTGGGAGCGGAGGGCACGTATTCCCTCAACGTTACTCCTCATAAAATATCGATCAAACTTCAAACTGGTAAGTTCTCGTTTAATCTTACTATTTTACTTTGGAGTCACGTGAGTGACTACGTGAAGATTTTAAAGCTCTGTGATTTCATGCCGTGGAAACGAGTCCATGCATCACATCTGCCTTGATTATGGGGAGAATAGAGTTAACATCATTAGACATCAATACGATATTGAAACCCAACGATAAATATATTAACACCAATTATTGCCCCTATTTATGGGGTAAATTATATTACAGAACTTAAATTTGTTTCTGCAAATGTTCCAGGTTCAATGACTGGATTGTTATAAAGTCGTTGGAAAGTTTCCTCCCTTGACCATCCTGCTGTCTTGAGGATTTGGTCCATAGGATCGTCCAACTTCATAGCTGCCGATGTAGCTGCAGCCCTGTGGAGTGAGATTTAAAAATGCTAGTGTCTACTCCAGCCTTTATTAGGACCTTTTTTAGCCATCTAGAGATGGTCTGGACTGTCACTGTTTTGAGTGGCTGTTTGTAGCTGATTAAAGTGACATTTCTTTCCCTCTGATGATCTTAGTATACTCCATATATAATAGTAAGTGTGTTACAATACAGAGACGACCATCTGTCGGGTAGGCCCTGAATTCTGTTTTTAGGCCTGCTGACCCCTGTCTGTTCTGTTTGACTATTTCATTGATGTGAAAAGTTAAATTTCCAGATGAAATAATCATGTTGTCCAGCCTTAGTTTCTGTAGTGACTGGACCCTTTGTGCCGTGAACAAGGCCATCAGCATGACTGTTTTCATAGTCAGGTTATGTGGGGACAGAGCTGTAGCTGGAGACCAGTTTCTTAACATGGTCAGTACAATGCTCACAACCCATATTTGGGAGTACCTGGTTCTTGGGGGATTAACATTAAAATGCCCCTCATGAGTTTGGTTACCAGGGTGTGTCCCAACAGAATGCCGCTCTGTTCCTTGCCACAGGTATGTTGACAGAGCACTTCTGGCGCAGTTGATGGCACTATGACTGAGCCTCTCATCGTAATGGTGGCTTGCCAGGAATTGCAGAACAGATGGGATGTTCATAGATCTGTGGGTGATGTTTATTGTTGTGACAGTACTTCCCATTTCTTGATGACACCAAGTACTGTTTTTTGGTGGACTGTCTGTGGGCCGCTGAAATAATATCCACTGTTCGTTCCGTCAGTCCCAGGTGTAGTAGAGGTGCTTTCAACTCTATAAATTAATAGGTTTATATAATTATGACATGGGTAACTACCCCTTGTTGCGGGAAGAACCAGTAAATTAGGTCTATGATGGATGGTGATGCATGGTTCTAAAACTATGTCGTGTATCACCGGGACCCATGGTTGAGTAGGCCAATCAGGTACTATCAAAATACCAGACGCGGAGTCTACTGTATATTCCTAAATACCCGACTGATGAGGCAGAAGGAGGGAATGCATAAATAAATAATCCCCCAATGCAGCGAAAATGCATCTGTACCACTGCCCCAGGTTCTGGTTCCCATGAACATAATTCGATAACTGGTGAGAGCATGGATGCGAATAGGTTGATATCTGGTGTTCCATACCGTGCTGTAATTTCAGCAATACATTTTTTATCCAACATCCATTCAGTGTTTTCATCGAATTAGCGTGACCTGTTGTCTGCCACTAAATTCAGTTTACCTGGTAAGTAGGTAGCTGATATCCAAATATCTCTCTGGATACACTATTGCCAAATTGTGTTGGAAAGATTGTCACATGATGTCGATATGTTTCCACCCATATGGTTGACGTTTGCTACCACGGTGGTGTTGTCAATTTGTAGTCTAACATGCTGGCGATATAACCCAGAACAATATGACTTAAAGCCATGGAATGCACTTAACATTCCCAGGTAGTTTATGCCCAGTGTTTGTAATAATGATGCCTCCTGTGCATTCCATCTCCCCCACAGCTGGAGATGGAATTGGTAGCATCCCATCCACATGCACTGGCATCAGTATGTAGTTCCATAGACGGGTAGCTGATAATGTTTGGATCGGAACAATGCCTAATGTTATGTTTCCACCATTTTAGTTCCATTGTGGCCTCTGTTGATAGCTTCATTGGTCTGTCAGAATGACCCCCATAATTTTTGAGTGCACGAATGTTTGCCCTCTGTAATTTTTGATAATGTAAAGGTCCGATTTGTGTGGCTGGAAACGCAGCCACTATAATGCCAATATTCTTGCTACCAGTCTGATGGATGGTTTTGTTTTGCTGCAAGCCTCCATTAAGGCTGTAACCTTTTCTTTCGGCAAAGTCACTGACATGTGAACTGTGTTAAGGGTGTACCGCAGATGATCCATTGTGTTAAATAACGTCTGTGGTCACCTCTAATGGGTACTGTATAGTAAGCATCTTTTAATACGATGCTTGCCAAGTAGTAACCTAGGAATCAATTGCTTAGCAGTAACAAAGGTTCCCATCTAGTAATGAATATATAGTACGAACGTATTCAAATTAGTCAAATCTATGATGATGTGGCAACCACCATCTAGTTTATGATAAAGATTTTGGACACAAATTCCTGTGATTCGTGTTGGATATCCTCCATTACTCCTTTTTTATATGGGCACTGTAGTTCAGCATGCGCTTTTGATTTTTTCTTTGCCTGTAAGCACGAACATTCGGTTCGGTACATGTTGAACTGGAGGATTATGTTTTGTATAAATTCTATGGTATAACCCTATACTTCTGAAAATATAAGTGTCGGTAGTTAATTTATTCCATGCATCCAGATAGAATTGTAATCTCCCACCAACCTCGTAAGGAACCAGACCCACCTACCTCCATGGTTACTATTGGTAGGTTTGTTACTTTTTCGGCATCCTCCGTGGACGTTGAGGTGCCGGTGTCTGGATCTGTAGTTGGGTCGGTGTTGAGGGTTAGCGCATTCCCCAGGAAGTAGTTTTTAGACGTTGCTTTAATGAGCCTCAGGGTTTTACCCTCTTTGTCAAGTTCTTTTACCTGTTTTGATAAGTTGCCTCCAAATAGTAATATTGGTGGTTTGGAGGTTCCAGGTTTGCATAGGCCTGCAAATTAGGGTCTAAAGCCGGTTGGATGGCACTTCTTCTAATGCTGTTTACTCGTATTGGTAGTTGCAAAATAAAACCAGTGCATCCTGGTGATCTTGTGTCATGTCTTTTTTGTTTATTGTGCGGGCGAAACCCGTAATTCCCGCTGTTAGGACTTTCAGAACTTTCTGTTGTTTCAAGTCCCTGGCTCTGCCATGTTTTCAAATACACTGGTTGACACTGGGAATATTCAGTGTTTTGCAGTTCCCTGATGGTAAGTGTCTTCCAATAGGTTTTCTTGCACCCCATGTGCACTAAGGGTATGTTCTGCACCCCTCTTCAGGTTCAGCCCAGAATTGACCCCCTATACTCCCCTCTGATGAGGGAGAAACACTGTGCAGCCCTACAAGAGGTACTGCTGTAGGACTTACTAGCTGCCCCCTGTGACTAGTCTCCATCTCCCGGAGCCTGCCACTTACCTGCTCCAACAGCCGCTCCAGCTGGCTCCGATGCTCTCGGGCACTGGCCACTCGCTGCTGCTCCAGTTCCTGCAGCCGCTCCAACCGGCTCCAATGCTCATGGTCACTGGCCGTCGTGGCTGCTCCTGAAGCCGGTACTCCTGAAGCCGCTCCTGCTCCAGTTCCTGCAGCCGCTCCAACCGGCTCCAATGCTCACGGGCACTGGCCGTCGCGGCTGCTCCTGAAGCCGCTCCTGCTCCAGCTCCTGCAGTCAGCCCAGGATTGACCCTCCGTGCTCCCCTCTGATGAGGGAGAAACACTGTGCAGCCCCACAAGAGGTACTGCTGTGGGGTTTACTAACTGCCCACTGTGGCTAGCCTCCATCTCCCGGAGCCTGCCACTTTGGGGTATTTCCTCCAGCAGCCGCTCCAACTGGCTCTTATGCTCTCGGGCAGAGGCCACTCGCGGCTGCTGCTGAAGCTGCTCCTCCTTCAGCCGCTCCAACCGGCTCCAATGCTCACGGGCACTGGCCGTCGCGGCTGCTTTTGAAGCTGCTCCTCCTGCAGCCGCTCCAACCGGCTCCAATGCTCACGGCACTGGCCGTCGCGGCTGCTTTGTTCCCCGCTCCCAGCCGCTCCAACCAGCTCCAATGCGCACGGGCACTGGCCGTTCCCAGCCGCTCCTAAAGCCGCTCCAACCGGCCCCAATGCGCACGGGCACTGGCTGCTCGTGGTTATTGAGAATCGGAGTCATCGGAGTCAACGACTCTGTTGGTTTTTTGCTTCGCTCTACCGCCCGGCCGTGGCCGGTGCGGGAGCGAAGTCGGGCACAGCTGTTCCCATTATGGGAGATTGGCGTGCCGTTGGCTGCTGCTGCGGGCTGCCCACAACTCCGCAGTTCTCCCCCGCCAGCTTTCCCGCAGCCTTCGTGGATCTGGTCCATGTCTCCACCTGTAAGGTAAGTGGAAGGAACGCAGAGTCTCCTTACCTGCTGTTCCTTACTTTCAATTCTGGAACGCAGAGTCTCCTTACCTGCTGTTCCCGGCTTTCAATTTTTGCCGCTAAGGGGAACGTTGTTCCCCCTGCTGTGACTCGTTGCAATGCGTGTAGCGATATGACACGCATGCGTCCTGGCGGGGTTCTTCACGTAGTCACTCACGTGACTTTGAAGTAAAATACACTTTCTGGCACTCTCATAAAACTGATAGGGAAAATAAATATTTATGGTTCTCATGCATTTCAAATGGCTTGGAAACTCATAAACATTGAAACATTTTCAATCTTTGTACACTTTAGTATGATGAGGCTGCAGTGCAGGGGCATTACCATATAATAGGCTAAATATTTGGGCAAGATCTTTTCATATCAGTACATGCACCAGTTTTATTGCTGTTAATATTCATTTTGGGCTGGGATGGACCGTTTGTCCTTCACCAACATGTTAAAGTGCCAATGAGATAAATGGTTTGAGGAATCAGAATTCCCAGCACTTACAACTCTGTTCAAAATTATTTTCATTTGTGTAAGTTTTGGAAAGATGAAGGAGGTGCAACTTGTCAGGAGCTGACCCACCTGGCAGTTTAATGTCTTGACACGTATGGCCCAAAACCCCACTCTCTACAGATGCTGTTTTTTTGCATTGCAAGCAGAGTATTACACTCAAATTTGCCGGACTAAGGAACTTGTCACAACCATCTTTTCAGCCCGTCAACCAATTTAAATCATACCTTTAAGAGCATATTTATTCATTTCCTGCTCTTTTCTCTCTATCGGAAAGGGAACAAAAAGAAACTGAAAACTGCGTTAAGAACAGGAAAAATATATATATCGCCACCTTTTTCTCTTTTGCCCTTACCAAAACAAATCATTTGATCTCAGAGATCCTTAAGCAACTGATCAAGGATACATTGCTGATTGCAATCCATTTAGGACCAATGGATTGATTGTGACACCTTCTGCATGCAATTTAGATGAATATCACCAAGTTGGAGAATTTTGTGACAACTGTCAGGGCAAGTCAAGGCTGTTAAATCTGATCCCCTTTTTGTTTTTCCCTAAAATGTAGGGACTGTGGATTGCTTCTGCCTTGTGTTCCAGGCTCCTACAGTGCACCTTATAATTCTTATTAAAAAGAGATATGAATTGCTCACGTTTTCAAGAGAGAGTTTGGTTTAGCTCTTAGGGCTAAGGGAATCAAGGGATATGGGAAAAAAGCTGAATCGGGGTACTGATTTTGGATGATAGGCTACGGTCATATTGAATGGCGGTGCTGGCTCGGGTCCGAATGGCCTACACCTGCACCTATTTTCTATGTCTATGTTTCAATGATCAATAATAAGAAATAGAAGCACTAAGAGATTATTTGGCATCTTGTAGCTGCTCACAAATTAGTAAGATCATAATTGGTTTTTTTCCTCAGCACTTCTCTAACCTAACTTTATATTCTTGATTCCTTTCATGGTCAAAAATCTAATGATTTCGGCCCTGAATATTCACAGCAATAGAGCGTACTGACCTCTGGATAGAGAATTCCTAAGTGTCACCATTATCTGGGTGAAGCAATTCCTTTTCATCTCTGCTCTGATTGGCTGATCCTTTATTTGAGTTCAAATGTCTGGTTCTAGACACCACCACTTGCGAAAATATAATTCCCGTATCTGTTCTGTCAAGTTCAGTGAGAGTTTTTTATGCTTGTCCTATTTTTCTAAACTCCAGGGAATTTATGCACAGCCCACTTAATCTCCCTTCAGGTAGTAACCTGCCATCCCTGTAATCAATCTGGTGAACTTTCCTGCATTCCCTCCTTTGCAAGTATATCCTTCCTTGGGTTGGGAACCCAGATTAATACACAATATTCCAGGTATGCTCTCACCAGGCACCAGTCTAATTGTAGTGAGATAGTTTTACACTTACACTGAAATAAAAGGTTACAGGAGTTGGGATAAAAAGTTGGGATGTTATGTTGCAATTGTACAAGATGTTGAAAAGGCCACACTTGGAGCATTGTGTACAGTTCTAAATGTTCTGCTAGATGAAACACATTGTTAAGCTGGAAAAAGGCAAATGAAATTCACAAGTGTATTTCCGAGACTCAGGGGCCTGAGTTATATCAAGAGGCTGGACAAGTTAGGACTTTATTTCTTGCAATGTTGAGACTAAGGAGTGATCTTGTAGACCTGTATAAAACCATGAGGGGCAGAGATAAGGGATGGCACAGTGGTGTAGCGGTAGAGCTACTGCCTTACAGCTCCAGAGACCTGGGTTCGATCCCGACTATGGGTGCTGTCTGTACAGAGTACATTCTCCTCGTGAACTGCGTGGGTTTTCTCCAAGATCTTCGGTTTCCTCCCACACTCCAAAGACAAACATTGGCTATAAAATGTAAATTGTCCCTAGTGTGTGTAGGAGCTGTGTTAGTGTGCGAAGATCGCTGGTCGTTGTGGACTCCGTGGGCTGAAGGGCCTGTTTCTGCGCTGCATCTCTAAACTAAACTAAACTGAAATAAGGTGGTGAATGCTCGCAGTATTTTTCCAGGGAAGATAAATCAACACCTGGAGGAAATAAGTTTAAATTGAAAAGGAACAATTTAAAAGCGATATGAGGGGCAACCGCTTAACGCGTTTATTAATATATTTATTCTTTAAATATTATCCATTGTTTGTTTATTAGAACCGTAATGATGGTCTCCACCCTAAATGCCGCCCTGATTTCCATTAATGGCAGACAGGCCAGGAGGAGCTCAAGACCAGCACCATGGACAGCGCCGCCTGCTGGAGAAAACTGGCACCCTGGCCAGCGCTCCAGACTGAGCAACCAGTGGAGCAACAGCTGCAGCCAATTCACTATCATTAGATTAACTCAACTGCATCTCATCAACACTACTCCATAAAGCCAAGGCAGTTCCACCATAGTTGGAGGGTGAGAAAGGAAGAGAGAAACTAGCATGACAACCTACTAGCTGTGTTTTGGTGTGCAGATTAGGAGCAAGACTGAGCTGCATGGACAAGCCAGAGAGTACCAGTGCCTACAGACAATGAGAGACTATGTCCCTTATGGAATCCAAAGACTGAGCTGCCAGGCCAAGGCTAAGATCACCAGTGCCCCCTCTTTGAGGCCAAGACTGAGCTGTTAGGAGAAGCCTGAGACCATCAACACCTCCTTTTGTGGCAAGACTAAGCTGCCAGGACATCCTTAGACTGCCAACAACTTCTCTTTGAGGCCAAGATGGAGCTGCTTGAGCTGCTGGGACAAACCTGATTGCCAGCACCTCCTCACTTCATTGTCAACTTGGCATCGTTCCTGTGGGAGTGAAACTGATACACCCGGAGAAACCCCATGCATTCACAGGGAGTACGTACAAACTCCGTACAGGCAGCAGCTGTAGTCAGGATCGAACCAAGGTTTCTGGCGCTATAAGGCAGCAACTCTACCAATGTGCCTCTGTACCAAACTGTCGTTGGTAGATCTTGTCTAATTAATGTAATTGTTTTTTGAAGGAATAATTAAATATATTGATAAACACAGTGCAGTGTTTGTAGTGCTTTTTTTCTGGACTTCAGTGAGGTCTTTGACGCCATTCCACATGGAAAAGTGGTCCAAAAGGTTAGATCCCATGGCATTAAGGCAAATTGGCAAATTGAATGCAAAGTCAGCTTGGTGAGAGGTGAGAGAAGTTGATGATGAAGGGTTGCCTTTATGATTGGAAACCTATGATCAATGTACCCAAAGAATCATTGCTGTTTGTGGTACACATTAATGACTAGATGTGAATATTATGGATATGATCAGTACATTTGCAGCCATAGAATAAATTAATGGTGTTGATATTGAGGAGGTTAGTAATATGCTACAAAATAATATTGATCAGCTGGTAAGTTAGAGCATGGCAGATCAAACTTAAACTGACGTGTCTGAGGAGTGCCAAGGCCCCCCCCCCCCCCAACCCCCTCTGGCTACTTTCCTTCCCCTGTCTTCACAATCTTCAACTCTTCACTTCCACCTTTTGCTTTTATATTTGCCCTTTGTTCCAACCACCTATCAAAAACACCTCTTGCCTGTGTCTACCTAAAGGGGCTGTCCCACTTGGGCGACCTAATTGGCGAGTTTAGAAGAGTTTGAAAAAATGTCATGTTGAAGAACTCCTCCGACTATGTAGAAGACCTCCTTCGACTATGTTGAAGATTAGCTACGACTAACTTCGGGAAAATTGGACACCGAATAGTGGAGAGTGAAGCCGACCTCCTTGGACCTCCCTTCGACTATGATGAAGACTATCTACGACTACATTCGACTACCTATGACTAACATGCCGACCTACTACGACACACTACGACCTACTACGACTAAACCTACGAATAAAAAATGTATCGATTTTCTTCCATGGCGACCTTTTTTTACTCGCGGGTATTTTTTAACATTGAAAAAACGTTGCGACCTAGCTGAGGCCTCAAGTACGCGGAGACCACTCTCGTGCATGAAGGAGAGTTATGAAGACCACCTGCGACCTCGTGTCGACCATGCTGCGAGTATAAGTCGAGGGCAAACTCACCAGAACTCACGGATTAGGTCACCCAAGTGGGACAGCCCCTTAAGGTGATCTTATAGGAGCATATAAGTTTATGAGAGGCATAGGAAGAATAAATAATGAGAAACGTTTCCCCACGGCAAGAGTTCTCAACGACCAGAGGGCATACATTGTTGGTGATGAGTAAAAGGTTTAGATGGATCTGAGGATGGAATTTATCACGCAGATGGTTGTTGAGGTCCAGTATGCATCTTCTGAGAAAGTGGTGGAGGCATGTTTCCCCACAACATTTACGAAGCATCTGGATGAGCACTTGATCGTCAAGTGCTGGTAAATGGGATGATTATAGATAAGTACCTGATGGCAAATATCAACATGTTTAAAATCATTTTACATCAGCTCACCCCCTCCAAGACACACTGGTCAACCTGAGGAGTACCTTCAGCAACAGACTGGTTCCACCAAGATGCAGGACAGAACGCCACAGGAGATCCTTTCTTCCCTGTGGCTATCAAACTTTATTACTCCTCCCCCTTCTGTTGTAGACTGAGGTAGACTTCCGGGTGACCCCCACCCCCCCCCCCCCCCCCACATCCTCAATCTTTACACATCCCCAAAGCCTTACCACTCGTCACTTTATTTTCATAATTCATGTATTTTGTGTTTTTTATGACGGCAAATTAATTTCCCTCCTGGGGTAAATAAAATTCTATTGTATCGTATAAAATCATGAGAGGAATAGATCGGGTAGACACACAGAGTCTCTTGCCCAGTGTACAGTAATCAAGAACCAGAGGGCATAGGTTTAAGATGAAGGGGAAAACATTTTATAGGAATCTGAGGGGTAACGTTTTTACACAAAGGGCTGCGGGTGTAAGGAATGAGCTGCTGGAGGAGGTAGTTGAGGCAGGGATTATTACAACATTTCAGAAGCAATTAGACCAGTATGTGGATAGGAAAGTTGAGGGATATGGGCCAAACACAGGCAAGTGTGATGTGTGAATGGACTGTATGACTATGACTACGCCTGTATTCTGTTTCTGTGTGGTGTCACTCTATAACTTTATGACCTTGAACTTGATGTTGGGTTTGAGATTTTTATCTTTGAGCATTCCTTATTACCACATTGGAGGCTGTGGTTAATTTCAAATTCAATATCTGCCCTTGCAGAAAAATGGCTTCTGAGATATGGAACGTTTTGTTAGGTCACATTGTGCATCCTGGTTTTAGCGGATTCATGTTGAGCAACAGGATTGATAGCTGGAACACCATCTTCCAGGTGTTTAGAGTAAGGCTCATTTAATCATGTATTTCAATGAAGGAGTTAACAATGATTGGAAATTCAACCTCCATGTCAGTACTTTTGCAGCGTTTTGGTTATTGTTATTGACTGAGGTTGGAATCATCCTGGTTCCAGAGTAGAGGCAACAAAGATGAATAGTTTCCCCTCATCCCGTGGTTCTGTCCATTTTCTGTGTTCCAGTGAGTAACTGTCTTGCAGCAGGAAATTTGTTGAAGGTTTGGTTTAGTTTAGTTTAGAGATAGAACGCGAAACAGGTCCTTCGGCCCACCGAGTCCATGCTGGCCAGCAATCGCCATTACACTAGCATACACTACACACTGGGGACAATTTACAATTTTTACTGAGGCAAGCTAACCTACAAATCTGTATGCCATGGAGTGTGTAAATTACCTTGTAAGTTACCCTTCAATAGATGTTTGCTATACAGAGAATGCTTAGAATGACAAAGGTATTAGCTGGACAATATGAATCCATGGAATATCAAAAAATACAAGGGGTCTGAAAGGGCTTCTCATGTGATGATCGGCTTAAATGAAGGGGACTGGAGAGGCAATTCATGTGGAGGAGAAACAATGGGCTTATGTGCTGATGGCCTTTTTATAGGCAGAGTATCTTATTATCTGAACTAATACCTCCTTGAGCTCACTTTCAGTGTTTGTTTGATTATATTCTGTGAATTACGGGCTATTTCATTGCTTTAAAAGTACTTTACCCTTGCAGACTAGACTGTCAATGTTCAGACTGAAAAGCTGCCTCTTTGATGCAGTAGCTGAGAGAGGGAAAGGCGGTCTCGGCTTTCATTTCCTTTGCCTACAAAGGACTAAGGAAATAAGGACAAACAATCAAGATGAAACTTCAATATGTGTAAAATGATAAAGAAGTTCAGAATAGTGATCCTGTTAAGGAAAGTAGCTCAAGTGAGTAGCGTCCTTGGAATGTCAGGAATGAAGACAGTTCTTTTTTGGGGGAATGACAGGTAGTTGTTATTTGACCTTTCTTTCTACGATATAAAAGGATCGGTGAAATAAATCCTTGGAACAGTATGGTTGATGCATGTTGATAATGTAAAAGTTAGAACTTCAATGTCCACTGGCCATTGAGTAGAAGATTGAGGTTGACCTTTCCATTTAAAAGAATCGGAGAATATCAGAATTGTTTTCACAAACATTTGAGGGCACGTAAGATCTGAATGACATTTAATTTTAGAAGCTTCTTAAGTTGACTCTGAAAGCAAATCTCCAGTGTCCTGGTATTTTAGGTACAGATCAATACATTAGGAAAAAAATGAAATTCACCAACTTTTTCTGTATTTTCTATATAATTATTTAGCTTTTATTTCCTGACTGTGTGTCTGCTGTGTCGGTTTCAATGAATTTATGGTTACGAGGTTGCACATTCCAGCATGCAAGGCACACAAATACGTGCTTTACATGACACAATGCGGCTGTTGAAATGCATCCATGATCAGCCTGTGCTCTCACCACTGCTCCCATTCCAATTGAGGCCAAATTCATCCATTCAGCGTGAGACCCTACCAATTATATATATTATCATTTGTATTAATATATCATTTCTCGTGTCCGTTGGGACAAGCTTTGAAAAGACCACTATAAACATCCCTGGAGCTGCAGAGTTTGCCTTCACTACAAGGATTAATCGTACAGATACGACACTATGCGATACGATAGAACTTTATTTATCCCAGTAGGGAAATTGGTCTGCCAGTAGTCATAAAACACAACAAGATACATGAAACTGGAAATTAAAGTTCAGGATTGGGGATGTGCAAAGATGGGGGAGTTGGGGAAGGGGAGTCGGTCTCCAGGAGCTTATTTCACGGAAAGGAGGGCTCAAAAGTGAACAGCTAGCTTAATGAAAAAGGCTGAAGTGCACACTCAGCTTGTGCCAGGCATCCTACTAGTGAGTGGGCTTGCAATGAAGAAATCAGCTCCAACTTGCACGATACCTTCCTACAGGGCTGGAAAGCCCTACAGGGGAGCATGTAGATCAAATGCAGCCTGCAGCAGGCACTGACAGCATTGCCAGTCAGGCCCACCCCTACATCACCCACCCAGTACCGCCACCAGCAAAGGGCCTTTAAGGACACGATTAGACTTGATATTTTTGCATTTTCTTGTTTTCCCATTTTTTAGCTCACTAATTTCTAATTTGGACAATCTTGCAATCTGACCAACACAAGTCCTTTCACATGGAATCATGACAGTGATGGTACTATTTAAATTTAGGTTGACCTTTGTAAATGTAACTGAAAATTTAAAAAAAAACTACATGTGTTGGTAATCTGAAATATAACAAGAAAATCTTGGAAACTTATTTTCTCTCTTCACAAATACCACTGGACATAGCCTGTCAACTCTGCTTCAGATTTCCATTATCTGCATTATTGTGCTTTTTGGCATTCCCCCAACATTTTGGTGAATCACTTCATCCCTTATTTAGAAATGCAAACTTTGTTGTACACAGCTTTGCAATTTAGTGATACAGCATGGAATCAGGCCCTTCGGCTCACTGAGTCCATGCCAACGATCAATCACTGTTCCACACTAGTTCTATATTATCCTACTTGCTCATCCACTCCCTACACACTAGGGGCAATTTATGGAGACCAATTAACCCACAAACCCACACATCTTTGGGATGTGAGAGGAAACTGGTGCACCAGGAGGAAACCCACGTGGTCACATGGAGAATGTGCAATCTCCACACAGGCAGCATCCGTGGTCAGGATTGAACCCAAGTTTCTATCAACTGTGCCACTGGTTGTCCTTATTAACAATGCAAATGCTTGCATGTTTCAACATCGATGAATTGGTTGAAGACACAAGAAACGGCAGATGATGGAATCTTAAGCAAAAAAAAAAAACAGCTGAAGGACTTCAGCTGGTCAGGCAGCATCTGTGGAGGGAAATGGACAGATGAGGTTTTGTGTCAGGACCTTTGTTTGGAGTTTAAATAATCTGAATCTTTGTCCATTTCCCACAATAGTTCCTGCATAATCTAATTGAGTTCCTCCAGCACTTTGATTTATGCTCATTGAATTAGTTGTTAGGTACTATGGGATGCCTGTGGACAAATACTCAATAAACATGATTTTCCTGTTATCTTACATTACTGTTTCAGATAGAAATACTGTTTCTCAAAAAATGTACAATTTTCTCCAAGTGATAAAAGTACTTACATAACAAGAGTATCTCTGCATGAATAAACTTGTTCAATTAAACTAACGCAGAGGCAATTTTATGGAAGAATAGCACAGTGATATGTGAACATGCTATCAAATACATTGTCCAACCCCAATCCGAAACGTCATCAGCAAGGGACATTTTGATAGACGAGAATGCTATCGGTAGTTTGCAAAAGCAATTGACTGAAAAGCTCATTTCTTCTGCAAAAATGCTTCAACTAAAATATCTATAGGTTCTCTTCCATAATTGTCTGAAGAGAAATGTGTGGTTTGCATGCTGCTTGGGCAAGGCAAATAAACTCTACTAGACTAGCTGACACATGCAAACACATATTGGACTCCTGCTTGGGTGATAATGTCTTTTATTTGAGCTTTGCTGATTTTATGAGTTATGCTAACAATGAATTATTCCATTTATTTCAAGCATTTTAAGCTGAATCAGCTGTTTAGGTCAGGAATAAAAAGCACACTTTTTTTGTGCAGAAAAAGACATTAAAATTAACCTCCCATGCAGAACATTGCTGAAGTCTGATTCTATCCACTATAACTTGGTTGGAATCTGAAGGTTAACTGTCTCTTCGGAACATAAATAGTTTCAACAAAGTACTCCTTACTTTCCATTTTAGTTCAAATGAACTGCTAATAACCAATGTTTGAAAGCCAAATACTGTAGGGATGGAAGAAAATTCTGTATTTAATACAATATCAGATTGTTATCCCTCATCCCCAAAACTGTTCTAATTTTAATAACTATCCTGCTGTATAATTCTGTTATATCTAATGGAGTTAATGTTTAGCTTGGAAGAGTAATCGATTTGAGACGCAGGGACTGCTTGAAATTTGTGAAATGTAGAATACAACCAGCATAATGTTATATAATTAAAATTTAGAAAATACTCTTGCTGTGATTAGGTAAGAGAATAGGAAAGTGCATAACTTGGTGAGCACAAGGGTAGGGAAGCAAAGTATGTGATTTTTGTGGCCAAGAAATTGTTCAGATTCATATTTTTAAATGCTGGAAATCATCTTCTGATTGGTCTAACAATACTTCTGTTAGTTGATAAAAGATTGAGAATTCTCAACGGGATTCACGGAACTGTATTTGTGGTATTGCCTGTGTAAACCTGAGGGTGGCATTGTAGGTTTCAGCATGTTGTTCCCTATTGGCATACGAGTAGATCTCACTGTTGACACACAGCTGTTGTAGCACAGTGGTTGGAGCAGAGCAGGTATGATCTTGGTAGCCAGGTCCTCGAGGGATATAACACAATACAAACAACACTCTGTTATCAAAGATAGACGCAAAGTGCTGGAATAATTCAGCAGATCCGGCAGCATCCCTGGAGCAAAAGGATAGATGACATTTCAGGCCGGGACCCTTCTTTAGACGAGACCCATCTTCAGTCGGAAGAAGGGTTTCAACCTAATCGTCACCTATCCTATTTCTCCAGAGATGCTGCCTGATCTGCTGTATTACTCCAGCACAGTGAGCCAATCTTTGGTATAAACCAGCATCAGTAGTTCTTTGTTTCAATATTCTGTCATTGACTGGGAAGTGTTGTTACTGAATGGGAGGATTCTACAATAGTAAGGAGGGGAAGGGGTTGGGAGAGTACTCCCAGGAAGTCAGAGAGATCTGAGCCTACTGATGGACAACTGGATTTTCAGCAAACTGTAGTATCCATAGAGGCATAAGTTGTGTGCTTTGGTGTTCCAGAGGCCTCAGGGCTACAACCAGAAAATCTTGGTAAAAACATTTTTACACCGAAGGAGATGGGCATATGGAATGAGCTGTCAGTGGAAGTGGTTGAGACTGGTACAATAACATTTTTTTAAAGATATTTGGGCAGCAACCTGGATAGGAAAGGTTTAGAAGGATATGGGGCAAATGTGGGTAATTGGACTAGCTTAGATGGAGCTTCTTGGCTGGCATGAATGAGTTAGGCCGAAGGGCCTGTTTCCATGCTATATGACTGAAAGACCTGTGCTCCAAGCCAGCTGTACCTCTAACCAATTTGTTCCAGTATGGACACAGTACTAACTTCTATCCAACATTGTGGAAGATTCTCCAGATTTGTCCTGTCCATAAAAAGGACAAGTTTATTCTGTTTAATGATCATATAAAACAGTCGATTCTCAATCATTAGTAAAGCAATGGAGGCTGAGATTGACGGTGCTGTCAAATGGCACTTACTTACCAAGAATTGACTGAAAAATGCCCAGATTGGGCATCACCACAACCATTCAGCTCTAGACCTTGTCACAGCCTTGATCTAAACATGGAGCTGAATCTATGGGTGATGTGAGAATCCATGACTGAGGGTTATATAAATACAAGTGTTATTTTGTCTAATTTTACAAAGCTATGCTGAAGTAGTATTCCTCACAATTTTATTAACAATTTGTTAAGTGATTCTATGCGGTTTATGCACGGACAACAGACATAAATAAATTGACTTCCATTTGAATTTGGATGCGAGAAACCCTAACACCACACTATACGCAAGGAATGCAGCTAAGAAATAAACTTGCATCATTTAAGTGTACCTGATGTTCCCCTGAAACTCTATTATTAATGTAGCTTTGTATTAAGTAACTAGTGACACATGCAATATTAAATGTTGCAAGGTCAAATCAAGATGCTATTATTACACTGGTATGGTTTCTGCCGCTCGCATGCAATAATAAAAGTGACTGCAATAGAATGGTAAATCATATAGTGGATAAAATTTACAGCTGAATCGCTGCTTCCTGCTTTATGCCCTTACTCAGGTTGAGTAGCATCTCTGATTGTTAAACATCATCAAATAAAGCAGGGAGAAGTGATAATGGGTTATGTTATAAGCAAAGAATGTTAGATGGCTCAAACTGAATAAAGAGTAAATTTAAACTAGTCTGAATCACCTAATGAAGAAATATATTTTTAATCTAAACTAATTTTGAACTGAGCCTATTTTCATTGTCTCACTGTCATTTTTAATTGCAATTTGCTGCTTATTTGAAGTACGTGTCTGTTAATTTATTTCTTTGCAAAGATCAATTATAAACAGAAGACAAGTTAATTTTTGCTATTTGTGAGGCATAAACCATTGAATGAATTTAATATTCAATGAATGTTTTCATAAAATATTCAGTTGTGATGACGAAGACAACTTCCTTATATTCTCCTGGAAATATTTTAGTTTAGCTCCAACTGTTCATATTTCCAGGGACCTTAGTTAACTTGCTGTGTTATGATTCATTGTCACTGTAAATATTAAACAAATATAAATATACCTTAACCATGACAGGGAAATAAATGGAATGAAGAGTTCTTTCCTTCTGTTGATTTTTCATAGTGAAGCTACTCTCCAGTACCATAATATATATAATTACAGTATGTCTATCTTGATTTATGAAGATAAAATTAAGAGTTACACGAGAGTGAGTGATAGTTAATAAAAAATAGGGACTGTTCAAAAAAATGGGAGTGGAAAAGGTAGGCTAATTGACCAAGAAATGGTCAGTGAATGTGGGTTAAGTAGTTAAAATTCCTCACTCTTAGTGAATAACATCTCTTCAGTCTGTGTAGTATGTCCATTTCACCAATGATACATTTCAGGGTTTTAGTTTGGAATCTACATATAGCAATGGATGCCATAAAGAAATCTAGAAGTCTTGCTTTTATTGAGATAGAAACATAGAAACATAAAAATTAGGTGCAGGAGTAGGCCATTCGGCCCTTCGAGCCTGCACCGCCATTCAATATGATCATGGCTGATCATCCAACTCAGTATCCCGTACCTGCCTTCTCTCCATACCCTCTGATCCCCTTAGCCACAAGGGCCACATCTAACTCCCTCTTAAATATAGCCAATGAACTGGCCTCGACTACCCTCTGTGGCAGGGAGTTCCAGAGATTCACCACTCTCTGTGTGAAAAAAGTTCTTCTCATCTCGGTTTTAAAGGATTTCCCCCTTATCCTTAAGCTGTGACCCCTTGTCCTGGACTTCCCCAACATCGGGAGCAATCTTCCTGCATCTAGCCTGTCCAATCCCTTAAGAATTTTGTAAGTTTCTATAAGATCCCCTCTCAATCTCCTAAATTCTAGAGAGTATAAACCAAGTCTATCCAGTCTTTCTTCATAAGACAGTCCTGACATCCCAGGATATATGAGTATTTATGATAAAGCATGCCAATGTAGATTCCTTGGAAATAATCTCACTCCTGGGAAGATTTTCATGTGACCTCTTCCACAGAGCAGAGGCTAGTGAAGTGAACCTGTTAGAGTTATTCTCAAATCCACCTATCTTTTTAGAATGATACCTCATTGTAGCAATGTTACAAAATTTTGAGATTTTAAAAATCAAGTCTGCAATTTATCCCATCAGATAAAGCATAAAAAGAAGTTTGACACCTAATTCGCTTTCATATCTTCAGTAGTAAAAATGCTATGAGTTTTCATACTCGGAAATTAGCATCTTGTTCCCTATTGATTTTCCATTGGCTTAACACAAAAGCTGTGATCAAGAACAGTCAAAAGCCCATAACTTTATTAAAAATTAAGAGAACTTAAAGACATTTTCAGTTATTATAGATTGAAGCATTCTGAAACAAATATTAAACAATCTTACTTGGATGACCGGAAATTAGAAACATAGAAACATAGAAACATAGAAATTAGGTGCAGGAGTAGGCCATTCGGCCCTTCGAGCCTGCACCGCCATTCAATATGATCATGGCTGATCATCCAACTCAGTATCCCGTACCTGCCTTCTCTCCATACCCTCTGATCCCCTTAGCCACATGGGCCACATCTAACTCCCTCTCAGTGTGCCTCTCCCTAAAGCATATAATCAGTTAGTTACCCAATTGTAGCTAATTCCAAAATTCAATTACTTGATCTAAACATCTATCCATTTCTTAAGTAAAGATTAACATTTTTAAATAGCCTAAGTGTCCAAAGAACATTCACACAAGAATTCACAATAAAACATGATTTTTAAATCTCATTGACATTAATTTACAGGCCAAATTGAAGGAATTTAGTGTTCAATTGCTGTAAGTTAATGGCCATTTAAATCAGCTTGCGAGTGGGTTTTTCTGGAACGGGATGGTTTGAAACGTTGCCATTGTGGTGGATTTGAAGCCCATATCGGCATGAAAGATACTGCGGGTTTGAATGGGCCCCCATGTCACGTACTCGCAACTTAAAATTTTGAATAAAGGGATCTTAAGAAGCACTTTTTAATGTAAAAATAAACAACCTACCTTGCCTTGTCCCCTACATAAGATCCGTCCCATTGTCGGCGTTCGCGGCTTTAGAGGATGATTTTTAATCTACTATAACAATTAAATAACCCAATTTAGTTTAAAAATAGCTGCAGCTAACTAATGTCGCAGCGAATTTTCGTCAGCAACTAGGCAGGCTGAACAACCTCGATTTCAATAGACTAGAGAAAATCGCGTTTTAAACCCGCCCCCCCCCTCTCAAAGGCGCCAAAGTCGCGCACACGGGCAACGGCAGAACTGCAGCGCCACTGAAGGTAAGTTTTGCAACATACCTACTCATTGCCTATCCTTTGGCAGACAGATAGGCAATTAAGAGAGAGAAATGCCACAAATATAAATATTAAAAGGATAAACCCACATTATCGCAGTTACTAATTTAGAACAAATCTCCACTTATCCTTTGTGTTCCATACCTTTGAGAAATGTTTTTAGAAATTGTAATCTTCTTTGCATTCCAATATGCCATAAACAACTTTCACTTAGCATATTAATCACATGAGGATAGAAGTTGTCAAAACTGATATTTTTAAGACGGTAAAGACATTGGGCTAGAAATTCATTTGCACAATTCCAAATAAAACAATATTGTATTAGAGCAACACATTCACTGACCATTAAGTAACTATCTGTACTAATTCTAGTTTACCACCACTTGATCAATAGCCTGTGCTACCTTGACAATCCAAATGCTCATCTAGAAGCTGATACATGTTGTGGGAGTACCTTTCCCAATCACCTTCTTAGGCAGTGTATTCCAGATTATAATCACATAGAGATATGGAGTCATAGAGTCATACTGCTTGGAAACGGGCCCTATGGCCCAACTTGCCCACACCGACCAACATGTCCATCCAAACTAGTCTCACCTACCATTGTTTGGCCCATATTCCTCTAAACCTATCCATGTACCTGTCTAATTGATTCTTAAACATTGCGATAGTCCCTGCCTGAACTACCTCCTCTGGCAACTCATTCCTAAACAGCCTTGGATAGATTCCTTGCAGATATATCAACTCTTATGCATCTCATGATATTGAACACTTCCTCTTTCTTAACAATGACCTGCTCCTTATCATATATGTGGCCTTCTCTCACCTCACTATCTTCCATGTCCTTCTCCATCATGAGTGCATATGAAAAGTATTAATTTCAGACCTTGTCCATATCTGGCTCCACAAATGGATTACTCCTCTGGTCCCTAAATGAACCCAGTCTTTCCCTGGCCACTCTTGTGTTCCTGATATACTTATCAGCATATCTTGGGATTCCTTGGATCTTCCTTGGATAATGTGTCTGGAAAATATACTTTTCTCCTGCTTCCCAACAAGTTTTGACTATTCCAGGCAAAGATCAGAAAAATATATTGAACATTCACCAATAGGCTGGGACTTGCTCGATCTAAACAGATGCTTGGACTCACTGCACATGGTCACCACCTAGTCAGACTTATTCCAGAAATGAAGGACTGGTTCAGATGACCTTCTGCACTTCACAGGAATCTCCTGAAGTGAACCATGGTAACTAGACGGTACACAAAAATGCTGGAGAAACTCAGCGGGTGCAGCAGCATCTATGGAGCGAAGGAAATAGGCAACGTTTCGGGCCAAAACCCTTCTTGCTATACTAGACCTTTGGTTGTGAAGATCCACCCTCGCCTATGTTCACTTGTTACTTAGAAACATAGAAACATAGAAATTAGGTGCAGGAGTAGGCCATTCGGCCCTTCGAGCCTGCACCGCCATTCAATATGATCATGGCTGATCATCCAACTCGGTATCCCGTACCTGCCTTCTCGCCATACCCTCTGATCCCCTTAGCCACAAGGGCCACATCTAACTCCCTCTTAAATATAGCCAATGAACTGGCCTCGACTACCCTCTGTGGCAGAGAGTTCCAGAGATTCACCACTCTCTGTGTGAAAAAAGTTCTTCTCATCTCGGTTTTAAAGGATTTCCCCCTTATCCTTAAGCTGTGATTTCCCCCTTATCCCACGCTGTGTTCTGCCTTTCCTCTTCCCCCTCCTCCTCCCCCCCCCCCCACTGCACAATCAGTCTGAAGAAGGGTCCTGTCCTGAAATGTCACCTATCCATGTTCCCAGGATATGCTGCCTGACCACTGTTACTCCAGCACTTTGTGTCCCCTGGTAGTGAATCTTGAGGGGTCTCTCCACAAATGTCCCATCGAATGGCAGTCATTCAAAAATATTCCAACAGGTTTGAAAAATCGACAGTACATTTAATGAAATACATTTAAAAAATAGCAGATAATTCAAGATATGTTGACTTAAGCATGTACCTACACATAGATTTTTCAAAGGGCTCATAATCCATGAAATGGTCATTATTTCCAAGGGCTATGGTTAGGCCATTTCTGGTTTAATATGGAAAGGGAAGATGCCAATTGCACCTGGACCCTCCTTTCAGTGCATCGCTGCTCCACAGCTGGGCTCACCACTGGTGCCAGCATCAGAATGGAAGTCCAGAAGCACGCATTACGAGCAAGGATGACCCTGCCCAATGTTTCCTGGTGACCCACTGATTATGCGGCACCATTGTCAGGTTCCTGAGAAGAGATGCCTGATTAAATTATATAATGATGATCTCCATGCCTGGCAGAATGGGCTCATGTAATGGGTTCAACAGCAGAAAAAAAATGTTAATAAAACATTGTCTAATAGTGAATTGATGAAGGTATTATTTGTATTTTACTATACAAGCTTCTTTGTTGAACATTAACAATATTGGTAAAAAATTATTATTTTCTAAGCACAATTGCCACATAAATTAATTCAGCTGCTGAAACCCCTCTTTTCTTCCTGATTATAAACACAATAGTATCAGTGAATAACAATAGATCAGCGGGTTTGTTCCGCACTTGAGAGGATTTTCAGTACATTCACATTTTCCTTTACTGCCTAACTGCCCATCCTCGATGTTGCATCTAATAATTTGTGTTGAGGAGGGAGTGTTTTGCTTTGAATTTTTACTTTGTTTGCCATGCAGAAGCCTGATCATTTATGAATAATTGAAACACAAGAAACCGCAGATGCTGGAATCTTGACCAAAAAACAAGAAAGAAGAAATCAGTGAGTCAGGAAGCATCTGTGGAGGTAATGGGCAGATGACATTCAGATAGATTAGAGCGGCAGGGGTTATGGGTGAAAGCTGGAAGAGTGAGGGAGGGAGGGCTGTTGGGACAAAACAAGCAAGTAATAGATGGAAGGTACACAAAAATGCTGGAGAAACTCAGCGGGTGCAGCAGCATCTATGGAGCGAAGGAAATAGGCGACGTTTCGGGCCGAAACCCTTCTTCAGACTGATGGGGGGGAGAAGGAAGGGAAAAGGGAGGAGGAGGAGCCCGAGGGCGGGGGGATGGGAGGAGACAGCTCGTGGGTTAAGGAAGGGGAGGAGACAGCAAGGGCTAGCAAAATTGGGAGAATTCAATGTTCATGCCATCCGGACGCAAGCAAGGAAGTAATAGATGGATATAGGTGTGGTGGGGGGGGGGGGGTGTTTGGCAAATGGGTGGTGTATGTTGCAAAGGCTAGAGGTGAAAAGGAGAAAAGGGGTGTCTGATATGAAAAGACGAGGAATGACATGTAAAGTTCAACGGGGGGAGGGGGGAAACTTGGGAGAAAAGGGATAGGGAGGAAAGGAAAGGGGACAAAAAAGGAACAGTACTCAGGGACATGAGATGAACATATGGAGGTGGGAAAAGGAGCAGTGTGAATGGGGTGGTGGGAGACGGTGGGAGAGAGCATGCACACCAGGGAGGATGGGCAGGGGAAAAAGAAGTAGGGCAGAGGGGCTATCACTTGATTTTGGAGAATCAAATGTTCACAGAGTGGACCTGCAAGCCACCCAATTGGAACAAAAGCCGCTGTCCTCAGCCAGTATGTGACCTAACTCTGGCAATAAAATAAGCCGACAAAAAGGTTGGTATGGGAATGTGAATGGAAATCCAAATGGTTAGCAACTGGTGGATCCAGCAGACCCAGTGGACAGAGTGCACATGTTGAGCAAAATGGTTACCCAATCTACACTTGGTCTTATCGATGTAAAGGAGGCCACATCGGGAGCATAATATATAATAGATGTCACTTCCACTTTCCCAGTCAGAACAAGGATAGTTCCTACGCTCCTCACCTTTTACTCCACCAGCCTCCGTTTTCTGACATTCCCGCCACCTTCCATGTGGTTCCACTACCAGTCACATCCTTCCATTCTCTCCCTTTCTATTTTCCTGTCCGCAACTCTTTGGCTCACCCATCCCTTCCCTCTCAACCCGCCCTTTCTCTATCCTCATCTATAGAAATATAGAAACATAGAAATAGTAAGATTAAACGAGAACTTACCAGTTTGAAGTTTGACCTTTATTTTATGAGGGAATACATGAAGGGAATAGAGAACCCCGCCAGGACGCATGCGTGTCATTCTTCAAAGCAGCGGTGTGAAATCACAGATAACTGTAATGACTAAACATAGTAAGATTAGAGAAGAGATACCAGTTCAGGATATGATCAAGGGTGGGAGCGGAGGGCACGTATTCCCTCAACGTTACTCCTCATAAAATAAAGATCAAACTTGAAACTGGTAAGTTCTCGTTTAATCTTACTATTTTACTTCGGAGTCACTTGAGTGACTACGTGAAGATTTTAAAGCTCTGTGATTTCATGCCGTGGAACGAGTCCATGCATCACATCTGCCTTGATTTTGGGAAGAATAGAGTTAACATCATTAGACATCAATACGATATTGAAACCCAACGGTAAAATATTAACACCAATTATTGCCCCTATTTATGGGGTAAATTATATTACAGAACTTAAATTTGTTTCTGCAAATGTTCCAGGTTCAATGACTGGATTGTTATAAAGTCGTTGGAAAGTTTCCTCCCTTGACCATCCTGCTGTCTTGAGGATTTGGCCCATTGGAACGTCCAACTTCATAGCTGCCGCTGTAGCTGCAGCCCTGGTGGAGTGAGATTTAAAAATGCTAGTGTCTACTCCAGCCTTTATTAGGACCTGTTTTAGCCATCTAGAGATGGTCTGGACTGTCACTGTTTTGAGTGGCTGTTTGTAGCTGATTAAAGTGACATTTCTTTCCCTCTGATGATCTTAGTATACTCCATATATAATAGTAAGTGTGTTACAATACAGAGACGACCATCTGTCGGGTAGGCCCTAAATTCTGTTTTTAGGCCTGCTGACCCCTGTCTGTTCTGTTTGACTATTTCATTGATGTGAAAAGTTAAATTTCCAGATGAAATAATCATGTTGTCCAACCTTTGTTTCTGTAGTGACTGGACCCTTTGTGCCGTAACCAAGGCCATCAGCATGACTGTTTTCATAGTCAGTTTCTGTAGGGACAGAGCTGTAGCTGGAGACCAGTTTCTTAACATGGTCAGTACAATGCTCACATCCCATATTTGGGAGTACCTGGTTCTTGGGGGATTAATATTAAAATGCCCCTCATGAGTTTGGTTACCAGGGTGTGTCCCAACAGAATGCCGCTCTGTTCCTTGCGCCAGGTATGTTGACAGAGCACTTCTGGCGCAGTTGATGGCACTATGACTGAGCCTCTCATCGTAATGGAGGCTTGCCAGGAATTCCAGAACAGACGGGATGTTCATAGATCTGTGGGTGATGTTTATTGTTGTGACAGTACTTCCCATTTCTTGATAACACCAAGTACTGATTTTTTGGTGGACTGTCTGTGGCCCGCTGAAATAATTCCACTGTTCGGTCCGTCAGTCCCAGGTGTAGTAGAGGTGCTTTCAACTCTATAAATTAATAGGTTTATATACTTATGACATGGGTAACTCCCCTTGTTGCGGGAAGAACCAGTAAATTAGGTCTATGATGGATGGTGATGCATGGTTCTAAAACCATGTCGATATCACCGGGACCGATGGTTGAGTAGGCCAATCGGGTACTATCAAAATACCAGACGCGGAGTCTACTGTTTATTCCTAAATACCCGACTGATGAGGCAGAAGGAGGGAATGCATAAATTACCCCCCAATGCAGCGAAAATGCATCTGTCGCCACCGCCCCAGGTTCTGGTTCCCAAGAACCTAATTCGATAACTGGTGAGAGCATGGATGTGAATAGGTCGTTATCTGGTGTTCCATACCGTGCTGTAATTCAAGCAATACATATTTTATCCAACATCCATACAGTGTATTCATAGACTTAGCGTGACCTGTTGTCTGCCACTAAATTCAGTTTACCTAGTAAGTTGGTAGCTGATATCCTAATATCTTTCTGGATACACTATTGCCAAATTGTGTTGGCCAGATAGTCACATGATGTCGATATGTTTCCACCCATATGGTTGACATATGCTACCACGGTGGTGTAGTCAATTAGTAGTCTAACATACTGATGATATAACCCAGAACAATATGACTTAAAGCCATGGAATGCACTCAACTTTCCCAGGTATTTATGCCCAGCGTATGTAATGATGCCTCCTGTGCATTCCATCTCCCCCACAGCTGGTGATGGAATAGGTAGCATCCCATCCAAGTGCCCATCAGTATGTAGTTCCATAGACGGGTAGCTGTTAATGTTTGCATAGGAACAATGCCTAATGTTATGTTTCTACCATTTTTAGTACCATTTTTAGTACCATGTGGCCTCTGTTGGTAGCTTCTTAGGTCTGTCAGAAGGACCCTCATAATTTTTGAGTGCAAGCATGTTTGCGCTCATTAATTTGATAATGTAAAGGTCCGATTTATGTGGCTGGAACACAGCCACTATAATGCCAATTATTCTACTACCAGTCTGATGGATGGTTTAGTTTACTGCAAGCCTCCATTAAGGCTGTAACCTTTTCTTACGGCAAAGTCACTGACATGTGAGCTAAGTTAAGAGTGAAACCGCAGATGATCCATTGTGTTAAATACATCTGTGGTCACCTCTAATGGGTACTGTATAGTAAGCATTTTTTAATACGATGCTTGCCATGTAGTAACCTAGGATCAATACCTTTGCTGTAACAAAGGTTCCCATCTAGTAATGAATATAAAGTACGAAAGTATTCAAATTAGTCAAATCTATGATGACGTGGCAACCACCATCTATTTTATGATAAAGATTTTTGGACACGAATTCCTGTGATTCGTGTTGGATGTCCTCCATTACTCCTTTTTTATTTGGGCACTGTAGTTCAGTATGCGCTTTTGATTATTTCTTTGCCTGTAAGCATGAACATTCAGTTCGGTACATGCTGAACTGGAGGATTATGTTTTGGATAATTCTATGGTATAACCCTATACTTCTTCCTCCATGGTTACTATTAGTAGATTTGTTACTTTTTCGGCATCCTCCGTGGACGTTGAGGTGCCGGTGTCTGGATCTGTAGTTGGGTCTGTGTTGAGGGTTAGCGCATTCACCAAGAAGTAGTTTTTAGACGTTGCTTTAATGAGCCCCAGGGTTTCCCTCTATGTCAAGGTCTTTACCTGTTTAGATAAGTTGCCTCCAAATTTTAATATTGGTGGTATGGAGGTTCCAGGTTTGCAGAGGCCTGCAAATTAGGGTCTAAAGCCGGTTGGATGGTACTTCTTCCTAATGCTGTTTACTCGTATTGGTAGTTTGCAAAATAAGGCCAGTGCATCCTGGTGATCTAGTGTCATGCCTTTTTTTGTTTATTGTGCGGGCGAAACCCGTAATCCCGCTGTTAGGACTTTTGGAACTTTCTTTCGTTTCAAGTCCCTGCCCTGCCATGTTTTCAAATACACTGGTTGATACTGGGAACATTCAGTGTTTTGCAGTTCCCTGATGGTAAGTGTCTTCCAATAGGTTTTCTGCACCCCATGTGCACTAGGGGTATGTTCTGCACCCCTGTTCAGGTTCAGCCCAAAGTGGACCCCCTATACTCCCCTCTGATGAGGGAGAACACTGTGCAGCCCTACAAGAGGTACTGCTGTAGGACTTACTAGCTGCCCCCTGTGACTAGTCTCCATCTCCCGGAGCCTGCCACTTATCTGCTCCAACAGCCGCTCCAGCTGGCTCCGATGCTCTCGGGCACCCAACCGGCTCCAATGCACATTGTCACTGGCCATCGCGGCTGCTCCTGAAGCCGCTACTCCTGAGGCCGCTCCTGCTCCAGTTCCTGCAGCCACTCCACCCGGCTCCAATGCTCACGGGCACTGGCCGTCGCAGCTGCTCCTGAAGCCTCTCCTGCTCCAGCTCCTGCAGTCAGCCCAGGATTGACCCTCGGTGTTCCCCTCTGATGAGGGAGAAACACTGTGCAGCCCTACAAGAGGTACTGCTGTGGGGCTTACTAACTGCCCACTGTGGCTAGCCTCCATCTCCTGGAGCCTGCCACTTTGGGGTATTTCCTCCAGCAGCCGCTCCAACTGGCTCTTATGCTCTCGGGCATAGGCCACTCCCGGCTGCTGTTGACCCATCCTGCAGCCGCTCCAACCGGCTCCCGTGCTCACGGGCACTGGCCGCTCGCGGCTGCTTTGTTTCTCCTGCAGCCGCTCCAACCGACCCCCATGCACACGGGCACTGGTCGCTCGCGGCTGCTTTGTTTCTCCTGCAGCCGCTCCAACCGGCTCCCATGCGCACGGGCACTGGCCGCTCGCGGCTGCTTTGTTCCTCCTGCAGCCGCTCCAACCGACCCCCATGCACACGGGCACTGGTCGCTCGCGGCTGCTTTGTTCCCCACTCCCAGCCGCTCAAATCGGCTCCTGTGCGCACGGGCACCGGCCGCTTGCGGCTGCTCCTAAAGCCGCTCAAACCGACCCCCATGCTTACCTCTCCCGACCGGCGCGGGAGCGAAGTCGGGCACAGCTGTTCCCATTACGGGAGATTAGCGTGCCTTTGGCTGCTGCTGCCGGCTGCCCGCAACTCCGCGGTTCTCCCCCGCCAGCTTCCCGCAGCCTTCGTGGATCCGGTCCATGTCTCCACCTAAAAGGTAAGTGGAAGGAACGCAGAGTCTTCTTACCTGCTGTTCCCGACTTTCAAATTCTGGAACGCAGAGTCTCCTTACCAGCTGTTCCCGGCTTTCAAATTTTGTCGCTAAGGGAACGTCGTTCCCCCTGCTGTGACTCGTTGCAATGCGTGTAGCGATATGACACGCATGCGTCCTGGCGAGGTTCTTCACGTAGTCACTCACGTGACTCCGAAGTAAAATTAGGTGCAGGAGTAGGTCATTCGGCTCTTCGAGCCTGCACCGCCATTCAATATGATCATGGCTGATCATCCAACTCAGTATCCCGTACCTGCCTTCTCTCCATACCCCCTGATCCCTTTAGCCACAAGGGCCACATCTAACTCCCTCTCAAATATAGCCAATGAACTGGCCTCAACTACCTTCTGTGGCAGAGAATTCCACAAATTTACAACTCTCTGTTGCATGCTTACTTCACTGTATGGCAGCAACGCTACCGCTGCGCCACCTTGCTGCCCTTTGGAAGAACTCAGTGGGTTGAGCATAATTTGTGGAAGCAAATGGATGGTCTACATTTCTGCTTGAGATGCTGCATTAGATTTACCTTAGAAAGAAACAAAATGCTGGGGTAACTCAATGGGTCAGGAAGCCTCCCTGGAGAACATGGATAAGGTGATGTTTCGGGTTGGGACCCTTCTTTAAACTGATCTCCTTGACTTAATTGAAACTGCTTCATCAGGTCATGTCTGAATTTATGCTAGTGTTCAATTCCAAAATACTCTGAATCCTTAGACTTCTAAAATCTATTTAACCTTGGATAAATATCTTTGATTTGTGGCATGATCTGCCTCATCTGCACACTTCCAGTATATGTCAGCTCCATAAACCAGTCCAGAAACCAGACCCTTCTATCCTTGGCCTCTTCCATTGCCAGAGTGAGGCCAATCACAGGCTGGGCGACAGAGCCTCATGTTCTGTTTCGATGACTTGCAGATCTGAAGTATGAACATTGGAACATCAGTTCATGTGATACCACTCTCCACACTCCTCCCCACTCCACCTCTCCTTTACTTTTTTCACCCTCCCTATCACCCCAGTCACTGTACTCATTTCCCCTCCTCCATTTGCACATATCCCATCCCTGTGTCCCTTTTATGCCATTCTTTTATGGGCCTTCTGTCCCATCCACCTAAAGGGAGGGATATAGCTTTACATTTTGACCCCCTCTTCTCATCTACCTTCCTTTTGCCTTCTTATCAGCTATTATCCACATATTACTTAAGATAGACACAAAAAGTTGGAGTAACAACGGGACAGGCAACATCTCTGGAGAGAAGGAATTGTTGACGTTTTGGGTCTCGACCCTATTCAGATCTATTGCTTGCCAGGCTTTGTCCTGCCCACACTTCTCTTTTCCAGCCCTCTACTCCAACCAGTCTGTAGAATGGTAGATACAAAGAACTGCAAATGTTGGTTTACAAAAAAAGACACAAAGAGTCTTAATATTCACAATACTGACCCGATGAGTTACTCCAGCACTTTTTAGTCTGAAGAATGGTCCTGACTGAAACATCATCAGTCATTCCCTCCATGAACTGCCTGACCTGCGGACTTCCTCTGGCACTTGTGTTTTGCAGCTGTGAATAATGATGTGAGTGGTGTATCTGGAAATGGAATCCAGTTCTGAATCTTCAAAGATCTCCAAGAGAAGTTAATATATTTTTAAATTCTATAATTAGTTGATTGTGCAGATAATTTATGATGCTTTGTAATTCAGCTGCAAATCTCAGGAGCATGTATAGTGCACTACTTCTGCGCTGGGGCCGAGTGATTAATATGCAACGTTGATCGCTATGCCCTGGCAAAGGGAATGTGTAAAATCGTGAAATTAAATAATATATGAAAGTGTAAAGGAAGTCAATGACACAGCCTAATTAGGACAGATTACAAGACATGGAAAGATTTTCCTAAATTCTGCTTCTGATTGGCTCCATCACCATGTGTTTTGTGAAATGTACATTTTTCCTTAATGAATGAATGAATACGTTTATTGTCATTGCACAATACTGTGCAACGAAATTCCATTACATCTCCTCCGGTTAAAAAAAAATACAAACACGACAACCATTAACACATATGTACACTTATTAGTAAATAATAAATAGGTATTTTAAAAGAATTTAAAAGAATTTAGCGGCATTTCTTGGAATCACATTTTGCTTCCCCAGCGTTCTCTGTTGGAATTTAGCTCTTTTATCGCACATGGGTAGAAACTATTTTTTAGTCTACCGGTCAGTGCGAGCCTTCAGAGTCCTGAATCGCCTCCCAGAGGGTAGCAGAGTAAAAAGGTGGTTGGCAGGGTGGGATGTGTCCTGCTTGATAACTAGTGCTTTTGTCAGACATATCCCAGAGTATTTATTTTTTAATAACCTCACTCCATTCTTTTGTAATATCTTTTGTTTTCGAACAGGGGGTCTGAAAGAGATGAATACATTTTAAGTAGAGAATCAGCAGAGATCACTTCAGCCCATGCGTGAAATTGGGTGTAGTAATTGGCTGTGTTGGTTGTTGAGGTACTAAATTAATATTGTTTAATGCTTTGATGCAAAGAGTATGATGTACAGTAATCAGAAGCTCTCTTTGATATTACTGCCATAGCAAAGCATAGATTAGCATTTTTATTCACTAAAGTGAACCAAAGTGCCTAATGTTTCAGATTTAAAACCCTTTATCATAATAAATCCAAGTCGACAAAGATTTGAAAGGATAATAGATATAATCTTGGAAATATCCTTTATAGCCAAAATCATCAGATATTTTAAATACAGACCCTCTGCGAATATAATCTATTTATATGACTATGCATATTTTGTTGGTATTGTAACGAACTTCTGCCAAAATGACAGCTCAGTGGATCGTATTATCAGAGAGTATATCACAGCTCATTACACACCAGCTCTCAGCCTCACAAAGCTTACACCCTGGGCATAATTCCCATTTAGTGTGGTGCATCTGCAAAATATATATCAAACTTATAAACCAATATATTGTATGAAACTAAACTCACTCCAATGCATACACCTGTCAAAATAATAGTCGGCAGTTTTAACATATCTTGCTCTGCTAGAGAGCAGAGATGGGATGCAACAAACCAATAGACTGTGAAATTTCACCTCAGTAGGCGGTCTGAAATGAGGTACTTTTGGATAAGATATTCCTTTTATTTGCATGAATTCACCGAGAAATTTTGATACATGCTGGAGTTTGGCCATCGGTTTCACATTAGAAGCAAATGATCCTGTGCAAGCTGGTTGTCTATTGTGTCCACATGTTGGGTGGAGCTCGCATACCTATGCCAGAATGTAAACTGCTTCCATCAAGGTGGATACGTAGGGCTACACTCAGCATTTCACCTGCTTCAACATTGACAGCAGTATGGTTAGTCAGGTTCAGGAATTAGTTAGAATATTTTATTTAAATTGCGACAAAAAAACTTTAGGCTTTAAACACTAGACTTTAATGATACCATTGGAAACAGGCCCTTCGGGCCACCGGGTCAGAGTCGACCAATGATGATCCGTACACTAGCACTATCCTACACAGGAGGGACACTTTACAATTTTACCAAAGCCAACTAATTTACAAACGGTACGTCTTTGGAGTGTGGGAAGAAATTGGAGCACCTGGAGAAAACCCACACGGTCACAGGGAGAATATACAAACTCCGTTTAGACAGCAGCCATGGTCAGGATCAAACCCGGGTCTCTGGCGCTGTAAGGCAGGTTTTCTACTGCTGCATTACTGTGATGCTCACTTCACTTACATTAATTAATGATGTACATGTCCATACACTATACTGAACCCCAAATATTCTGGTATAAAACTACACTACTATATTTGAGAAATGTCTATATTGTGACGCTGGGATTAAGTTAATAATCAGAAGAAGACTTTGTAATAATGATTCAAATGAGTGAGTTAATTTATGCTTTGCTAGATGTGGTGTAAATTTACTCAGGACTCAAATGGTCTCAACAATGATCCAACATAATACAGGCGAAGAATGGCAGAATGGAAGTAGGGATGATTAATCAATGCATCCATCGATCCATATTTCACTGAATTTTATGTAATGGAGTTTCTGGAACTGAGGATCTAAGGGCACACTTGCATATGTTGACAAGGCTATGGAATGTTGGACTGAATGAGTTTGTGTCATTTTCTCGCAAAGCAAAGCCTTTCACTGTATGTCGGTATGACGACAATAATAAACCAATACCAACACCAACACTCAAGAACTATTTAAAAACTGAGAAAGGAGCTACCCAAATGTGTCCCTAGACTTTGCTAATGCATCAGAAAAATATGTCTGCATCACAGGGGATGACTTGCTTTGTAATTTTGCTTTTATTCAGACAGTGATTGGAGTTCATTGAAGAGCTGACTCGGTGCTCCAGAACCAATGGGTAGAGAGAGGGCAGAGAATTGTCTGAGCGGATACAAAATCAGCTTCTAACTTGATTTCCAGAAAAATATAACAACATGAAGAGCTCATTCAGTTTCTCAAACCATCCAATTACACAAGACCAAATGGTACTTTGTAGTTATGTTCACTTATTTACATTTCATAATCCTTTACAATTTTTCCAAATTAAAATGCATACATCTTAGACTTGAAATGGTAATTGGTTTTGAACCTGGAAGATTTTTGTTTGAGTGGTCCAGATTTCTACTTCATTTCAACTTTTAGTTTTAGTTCTAGAGATACAGCGATCTCTGCACACTAGGACTCTCCGACACACTAGCGACAATTTACCGTCATTACAATTGTGTACACCATTGAATGGCCAATTAAATGTTTTTCAGTACAGAAGTGTATTTTTATTTTATTTGGAGTTCTCATTGAGCAACCTAGACCTTGAGTTAAAAGGATCTTACCTGAGCTATAGTGACTCATACTGCAGGTCAGCAGCGGATTACACCTCATTGCCTCTATCTTATAACTCTTCTGAAGTCAAATAAAAAAGTTGTCTTCTCCTGTAAGTCCTGCACCCTTTCTTCAACCTCAAAAGCTATTTAAAAAAAAAAATTTGTGTGCTTTATTTAAAGAATATCAGAATCTTTCAAAGTATGAACTTTAATTTTATCTTGAAAACAGGGAAATTGATGTAAACTACCATGACTCTTGTTTCAAACATGATTACAACCTTTCTTAGTTCAGTCTACATCTCAGCATTCAATACCATCACCCCTCCAAACTTGTCACCACGCTCAGGGAACTGGGTCTCTGCACATCCCTTAGCAACTGGATCCGTGACATCCTCATCAACAGAACACAATCGGCAACAACACATTTGTTGCATTGTTGAATTGGCAACAACACTTCCTCCTCGATAACCATCAGCACAGGGACATCCCACGGCTCTGTGCTCAGTCCCCTACTTTACTAACTCTATACCCTTGACTGTGTAGCAGGAGACAGTTCTAAGTCCATCTTTAAATCCACTAATGACAATTAGCAAATTTGCAGATGACACAAAGCTGGGTGGCAGTGTGAACTGTGAGGAGGATGCTATGAGAATGCAGGGTTACTTGGACATGTTGGGTGAGTGGGCAGATGCATGGCAGATGCGGTTTAATGTGGATAAATGTGAGGTTATCCACTTTGGTAGCAAAAACAGGAAGGCAGGTTACTATCTAAATGGTGTTAAGTTGGGAAAAGGGGAAGTACAATGGGATCTGGCAGTCCTTGTTCATCAGTCAATGAAAGTAAGCATGCAGGTACAGCAGGCAGTGAAATGCAGTATAATGTGGATAAATGTGAGGTTATCCACTTCGGTGGCTAAAACAGGAAAGTAGACTTTTTTCTGAATGGTGGCCGATTAGTAAAAAGGGAGATGCAACGAGACCTGGGTGTCATGGTACACCAGTCATTGAAAGTAGGCATGTAGGTGCAGCAGGCAGTGAAGAAAGCGAATGGTATGTTAGCATTCATAGCAAAAGGATTTGAGTATAGGAGCAGGGAGGTTCTACTGCAGTTGTACAGGGTCTTGGTGAGACCACACCTGGAGTATTGCGTACAGTTTTCGTCTCCTAATCTGAGAAAATACATTCTTGCCATAGAGGGAGTACAGAGAAGGTTCACCAGACTGATTCCTGGGATGTCAGGACTTACATATGAAGAAAGACTGGATAGACTCGGCTTGTACTCGCTAGAATTCAGAAGATTGAGGGGGGATCTTATAGAAACGTTCAAAATTCTTAAGGGGTTGGACAGGCTAGATGCAGGAAGATTGTTCCCGATGTTGGGGAAGTCCAGAACAAGGGGTCACAGTTTAAGGATAAGGGGAAAATCTTTTAGGACCGAGATGAAAAAAACATTTTTCACACAGAGAGTGGTGAATCTCTGGAATTCTCTGCCACAGAAGGTAGTTGAGGCCAGTTCATTGGCTATATTTAAGAGGGATTTAGATGTAGCCCTTGTGGCTAAAGGGATCAGGAGGTATGGAGAGAAGGCAGGTACAGGATACTGAGTTGGATGATCAGCCATGATCATATTGAATGGCGGTGCAGGCTCGAAGGGCCGACTGGCCTACTCCTGCACCTATTTTCTATGTTTCTATGAAACCAAATGGCATATTGGCCTTAATAACAAGAGGAGTTGAGTATAGGAGCAAACATGTCCTTCTGCAGTTGTATAGGGCCCTAGTGACACCACACCTGGAATATTGTGTGCAGTTTTGGTCCCCTAATTTGAGGAAGGACATTCTTGCTACTGAGGGTGTGCAGCGCAAGTTTACAAGGTTAATTCCCAGGATGGTGGGACTGTCATATGCTGAGAGAATGGAGCGGCTGGGCTTGTATACTCTGGAGTTTAGAAGGATGAGTGGGAAACTTATTGAGGGTTTGGACACGCTAGAGGCAGGAAACATGTTCTCGATGTTGGGGGAGTCCAGAACCAGGGGTCACAGTTTAAGAATAAGGGGTAAGCCATTTAGAACGGAGTCATCCCAGGAATTAACCTTGTAAACCTACGCCACACTCCCTCAATAGCAAGAATGTCCTTCCTCAAATTAGGGGACCAAAACTGCACACGATATTCCAGGTGTGGTCTCACTAGGGCCCTAAACAACTGCAGAAGGACCTCTTTGCTCCTATACTCAACTCCTCTTGTTATAACGGAGACAAGGAGACACTTTTTCTCAGAGAGTTGTGAGTCTGAGGAATTCTCTGCCTCAGAGAGTGGTGGAGGCCAGTTCTCTGGATACTTTCAAGAGAGAGCTAGATAGGGCTCTTAAAGATAGCGGAGTCAGGGGATATGGGGAGAAGGCAGCAATGGGGTACTGATTGGGGATGATCAGCCATGGTCACATTGAATGGCACGAAGGGCCGAATGGCCTACTCCTGCACCTATTGTCTATTGTCTATTGACACTACTGTGTTGAACAAATTACAGATAATGATGAGTCAGAGTATAAGAGGGAGATCGATCGTTTGACTGAATGGTGCCAGAACACCAAACCTTGCTCTCAACATCAGTAAAACCAAGGAACTGATTGTTGACTTCTAAGAGGAAGGCTGAGGATCCACAAATGTGTTTTCATTGATGGGTCAGGTTGTAGAGAGCCAACAACTTCAGGTTCCTGGGCATGCATATCTCTGAAAATTTGTCTTGGACCAAGTACATTGATGTAATCATTAAGAAATCTCATCTATACCTCTTCTTCCTTTGATGAGATTCAGTATGTTGATGAATACCATCAGCACAGGGACAGGGATCTCTTCAGGTGTAGAGAGTATACAGACTGGTTGCATTATAGACTGGTTCAGCAATTTGAATGCTCAGGAATGAAGGAGATTACAAAAAGTGATGAACACTGCCCAGTCCATCATGGGTACTGACCTCCCCATCATTGAAGGGATCTACAGAGGTGCTGCCTCGTAAAGGCAGCCAACATCATCAAGCACTCACACCACCCTACCCATGCTCTTATTTCACTCCTGCTATTAAAAATGTTATAGGAGCCTGAAAACTGTAATGTCTAGGTTCAGAAACAGTTTCTACCAAACTACCATTAGGCTATTGAAAGCTATGAACTCTAACTGAGGTCCAAACTACGAACTACCTTGATTACACTGACTTAGAGCTTTGTTATGTTTTTTGCACAAATTGCATTTATTGTTATTTATTTGACTTCCTTTTTCATGCTTATTTATTATATTATCTATTGAGTGCTGTTTCCAAACCTGTTGTGCTGCTGCAAGTAAGAATTTCATTGTTCCACTGTCCATTGTAAGTCACTGTTATAAGTATCCGTAGTACAGAGATATACCGTGACAAGTCTGATCCCAGAGACAGAGTAAGTACACAGTGGAAATGAGAGGATGATTCAAATATCACAATGATACCACAAGGAGTGGAATTCTACGCTTCATGTTTTGCTGCATGAGTAATGTTTGTTGTTCAGAAATCAATAAATCAATGCAATTTGATGAATCTCAGAAGGGTAAACTTACATGATGTTCAAAGAACGTAATTGCACAACTGCATTTGTATATTTCTTATGACAAAACTTTGTGGGTGCAGTAAGACTGGACTTTCATGGTCAAACTATGATGTTACATAAGTAATTTGCCCATTGAGATGCCCAAAGTCCTGGAGGTTTAAAGGACTGGCTGCAATTTCAAATATGAGTATTTTGTGATCAAGTGAAACAATGACATTTTGTTGACATAAGGAACTGTAGATGTCGGAATCGTGAACAGAACAATAAGTGCTGAAAGAACGCAATGGGTCAGGCAACCTCTGTGGAGGAAATGGACAGATAACATTTCAGACTGAAAAAAGGTCCCAATCCTAAATATTGTCTGCCATTTTTCTAATGCTTCCTAAGAGATTCATTGGATCAAGAGGGGTTTATTAAGTGCCCTTCTGACCTCATTGATTATTCCTGCTAATCTGAATTATTTTGGCGCCAGATATCCATGAATGTTCTTTGCTGGGTCATTTAATAAGGACTTGCGAGGGATGTAAATGGGAAGGGCAGTTTCTGAGATAATTTCAAAATGTAGAAGCTGTGCTTAAAAAGTGAAGGCAGTGAGTAATAACATTCATATTTTTCCAAGGCTTCACCACAATGATAAATGGATTTATTCAGTTAGCTCCTCTTTTCTATGTAAGCCCTTGTTGCAGTGTCTGACTGAGATTGAGAACTGAATTGGAAACTTCAGCCTGCTGTTCCTTGGCAAATAAATCTGAGTCCACTTCAAGCTGCAAAATCTTCTCAAAAATTATTCTCGGTTGCAATGTGGGTGCGTTGTAAAGGTGGAATTAATCATTTATTTCACGCAGATTAATGGTTATCGGTATGGGATTGTGGTGGATTAAATTACCCTACAAACCAGAGAATGTCGAGAAAGAGTGTGCGGAAAAGGGAGGATGCTTTGGGACACGTGAGAATCTTTGCAGGGTCATGCACTGTTACACAGCATGGCGGAAAAGGGGTTGCTTCTGGGGAAGTCTTCAGTGGCCTCCTATATTCTGAGCTATCAGCTTCTTCTTCCTGATATATATATTCACCTGCTGCCTTTTAGCCATTGATCCTCTCTTTGTTAGATCTCAGCACACAATGACCCAGTATGTCTAGGAAGGAACTGCAGATGATGGTTTTAAACCAAAGATAGACACAAACGGCTGAAGTAACTCAGCAGGACAGGCAGCATCTCTAGAGGGATGCTGCCTGTCCTGTTGAGTTACTCCAGCCTTTTGTATCTATGACTGAGTAGGCCTAATGGCCAAATGATGCAGTGCACAACAGGCCAGTGCCACCAGTAGGGTGTAGGCTGGAAATTCTTACTTGGGACACCCTGTTGTGCCCATCTCCAGTATCCTGCTATCTGTCTGGCTGTGACTGTAGCATTGTTCAGCTGCATGTGAGGAGAATGGCAGCTATCCGATCTATTGAAAATCTTATGTCACAACACAAACTTCATATTTGGTAAAATAATTGAAGGGAAAGGAAATTATAAGTGCTCAGTGCATAAACAATTTGCAGAGAAAATGTGAATGTGCAGAGTGGTGTAGGTTTGCTGTGATAGGCTCTTTCTATTATTTTTGAGCCTTAAGTATCAGTAAAAACTGGTTCTACTGTAAATAAACAAAGCACTGACAATTTTCATTTAAATGTAGCTGAACATTTTTAAACATTATGCTGAGGATGAAGTTTGATTGTCGCATCTCTAGTTATTTATTCTCTAGAAATACCTCTCGTCACCAATAAATAAGGCACATAAATTCAACTCGGACGTTGAAAGAAGATGGGGCAGTAACTGAACAATGGGGTGGCAGTGGGTAGCGAAAAGGTTAGCTAAGATCCGTTTTGATTTAATTAATAAAACAGGATTGTAAAGCATAAGCACTTTATCCACTTAAAATTGGTTGCTTAAGTATGAAAATCAGCATTCTATATTATTCATTGGATACAAGTAAAGGGGCATGATAGTGTAATGGTTATATTAATGCACCAGCAACTTGGAATAATTGATATAGAGACATCAGTTAAAATTATACTGATACTGCTGGAAAACTTAGATCCTGGTAGTTAAATAAAAGTTTGGAATTAGAATGCTCCCTCAGTAATGATAACTAAGAAACCCCTGGATGGCAGTAAACCAAATCTGGATCACTTATGTCCTTCAGGGAAGAAACCTTGGACTACTTGTGACTCCAATGCAATTGACAATCTAGGGGTAAGTAGGGAATTAGAATGTATATCATTAACATCAGAGACATCCACATTCACTGAACAAATTAAAAATAGCTATTATTGAAGTGGTGTCTCCAAAAATGTGCTTTGTTTGGGTTTGGCAGGAACTTGCAGACCTATATAGGAGAAAAAGTGCTGGAGTTACTTAGCGGGTCAGGCAGCATCTCTGGAGAACATGGATAGGTAACGTACTGGGTCGGGCGACTTCTTCAGATTTGATATTGCTTCAGAATGACCCTAAATGTTCTTGAATCAATATTTTACAGGATGTACCTTTAACAACTTGAAAGGAGGCAGAAAACATGAGCAAATTAATTAACTGAACTCAGTTGGACACTTATTAATATGTCTTGTTGCTGGTGAACATATAATATAAATGCATAGATAATCCAGTAATTTTAACAAGAGCTGTTCAGGTCTGTATTATTTGCTAAACTATTATGCTAAATGGTATAGCATAGAACATATTGAGTATAGAAGCTGGGATGTAATGTTAAAATTGTACAAGGCATTGGTGAGACCAAATCTGGAGTATGGTGTACAATTTTGGTCGCCCAATTATAGGAAGGATGTCAACAAAATAGAGAGAGTACAGAGGAGATTTACTAGAATGTTGCCTGGGTTTCAACAACTAAGTTACAGAGATAGGTTGAATAAGTTAGGTCTTTATTCTCTGGAGCGCAGAAGGTTAAGGGGGGACTTGATAGAGGTCTTTAAAATGATGAGAGGGATAGACAGAGTTGATGTGATCAAGCTTTTCCCTTTGAGAATAGGGAAGATTCAAACAAGAGGACATGACTTCAGAATTAAGGGACAGAAGTTTAGGGGTTACATGAGGGGGAACTTCTTTACTCAGAGAGTGGTAGCGGTGTGGAATGAGCTTCCAGTGGAAGTGGTGGCGGCAGGTTCGTTGGTATCATTTAAGAATAAATTGGATAGGCATATGGATGAGAAGGGAATGGAGGGTTATGGTATGAGTGCAGGCAGGTGGGACTAAGGGAAAAAAATTGTTCGGCGCGGACTTGTAGGGCCGAGATGGCCTGTTTCCGTGCTGTAATTGTTATATGGTTATATGGTTATAGTATAAGGCATTGAATAGTACAGTACAGGGACAAGAGCTTCGGCCCACCATGTATGTACCAAACATGATGCCTTGACCAACCCTTATCTGCCTGCACATAATTTATATCCCTCCATTCCCTGCATATCTATGCGCTCATAAAAGTCTCTTAAATACCTCCATTGTAACTGCCTCCACCGCCAACTGAGGCAACACGTTCCAGGCATTCATTACCCTCTGTGTAAAAAGCTTGTCCCACACATCATATATATCATATCTGTATACTTTTAAAATTCTGTGTGTGTGTGGGTGCATGTCATTTTGATTTTACCTTTGATTTTGCCTTTGATTCGTTACTCCGCGAAAACCAGACGCAAAAACGCCGAGATTTTTACCATTTCGCTAGCGATTTTACTTTTACATTCGCATATCCACTCCTCATTACATTTGGTCATTTTTCTGTACACATTTTCAATAAAATCCTTCACAAAACATACTGTTTTAAAAAAAAATCAGCATCTCCTGACGTCACAATGCCCACATGCCGACCAATCCAGGCCTACCTGCCTCCAGTATGCCTGCAAGTACGCTCGCGCCACGCCTCCCGCAGCTGGACTCAAACGCGCGCCCGCATGCCCGCTCACTCCAACCACCCCCCCCTCCCCACTCCACCTCTCTCCCCATCCTCCCCTTCCTCTCCCCCTCCTCTCCCCCCCTTCATCCCTCCTTCAACCCCACTCGCCCTCTCCCCCTTCACCCCCACTCGCCCTCGCCCTCTCCCCCTTCACCCCCACTTGTCCTCTCCCCCCAGACAGAGCAGAACACCGGCTGTTGCCAGAACCGCAGCCGCAATTTTCCCGCTGCAATATTTAGTTTTCAGCTTCTGGCAACTGTGCCCGACCAACCTGCGTCAGGGATAGAAGAGATGAGTTGACGGGCGGGCGGGGTAAATGCGTAATGGTCCTTCCTATAGTGAACCCTGCTGCTGCTCACAGTCTCTGGTGGGGCCGCTTTCACAGACTTAACAGTGAGCGGCCACCAGGTTTAACCAGGGCTCTGGGAACTCGGCATTTGATGGGGACGAGGAGGCTTCCAGAGGGAAGGCAGGGACAACTTACAATCCAGCAGCAGTGGCTCCGTTAATGGATTCATTCCACAGTAAGTTCAGTTCGGTAACAACTCCCCCTCTCCTCCCCCCCTCTCTCCACCCTCCCTTCTCCCTCCTCCCTTCTCCACCCCCCCCTTCTCCACCCCTCTCTCCACCCCTCATCCCTTCACTCCTCCCATCCATACCCCTCTCACCCCTCGCCCCCTCTCACACCCTCCCCTCTCACCCCTCCACCCTCTCTTCCCCTCCCTTCCCAACACCTCTCCCCCTCCATTCCCCCCACCTCTCCCCTTCCCTTCCCACCCTCCCTCTCCTCCCCTCCACCCCCTCTCCCTCTGTCTCTTGCCCCTCTCTCTGTCTCTGCCCCTCTCTCTCTGTCTCTGCCCCTTCTCTTTCTGCCCTCACTCTCTAATCCCCCCTCCCCCCCCCTCTCTCTAGAAGCGCCTGCAAGATGGGGGCTAGGCGTCAATAGATAGGGCCGTTATGGGGTAAAAGGAGCAAATTAATAATATTAATATAATATCAAGGGGCTAGTTAGCGTATGTGCCGGGGGGGGGGGGGGTGGTATTTAGTGTGTGTGACGCCGCATGCTGCCCCCCCCCCCCTCCCTGCAACCGCACATTGGGGGAACAGACCCAACGGGTCTGCATTTGGTCTAGTATCTATTAAAACTGTGTGTGTGTGGTGTGGTGTGGTGTGGTGTGGTGTGGTGTGGTGTGGTGTGGTGTGGTGTGGTGTGGTGTGGTGTGGTGTGGTGTGGTGTGGTGTGGTGTGGTGTGGTGTGGTGTGGTGTGGTGTGGTGTGGTGTGGTGTGGTGTGGTGTGGTGTGGTGTGGTGTGGTGTGGTGTGGTGTGGTGTGGTGTGGTGTGGTGTGGTGTGGTGTGGTGTGGGTGTCATTTTGCCTTTGAAACTTATTTCCTCGAAAACCAGATGCAAAAATGCAGAGATTTTTACATATGATTTCAGAAATCCACTCCTCTCTAGATTGGGTCAATTATTTCCCCATATTTTGAATAAAATTGTTCACAAAACATAAAAAAAAATTAAAATCAAACTGCTGCATGAGTCACAGTGCCACCTCACAGATGTCCAATCACAATGGATCTCATTTACATATATGACATCACAATGGGACAGGGGTGGGAGATTGGACCCTTCACGTGGTCCCACTAAAATCAAACTGCTGCATGAGTCACAGTGCCATCTCACAGATCTACAATCATAATGAATCTCATTTACATATGCCATCACAATGGGACAGGTGTGGGAGATTGCAACCTTCACGTGGTCCCACTAAAACCAAACTGCTGCATGAGTTACAATGCCATCTCACAGATGTCCAATCACAATGGATCTCATTTACATATGATATCACAATGGGACAGGGTGGGAGATCTCTCCCCCTCCCTGACATTTAAAAAAATATTAAGGTTGCCCGCCCGCTGACCTCACAATGCCTTTGCACCTGGCCCAACTGCCCGATGGCCCTGCCCGCCCCCCCCCCCCCACCTGGCCCCGCCCGGCCCCGCCCTGTGACCTCACAATATCTTTGCACCTGGCCCAACTGCCCCCAGACAGTTAAAAAAAAATTTGCTGTCTTCATTGACAGCTTAGATCGGACCCAGCCCCAGCCCCCCCCCCCCTCCCCCAAACCACACATTGGAGGAACAGACCCAACGTGCCTGCACTTGGTCTAGTCTCCTTTAAACTCTGCCCTTCTCATTTTAAAGCTATGCCTTCAAGCATTTGATATTTACATCCTGGAAAATAGGTTCTGACTGTCTACCCAATCTATACCTATCATAATTTTATATACTTCTATTGGGTCTCACTGTCATTCCAGAGAAAACAATTCAAGTCTAGTGGATAAGTCGTGCTGATTAATATTATATCTGTTATTTTGTGATGCTGCAGACAAATCATTCCGAATAGGGCTGTTTTTTCTTTTAATCTGCCATATTACATTTTGTGTCATATGGTTTTTTTTAATTAAGAGCAGAGCATAATACTAATATGTTGTGGTCAGCCACATTTCATTTGCTTATAAACGCAGCAGGTAATCTAGCTGATAGCAAATGCCAAACTCGAATTAACCTTCGGAGGGAGATGGGGCTAAAAATAAAGAAAGCTTCTGGAATAGAACTGAAATCACAGGAGTATTCATTATTTGGTACATTGAGCATTGCCATTTTACGAAGTTTGTTTTCTATCTATTTTGGGTAATCTTTAGTAATAATAACAAACAATTAAATATAATGTGTATTATTAATCATAAAATGGCTGAATGCCTCAAGTTAAAAAAAAATCAGGATACATTTTTGGCATATATTTACTGAGCTAAATTGTAACAGCAATATATTTTTATCTGTTTGGAGGTATTGCTAAGTTTAGGATAAGTAGTACATGTTTGGTAAGACCAGCCTTAGTTTGGGAAGTCTATGGCTGCTGAAATAGAAACTTTAAAGTTTAAGAATAAGTTCTATTTAAGCCAAAGCCCTATTGAACACTGGATGTGCAGTTTCTAAATGAATGAATTAACCAATATTTGCACTTTTCCTCACGCTCTCTTTCTTCCTTTTTCTCTGTTACACACGATACATCACATATTTTTCTATTCTCTATTATCTAGTCTCTCTTTCTCTCTTTCATTTAAAAAAAAAGGAAGATGTACATAAAATGTGACATGCCAATATATATTTGGCACCTGAAAAAAAGGTGCCACATTATTGTACTTACTTCTAATAAATAAATTATTTAAAAAAAAAACAATATTTGCACAACTTAAAGACCTCACGCCAACTCTTATTAACACAAAGTAATAGTTCAAAAGGCAGAACTTCAAAAGTGTTCCAGGATTCTGATATTGCAGAGAGAGTTTATCTGGTCATTACTCCTTCAGAAACAAGATAACATTGCAGCAAAAATGGAAAAAAAGTAAACATTTGCATTAATTTAATAATGCACTTTTTAACTAGTACTTGTAGTAAACATGATCTCAAAGGTATCAAAGGTATCAAAGGTATTTTATTGGTCACATTCACATACACCTAGGTGCAGTGAAGTGAAATGCTTCTTGCTCATTGTTCCAGTAGCATCTTCTAGGTCCTTTCTGCAGTTATTGTGGTTTTATTGGCTCAGAAATAACCCATATATTCTTATACAGATGAAGAATTGGAACAAATAGTGTTAAAAAACTTGGGGAGCAAACTTAAGAAATTATGGACTGCCAATGAATGTGTCATTTCTGGCATCAAAGTTCAAGCAATGGAAGCAATATTTTGTTGTTCTCTAATGATGTGCGCCCAAAACCTCACCTCCTGTCATTAATGCTAAACATGTTATATGATAATAAACAATAGACATCAGGTGCAGGAGTAGGCCATTCGGCCCTTTGAGCCAGCACCGCCATTCAATGTGATCATGGCTGATCATCCCCAATCAGCACCCCGTTCCTGCCTTCTCCCCATATCCCCTGACTCCGCTATTTTTAAGTGCTCTATCTAGCTCTCTCTTGAAAGCATCCAGAGGACCTGCCTCCACCGCCCTCAGAGAATTCCACAGACTCACCACTCTTTGTGAGAAAAAGTGTTTCCTTGTCTAAATGGCTTATTCCTTATTCTTAAACTGTGGCCCCTGGTTCTGGTCTCCCCCAACACCGGGAACATGTTTCCTGCCTCTAGCATGTCCAAGCCCTTAACAATCTTATATGTTTCAATGAGATCCCCTCCCATCCTTCTAAACTCCAGAGTGTACAAGCCCAGCTGCTCCATTCTCTCAGCATATGACAGTCCCGCCATCCCGGGAATTAACCTTGTAAACCTACGCTGCACTCCCTCAATAGCAAGAATGTCCTTCCTCAAATTAGGGGAACAAAACTGCATGCAATACTCCAGGTGTAGTCTCACTATGGCTCTGTACAACTGCAGAAGGACCTCTTTGCTCCTATATTCAATTCCTCTTGTTATAAAGGCCAACATGCCATTCACTTTCTTCACTGCCTGCTGTACCTGCATGCTTACTTTCATATACTGCTGTACAAGGTTCCCCAGATCCCGTTGTACTTCCCCTTTTCCCAACTTGAAGGTTTTGTATCTTAATGCAAGGAGCATTCGTAATAAGGTGGATGTTTAATGTGCAGATAGTTATTAATGAATATGATATAGTTGGGATCATGGAGACATGGCTCCAGGGTGACCAAGGCTGGGAACTGGACATCCAGGGATATTCAATATTCAGGAGGGATAGACAGAAAGGAAAAGGAGGCGGGGTAGCGTTGCTGGTTAGAGAGGAGATTAACGCAATAGAAAGGAAGGACATTAGCTTGGAGGATGTGGAATCGATATGGGTAGAGCTGCGAAACACTAAGGGGCAGAAAACGCTAGTGGGAGTTGTGTACAGGGCACCTAACAGTAGTAGTGGAGTTGGGGATGGCATCAAACAGGAAATTAGAAATGCGTGCAACAAAGGTAAACCAATTATAATGGGTGACTTCAATCTACATATAGATTGGGTGAATCAAATTGGCAGGGGTGCTGAGGAAGAGGATTTCTTGGAATGTATGCGGAATAGTTTTCTAACCAACATGTAGAGGAACCAACGAGAGAGCAGGCTATTCTAGACTGGGTATTGAGTAATGAGGAAGGGTTAGTTAGCAGTCTTGTTGTGCGTGGCCCCTTGGGCAAGAGTGACCATAATATGGTTGAGTTCTTCATTAGGATGGAGAGTGACATTGTTAATTCAGAAACAAGGGTCCTGAACTTAAAGAAAGGTGACGTTGAGGGTATGAGACGTGAATTGGCCAAGATAGACTAGCAATTGATTCTTAAAGGGTTGACGGTGGATATGCAATGGAAGGCACTTAAAAACTGCATGGGTGAACTACAACAATTGTTCATCCCAGTTTGGCAAAAGAATAAATCAGGGAAGGTAGTGCATCCGTGGATTACAAGGAAAATCAGGGATAGTATCAAAACAAAAGATGAAGCGTACAAATTAGCCATAAAAAGCAGCCTACCAGAGGACTGGGAGAAATTCAGAGTCCAGCAGAGGAGGACAAAAGGCTTAATTAAAAAAGGGAAAATAGATTATGAAAGAAAACTGGCAGGGAACATAAAAACTGACTGCAAAAGTTTTTATAGATATGTGAAGAGGAAAAGATTAGTTAAAACAAATGTAGGTCCCTTGCAGTCAGAAACAGGCAAATTGATCATGGGGAACAAGGACATGGCAGACCAATTGAATAACTACTTTGGTTCTGTCTTCATTAAGGAAGACATAAATAATCTGCTGGAAATAAGCAAGGGACCGGGGGTTAAATGAGATGGAGGAACTGAGTGAAATGATGCTAGGAGGCTGCAAGGATGCTAGGAGGCTGCAAGGTGACTTGGATAGGTTGGGTGGGTGGGAAAATGCATGGCAGATGCAGTATAATGTGGGTAAATGTGAGGTTATCCACTTTGGTGGCAAAAACAGGAAAGTAGACTTTTATCTGAATGGTGGCCGATTAGGAAAAGGGGAGATGCAACGAGACCTGGGTGTCATGGTACACCAGTCATTGAAAGTAGGAATGCAGGTGCAGCAGGCAGGGAAGAAAGCGAATGGTATGTTAGCATTCACAGCAAAAGGATTTGAGTATAAGAGCAGGGAGGTTCTACTGCAGTTGTACAGGGTCTTGGTGAGACCACACCTGGAGTATTGCGTACAGTTTTGGTCTCCTAATCTGAGGAAAGACATTCTTGCCATAGAGGGAGTACAGAGAAGGTTCACCAGACTGATTCCTGGGATGGCAGGACTTTTATATGAAGAAAGACTGGATAGACTCGGCTTGTACACGATAGAATTTAGAAGATTGAGAGGGGATCTTATAGAAACTTATAAAATTCTTAAGGGGTTGGACAGGCTAGATGCAGGAAGATTATTCCCGATGTTGGGGAAGTCCAGAACTAGGGGTCACAGTTTAAGGATAAGAGGGAAGTCTTTTAGGACCGAGATGAGAAAATCATTTTTTACACAGAGAGTGGTGAATCTGTGGAATTCTCTGCCACAGAAGGTAGTTGAGGCCAGTTCATTGGCTATATTTAAGAGGGAGTTAGATGTGGCCCTTGTGGCTAAAGGGATCAGGGGGTATAGAGAGAAGGCAGGGATGGTATACTGAGTTGGATGATCAGCCATGATCATATCGAATGGCGGTGCAGGCTCAAAGGGCCGAATGGCCTACTGCACCTATTTTCTATGTTGCTATGTTTCTATGTTTCTATGGTGTGCTGGCAGCTCAGTCACTCAGGCCTGGTGGGCTGGCAGCTCAGTCACTCAGGCCTTGTGGGCTGGGAGCTCAGTCACTCAGGCCTGGTGGGCTGGCAGCTCAGTCACTCAGGCCTGGTGGGCTGGCAGCTCAGTCACTCAGGCCTGGTGGGCTGGCAGCTCAGTCACTCAGGCCTGGTGGGCTGGCAGCTCAGTCACTCAGGCCTGGTGGGCTGGCAGCTCAGTCACTCAGGCTGGTGGGCTGGCAGCTCAGTCACTCAGGCCTGGTGGGCTGGCAGCTCAGTCACTCAGGCCTGGTGGGCTGGCAGCTCAGTCACTCAGGCCTGGTGGGCTGGCAGCTCAGTCACTTAGGCCAGGTGGGCTGGCAGCTCAGTCACTCAGGCCCGGTGGGCTGGCAGCTCAGTCACTCAGGCCCGGTGGGCTGGCAGCTCAGTCACTCAAGGCTAGTGGGCTGGCAGCTTAGAAAATGCCAGAAGTTCTGCCCAAAACAGGTGAGAGACTCTGTGAGAGAGAAGGGGGAGAGGGTGGAGAATCAATTTTAGACATTTGTCATCTTTTTCTTCAGATCACAGCAATGAAGGAGGAAAGTCTATCCTGGCATTTTCATTTTATTTCAAATTCCATTGCAATTTCAAGCACAGGGCAGGCCAAACAGCTCATTGCATTTTCATTTCATTTCTATTTCTATTGCAGTTTCAAGCACAGGGCAGGCCAAACAGCTTATTGCATTTTCATTTCATTTCCATTTCCATTGCAGTTTCAATCACAGGACAGGCCAAACAGCTTATTGCATTTTTGTTTCATTTCCATTTCCATTGCAGTTTCAAGCACGGGGCAGGCCAAACAACTCATTGCATTTTCATTTCATTTCCATTGCATTTTCAAGCACAGGGCATGCCAAACAACTCATTGAATTTTCATTAAAGGCTAACAAATCATTTATTGCAAGTACATTGCAGACTCACAGTTCAGTTGATTCTCAGCTTAGAATCACATTTGTGGACTCTGCCTTGCGATCTTCCAGATTGACAGACTCACGTCCAGTCATCCGGGGTTTTATAGTCCTGCCCCTCTCCAGAAGGGGCGTCACCTTCATCATGGTTATTGACAGACGAGAGGACCAATCAGCTGATCTCAAGATTTTTTAAACACTCAAAACCTTTTTTATTTTTCATCTATCGGAAAAAATCCTCAGGGCTGCCTCAGCGGAGGAGGACTGTGAGTAAGATAGCCAAAAATCATAGCAATATAGGGTAGCGTTTTTCTAAAATCAATATACAGCGCAGACAAGAAGTGTTCAAGATGAGACTTTTAGTTATATAGATATCATAGGTTAGCAGGCACAATGAGCCTAATGCGTAACTGCACCATGGATCCCTCGCTTGTGTGACTTAAAATGAATGCTAGTTCCTTTATGGTTGGTTGGTGGATCAATTGCGTGGAGGATTATTTGGAGTAGGATACTGTTTGGAGTTTACAGATCATGTGTAGTTTGTGAAGGCTATGGGGAGTCACGTCATAGGAGAAATAATTGTTTTCACTTCATTCAACAAAACCCAATTATTCAGATCTGTTTAATTTGGTTGTCATCTCACTGGGAGGGGATGTTAATGGGTGATCATTTCACCAAGCTCTATTCAGCATTATTTATTATACTTCAAACTCTAGCATCAAGATGGGTTATCAAACAATTCATGAATAGCTCCAGGGACTTCCATTTAGTACACTGTCGTGAAAGGTGCACATCTGGATCATCTATCCTACTCCCATTTCTAAGCACAACATTCCTTCTTCATCATTGGATTTAGATCCTGGAAATCTCTAATTGGTACAATAAAGATGGATATATCTATCAATTCATGAAATGCCATCAGCTCCAGGGACTTCCATTCAGTAAACTTTCATGATAGCAACACATCTAGATAATCTATCCTACTATTATCCATCATTGGGGTGCAATCAACATCGGGAATTCATTAATTAAGGAAAATTCTTTGTTGTTTTTGCTATTGTCACTCATGACACAAGCTCATCTTGTAAGATTTCACAAATGTTGATATTGGCTGCACATTTGAATCTTTAGAATACATTGTTTAAATAAACTTATATTAATAAAACACATGATGATGTCTCAAACCATTTTACAGTCCATTAAGTAATGAGTTAGATTGAGCTCTAGAGGCTAGTGGAATCAAGGGATATGGGGAGAAGGCAGGCACGGGTTATTGATTGGGGATGATCAGCCATGATCACAATGAATGGCTGTGCTGGCTCGAAGGGCTGAATGGCCTCCTCCTGCACCTATTTTTTATGTTTCTAAATACTTCCAAAGTACAGTCAATTTTCCAACCAAGAAAATGTGGCTGCCAATTTGCACAGAAAATGGATGTAGAAATTAGTTTAGTTTGTTAGTTTATGATTGTCATGTGTACTGACGTACAGTGAAAAGCTTTTTTGTTGCAAGTTATCCAGTCAAACAAAAGACTATAGACTATACATGGTTATGATTGAGCCATCCACAGTGTACAGGCTAAAGGGAATAACGTACAGTGCAAGATAAAGTGCAGTAAATTCCGATTAAAGATAGTCCAAGGGTCACCAATGGTGGACAAATATCAAATATCAATGTGACAATGACTGGCTAATTGATTAATGGTAGAGATTAAGAAATAAAGGGTGAAACCAACATGGTATGGAATCAATCACATCTACCTGAGGGAATAGATGGTACTTCCTACATAACTGTATGGCAGCACGGTGGCTTAGCGGTAGAAGTACTGCCTTACAGCATCAGAGACCTGGGTTCGATCCTGACTACGGGTGCTGTCTGTATGCAGTTTGTACGTTCTCCCCGTGACCTCTGTGGCTTTTTCTCCGAGATCTTCAGTTTCCTCCCACACTCCAAAGAAGTACAGGTTTGTAGGTTAATTGGCTTGGTGTAAGTGTAAAAATTGTCCATAGTGTAGTGTGCGGGGATCGCTGGTCGGTGCAGACTCGGTGGGCTGAAGGGCCTGTTTCCATGCCGTACCTCTAAAAAACCCCCAGCATTTTCTCCATTCTGCTTTGAAGTGTCACCTAAGTTTGGACTCAAGTATTAAAAGAATTAAACCAACACATCAAGAAAATTAAACCAACAACCCACTGTGTAAGAGTCATGACTTCCACCAACAGGATTGCACAAAACCAATTACAAATGCTGTGATTACAAGAGCTCGTCAGAAGCCAGGTATTCTGTCGTGAATGATTCATCCACTGACTACTTACAGTAAAAGCCACTCCACAAAACACAAACCTAAAGTGTGATGGAAATCACTCCATCTAGTTTAGTTTAGTGTTTATTTTGTTTGTTTATTATTGTCAAATGTGTATAGTGATCAGCTTTTTGTTGCATGCTATCCAGTCAGCGAAAAGACTACATGATTACAGACAAATTCTGCACAGTTGAGGGAATTAATACCTCTTTAACTGTTCCAATGGTCAGAGACTCATTGAGTTTCATTTAATTTAATTACCTGTTGAGAAGACCACATACAATCCAGCAAGATCAGAGCCATGGCACAATGGGCTAAGTGTTCGGCTGGCAACCGGAAGGTAGCTGGTTCGAATCCCGCTTGGAGTGCATACTGTCGTTGTGTCCTTGGGCAAGACACTTCACCCACCTTTGCCTGTGTGTGTGGATGTAATTATGTGAAGCACTTTGGGGTCAATGCAAGTTGACTAAAAATGTGCTATATAAATAAAGAAATTTAATTTAAATTTAATTTTACTCAAGTGGTGTTTCCATGTAATTTTAGATCTTTGTTTTCCTTTGGTCAGCCATCTGAAACCTATCTGGATTCTTAATAGTTTTCAGAACGATATCGGGCAATGTCACTGACCTGTTGCCTTCTCTGCACTCATTAGAGTTGTTCAATTTAGTTTAGAGTTTAAAGAGAAATAATAATACATAATAAATAATAATAAATACTACAGGGCCTTTGGTCCATCAAGTCCACACTGACTAGGAATCCCTGTACACTAGCACAATCCTACACACTAGGGACAATTTGCTCTCTTTACCAAAGCCAATTAGCCTACAAACTTGTATGTTTTGGAGTGTCGGAAGAATGTGGAGAACCTGGGGAAAACCCACGCGGTCAAGGGGAGAACGTACCAACTCCCATAGACAGCAGCCATAGAACAGGATCAAACTTGGGTCTCTGGTGCTGTAAGGCAACAACTATACCGCTGTGAAACCATGCTGCCCTTCTTGGATTTCTTCTGAGATTTTGATCAACTGCCCCCCAGAGTGAAGCTATTGGCATCCTTACTCCCAATAGCTTCTCAGATGTTCCTGTCAGGTGACAGGCATATCTCAGAACAAAGGAATAGCAAAAACCATTACACACTGACTGAAGCAAGTTTCCAATTCATGTTTTCTAATGACAGAGGGAGGCCATTTTACCCATCTCTGCCAGCATTTGAAGCAATCTCGTATGATTATCAACTCCCCACTTACCTAACTAGGACTAATTTATTGAAGCCAATTAACCTACCAAGCAGTAAGTTATTGGTTTGATTGAAGAAACCAGAACACCTGCTGGAAACACATTCTGTCACAGGGAGAACATTTAAATTCCAGACAGAGGGCATTGGAGCTCAGGATTGAATCCTGCTTGCTGTAGCTTTGAGGCAGAAGCACAATCTGCAGTGCCGCTATGCCAACTGTATTCTCCCTGTATATTGTTCCGATGATCCTTTAGTGCATGTCCAGCACTGAATTGCTTCTTCTGCAGAGTAAAATACTCTATAACTTCATTCAGTATATGAAGAAATATGCAGAACTGCAATCAGGTTTCATGGTAAACAGTGATATCAATGCAATAAGGGATTGCACCTTTCTTCAAACCATTAATTTGACTTTGAATAACCTAGAGATCTTTGAAGAGGTATTTACAAAGATTTTGCAATGTCTGCTTCATAGTCAGGATCCCATATTGCGAATTTAGACATTGCAGGCCAATGTGTTTTATAAAATTAACAGGCAGCAGCACATCCTGTGGAGCGAGAGAACATCTGTACCCAGATTCCTAACACGTAATCTAGGCCTGCAATGCCCAGCATCTAGAGTGCTAATTTGTAAAGTCCACTCAGTAAAGTAGACTTGGAATACAGAACGTGTTACCCTTTGGAAATTACACCCTTGGATATCTTTTGAAACACTTTCTAAAGGCATTAGTCTGATTCTTTGACTATAAGCTTTGAATTTTATGATTAAAATACACAAAATGTGTGAACCTGAGGGAATGAATTACACCCTTTGAATTATTTGATTAAAAAAATGTGGCAGTCTGTGTGTGGATTATAGATTTGAATCTTTTGATTAATACAGATCAAGGGCTCCATTTCATATATTTTGCTATGATGTTAAAGAACGTTCATTCCTTATTCATTGGGGTATTGTGGTGGTTGTAGTCCTGTGCATGTAATCCAAATGGCTGGAATAATAATTCAGAAGATCCTGAGTTCAAATCCCATTCTGCAGTTCAAACATTTCAATTCTAATAAGAAAATTGTTTGGTAAAAGTTAGCATGAGGCTGTTGAAAAATAACAATGTCCTTTAGGAATGGGAAACTGCAGTATTACCTGGTTTGATCTACTCTGAAGCAGTGTAACTAGTTATTTAGTTGTTTCAAGCTGCTGCACAGAAAGTGATCAAGTATCACAGGACAAGCAGCGGCAGTGTGCGTTCAGGTTAATTATAAAAGTATTCTAAGCAAACTATTTTTGCACAATAACTGGAGCTTGGGCTTAAAGTAGTCAGCAACTGATCATTATGTTAAACTGAGTCAGCTATCTCAAATAAATTATTTTGGATTACAATACATATTAGGAATGATCTGTGGATGGTTATAGACAATAGGTGCAGGAATAAGCCATTCGGTCCTTCGAGCCAACATCGCCGTTCACTATGTTCATGGCTGATCATCCACATTCAGTACCCTGTTCCTGCCTTCTCACCATTTCCCCTGAGAGATATCCCCATATCTTTAAGAGCTCTATCTAACTCTCTCTTGAAAGCATCCAGAGAATTGGCCTCCACTGCCTTCTGAGGCAGAGAATTCCACAGATTCACAACTCTCTGGGTGAACACGTTTTTCCTCATCTCTATTCATAATGGCCTACCCCTTATTCTTAAGCTTTGGCTCCTGGACTCCCCCAATATCGGGAACATGTTTCCTGCCTCTAGCATCTCTAATCCCTTAATAATCTTATATGTTTGAATAAGATTGTAAGTTATGTAAGAGAGAGTCATGTGCTGATCTGAGAGTGTTAATCTGAAGAGAGATCAGGTCAAACTCAAACTGGAAAGAAAGTTATAAAATAACGCAATTATGTTAATGAGGAAGAGAAAGGATTACCAATGCATTCAAAAGGAATTTGATAGACTTAGTAGGAGGACAGGCATGATGAGTTGCCTCTGGAAAAAATACACTTGCAGATGTGTATGTGTTAATGTTGATGAGGAAAAATGAAACAGATTGAGTGATTCCAGCCAGAGAACTGAAGGCTACAGAGTCATAGTCTGAATCTATCTGCAATTGATAGCCCTAGTTTCTTTACTCAGAATAATATGGCACAGAAAAGGGCACTTTGATCCACCATGTCCCTACTGCTTTAAACTTTAGTGATACGGCATGGAAACATGCCCTTCAGCTCACTGATTCCACACCAGCGATCACCCCGTACACTAACACTATCCTACACTCCAGGGGCAGTTTTACAAATTTTACCAAAGCCAATTAACCTACAAACCAGTACGTCTTTAGCGTGTGGGAGGTATCTGTTGCACCTGGAAAAAAAACACAAGGTCACAGGAAAACATACAAACTCCTTATAAACAGCACCCGTAGTCATGATTTATCCTGGATCTCGGGTGCTGTAAGGCAGCAACCCTACCGCTGTGCCACCGTTCCGCCCTATCCATTTTCCCCACATGTAATCTGTAGAGCTTGAAACTTCATGCAATGGAAGGCTTATCGAAACAGTTCATAAATGTGAGAGAGTTCCTGCCTCCACTACCCCCTCAGGCTGTATAGTGCAGATACAACCATCCTTAAGGTGAAATAATTATTCCACAAATTATTTTAATATCTCTTATCCCGCTTCTTCTTCTTGTCGAGTCTGCACATAAGATTAGAAGTTGTTCAGCCAGAACTGAACACACTTCTCGCCATCTGCATGCAATGGTGTCTGTCTTGCGCTACTTGTGCGTGGTGGTGGAAAGATTAGTGGAAACGGGGCCGCGACGTGAACGCTCTTTCCTTGACCCCTCTTATCCCGCTGAGGGGAAAAGATTCTTAACCCTTCTATGTCTCCTCGTGATTTTCTATATCTCAACCGAATCCTCCTTTCATTTTGAAAGGAAGAATAGCATCTCCAGCCTGTCCTCATTATTGAAACATTTCATCTCAGGCCAAACACTGACAAATCTCATCTGGATCCTCCAGTGCAAACATATCCTCCCTATAAAGTGATCAGAACTGTGCAAGGTACTCCAGCTGTGGCCTAACCAGTAATTTATATAGTTGTACCATGACCTCTCTGGTCTTGTATTCAGTACCTCGGCTCACAAAGGTCAGCATCCTTTATGCTTGTTTCATAACCTTATCTATGTCCTGCTGTCTTCAGGGATACTTGGACGGACACCAAGGTCCTTCCGTTCTTCATTACTTCTTAGGATCCTACCATATATACCTCTTTGTTGACTCTCAGACTATCCTTGATCAGACTTTACTGGCTTTACCTTGCACTAAATTTAATTCCCTTAGCAATCCAATTTCCCTCTGGGGATGAATAAAATTCTATCATATCGGATCATATTGTATTGTATTTATCTGTACACTGTAAATGGATCGACTGTAATCATGTATTGTCTTTCAGCTGGTACACAAAAAAGCTGGAGAAACTCAGCGGGTGCAGCAGCATCTATGGAGCGAAGGAAATAGGCAACGTTTCGGGCCGAAACCCTTCTTCAGACTGATCGGGGGTGGGGGTGCGGGGAGAAGAAAGGAAAAAGGAGGAGGAGCCCGAAGGATGGGGGATGGGAGGAGACAGCAGGAGGGCAGAGGAAGGGGAGGCGACAGCAAGGACTAACAAAATTGGGAGAATTCAATGTTCAGCTGACTGGTTAGCATGTAACAAAAGCTTTTCACCGCACCTTGGTACATGTGACAATAAACTAAACTGAACTGATATATTCTGTATCACCTCACCTCTCTTGTTCCCCCCAAACCCTCATGTTTTCAGGGTTACATTCCATCTACCATTTCTCTGTCCATCTGATTAGCTGATCTATACTGTTCTGAAGCCAAAGGTACCCTTCTCCGATCAATACCATTTTTTTTGTGTGTCATCTGCAAACTTGCTACTTGTTCCACCTACATTCACAATCACATCTTTATGTACAGGTATGTAACAAACAATAAACACGTCTGTGCTGATCCCTGCAGCACAAATCTGATTACAGCCTTCCAATTACAAAAAACAACCTTTAAACTACACTCTCTATCCCCGATCCAAGCAACTTTCAGATCCAATTTGTCAAGTCAGCCTTAATCCATTTATTCTTGCCTTTTGGGTCAATCTTCCTTGTAGGTCCTTGTCAAAGGACCTACTGAAGTTCACTCTACACTCATTAACTCCACTGCACTCAGTGATGGGTTTAGTCAGCATTTTTGAAAAATTCAACCAGGTTAGTCTACTGGGATTACTACAATAAAAAGACAGCATGATTATCCTCCACATCTGGGTCTTCATTTGCAGTTTATACTGAAGTTTTGTTTAGTTTAATATAGTTTATTGTCACAGGAACTGAGGTACAGTGATATCCAATCAGCGGAAAGACTACACATGATTACAATCAGTCTGAAGAAGGGCCTCGACCCGAAACATCACCCATTCCTTCTCTCCAGAGATGCTGCCTGTCCCGCTGAGTTACTCCAGCATTTTGTGTCTACCTACAATTACAACCAAGCTGTTCACAATGTACAGGCCCAGGATAAAGGGAATAATGCTTATTGCAAGATAAAGTCCAGTAAAGTCCAGTGATGGTTCGAGGGTCTCCAATGTGGCAAGTGGTAGCTCAGGACCGCTTTACAGTTGGTGTTAGGATGGTTCAGTTGCCTGGTAACAGCTGGGAAGAAACTGTTACATCAGCGCCAAATGTGTTAAACTTAGCTTTAGATCTTTGTAGACATTCATGTGCAGATATATCTAATGGATAACTTTATTTAAGGTAACATTTGACATATATCTGAGCAATTCACTGAGAACCTTTACATGTATTAGTGGCTTTAGAAATATCAGACCTTTAAGTTTTGGGTTCTGATGTTAAAAGCCTGGTGACTTGTCAACTGAAAGCAGACATTAGGTAAGATTGACAATTTCTCTGTGCCGTTCATTTTCCTTGCCCCATTGAGTCATCCATACTTACTGACACCAAGTAATTTCTCATAGAACAATGCTGCCAGCCAGTTACTGCAGATGCAGCACAATCAGTGGCTGTAAAAATCACAATGACATTCAATTGCTACTCACAAAGGCATATTTCCTACACTGTTTGATCAATTTTCCAACTCAACCATAAAGCAAACAAGTCAGGTCAGCATCACTTTGTGAGCCATTCAAACTTATCCAAAAGTGGATGTGGGTAGTGAAATGCGCAATCACTGAATGTCTGTTCAATAGAAGACTGTGTCAATTTCACCCTGCCTGTTCATTTCTTCAAATGTAGCATCCAGGCAGCACTAGCTGTGATGTTTATCAGTCAGACATGTCAGTCGGGTGCTGACACTGTGAACAGATGAGAGTATGGTGGGAAGCCTTCTTAAACCAGCTTCCAACTTTTTTATAGAAAGTTGCATTGTGGCAAAGCATGTTCTGGCAGACAATCTACTGATATTGGCCTGGGAACTTGCAGAATGCTGCAGCACAGGAAAAAATGGCTCTGTGATGTGTGGACTCTGCATAGGAAGGGGGGGAGGGGGGGGGGGAGCTGGGATTATGCAACAGTGGGACTGGAGCAGGCAATGGGAGCAGTCAGCCCTTTAGGTATGATTCCAAATTCTATCAAATACTTAGTGTATAATGCTTCATTGCCCCCTCCCATTTCATTGCTGGGAGGCTCAAGGGCCTGTCCCACGAGCATGCGACTCCATGCAGCAAGCGCGACCTAAAGGGCTGGCAAGCGCGACCAAACCAGAAGCGGGAGCTACGTGGAGGTCGAGTGAGTGACACGGCGTCGAAGCCGCTGCGGGCCGGCAGGCCGTTGCCGTGCGGAATTTTTAAACACGGCCAGTTTTTCGGAGCCCCGCGCGATGTCGGGACCAGCTCCGCACAACTCCATATGGCTCCGGCGATCGAAGTGGGACCGGCCCCGCGAGGCCATACGGCTCAAGTGAACACGTTATGTCGCGCTTGCCGCATGCAGGCGCATGCTGGTGGGACCGGCCCTTTAGGTCACGCTTGCCGCATGGAGTCGCATGCTAGTGGGACAGGCCCTTCACATTCACAACTTAAATACATACCACCAGCGACTCAGCTACATCACCCAATCACATTGAAACTTAGTTACATGCATATTGAATTTTGTCTTGCGGAACTGTGGCAAACAACCAAACTAGTCACAACTAAGCAGTAGAGGCCTACCTACAATCCTGGATTTCATGATGTGGAAGTGAGAGCCATCATTTGAACACTTGTTGCTGAATCCATTGGGAGAAATTAAGGTGGAAATACCAAGGATGACATCCCCATTGCTCATCCTTTGTACCTGTAATATTTTAATGTGTAGGTTGTTCTAATCTCCATGATGTAAATAGTGTACATCCTTGAGATCCTTCCCGCCCCCCCCTCCCACTTCACTTTATTTTAGTTTAGAAATACAGTACGGAAACAAGCCCTTTGGCCTACCGAGTCTGTGCCAACCAGCCGTCCCTGCACACTAACACTATCCCACCTATCCTTAATTATCCTTATACCAAGCCAATTAGCCTACTAACCTGTACTTCTTTGGAGTGTGGGAGAAAACCGGAGCACTCGGAGAAAACCCACATAGGTTACGGGCAGAACATACAAACTCCGTACAGACAGCACCCCAGGTCAGGATCAAAACTGGGTCTCTGGTGCTGTAAGTCAGCAACCCATACCACTACATCACCATTCTGCTAAAACTTGCAGCAACTTAATTTATTTCTCTTCATGCCATAAATTCAAGAGTTTCAATGTGGATAGGAAGTGGAAGAAGAGAGTAATGGTAATGATTGCAACTACATCACATGCCCAGCACAGACTCTGATACTGATAGTTCATAGGATAGCACAGAGGCAGAAGTAGTGTATTTTGGCACAATAATCTGGCCAGAGGAGGAAGGCAGCCAAGGTCTGTAATATAATGATCGAGTAAGAGTTTTGATGGAGCAATCTAATGATGAAGGCTGACCAGTCGGTAGAATGCAAAACCTGTTGGAAAGTCTATGCTTGCTCTTAAGGGGCATAGACAAGCGGGGTCTGGAGATGGTCCTTTCTGTTGTGAATATGCTCTGGACTTCCATTCACATATTTGTGGAGCCAAGCACAATACAGGGTCTGACGTTCAATGTCATGACTTCCATTGAAGCATGGGGTTAGCCACACAATGACTCACGGTAGATTAGTGTGTGCGAGTTGAGACATCATCATGCTTGTTGTTTACAACATTGACAGGACTTGCCAAGATATCATGGGCATCATACAATCCTTCCAAGAAAAATCTCAAAGACACAGTCTCAAGAATCACGAGTTGGTTCAGGAAGAACGAGTCTCCTGACCTTCCTTAAGAAGGCAAAAATTGCAATTCCACTCCTGTCACTCTGCAAGAGCCCCTTCCATTGGTAATCAGCCACACGTTTGCTCCTTGGCCCAGAGACGCTGAAGATCATCCTCCAAAGCAATCTACAGACGCCTCCACCTTTTCCCACAAGCTGTGCTGGTGCCACTAGGGGAACACTGTCAGGGGTTACTGGAGCAGGTGAAGGCACCCGGAAAGCGAACCATAGGATGATGAAATATTAGATAATTTAGTTTAGGTTTAGTTTATATGTATTATTGTTATGTGTAACATGGTATAGTGAACAGCTTTGTTTTGCACAATATCCAATCAAATCAGATAATACTATACATAAGAATAATCAAGTCAATCTCAAGTACAATACATAGAGCAGAGGGATAAATAAAGAGTGTAGAATATATGTAGGAAAGAACTGCTGGTTTAAATTGAAGGTAGACACAAAATGCTGGAGTAACTCAGCGGGACAGGCAGCATCTCTGGAGAGAAGGAATGGGTGACGTTTCGGGTCGAGACCCTTCTTCAGACTTCAGAGTGTAGAATATATTTCTCAGCAACAGTTCCATAAAGTCCACGGTTCGCAATGGTGTAGAAGTGAATTGAACAATACCCTAGCAGGTACTTATAGCTAACGGAGTATTGGAGTGATGGGGAAAGTAAGGCATGTTTTGAATGAGAGAGCACTGTATATTCTGTACAGCTCACTTGTGTTACCGTATTTAAATTACTGTGTGGAAGTATGGGGCAACACCTACAAAACCACCTTACAATCACTAAGCACACTACAAAAAAGAGCTATTCGTATAGTAAACAATGTAGGATATCATGAACACACCAATATACTGTATTTAAAATTACACACCTTAAAGATTAAGGATCTGGTAGAATTTAAGACTGCACAAATAATTTATAAAGCAAAAAATAAACTGCTACCTGTAAACATACAAAAACTGTTCAAAGACAGAGAGGGGGGTTATAACTTTAGAGGGAAACTAAACTTGAAACAGCATTATGCTCGGACCAATTTAAAAAGTATGTGTATTTCCATTTGTGGGGTGGTTTTGTGGAATGGTCTTGACGAAACGATTAAACAAAGTATGAATATAATGCAATTTAAAAAAATGTACAAAAGATATATCTTTGAAAAGTACAGTAATGAGGAAGGAGAATGTAAATCTCACAGAAGTTAATGGTGCTTGTTCTTTTTGTTCTTTGCTTTTTTTGTTCTTTTTTTCTTAATAGCTTGATTGGAGTAGTTTTATTTGAATTGTCTGTTTAGTTTATTTTATTGAATTTTGCATTTGTTAATGGTGAAGAATGGTGGTAGGACTTGACAAGCATAGGCTTCTTCCTATCCCTTTTCGAACGAGTCTAATGTGTATTATGTTGAAATTGGCTTTTGATTTTTTAATTTATATGTACATATATGTTATGTATATGTGTATGTGTGTATATGTATGTATGTATATATGTACATGTATATGTATGTATGTGTGTATGTATTTATGTATATATATATGTATATATATAATTTTCCTTTTATTTATTCATTTTCATCTTTTCTCTTCTTTTTTTTTTTTAATCGTTCGAAATAAAGATATCATTCATTCATTCATTCATTCATTCATTCATTCATTCATTCATTCATTCAACGTATAGATACAGTGGCTTGCAAAAGTTTTCATACCCCTTGAACTTTTCCACATTTTGTCACATTACAACCAAAAACGTAAATGTATTTTATTGGGATTTTATGTGATAGACCAACACAAAGTGGTGCATAATTGTGAAGTGGAATGAAAATGATACATGCTTTTCAAATTTTTTTACAAATAAAAAACTGAAAAGTGTGGCGTGCAAAAGTATTCAGCCCCCCTGAGTCAATACTTTGTAGAACCACCTTTCGCTGCAATTACAGCTGCAAGTCTTTTGGGGTATGTCTCTACCAGCTTTGCACATCTAGAGACTGAAATTTTTGCCCATTCTTCTTTGCAAAATAGCTCATGCTCAGTCAGATTGGATGGAGAGCGTCTGTGAACAGCAATTTTCAAGTCTTGCCAGAGATTCTCTCAATTGGATTTAGGTCTGGACTTTGACTGGGCCATTCTAACACATGAATATGCTTTAATCTAAACCATTCCATTGTAGCTCTGGCTGTATGTTTAGGGTCGTTGTCCTGCTGGAAGGTGAACCTCCGCCCCAGTCTCAAGTCTTTTGCAGACTCTAACAGGTTTTCTTCCAAGATTGCACTGTATTTGGCTCCATCCATCTTCCCATCAACTCTGACCAGCTTCCCTTTCCCTGCTGAAGAAAAGCATCCCCACAGCATGATGCTGCCACCACCATGTTTCACAGTGGGGATGGTGTGTTCAGGGTGATGTGCAGTTTAGGCCAAAAACTTCAATTTTGGTCTCATTTGACCAGAGCACCTTCCTCCACATGTTTGCTGTGTCCCCCACATGGCTTGTGGCAAACTGCAAACGGGACTTCTTATGGCTTTTTTTCAACAATGGCTTTCTTCTTGCCACTCTTCCATAAAGGCCCGATTTGTGGAGTGCACAAAATTTGTGGAGTGCACTAATAGTTGTCCTGTGGACAGATTCTCCCACCTGAGCTGTGGATCTCTGTAGCTCCTCCAGAGTTACCATGATCACTGCTCTCCTCGCCCGGACTGTCAGTTTAGGTGGACGGCCATGTCTTGGTAGGTTTGCAGTTGTGCCATACTCTTTCCATTTTCGGATGATGGATTGAACAGTGCTCCGTGAGATGTTCAAAGCTTGGGATATTTTTTTATAACCTAACCCTGCTTTAAACTCCTCCACAACTTTATCCCTGACCTGTCTGGTGTGTTCCTTGGGCTTCATGATGCTGTTTGTTCACTAATGTTCTCTAACAAACCTCTGAGGCCTTCACAGAACAGCTGTATTTATACTGAGATTAGATTACACACAAGTGGACTATATTTACTAATTAGGTGACTTCTGAAGGCAATTGGTTGCACTGGATTTTATTTAGGGGTATCAGAGTAAAGGGGGCTGAATGCTTTTGCACGCCACACTTTTCAGTTTTTTATTTGTAAAAAAATTTGAAAACCATGTATAATTTTCTTTCCAGTGCACCACTTTGTGTTGGTCTATCACATAAAAGCCCAATAAAATACATTTACGTTTGTGGTTGTAACGTGACAAAATGTGGAAAAGTTCAAGGGGTATGAATACATTTGCAAGCCACTGTATCTATATAGGGTTCTATGCTTGCATGGAATGTTTATTTGGTATTGGTTTTAATTTGAAATTTTAACACAAAATGTTACAATAACCAAGGACAGAGGAAAGGTAAGGTGTTACACTGTTGTGCATGGATTTCTGTACTATTTGTCTGACAAGCTTTAAGTTCAATCCAGTTGGAGAGATGCTGTCTAGGTTACCTTCTCCCTTTATTTCCCTTCACTTCTTTCACCCTGTCATCCTTGTTTTGCAGCTGTTCACAGTAAGACGGTGACAAAACTGCAGATGTGCAGGAATCTTGAGAATCCAGCCAATCTTTGGAACCTCTGTGGCATTGTAATGGTTAACATAACAGCTTGCTCACCATAACCTGATTGGGAAGAGGAAACCAATGCAAAGGGAATGCTGTCTCATTGGATCAATGTCAAATAGAGTGCTCCTTAGGCTGCTGCAAGAAATTAGGATGTTTGGATATGTGTAAAAGTGGCTACTTCTTCAAACTGGACTTGTAGAAGTCCCAGCTATAATGGGAAAGGCGCCAGGGTATGCTGGTTGGTGATTGTTGACCATAGTATGTAGTTCCTCCAGTGCTACCTAAATGTCCGACTGGGTTGGGATATAGACCACAGTCATGATGATGGAGGTGAATTCCTTAGGGTGGTAGAATGGACGGCACTTCACTGCTGGATGTTTTAGGTGTGCGCAGTTAGACAAACTACTATATCTGAGCACCACAGTGTTTACCTTGAGACGGATACTGTACTTCAGATGCTTCATACTGAATTTTAATTGTTGGCAGGTGCGCTAGAAAACAGCAAAGCTTCGGGTCGGTTGGTTTTCAGATATACTAGGCCACAGTTTGCACATAAAATGGATAAAATAGATTCCTATGTCTACTGAACTACTTAACTGATGTCAATATTACTTTAACATATTCAGAGTAGCTGTACCTCTGCTGTCGACTTACTTTCAAGTTGTATCACCATAATCTGATTATGAGAACCAGTTACAGATATTTAATTCACTTACACCGACCCACTCACAACAATACTCAAGATTCTCACCGAGAGTGGAAGGCCCCAAAGTTGTCTTTCACTTAAAAACTTGGATAGTTTGTTGGTAGCAAATCAAAGGCTTTGAAGGTTTTTGCAAAGTCTTGAACATTATTGGCAAGTCAAATCACCAACCCCTTTGATCAGTCTGAAGAAGGGTTTCGGCCCGAAACATTGCCTATTTCCTTCGCTCCATAGATGCTGCCTCACCCGCTGAGTTTCTCCAGCACTTTTGTCAACCCCCTTGATCTTGTTGCCTTGTCACAGACTCAGGTCGTGTTGTTCAAAATAAGATTGAGATTAGCTGGAATATATCTGATAGGGGATACTGGAGATCGTTATCTATTCCAATTTGAATGGGGGGCAAATCAATTCTTATCAGGAAGGTCAGTTTGAAAATTTTAAGGACATTGAAAAATGCTGGAAAGAATGGAAGGATCCGTTTGCATTGCTGGTAGCAACTAACAAAAATAGTTTTGGTCTCCAAATCTGAGGAAAGACATTCTTGCCATAGAGGGAGTACAGAGAAGGCTCACCAGACTGATTCCTGGGATGTCAGGACTTTCATATGAAGAAAGACTGGATAGACTCGGCTTGTACTCACTAGAACTTAGAAGATTGAGGGGGGATCTTATAGAAACTTACAAAATTCTTAATGGGTTGGACAGGCTAGATGCAGGAAGATTGTTCCCGATGTTGGGGAAGTCCAGGACAAGGGGTCACAGTTTAAGGATAAAGGGGAAATCCTTTAGGGCCGAGATGAGAAAAACATTTTTCACACAGAGAGTGGTGAATCTCTGGAACTCTCTGCCACAGAAGGTAGTTGAGGCCAGTTCATTGGCTATATTTAAGAGGGAGTTAGATGCGGCCCTTGTTGCTAAAGGGATCAGGGGGTATGGAGAGAAGGCAGGTACAGGATACCGAGTTGGATGATCAGCCATGATCATATTGAATGGCGGTGCAGGCTCGAAGGGCCGAATGGCCTACTCCTGCACCTATTTTCTATGTTTCTAAGTGGCTAAACGCTATTCATTGAATTGAAAGCCACTATTATCTCATGGGCTGGGGTCTGGTGGAATGTATTGTCTCTGCCATCCAATTTTGAATCGATGAAATGAATATCTCCAATGAAGAAGCAATTTCTTATCTCGTTCCTTCTCCCATTCCCTCTCTCCAGGGATGCTGCTTGGCCAGCTGAGTTACTCCAGCATTTTGTGTCTATGAACGATTTCCCCAACCAAGTCAAGCCCTTGCAGCAATGATGAACAGCACTCCAATGTGCTCATGCCATACAACTTGCAACTACCTTCACACAACAAGCTCTGAATTAATCTGTGCTAAAAGTGCTTATATCAGTATCCCACTTATTGATGTACAAGCCATATTGGGGCATATAAGAGAAGACAATGTCACTACAATCCTCTGTCTTTCGAATGAAAGGTTAAGCAAATGCCTGCCTGTCCAATTTAGTAGAGACAAAATACCCATGGAACTGTTGCAAGGGCTGGAAAGAGACCTCTGTCATCCAGGCTGATATATATACTTCCATAAATGTCACACATTATCTGGTTGATAACAGATCTTTTGATAGTGGAAGCTGTGTGCAAGTTGCTTGTCACATTTTCTACACGTAATCACATTTCAAAAGTATTTTATAGGTTGTGAATTGATTTGGCACATTGAGATTATATGAATGAAAGTACAGGATTCTTTTCTTTTCTCTTTGCACATGGTACAAATTAAACATATTGAAAGTGGCAGCATTCAAATAAAATTCACGAGATGGCAAAGATTGCCATTCTAAAACCAGAGGGTTTCATTTTGAAGGCTGTCTCCATTGTACACAATAAAATATTTCACATGGTGTGAAATTGAAATCTAATATGAATATCTTAACATATTTTTAGCAGTGTTCTTGACATTGGAGAATAAGCTTTCAAGTGTAAGTACATGTCAGCTACGTTATTTAAATCTAGATTAAGGTAAATCCGGTTGAACTGATTAAATTAGAATTACTTTAGATTTATGGCGTTGATTAATGTGTCCAATTAAATAGGGATAATTGGCACCATATTTAGCTCTGAAAACAAGTTCTGTATTTCATGACTGGAAAACTCATAAGAGGAAATCTCTTAATAAGATCAATATAGTTGCAGTTTAACATCTAGATTCCTGAATCCTGAATTCACAAATGTATTTCTTTTTTAAAATTACGCATGATTATGACCATTAAATATAGTTAAAGAAAAAAAACGTTTTTGATTGTCTTAATTTTCAACAAATAACAAAAGGTTTTTGAGAATTAGTAATTCATTTAATATTTTTCATATATAAACATTGGGATGTTTCCTTTTGATAGATTTAAAAAAAAAATGCTTCAGGAAAGGAGATTTAATGCTGAATTCTCATGTAAAAACAACATTCACTCAACTATACCGTAATAATGTGCCACCTACTATGAATAAAAGTATTTGACAGTATTTTACAGACATTTGAAATTGCACCTCAACTTGCATGCAGGAGGATTTTAGCATGACAAGGATTATACTAAAAATCTGCACAACATTCTAGCATATACAAAATCATCATGGGATTGCTTGAAGTGTTATAGATATGTTGACAGTGTATGCATATTTATGATAAATGTGGCTTGCATGTGACATCTTACTAATAATGCGCACTTATGTATATATTGACAAATATATAAATAGAACATTATCCAATGATGACATGAATAAATCCACTCAAAACTCTAGAAAGTGAAGAAAATGTATTTCTGTAGTCACTTGGAGTTTGAGCTGGATGTTGGACAGTCCCTTTGAATAAAGCAATTATGGAACTGTCCCCCAAATGATATTTATTCCACTGCCAATGCCAATGCTTATTCAATGCTGTATTTTGAGTATTTACCAGTTGTTCATTGTTAGAATAATACCATAAAGTTTCAAGCAACAATGTCTTCTCTCTGTGGAGTGTATTTAATTTGCTAACTACTGATGGAAGAATTGCTAATATACTGTAACATATCCAAAACTATTTCCCATGTGCAGTAAATAGATAACAGAAGCATAACACCTTCACAGTATTCTCTATGCTCTTATTTTGGCTGTATACACATCTGTTTCCCAAAAAGAACATCTGGAGACATCAGCATCCAATTTGTAGCTGATGTATTTTAGTGTTAGATGTCATTTAAAACTGGTAGAGGGGGGTTTGGGTGACAACACTGGAGCTCAGCTGAGTTTGGGTTAATGTGTACGAAGGAACTGCAGATGCTGGTTTACACAAGATAACTTCAAAAGAAGGGTCTCAACCCAAAACGTCACCTATTCCTTCTCTCCAATGATGCTGCCTGACCTTCTGAGTTACTCCAGTATTTTGTGTCTTTCTTGAATTTGGATTAAGCTTGATTGTGATGGGAAATACCTATTTTTTTCCAATGAATTCAGAATGCTCTCTACCGTGCATCTATAAACACTTATAAATCAACACTAATAGACACTAAAGTAACATCACCTCCATCATGATCTTAAATATAGTTGGTATGGAAAATCTAATTGTCATATTGATGAATGAGACAAGGACATTGGCCCCAATACTTAAATGGTTTTGAATGGGGAATGCATTGGATAAGATAAAGGGGATGAATTTAAGCAGAAAAGCTGGAAGCACACATTTCCTCACTGTTTTTCACTTGGTATCCATTTCAGATTATTTTACAATGAAATTCCTTGCTTTTCTATGCAGCATAGCACAAGAACAAGCCCCTTGACCAACAATATCTGTGCCAAACACAATGCCAAGACCATCTCATATCTCCCTGCACATAATGAATATCCTTCCATTCCCTGCATATACATATGCCTATTCAAAAATATCTTAAGTTCCAATGTTGTATCTGACTCAACCACGGACTCTGGCAGCTCATTCCAGACGGTCACCGTAAACAAAGATTTCCTGTATATCTAATTTAAACTTTTCCCCTCTCACCTTAAAGCAATGCCCTCTGGTATTTGATATTTTCATCCTGGGTAAAATAATCTGACTGTTGTGGCATCGGAGATGATGCCGGTTCAACAATAACCACACTGACAATCGCAGTAGGATGAACTGACATGATATGGTTTATTTATAGATGATCCACGTCTGTATGTGGGAGGAGTCCCTTGTCATGAGCTACTATCTACCTCGTGGGAGACCCCTCAGACTATCTTTAATCAACTTTATCTGGCACTAAACGTTATTCCTTTTATAATGCATCTGTACGCTGTGGATGCAATGATAGTAATCATGTACAGTCTTTCAGTTGACTGGTTAGCACAAAAGCTTTCCCCTCAACCTTGGTACACGTGACACTAAACGAAACTGCTCCTCTGGCTGAAACGCCTGGGTTTATAAGGAGTAGGCTGACAAGGTTTAGCTGGTCAATCCAATATCTGTTAATTGGACACAGTTGTTACTTATTTAGCTGTGGCCTCATCTCAATGGTGTTGAGGTTTGGCCTCTCCTGGTCTGTCTACCGGTGACGAGGATCAGAGCGGCATTCGATCAAAAGGGCACTGTCACACTGTCTATCATATCGATGCCTCTTATAATTTTATATACAGGTACTACAATTAGATCTTCCCGCAACCTCTATTCATATGAAGCTCAAAACGCACAGTCTCATTGATCAGCCGGCTTCCTGTTGGGTAGGAGAGCAACTATGGAGCAGATATCAGCTAAGCCTGACATTGTGGGGTAGTGGGAGGGTTACATGTTAGAGGGATTTAATACGGCAAATTTAGTACGAATCTAATCTGCGTGCAACCCCAACTTCTGGCATCTGGCAACCAAACCAACTCCTAAAGTGTACATGGTATCATTAACCAGAGAAGCAGCTACAAAACCACATGAATCACCACTGTCTATTGCTCTTTAGTCATAATTTATGCAGTTTGTTATTCCTGAATATCTGGAAGGTTAAAGGGACAATTGTTGGCTTGTGGCAAAAGGGTAAAACGAGAGTAAAAATTGCTTGATTATACCACTGGACAAATTATAAATTGGATTCATTAGTGCACAGTGAGATGGAAGGTTAGGTGTTGTGATATTGTCATCTCTAATAGTTTCATCACTGGCAGTGTCTCTGCAATGAGAGTAGGTTTTTAAGACTTTAGAGATACAGCACAGAAACAGGTCCACCGAGTCTGCGCCGACCAGCAATCACCCTGTACACTAACACTATTCGACACACAGCCTTTCCAGGGAAAAGGCTGGGAACTACAGGCCAGTGAGCTTAACATCTGTGATCAGTAAGTTACTAGAGAGTATTCTGATGGATAGTATATACATGCAATTAGATGGACAATGGCTAATTAGGGATAGTCAACTTGGTTTTTTATGTGCGAGGTCATGTCTCACGAATCTTTTTGAGAATGTGACCAAAAAGGTTGATGAAAGCAGAGCTGTAGACTTTGTATACATGGATTTCAGTAAGGCATTTGATAAGGTTCCTCATGGTAGGTTGCTCTGGAAGGAGATCCCATGGAATCAAAGGAAAGATAGCTGAATGGATAGAAAATTGGCTTCATGGAAGGAAGCAGAGGGTGATGATGGAAGGTTGCTTTTCAGACTGGAGTACTTTGACTAGTGGTCTGCCTGATGGTTCGGTGCAGGGTATTGCTGTTTGTCATCTATATTAATAATTTGGATGAGAACGTATATGACAAGATTAGCAAATTTGCAGAATATACAAAAGTGGGTGGTATTGTGGATGGTGAAGATTGTTGTCAAAAATTGCAGCAGGTTCTTGATTGGTTGAGCAGATGGGCTGAGAAATGATTGATGGAATGAATACAGAGAAATGTGAGGTGTTGCATTTTGGGATCACTAACATGGGCAGAACCTACACAGTGAACGGTTGGGTTCTGGGGAGGTTTGTAGAACAGAGGGATCTAGGAGTACATGTACGTAGTTCTATGAAAGTGATATCACAGGTAAATAAGGTGATCAAAAATACTTTTGGCACATTGGCCTTTATCAGTCAGAGCATTGAGTATAGAAGTTGGGAGATCATGTTGCAGTTGTATAAGACATTGGTGAGATCGCATTTAGAGTATTGTGTTCAGATCTGGGCATAATGTTATAGGAAAGATGTTGGCAAGCCGGAAAGAGTACAGAGAAGATTTACGAGGATGTTACCAGGACCCGAGGGCCTGAGCGATAGGGTAGAGGTTGAGTAGGCTAGGACTCTATTCCTTGGAGTGCAGGAGGATGAGGGGCAATCTTATAGTGGTGTACAAAATCCTGAGAGGAATAGATCGGGTAGACGCACAACACCTCTTGCCCAGAGTAGTGGAATCAAGAACCAGAGGACATAGGTTTAAGGTGAGAGGGAAAAGGAACTTGAGGAGTAACATTTTCACACAAAGGGTGGTGACTGTATAGATGAGCTGCCGGAGGAGGTAGTTGAGGCAGGGACTATTGTAATGTTCAAGGAACATTTAGACAGGTACATGGATAGGACAGGTTTAAAAGAAGCTGGGTAAAATGTAGGCAGGTGGGACTAGTGTAGATGGGACATGTTGGCCGAGTGTGGGTAAGTTGGGTTGAATGGCCTGTATCTATGCTATAAGACTGTGACTATGATTCTATGACACACTAGAACATGTAAATTTCCCTATTGTTTGATTAATTCCTGCTGCTTCAAGGGGTGTTGGGCAAATATAGTTTGAATTTGAATGTTAATGGTGGGAGCGATTGACAGAGGTTATTGATACATCAGCGGGGGGGTGTGGTGTGATGAATTAAACAGTGCCTGAGGCTGGTAATGCAGTCAGTATGGATACAGTGCCTGATGATGCATTCATTGACCTTGACCACGTGTTATTTGTTTAAACTCTTGAAGTGCGTCTATTTTCTTGGCTGTATACCCTTTGCATAGCACTCCTGCAGATCCTGGACATTTCTCTTCGCTTCCACTTCCCTCGCCAACAACTCCAGTGCCACATTAGAAAACCTGCAACCAGTCCTCTTTCCTATCTAACTACTTCTCTCTCATTGCCAAGTTAGATTCAGAGTCAATAGATGCCAGCATCTGTTCTTGCCACAGTCCAACCCACCATTAAAAGCTGCATTCTACCATTAAACTCAGCAGAATAGCTTAAGTATGCAGCTTAGTAATGATGTTGTCTCCCCTGCTGATGGGGGCAGTTCACAGAAATAATTATAACATGATGGGATCATGAATTTGGAGTGCTTTCAACATTCTGCTCTATGGGTGAGGGTTAATTACACCTTGTGATCCCTGCACCCGTTTTTGGGAGTAAACAATTTAACTTCCCTGAAATTAATCAAATTATATAATGGGAAAGATTACGACTTATTGGTGACTGTGGTGAAAACATCACCCAATGGCATCATTATACTCTGCAATTTTCATCGGCATTTAGAAACATAGCAAAATAGAAAATAGCTGCAGGAGTAGGCCATTCGGCCCTTAGAGACAACATTGCCATTCAATATGATCATTGCGAATCATCCAAAATCAGTTCCCCGTTCCAGCTTTCTGCCCATATCCCTTATTTCTGCTCATAAATACTGTAACAATGGATTTCCAAAGTTCCTGTGAATAGTTTCATCCTCATTCATAGGCTACATGTCAACCTTTTACTGTCAAATCAACAGAGCCAACTTTTAAGTCATTTACACACCAATCTCACTACAAAATCTTTGTTTTATGAGTGTGAGTTTTTAATCGCATAATAAGCCACAGGGAATTTTTAGCAAACTCCAGTCTTGCTCTTCTTCAAATAATGTCTTTGAATCTTTCAAGTCCATTTGAACAAGACCGATTGCACCTGTATTCAATGTCACACCCAACAGGCAATAATTCAAACAATATAAATGTTACAACTAGAGTCAATACACCTTTAGTTTACAAAGTGCAACTGAAACAAAGTAAAATCATAATACATTTAAAAGTGGAAGCATTCAGAAAATTATGGATGTGACCATGTAAAGCATAAAATGATGCTGGAATGTACTAAAGCTGAATAACTTTCTGTATTGAACAAATGTTTCCTGTCTTATCTCACCACTTGATTAGTCCTGAATTTCTGTAATAATTCTAAGCTCATTGGGGTGCAGAATTATTTTTAATTGAACTATTTTGCAATATATTAGGATCCAGTATGTACCGATCTACTCCCAGTGCCCTGAACCCACCCATTTGCATTATTAGCTGTTGCTAGGCAGATGCCAGTGCAATGGAGCTAAATGAGAAATTGTTGTGCGCTCAGATGTGACTTTCATTTTCTGGTCTTGGACCTTTTCCTGAAAGCAGGATGGGTCAATAACACAATACCCACTTTGGATCTAATTTACAAAAATCAATTTTCTGCGCAATTTCACCTCCGTTGTGTGGAGCTGCAACAACCCGCAGTTCAGACCTTAAACTGAATGCTCTGTACTCACAGGCTTACTTTAAATGAAAAGCTTACATTGCAAATTGCCCAAATGGTTTGACACCATAAACACACGTCTCTAACACAAACCATCCGAGGAGCACATGACAGCAACTGCATGACGTCCCTCATAATCACATCAAAGGCTTTGTGCTTCTTCTAATATCATAGTAACTTCTACATAATCAGGCATAGTTTTTCTTTCCTCCTTTACTAATCACAATTTCAAATTTGTAAATTTACATTTTTAATTCTGTCTTTGAAAGAACCTAATATTATTCAAAACAATATTGAGTAAGCAATTGGGAATTATAGCCATGTGTCCTTGTGAAAAGTGAAGGTCATACCTTCATCGACTGTCAAGAATCAGTAATACGGCCACCAGACTGCCACAGATTAAATATGTTCTCACAAGAGCACTTGGGAATACAGATCAACTCTATTCTCTGGACTGATCAGCATTGGACACAAAGTTCTGCTACTGATCAGCAAGTGTCGGGAAGTATATTCTCTTTTTTTGTCTCAAAAGATTGAATACATTGTCTACTGTGACAATAACAAGAATTTCAGATGGATCTCCCCTGCCACACTATCATCAGGAACTAGTTACACTGTATATCAGCAGTCTGACTGGTATAAATAAAAAGACATGAATACAATAGTTGTTGTGTATCTATTGTGCTGCTGAGCTTATAGACTAGAGCATAGCTACTGTTCTTGATGTCAGTGACAAAATGAAAGGAAGGAGAAAAAACATTATTTTATTTTTGCATGGCACTAGTTTTGTATTCATAGAGTCATAGTCATAGAATTAGACAGTGTGAAAACAGGCCCTTCAGCCCAACTCGCCCACACCGGCCAACATGTCCCAGCTACACTAGTCCCACTTGCTTGCGCTTGGTCCATATCCCTCCAAACCTGTCCTATCCATGTACCTGTCTAATTGTTTCTTAAACAATGGGATAGTCCAAGCCTCAACTACCTCCTCTGGCAGCTTGTTCCATACATCCACCACTCTTTGTGTGAAAAAGTTACCCCTCAGATTCCTATTAAATCTTTTCCCTTTCACCTTAAAACCATGTCCTCTGGTCCTCGATTCACATAGTCTGGGCAAGAGACTGTGCATCTTCCTGATCTATTCCTCTTATGATTTTATACACCTCTATAAGATCACCCCTCGTCGTCCTGCGCTCCAGAGAATAGTCCCAGTCTGCTCAACCTCTCCCTATAGCTCAGATTCTCATAGTCCTGGCAACATTCTCGTAAATCTTCTCTGTACCCTTTCCAGCTTGACAACATCTTTCCTAAAACATGGTGCCCAGAACTGAACACATTATTCTAAATGCAGTCTCACTAACGTCTTATACAACTGCAACATGACCTCCCAACTTCTATACTCTATGATTGTTAAACATCATATCCAACTAAGCCTCATTATTAAAGTATCTTACAAATTACGGCAAAACCATCCTTGACCTCATGTATTCACGCTTCTGTTTTCAATTTCCCCCACTCAGCCCATTTTACCAGTCTATCTCAGCAAGTGCTGACAATCCATAACAGTTATTGATTAATCATTTCATAACCCTCATTATTATTCAATTCATTTTAATAGTTTTAAGCCAATCATTTCCAGTACCTTTTCAACTCGCTATTGGCTGCCTCATCATTCCGTATCAATAAAAATACTGCTCATTCATTGCAGGTCCATCTATTGACCTAGAAATTAATTCGGTGTCATATCAGTGTTTGTTTCTGCTTCTGAAGTTCATTCCATCTGGAGACAACAAAGCATTTTTAACATTCCTGACGTGCCAGAGACCTGGATTTGATCCTGATCTTGGGTGCTGTCTGTATGGCGTTTATACATTCTCCCTACATATTATATTATTCTTAACGCTTCTTGAATGTACATTGAAACTTTTAAGCATACACTTAAAATATTACTTCTGTTGTTACTACTTTTCAGTCATTTTCTTCATCTGCCAGGTTGCTCATTTAAAACCTTCACTAATCTTGATTTCACTCCCTCTGGAAGGTCATGGGATACAAGCCTTGTATTTGTGGATGACACAAAGCTAGATGGCAGTGTGAGCTGTGAAGAGAATGTTAGGAGGTTGCAGGATGACCTGGACAGGTTGAGTGAGTGGGCAGATGCAGTATAATATAGATAAGTGTGAGGTTATCCACTTTGGCAGCAAAAACAAGGGGGCAGATTATTATCTTAATGGGGTTAGGTTAGGTAAGGGGGGGGGGGGGGGGGGTGGTGCAGCGAGACCTGGGTGTCCTTGTACACCAGTCACTGACCACATCTGGAGTATTGTGTACAGTTTTGGTCTCCTAATTTGAGGAAGGACATCCTTGTGATTGAGGCAGTGCAGCATAGGTTCACGAGATTGATCCCTGGAATGGCGGGACTATCATATGAGGAAAGATTGAAAAGACTAGGCTTGTATTCACTGGAGTTTAGAAGGATGAGAGGTAATCTTATAGAAACATACAAAATTATAAATGGACTGGACAAGCTAGATGCAGGAAAGATGTTCCCAATGTTGGGCGAGTCCAGAACCAGGGGCCACAGTCTTAGAATAAAGGGGACGTCATTTAAGACTGAGGTGAGAATTATTTTTTTCACCCAGAGCGTTGTGAATTTATGGAATTCCCTGCCACAGAGGGCAGTGGAGGCCAATTCACTGGATGGATTTAAGAGAGGGAGAGAGTTAGATAGAGCTCTAGGGGCTAGTGGAGTCAAGGGACATGGGGAGAAGGCAGGCACGGGTTATTGATAGGGGACGATCAGCCATGATCATAATGAATGGCGGTGCTTGCTCGAAGGGCTGAATGGCCTCCTCCTGCACCTATTTTCTATGTTTCTATGTATCGTTGTAGCATTTCATCAATGAAAACCTTCCCAATGACCCGTCATTAAGTACTTGAAATTCAAATTTCTCACTTCATGACTTAACCACATATTCATATATCTACTCCAAGACACTAAGACAATTACTGAGTGTAGATTGGCTATAGCATGTTAGCCAATTAGAATGCTTAGTAATCAAGCTATGTTTAATGCCAATTACAGTCCCTTACTTAAGAAACTAAATACTCTAATCAAATTCTGGAAAACGCTCCCGATGTCTTTAATAGGTCGAATAAATGCTATAAAAATGATCTTCCTACCACAAATCCTATATATATTTCAATCAATCCCTATATACCTTCCAAAAAAGTTTTTCAAAAAACTGGACTCAGACATTACAAATTTTATATGGGACTATAAATCCCACAGAATACAAAGAACACATCTGAGCAAACCCAAAGAGCTGGGTGGTCTACCACTCCCTAACTTTATGTACTATAATTGGGCAGTAAATATTAAAAATATGATTCACCTGCTGGACAACTCTGCCCAGCAGTTGGACTGGATTGTAATGGAGAGAGAGGACTGCACTCCATGCAATATAGGAGCGACTCTCCTCTCACCAATGAATCTGAACAACAAAAATTACAATAAAAATCCAATTATACATAGCACAATTAGAACTTGGAAACAAATAAAACAGAATCTAAAATTAAGAAATCTATCTCTTTTATCACCAATAGTCAATAATCCGTTGTTCAAACCCTCTACTATAGATAAATCATTTACACAATGGGAAAGAATAGGAATCAAAACGCTCGGAGACTTGTATGAATTTGGAAAATTACTATCATTTCAACAATTGCAACTGAAATATAATTTGAGAAATAATCAATATTTTAAATATTTTCAAATATGTGATTATCTGAAAAAATATACAAAAGACCATCATAATATGCCTCCAGACTTACTGGACGAAGCAATGAAGACAAAGGCCGAATCAGCAAACTTAATATCATACTTATATAACACTATTTTAAATATAGAAATACCTACAACTGACGGTATTAGAAAAGACTGGGAACAAGAACTAGCTATAAAAATTTCAAAAGAGAGCTGGGATAAACACTTACTATATGTGCATAAATGCTCAATCAACGTAAGACACACTCTAATTCAATTCAAAACATTACATAGACTATACTATTCAAAAACCAAAATAAATAAACTTTTCCCTAACGTCTCACCCATTTGTGATAAATGTCAGTCTCAAGAAACTACCATAGCGCACTCTTTTGTTTTTTGTATAAAAATCCAAAAATTCTGGAACGAAATATTTGAAATCTTCACAAAATTATTTAAAATAAAACTGATACCAAAAGCAGAATGGATCATTTTTGGAATATCGGAAGGTAGCCCTGAACTAAACGTGTTTCAAAATAATTTATTTAATTACGGGCTAATAACGGGAAAAAAGCTTATACTCAAATTCTGGAAAAATGCTCCTATACCAACAATAAAAATGTGGATTTCAAACATGTTCGAAACAATACACCTGGAAGATATGAGACTCCTCCTCGCAGGCAAAGCAGACCACTTCCAAAAGACGTGGTCTGCATTTATGGACTTACTACAAGCATAAGGTGCAACAGTAATTTAAAAAATAAATGGTGCCAGGATCTGGTAACGGGGGATTAAAAATATGGTTGGTATATCCCTTTTTGCGTAGTTTTTTTTATAATAGAGCGATTGTTCCTCTTTCTTTCTTTCTTTTCTAGGGTCTATTTCTTAACTTTCTTCTCTAACTCTCTTTCTAATGGGCTTTCTTTTCCCAACACTTTCTTGCACTATCACGACTCTTTCTCACTTTCCTTACTTCTTTTATTTCTATCTTTCTTAAAGCTCAAAAAGTGAAGGGGTACAACAAATGTAATAAGATATATGTGGTGTGTATTACTGTAACTTATTGTACTTCTAATAAAAAAAAATAAAAATAAAAAAAATAAAAAAATGCTTAGTAATTATAACCCCGCCTAATTATAACATTCAAAGTGTAAGATCCAACCCACTGTCCACCAGTCAGAGTAGCAGTGTGAATGTGTGATGACCTGCTTAGTAGTTAATGACCTGAACAATAAAGATGCTTGTGCTTCAACTTGTGTGAGTCTGGACTCCTTACATGGTTTCAGAAAATCGGGTCTACCCCACGTCTGTTTACTGCGATTTATTTTGTTTACCAGTTTTTATTTGCGTGTTTTTTTGTGAGTTGAGGATATGGCTAACTCTTGTCAAAAGCATAGCCCACTCGTGTTTGATTCTGATATCGCCGAGCAATGGTAAATGTTTGAGAAGGACTCACTATATCCGCATCGTTCACCGAAACGATCCCGACGATTTGAAGGCTTCGCTATTGTTGAATTTAGCGGGTCTGGAGGCTATGATCCGCGCTGACTCGTTCGAATTTGCACCTGCTCAACTGGATGGGAATGGACAGGTATTGGTGCCAGCCGAATCTATTGACAACTCTATGGTGTTGCTGAGGAAGTTTAGAGAACTGTGTGACCTGCCGTCTTACTGAATCCTTGAGAGAACAAGATGTTTTGCTCGGATGCAACAGGCTGACGAGCCTGTGGAACGATTTATCAGTTACCTGAGACACAACAGCTCTCGATGCAGATTTGGCGAGTTGAAAAACGAACTAGTTCGTGAAAAAAATTGTGGGAGGAATGAGCGACTGCAAGCTGCGAGCCGAACTGCTGCGGAATGCAGAACTGACTTTAGAGAAAGCTACTCATGCTTGTAGGATGGCTGAAACTGTGGCACCACTGGCTGATTTTGATAGCGTGAATGCTAATCAACAGTTGAATGTGAGTTTGGTTAGTTACTCCCCGCAAAGATTTCTCAATGCGTCCAGCAAAGCTCAGAACATGCCTAACACGAGGTGCACAAACTGTAACTATTTCCACCTCAGAAGGGCGTCAATTTTGCGTAGCCCATGGGAAGGTATGTCACAATTGCAAAAAGCTCAACCACTTTGCTAATTGTTGTCGATTCAGTGGGAGGACAGCTCCAAGGATGAAGCTGCACCAGATTCAACAGGACCCGTCTGATTCCGATTCCCATGAACACGATGAATCTTCCCACGGGAACGACTGATAGCACAGACACTGAACCTACCGTACTTTCCCTAAACCTACGCACCCCAGGCAAAGTGACTGATCCTGCTGTGACCATGATAATCAATAACAAACCACTGATCGCCAAAGTTGATACCAGCTCCAGCGTGAACGTCATGTCATTCAAAGTGTTCAACAAGATAAGAACCACTAAGCTCATGAAAAAAGACTCCTCCACTCTACATGCTTATGTAGGAGAAATTCTTCACCCACTGGGCAAAGCCGATTTCAAATGTACCATCAATGAACAGACCAAGGACTTGCTATTTTACATCATTCAGCCAAGTTCTGAAACTCTGCTAGGCATCGATGCGTGCCATGACCTGGGTTTGGTCTATTTCTGGTGTGCTGTCCACAAACTCTGACAGAGGAACCAACTAGACAGATGCTATCTAACTACAAAGATTTGTTCGACAACAAACTCGGCAAACTACCTACAATATATAAGATCATTGTTGACCATACAGTCACCCCTATCGTACGTGCCTCTCACCGCGTCCTGCATGCTATGTGTGAGCAAATACACGATGAACTGAAACGTATGATCTCCATTGGAGTTCTTGCCGAAGTCAGCGAACCCTCTGCTTGAGTTTCCACCATGGTTGTCACCACAAAGAAAGACAAAAAAGGAGTTGCGCATCTGCATCAATCCTAAAGATTTGAACACAGCAATCAAACGCCAACATTACCCAATGAGAACCACCGAAGACGTAGCGGCACAAATTAGTAACACAACGGTTTTCTCAGTCTTGGATGCAAAAAACTCATTCTGGCAAATCCCGTTAGACCGTGCCTCATCGGTGTTGACAACATTCGCCACCCCGTTCGGATGTTACTGATTACTAAGAATGCCCTTTGGCATCAACTCTGCCAGTGAAGTTTTCCAGCGTGCAATGGAACAGTTGTTTGCAGAATTCCCCTGCGCCATCAGAGTTGACGACATTCTAGTTTATGGCCGCGATGCCACTGAGCACGATGCCAACCTACGTAAAGTACTAGACCATGCCAGAGACATTAATTTAAAACTGAACCCACTGAAGTGCAAGTTCAGGGTTCCAGAAGTCACTACATAGGTCACTTGTTCACCAGCAATGGGCTAAAACCAGATCCGCTGAAGACTGCAGCAATCAACGAGCTGCCGGTGCCAACCGACGTCACCAGCCTACAACATTTTCTAGGCATGGTCAACTACCTGGGAAAATTTATCCCCAGTCTCAGCGAAATCTCTGCATCAACTAACCCACAAGGACAACACCTGGTCCTGGTACCCAAACCACCAGCGAGCTTTCGAGACTTTAAAACTACAGCTCGCCAGTGCACCCATTCTGTCCTACTTCAATCTCAACCTGCCAGTCACTGTGTCCTACTTCAATCTCAACCTGCCAGTCACGTGCTACAGGACAGAGTGATAGTAAAGGGTCATAAGACGGTCATCCCCCCCTCTCTGCGAGATGAGTATTATGAGGAGATCCACGGTGGCGACCCAGGCGTCGAGGCCACCCTACAACGCGCTAAAGAAATGATCTATTGGCCCGGAATGACTAAGTACATTTGGGAAAAGACAGAATCATGCGCGTTCTGCAACAGGCAGGCGCCTCACCAGCAAAAACAACCGCTGTTGTCCCAAATTGCCTCCTCTCTACCATGGTGGTCCGTGGCTGCCGACATCTTCGACTGGCACGGGAAACATTATCTCGTGTTAGTGGACTCGTACTCGAGTTGGTTCGAAATTGACTTTCTACCAACCTTCTCCTCTGAAATAGTCATCCTGAAACTCCAACAGCACTTCTCTGTACATGGCATTCCAGCCCGTCTTCAGACTGACAAAGGGACACAATTCATCAGCCAAAAGTTTAAAGACTTTGCAAAACGGTGGAACTTTAAACATGTCACCAGCAGCCCAGAATACCCACAGTCCAACGGATTTGCTGAACGCGCTGTTCGCAGCGCTAAGCAACGTATGGAACGCTCTACCTGGCAATATCTGACATCTACCTGGACCTGTTGAACTTGAGGAATATTGCCAGAGACAATGCTTTAGGCTCTCCAGCCCAGTGCCTGATGTCCCGCTGAACGAGACCTCCACTGCCAGTGACACAGGATCACTTAAAGCCAAAAGTTTTCTGCCCTGTTGTTGTTCAAAAAGCGCGTGCAATCCAATCAAGATGCGCAGAAACATGCCTAAGACAAAACCAACAAACCACTTAAGCCACTAATCCAAGGCCAAGTTGTTCGCTTGCAGACAAACAAAGGACATAAGAAACTGGGGTTTATCCATGGCCCCGCAAACGAACCACGTTCCTACCTTGTCGATGTCGGCGGCACCATCTACAGACGCAACCGCCAACACTTCCTTCCAGTGAAGGAACGACATCCGGCGCTCTAGGGACCTGACGCACCTCCACTGAACTTTAAAGCAATCGTTGTTCCAGCCGTTCCAGTGTCTGCAGCTGCTACCCCCTACCACTCCCCGCGTCGGTCTGCACCCCCTTCCTCCTTTGTAACCGGTTCACCGGTATCCCCGCGATGTTCTTCTGTACGGTGTCTTCCCAGAGCCCCCTAGGCTCACCCAAGCGTGCCCTTAACTTTTCGGAAGAAAAGGTTAATGAGGCAGCTCCTTACCGTACGAGGACCAGGCGGGTTAGTAAGCCACCTGTTAGGTACGGCGATTATGTGTAATCCCATTATTATTAGATGTTGCATTGTGCAACTTAACAATTTATTTACTCATCGTAGTGATAACGCTTTATCTACTTTTCATTTATTGAAGAAGGGATGTAGTTTGGCTATAGCATGTTAGCCAATTAGAATGCTTAGTAAAGCTTAAACAACTGTTTCAGGACTGGACGAGGGTTGGTCAAGATTATAAATAATGATCTCCTTTTCTTTTTTATTTTATTTTCTTTTCTCTATTTTCACTCTCAACTTTCTTCATTTACTCTTTTTCTTTTTTCACACACTATATATTTCACATCTTTCTATCCTTTACTATCTAACTTCTTTTTCTTATTCTAATCTTTTTAAAAAGAAAAAAACAAATTAAAAAAAAAGAAAAAAAAAAAATAGAAGAAAAGAATGCTTAGTAATTATAACCCCGCATAATTATAACATTCATAGTGTAAGATCCAACTCTCTGTCTACCAGTCAGAGTTGCAGTGTGAATGTGTGATGACCTGCTTAGTAGTTAATGACCTGAACAGTAAAGATGCTTGTGCTTCAACCTGTGCGAGTCTGGACTCCTTACACTGTTAGAAGAACAGAATAGAATAGAATGCCTTTTATTGTCATTCAAACAGACAAGGCTTGAATGAAATTTCATTCCTACAGTCATGACATTACAAAAAAAAACCAAGACACACACTTAACACAATTTACACAAACATCCATCACAGTGAATCTCCAACACCTCCTCACTGTGATGGAAGGCAAAAGTCTTATCTCTTCCCTTTGTTCTTCTCCTGAGGTCCAGCAGTCCAACTGCAGCGTCGAGGCGACAGGGGCTCACGATGTTAAAGCCCCTGGCGGGCGATGGAAAGTCCTGTGGCTGTTTAAGCCGTGCCGGACGATGTTAGGCCCCGCTCAGAGTAATTTAAACCCCCCCGATTCCGGAGAGAGAAGTTGCCGTTGCGGGAGCTCCGAAAAGCGGTCTCCCACCAGGGACCTGCAAGTTCCCGATATTCCTGTCCACCGGCCCTGCGGCCGGAGCCTCTGAAGCTCCGAAGTCAGGTTGCAGCCACGCGCCACCACAGCTCTCCCCGTTCCGAAGTCGGCCAGCTCCGTGATGGCGAGTCTGCAGGCTCCGCGACTGGAGCCCTCAGGTTGGTTCTGGTTGGAGGCCGCCGCCGGCTCCACGATGTTAGACCCAATGGCACCGGAGACCTGACAGGGAAAAAGTCGGGTCCCCCGTAAAGGGAAGAGATTAAATGGTTTCCCACCCCCCACATATACACGGCTAAAAAATTTTAATATAAATTAGAACCAAATACATACATCTAATGGGACAAAAATAAAAAATAAATGACAGACGGACTGCAGTCGAGCCGCTGCCGTTAGGCACCGCCACTTCGCAATTACTATCATTATATCTTGCACTTCAATGAAGAAGTCAACACTTCAATTTTTCCATTGACCTTCTTGTAATTAATTCCAGAGACACCACACTGTAGGCGAGCAATACATAAGGTATTGGAGTAATTCAATGGGTCAGACAGCATCTATGGAGGGAATAGATAGGCGGAATTTTGACCTTGAGAATATCTTTGTACACTCATCACCCATTATCTGCTCCGTGATGGCCCATCACCCACTCATCACCCATCATCACCATGCTATATTTAAGAGGGAGTTAGATGTGGCCCTTGTGGCTAAAGGGATCAGGGGGTATGGAGAGAAGGCAGGGATGGGATACTGAGTTGGATGATCAGCCATGATCATATCAAATGGCGGTGCAGGCTCGAAGGGCCAAATGGCCTACTCCTGCACCTATTTTCTATGTTTCTATTCCCGAGTTCATACTTTCCCTTTTATTCCTCCTCTTCTCCCTTCCCCTGCACCCTTCCACTTTTTTGTCTGGCTTTACATTTCAATCCTTCTCTTCTTACCTTATCTTACATTCATTTGTCTATTTCCTTATCTTACATTCCTTTTCACCCCCAGCTTTTGTCACTTACTCCACTCATTTGCCAATCGACCTTCTCCCCTCACCTGTAACCATTTATCACTTGTATCCGTCTGTATCATTGTCCCACCCTCACATCTTTTAAGCTTTCTCCTCCCAACTACAATCAGTCTGAAAAAAGGTTTTGAACCAAACCATTGTAAGTCCAGTACTTTGTGTTTTACTCAAGATTCCAGCATCTGCAGCTCCCGGTGTCTCCTATGGCCTTTCTTTTTTTTGGACTATTTTTCCCCATATTTCAAAATATCCCTTATCCAAATGGATGGCAGTGATTGCGATTCAGGACTCTTGAACAAACCTTAAAGGTATGTTGTCAACACCAATAGAATCACAGTCATAGAGTCATACAGCAAAGCAACAGACCCTTTGGCCCAACTCATCCATGCCGACCAAGATGTCCCATCCAAGCTACTCCCGTTTCCCTGTGTTTGATGCATACCCCACTAAACCTTTCCTATTCAAGTACCTGGCCAATGTCTTTTCAATGCTGTGATGGCACCTGCCTCAACTACCTCTGGCAGCTCAGTCCATATGCCCACCACCTTCTGAATGAAAAAGTACAACATTTATTTTCTTGTCTACACTGTGAAATTAAAAAACATCCCGATTATGCTTATCATGCTCATTTGTTGGGCCAAACGTTTTATTTTGAGCATCGCATCTCCAAACACAGTCATAAATTGTATTCACCCTTCTTGCCTCAAACATTTATGACTAAGTGTTCAGGCTTCCTACCTGAAGCAGACATTAGATTATTTGAACATGCTAACCGAGAGGGTTACTGTCTCTATCAGAGCCCACTGCTAAATTCAGAGGGTATGTTTAGCAGGCACTATGCCTGCTCTATTCTTGGCATATAACAACCTAATTACAGATCTTAATGGGATCATTAGAAGACACGAAAGAAAAGATGAGTTAGAAAATCATTCATGGATGGAAGCATGTGCCAAACTGCTATGTCAGGGGACCAACAGCAGTTTGTTCAGGAGATATTGAGGAAGGATTTTTCTTTGGCTTTGTGAACGGAAGTGGCACAAATTATCATGATATCTGCATATATGTGCATTAACAGCCACCAACTTCAGGACTATACAGAATAAAAGAACCTACATGCTGTAACTAAGATCTCTTAAAGCAGCAGTGTTAGGCTTGATATGAACTACTTGGAAGCGTAAAGGGGCTGACCTGCGAGCGGGAACTTGATTTCACTGATGCTTTGAGATCAATGTGGCAGAAGTAGACCTGTGGGAGAAAATCTGCACACATTGCAGGTCGGTAGGTGGGGGGGGGGGGCGTTACCTAACTAATTATAAGCTAACTATTCACCAAATCAGCTGAAATGCAAGTCATGATGTCATGCATAAGCAGTGATGCAATCTTCACTTAAGATCTGATTTTTCTGTGTTTCATGGCATCATGTCCGACACGGACATAGTGGGCCATAGGGCCTATTCCTATGTTAAACTGTTCTATGTCAACCTGTATGTTGCATCTGCATGAAGTAATATTAGTTTTATTAAACCAGAATAATAATAAGGAACTATCACATTCAGCAATTTTATGCAAAATATCCTTCCCCTGCTCACATACTCACTACCTTGGATTTGCCTGTTTTCTTGATCCCAGCTCAAAAGATTTTTCATTGGGCTGGCTTAACACACAATGTCAAGAAGTCTCCAGGTTCCAAATAGATTCAGCTGAGAACAATATATTATTTATCCCGATTCCACATTCCACTCTACATTTGGTATTCCTCCCAGGACGTTTATCCCCATTGCATATGTCTTCTATTCTTTGGAAGACCCTTGGGCTTGAGGATGTCTTTTTTCCCCTCCAGCCCCGAGGGTTTTGAGGTGGCAGGAATGGCCAATTCACATTCTCTCCACAGGTGAGATTGGAGGTCACTGATAGGGTAAAAAGATGGTTAATACAGGAGGGTACTTGCTCCGTTATCGATTTGTGCTGGTCTTCCGTTTGCTCCCAGCAATTAGAATGAATGTCCTCAGCATGAGTTTCAGGGGTTAAGGGTCAAGGATGGGGATGCTATAATTTTTCCAAGAGACTTTGGGAATATCTTTGTGCATTTTTTTGCCATTCCCAACTCCCTCATTTCCCTTTTATCATCCCTCTTCCCAATCCCCAATATCGCTCCCTCTGTCTTTACATTTCAATCCTGCTCTTCTTATCTGACGCCCTTTTCTCTCCTTTTCATCGCTAGCCTTTGTCACATACTCCATCAACCTACCCATCAACCCTCATCTGTATCCACCCATCACTGCCAGGCCTTGTCCACCCCCCATCTCTTGTTTCAAACTTTCTCCACCCTACTACAATCAGTCTGAAGAAAAGTCTTGACCCAAAACATGACTTGGCCATTTCCACCACTGATGATGCCTGACCTGCTGAGTTCCTCCAGCACTTTGTGTTTTGCTCAGGATTCTTGCATCTGCAGTTCCTTGTGAGAATATTCTTGACTTGTTTTCTCAGTACTCCTGCTAGTTTCTTGACATAACCAAGCTCAAAGTAAAGTGTATGCTTTAGAGTCTGGTGCTGGACAATCAAGCGCCGTTTTAAAGCTGACTATTGTGAGTCTGGGTGCCGGGGCTGTTGGTATGCTGAAGATGCCGACACTAGTTCACTTCATTAACCAGTGGCTTGGGCTGATTTTGTGGAGGACATCCTAAGGGAAGTATGGAGACAGAAGATTTCTCTCTACACTTGATTTACACTTAACTTTCAGGCAAATAAACCAAATATCCACTCCGCTCTGGACCACTTGGACAACAAAAACTCATATGTCAGGCTGTTATTCATTGATTACAGCTCGGCATTTAATACTATCATCCCCTCCAAGCTGGTTACCAAACTCGCAGAACTGGGTCTCTGCGCATCCCTCTGCAATTGGATCCTCGACTTCCTCATCCACAGACCACAGTCTGTTCATATTGGTGGAAATGTGTCAGACTCGATAACAATCAGCACGGGAGCACCTCAAGGATGCGTGCTCAGCCCCCTGCTGTACTCACTCTATACTCGTGACTGTGTAGCCAGTCATAGTGCGAACTCCATCATCAAGTTTGCTGACGACACCACTGTTGTGGGACGTATCACTGATGGGGATGAGTCCGAGTATAGAAGAGAGATTGAGCAACTGTCCATATGGTGCCAGCACAATAACCTGGCCCTCAACACCAGCAAAACCAAGGAACTGATTGTGGACTTTGGAAGGAGTAGGAGAGGGACCCACAGTCCCATTTATATCAATGGGTCAATGGTTGAAAGGGTCAAGAGCTTCAAATTCCTGGGCGTGCACATCTCTGAAGATCTTTCCTGGTCCGAGAACACTGATGCAATTATCAAGAAAGCACATCAGCGCCTCTACTTCCTGAGAAGATTATGGAGAGTCGGTTTGTCAAGGAGGACTCTCTCTAACTTTTACAGGTGCACAGTAGAGAGCATGCTGACCAGTTGCATCGTGGCATGGTTCGGCAACTTGAGCGCACCTGGAGAGGAAGAGACTACAAAGAGTAGTAAACACTGTCCAGTCCATCATCGGCTCTGACCTTCCTTCCATCGAGGGGATTTATCGAAGTCGCTGCCTCAAAAAGGCTGGCAGTATCATCAAAGACCCACAGCATCCTGGCCACACACTCATCTCCTGTTACCTTCAGGTAGAAGGTACAGGAGCCTGAAGACTGCAACAACCAGGTTCAGGAATAGCTACTTCCCCACAGCCATCAGGCTATTAAACCTGGCTTGGACAAAACTCTGAACATTAATAACCCATTATCTGTTATTTGCACTTTATCAGTTTATTTATTCATGTGTTTTGTAGTCAATGCCGACTATGTTCTGTGTGCTGAAGCAAAGCAAAAATGTCATTGTCCTATCAGGGACACATGACAATAAACTCACTTGAACTTGATATACAAGAATGACCATTGTCTTCTCCAATTTCAGGTAGTCCTTACTTTCTCCCTCCTTCCCCTCCCCTTCCCAGCTCGCCCACAAGCCTACTGTCTCCACCTCATCCTTTCTTTTTCACACCCACCCCCGACATCAGTCTGAAGGGTCTCGACCCAAAATGTCACCTATTCCTTCTCTCCATAGATGCTGCATCACCTGTTGAGTTTCTCCAGCATTTTTGTCTACCTTCAAATATACAAGAACATAATTTAATCCTTTCATGCTTACAATATTCATGATTATTCATCTCAATACGTTAGCAGGCAACTAATTTGTCCAGATACTGTATGGTTCAATGGTCCTTTATTGTCACCTGTACCAAGATACAGTGAAATTTGATTTAGCAGAGTCATTATTAAAAAAGCAACAAGAGACGAGACTACATAAAAATTAAACAAAAACAGCCACCAGAGCAGCGTGTGAGAATCCCTAGGGCACACAGCATAAGCGGAGACCCACAGCCATCAGTTCACGTCCGGGCCACACACACGTTCCTTCACCATGATTTGGCCAGAGTTGTACCGACCGCTATCACTCTCTCTAGAGTCCCTGTCTGCCTGAACAGTCGGAAAGACATCCACACTTGCACCAGACTCCAGGATGTTCTCATGGCACGATGTCCCCGCAAACACCGAGATCACTGCACTAACGGCAATCCCTCCGAGTCGCCACCAGCACAGGCAGCACGTCGGCCACCTCACACTGATGGAAGGCAAATAACTTTTACCTTCTTCCTCCTTTTCCCCCACGATCGGGGCGATCGACGCTCCCACAGTCGGCGATCGAAGCCTCTGCAACGGGGCGATCAAGGCTCCCGTGATCGAGGCAGTCAAAGCTCCAGCGATTGGAGCTCCCGAAGTCGATCCCTAACACTGGGACTGCCAGCTCCATGATGTTAGGCCACAGTGCGGATGGAGATACGATACGGGAAAAGTCGCATCTCCGTCGAGGGAAGAGATTAAAATTCTACTATCACTTATGATCTTATGAACCAGTGTAACCAAAGAAAACACACGTAGTCACAGGGAGAATGTACAAACTTCACATTGGTAGCACCCGAGGACAGGATCAAACTCGAATCTCTGGTGCCGTGAGGCACCAGCTCCACCAGCCTCGCCTCTGTACTGCCATGAGCAGGTAGTTTCCATCATCAAGCAATTCACTGACATATTGAACAGTTGAAATTGCACAATTTATTCTTGGTAACTTTGCTAGTAAAAAATAAATCATTTGGCCCATTGTGCCCAAATTTACAAAAGAAAAGATAACAACTCTAATCCTACTCCTTAGCATGCATTGTCCGACTCAAGTGCTTATCGAATCCTTCTTTAAATGCAACGCGGTTTCTGCCTTTTCCAAACTTTCAGACAGCGTGTTCCCAACTTCTATTCACCAGCTGAAAACATTGTCCTTAATTCCCCTCTAATACTTTATGTTTACGACTAACAATGCCCCTGACCACCTTCAATCTATCTTCTAAAGAATTAGGTCCTTCTTATCCATTCAACCAAATGCACTCTTAATTTTGCACATCTTAATGAAATTCCCTGTCAACCTCATCAGTTCCAAAGAAAAATACTACAGTTTGCATATGTCTTCTTTTTTGCTATATTTTCCAGCCATGTCATCAGGCTTTGAGATAACTTCTGAGTTCTTTCCAGCAATGTGATCCTGATAGCAGAGTTTGTATGTTCACCCTGTGACTAGCCAGGTTTTCCCCATTGTGCTCCAATTTCCTCCCCATCCCAGATACAGTTGGGTGGTGGGTTAATTTGCTGTGAATCACCCTACTGTACGTTGGGGATAGGACATCCAGGAAGGAGTTGATGGGCATAGTATGAAGAAACTATTGGGGGAATGGAATGAATGGGATGGCTGGGACTGCTCGAGACTCAATGGCCTGGCCATCCCTCTTTTTATGTCATAAGGAAAATAGGCAAAACATGTTTAAAAGTATAAAAGAATAATGGTTCCTGATACTGAACCAATTTTACAGCCAAACCACCGCTTTCAATTTGATCGCACGGAGTTATATTTTTCCGATCAGTTTGCCACATACGATTTGTCAAAAATCTTGATTAAAACATGGAGACTTTGTCAAATGCTCTATCCTGGTCAACTTACCTTGCTGCCTCATAATAGATCAATAAAATCAGTGAATAATAACTCCCCTAAACAAATTCTTATTTCTTGACATATCTGTGCTTTTCAATGGACATTTGATAATGTAATTCCAAAATCTTTCTTGTCGTCTACCACTAATGTTAAGTCGATTGAACTGTATTTACTCGATTCTTTAAAGGCTCATTACAGCTCGGAGATTTTACCTCAGAGAGGGTATAAATGCATTGTAATAATGATTCCTACAAAAAGAAAGGTTCCAACCAGAAACTTTACCTATCCATGCACCCCAGAGATGCTGCCTGACCTGCTGAGTTACTCTAGCACTTTGTATTTTTTTTGTAAACCAGCAGTTCCTTATATCTGCAATAAAGATTCATAGAGTGATTGCTGGAACTTGATGGCTGCCTGCAAGTGCCATGGTCCATATTCTTCAGAGATTAGTAAAATGTAGGAAAATGGTATTGAAATAAAGGAAAAAAATGACTTGAAAGGGTGCATACTGTAAAGCTGATGCCACTGCCAGGAAAGTTTAGAGCACAGGGATAAGATGGGTTGAAGTTGGTGGAGGATGGTCCCAGGGCTATTTATTGATGTAAGGAGAAGGATTTTTTTTTTCACTTATAGTGTTTTGGATTCTCTGTCACACAGCTGTAGGTCCTCACATGCTGTGCTATGAGACATAACCATCAAAGCAATCAAACAAATAGTGGGATGAGAGTGCAAGTTGAAGTTGGGATGAAACATCAGCTGTTATTCAGGAGGCGGTATGGCCTACATTAAGCAAAACACAAAGTACTGGAAAAACTTATCGCGTCAGCAGCATTTGTAGAGGGAATGGGCAGGTGATGTTTCAGACAAGGACTCCTCTTCAACCCCTTCAGTCTGAAGAAGGGTCCCAACCCAAAATTGGCTATTTTTCTCCACAGATGCTGCCTGACCCATTGAGTTCATCCAGCACTTTGTGTTTTGCTCAAGATTCCAGCATCTGTAGTCCCTTATGTCTCCATGGCCTACATTAAGTTTGATTTCTCGTGATCCTACGACTTGATTTTTATTGACACAAGTTTCCAAGTTGGTCATAATTGCAAGTATTCCTGGTTATAATGTCTTAAAAAGGCTCAGGAAACTAGAAGAAGATGGGTATCCATGAAGGAGGATATAGAATAAAAACTTTATAGTCTACTTGTGGAGATTGTTTGGCTGGAGAATAGGAGTGCCCAGGCCCTAAGCCTGTAATGGAATTGGTCAACGAGTTACCTGACTGGGTAAATGAAACAACAGTATGTATTAATTCCGAGATTAGAGAGATTTGTAGAAAAAAAATTAAGTTGTTTTAACAGGAAACACTAATTAAAACTTAAGCTTAAAATGCCAACATTAACTCAAAATCTTAATGCAGTTATTAATTTTGCAGACTTTGATCAGGTTAAATTTACTGGATGAGTCAGAGACCAGAGCAGTAAATGAGGCTGTAAGAATTTAGCCTGATGCAGCATCAGTGTATACTCCAAAGGGACAAGAGGTCAACTCACCAACAAAACAGAATGCGTCTTCGTGAGTCACCCATGTGAGCAGATGGGCACTGCAGGACCAGCTGGAATTGGCGGGGTGTGAATTGCCAGAAGAAATAGGGCATTCATTCAACATTGTGATTTACGTGGCACAACTATTCTTGCTGATGAGGGCAGAGAAAAATATGTCCTTTGGGTGTTGTATTCCTGTTGCAAACAATACTGAGAAAAGCTCTTTCTTTTATTTTGGTTAATACAGGACTGAAGTTGCTGGTTTAATTTACCATGCATCAAACATGCTTTTGTTCACCAGAGGGAAAGAGCTGATGGCAGTGACTTTAAGTGTTTAACCTGCGATTCAAGGAGGTGGGGTAACCATCCTGGCTGCCTCACACTAAAGAACAGTTGAGAAGAATTATAATTAGTTCTTGACTGTTTCCATTTGTAATATATAGAAACATAGAAACTAGGTGCAGGTGGAGGCCATTTGGCCCTTCGAGCCAGCACCGCCATTCATTGTGATCATGGCTGATCGTCCCCAATCAATAACCTGTGCCTGCCTTCTCCCCATATCCCTTGATTCCACTAGCCCCTAGAGCTCTATCTAACTCTCTCTTAAATCCATCCAGTGATTTGGCCTTCACTGCCCTCTGTGGCAGGGAATTCCACAAATTCACAACTCTCTGGGAGAAAAAGTTTCATTAAATCACATTTTGTCAAACAAAGAAGAATTGGAAAAGTACTTTCGTATGCAATAATATATCACGACAGTGATTGCAAAGTTGAATATTGATACCATTCATGTTGCAGGATTATGTACGGGTAGAGGAATAAAATAAGAAAATATTAAATACGTTTTAGACCCAAGATGAATGCAAAATGCTGGAGTACCTCAGCGGGTCAGGCAGCATCTCTGGAGAAAATGGACAGGTGATATTGCGGGTTGAGACCCTTCTTCAGACTGATTGTACATGGCAGGGGGAAGAAGGAGGGAGGGGGACTGGAAGCAAGAATGGGAAGGGAAGTTAAAATGGTCAGCAACCAGGGAGACCTTGGCAGACCAAGCATAAGTGTTCCATGAAATGGACACCGGGTCTATGCTTGGCGATGTACAGGAGATCACATCGGAAACACAGGATGCAGTAGATGAGGTTAGAGAAGGTGCTTGTGAACCTCTGTCTCACCTAGAAGGACGGTCGGGGCCCGTGGCTGGAGATAACACCTGCTCTTGACTCCCCTTCCCATTCCCACACTGACCTTTCTGTCCTGGGCTTCCTCCATTGCCAGAGTGAATATTAAAAAAAGTTTCACCTGATTCACAATACAAAAATGGACAGATAAAAACAAGAAAGAACACGAAATCATGATGTTCAGATTGATTAATTTTGGCCACATTAATATACCTCTGAGCTCCTAAAATGTTGAGGTTTGTGGGTATCATTTTCTTGTGCGCTTTCTTAAAAGTCATAAAAATGATTTTTTTTCAGGCCTACTGATCCTGATTTTAAATAAAAATGTTGTTCTTCTTGTTAAGAAAAATATACAAATGAAATCCCTACAAAATGTATTAAGATTAAGCTTGCATTTGGAACAAACTAAAAAAGTCAGTTATTTATCATGTGGGTGATTGATGAAAATGATCACTTCCTTAGGTCTCAACCCTCACAGTTCACTTCAGGCCAAACATTGTCTGGTCACATCAATGTTGTATACTGGATTGAACTGGTTACTCAGAAACAGAACATTCACTTCCATTAATCTTTATTCGCTTGAAAATATATTTGGAACAAAACCACACTTCCAGGATAAATTGTCTAGGCTTAGGGATATATTTAGTGTGGATGGTGTATAATTAAATGAAGACTGATTCTTCCATTATTTCGATTAGCTGATTGCTTGCTTGCAGGTGTACATCATTAAAGCCACAGCTGTGGTTCAATTTGACTACACCCCCTTTTAAAGATTTCAGTGAATCCCTTACAAATTGCTGTGACTTCATAGCCGATAAATGAAAATCCCTGTAAAGCTAACCTTAGAAAATCTTGATGGTAAATATAGGGAAAATTGCAAATTTTTTTTTTTAAAGTTCAGTAACTATTTAATATGCCGTGAACAGATAATTTGTGTTGAAGGCTATCACATTTGAGCTCATTGGAATGTTCAAAGCCCTAGTTTGCTCTGCCCCTGTGTATTTTTCTTAAGGGCCTGTCCCACTTAGGGGCCTGCCCTACTTAGGTGACTACAGGCGACTAGGCTGTCACCACTTTGGTCGCCTGTATGGGGGTCGCCTGTATGGTTGTGAGAAGTCTCCTCAGTTGCCCAAAGAGTCGTAGTGTTTTTCTGGTCGCTGCTGGATTTTGAAATGTTCAAAAATTTTCGGCGACAGTGGGCTGGATGACAATGAGCGTAGCTTGACTTCTCCTGACGTAGGTGCCGCGGTAGGTTGTCGCCAGGATGACGTAGGTTGTCACCCAGGTGACGTAGGTTATCGCCAGGTGAAGTAGGTTGTTGTCGGTGTTGACCAGTGAATTCCATTGGTGACTACCTGCATTAACCTACGCCAACCAGCGACAGGTACCGGCGACTGAATTGTCTTAAGTCGTCTTCAGTTGTCGCTGACAGGGTCATAGCTTGTCGTGGGTGGTAGCTTGTCATGGGTTGTCGTAGGTGTGGTCATTGGTGGACATCCTAATGGGTTGCCGGTTGTCGGTAGCTTGTCGTAGCTTGACGTCAACTAGGTGGTAGGATGTTGTAGCTTGTCGTAGACATTGTCGTAGACATTGTTGTAGGGGGATCCAGCCACTGGTATTTCGACGACCTGCTACGACTTTGACAGTCGCTGAATAAATTGCCTTAGTGGGACAGGCCCTTTATGCGATTTTTTTTTCGGTGACTTGTTGGCACCTGTCATAGTCGCAGCAGGTCGCCAAAAATGTTCAAAATGTTGAAAATCCAGCGGCGACCAGAAAAAGGTACGACTCTTTGGGCCACTACTCACGACCAAACACGTGTCACCCCGCGACCAGGGCCGGCCTTAGGAGGTGCGGGGCCCAATTGGGGACAATTTTGGTGAGCTCCAGGTTCCCAGCCAAGGTCTGTAGAATCATAGAAATATAAATAAAGTCTATTATAGAATTTATATCTCCATGGTAGAATGGAAAGTAATAAAAATGTGCGTTTAAAAAGTGCCTGCGAGTTAATGGACCAAACAGATCTAAGCTACATTTTAATATCAAATTGCACACATGTAAGCCTACAGGTAACAAACAAAATTGTAGATCACCTCTGAAAAGTACATAGTTACAATACCACTTGTTTTAGTGACTGTGAAATGAAAAAAAAAAGGAATTTAATTAACTAGATCCTGGAAAAACAATAATCATTGGTGAAAAACCTGTCCAGGAATTAAATTTTGAGCTTCAGCCCCATCCTACCCTTTGGGCTTCTACCCCATCCTAACTTTGTTGTCTTTGTGTGTTAGTTTGGTGATGTGTTAGTTGTCCTGTGCGTGATGTGTGTGGGTGGGAAGGAGAGAAGGGAGGGAGAGAAGCAAAGATTCCTATAGCGGAGATCTTTGGAGAGAAGGGAGAAGAGGAGAAGGGAGGAAGGAGAGAAGGGAGGGAATGGAGAGAAGGAAGGAAGGAGAGAAGGGAGGAAGGCGGGAAGGGAGGGAAGTAGGAAAGAAGGGAGGGTAGGGAAGGAGAGGACGAAGGGAGGGAGGGAAAGGAGAGAAGGGAAAAAAGAGATGGAGGAAGGAGGGAGGAAGGAGAGAAGGGCGGGAGGAAGGTGGAAGGGAGGAGGAGGAAGTACCGAAGGGAGGGAGGGAGGCGAGGGCGGTGTCAGGGGAGCGGATGACAGGGTCCGGGCAGGCGGGTGTGAGGCTTAACCGAGGTTTGTAAACGGTTGCTCTAAAACCCCGGCCCCGGCCCTCCCCTGTATTGTTCCACCAGCGGTCTCCCAGGGGAGACGAGAGGGGTGTGGAGGCCGGAGCTGTGTGCGTGAAGCACGGTGACTGGAGGGGCTGGAGCGCTGCTCCTGGACCGTGAGGGAACGATCCACCTCCCCCTCTCCCCTTTCTCCATTCACCCCTCACACCCCCCTCCCCGTCTACCTCTTTCTTTCCCCCTCCACTCACTCTCCACCTCACTCTCCCCCCCTCCACCCGGGGAGCGCGGGCCCCCTTTGGCGCGGGGCCCAATTGGGAGCAATTGGTCCAATTGGCTTAAGGCCGGCCCTGCCCGCGACATATCATTCTTATTCATATCAATCCAAGCTAATGTTTATTTTAGCACATTACTCAACTGATAATTGCAACACAACGCAAGGGTTTCTTTACAAAATCTTGTATGAGAAATTCTTGAAACAATATAATATGTATCACTAAATACTGAGATCAATACAAGTACAATACCATAGAAATGCAATTCATATGCAGTGCTTTTTTAGTGCTGTACCAGTTCATGTTTTCACCTGTATCCTTCACTGAAATAACGGGTTTAATTTGACACAATATGCATATTCAATGACAGTAATATGATTTCTTCTACATTACAATTCAAGCATTGCTCTGTCAGATTATTTCACCACACAATTTGTTAAACAGAAATTGTAGTAATAAAACTCAATGCTATGAAAGAGATGAAAATGAAACTGTTACAGTGTGTGAAGCAAAGCAAATTCTAGTTGAATTCTTTGCTGACAATGTCTATTGAGGAGGCCGCCCACGGATTAAAGATTTGCAATGGTTGTAATTTACATTCTTAGCCCAATAAATTTTTCATGGCTTTCTTCCAGAAGTGCTCACTGCCAGGAGGAGGAAGCACCAAATTGACTTGTGTATTAGAACTGCAGATGCAAACAGGCATCACTCTGAATGATTCAGTTGCAATACCTAGAGGAGAGACACGTCCCATATGGGATAATTACAAATATATAGGCACAAGGTAGAAATAAAAATAAGCTAAATCTTAATGAATCTGCTGTTGTCCAGGTTACTAATTTTTCAATGATAGCTACTACCATCAAATGACTCAACTTGCATATTCAGTTAATAAACCATCTACAGTTCCCAGATGAGCCTTACTTTTACATATTTGCTTAAGATTGCAAATTTTATTTTAGTTTGAGTTTATTTTGTTTGTTATTGTAACCTGTACCGAGGTACAGCCTAGACATTCAAATGTGCTTCGAAGTGTGTACAGGAATCACAACATGAAAGATACTTGTGCTAGTTTGGGCAGCCTAGACTTGCAATGCATGTGCATGCTTCATTAACATGATTGCATGTGCTAGTGCTGGTGCGCTCTGTGCTCTGTGCACTGAGCTAGTGTCATCTTAGACTGCAATTGCACACCTTTAAAGGCTGTACTTACTATACGATCCTGACCTCACATGCTGTCTGGATGGAGTATGCACGTTCTCCCTGTGACTGCGTAGGTTTGGTCAAGGTGCTCCAGTTGTCCACCCACATCCCAAAAGACGTGAGGGTTTGTAGGTCAATTGGCCTCTGTAAATTGCCCCTAGTATGTCGGGAGTGGGTGAGAAAGTGGGATGACATAGAACTAGTGTAAATGGGTGATTGATGGTCGGTGTGGACACATTGGACCAAAGGGTCTGCTTCCATGTTGTATCACTAAACTAAACTAAACTAATCACTGAGCAACCACATCTTAATGCTCAATATATTGCACCTTGCTATATACCACATCATTAATTTAATTGCAATCTGGATCAACAATAGAAACGTGTGTAGGAAAGAACTGCAGAAGTTGGTTTAAATTGAAGGTAGACGCAAAATGCTGGAGTAACTCAGCGGGACAGGCAGCATCTCTGGAGAGTAGGAATGGGTGACGTTTCGGGTCGAGACCGCTTCTTCAGGCTCCTTCTGAACAATAGTAACCTTGTATTCATATATTCCATCACACCATTGCATGGTTGCCAACACTCCAACACACATTCACTCACACACTCAGCTTCCACGTACTTTCAACTGTTCATCAAGTACTACACGTCGCATTGCACTCCCTTGCTCTTGCAGAAGGAAGCACCTGTATAAGTGGCATTGACATTATGGATGTCCCACATTTAATCCTCCATTCTACATTACACTCCCCCCTCATCCCAGAAAGTCTGCAGAGCAAGTGATGTGAACACCCACCTTTAGACTTTACTTTACTTTAAAGATACAGTGCGGAAACAGGCCACTTTGGCCCACCAAGTCCACGCTGACCAGCAATTACCCCATACACTAACCTACACAATTTTACAACTTACCGAAACCAATTCACCTACAAACCTGCACATCTTTGGAGTGTACCATCTAGATATTCAATACCTGAAAACAATTTTCTTCTATGAAGCCAATTCTATATACAGTCGGCTAGCTCTCCCTGGTTCCCAGGCATTCTTACCTTCCAGAGGAATCTACCACGTGGAACTTTATCAAATGTTTTGCTGAAGTCCATATCGACAATGTCTATGGCTTTGCCCTCATCAACCTTTTTGGTTAGTTCTTCGACTAACTCAATCAGATTCATAAGACATGATTTACCACGTATAAAACCACGCTGACAATCCCTAATCAGCCCCTGCTTATCCAAATACATATATATCTTTTACCTCACAATACTCTCCAGTCACTTGTCTTCCTTTGAAATTAGGGTCAGTTTTCTATAGTTCCCAGGCTTTTCCATGGAGACCTTCTGAAATAGAGGCACAGGATTATCCACCCTCCAGTCTTCTGATATCTCACCAGTGTCTAACGATGATTTATATAATGCAGCCAGGGCACCTGCAATTTCTTTAGCTTCCCACAGTATCCTCAGATATATCTGATCAAGCCCGGGAGATTTATCGATATTTGTACGCCTTATGGCATTCAGCACCTTCCTGTCCACAATAAGGACTGTTTTCAAGACACTTCCATTAATAGTCCCAAGTTTCACAGTAAAAATAACAGAGAAATATTCCTTGAGGACCTTGCCCATCTCCTGCACCTCCATACATAATTTGGTTTCTGAGGACCCCTATTGTCTGTCCGGTTACGCTCTTTACCTTAAAGTACATCAAATATCTGAATTGTTCTTAATATTATCTGCCAGATTTATCTCCTGCCTCCTTTTAGTCCTTCTGATTTATTTCTTAAGTATACTCCTCAGTTCCTGAAACACCTCTAGGGATACACTTGCTCCCAACTGCCTACACCTGTTCCATTCAAATAGAACAGTGATCCAGTTTACACGGTGTAAGATAGGACTAGCTAGGAGAGCACTGGAATAACCCAACTTGCATGTAACACGTGTGTGCTTGAAGATTTGAGCAGCATATTAGCAGTGGCATGGATGAAAATGGCAACGGTGCAAAACATGAAAGTAAGTTATCTTGCCGGCACAGTCAAAATTCTGGCTTAGTGTCAGATAGGATAGGGTTGTGGAGAGCAATGCAATCACGGGTTAGGGACTAAGACTGCAACTTGTGCCTTCCCAGCATTCAATTAGAAGTAATAATTACTCATCGAGCGCTGGACGCTGGACTAGCAACATGACAACCAGAGACAAGGATGGGGTTAAGGGGCTTGGTAAGTGTAGGCAGACCCTGTATTACACAAGGGTAATTCCCAAGAACTAACCATATACTGATTCAGAACATGGAACATAGAACTGTACAGAACAAGAACAGGCCTTTCAGCCCACAATGTTTGTGCCGAACTCTTATCTCTTATCTACCTGCACATATAGTAATCCAAGCCCCTCCATTTCCTGCATATCCATATCTCTATACAATAGTCTTTTAAATGCCACTGTCGTGTTTGCTGCAACCAGCAACCCTGGCAGTGCATTGTAGGCACTCAATCACTGTAAAGTAATTTGCGCCACACATCTCCTTTAAATTTTGCCCCTCAAACCCTAAAACCAACACGTCCAAGTCATATATATGTATCATAAACTGCAATGTTCACTGTATAGATCCGTGCATAACTCCACAGGTCACAGACCTATAGCCTGAATATTGTACCTACACCACAACCCTCTGTCTTCTATTAATAAATCAGTCTATACAACCAAGTCACTGTTAATCCCGTGCATCTTAATCTCCTGGATAAACCTACCATGTGGGTACTTTATCAAATGCCTTACCAAAATCCATGTAGATACCGTCTTCTACCCTAACTTATCAATCACCTTCTTTCAAAAACTAGATCAAGTTAGTAAGGAATGACCTGTCTTGTACAATGCCGTGCCGACTGTCCTACTTAACACATTCTCTTTGAAATGGGAGTAAATCCTAGTTCAGTTTAGTGTAGTTTTGTTTATTTTCACGTGTACAGTGAAAAGCTTTTTGTTGCATGCTAACCAGTCAGCAGAAAGACAATACATCATTACAATCAATCCATTTACAGTGTATAGCATGAGAAGGGAATAATGTTTAGTGCAAGGTAAAGCCAGCAAAATCCGGTCAAGGATAGTCCGAGGGACATTAGAGGTAGATAGTAGTTCAGCGCTGCTTTCTGGTTGTGGGAGGATGATTCAGTTGTTTGATAACAGCTGGGAAGAAACTGTGAAGAATCATCTCCAATAGGTTCCTTTTCACTGATGTGAGGCTCACCGGCCCATAATTTCAAAGATTCTCTCTACTTCCTTTCTTAAATAAAGGAACATTAGCTCCTCTCCAGTCCTCCAGGACTTCACCTCTGGTAAGCGAAGATGCAACTCCTCACTTGCCTCTCTCACTAATCTGGGATAAATCCCATCAGGTTCTGGGGATTTAACCCTAATGTTCTTCAAGACCCCCAACAACTCCTCCGTCTTAATCTCAAACTGCCCTTGCTTATTAGTATTCTCCACATCGATCTCATTCCTCCATGTCCTTCTCCATACTGAAAAACAGATGCAAAGTAGTAATTTAGTAGCTTGCCTACATTCCCAGACAACAGGTACAAATTCCATCATTCATCTTTGAGTGGTCCTACCTTCTCCCTGGTTTCAATTTTTTTTTAAATATAGGTACAAAAAGCTTTGAGATTTTCTTTAATGTAACCCACTAAGACCATTTCCTAGCCACTTTTGTCCACTCCAATTACCTGCTTGAGTTATTTCCTCCTGTATATCTCTCAAAGCCCCTGTCTAACTCCATCCTCTTAGAACTTGCATGCACTTCCTTTTCCTTTTTGACCAAATTTATAACCTCTTTGGTCATCCAAAGTTCCTTTACATTGTTTTCCTTACCTCTCCTTCTCACTGGAACATGCTGGCTCTAAACTTCAATCATCTGGTCTTTAAATAACTCCCACATGTCAGATGTAAGCTTGCCCAATAACGTTAGCTCCCAGTGTACCATCCTGAGCTCCACCCTAATAAAGTTGTAGTTTGCCTTACTCCAATTTAGCACCAACCCACAAAGTCCAGTCTTCTCCCTATTCAAAAAAAATCTTTAAAATTCATGGAGTTGTGGCCACTATCGCTAAAATCCACTGAAACACCAGTCACCTGACCAGGCTAATTTCCCACAAGGTCCAGTATATTCCTTTCTCAGGTTGGACTATCCACATAATGATACAAGAAAACCTCTTGGATTCACCTTACAAATTTTGCCTGCTCTAAGCCTTCGGCACTGAGCAAGTCCCAGTTGCGGAAGTTAAAATCGCCCACTAAAACAACCCTGTTTCTTTGGCAGGTTTCAGAATCTGTCTACATATCTATTCCTTTGTCTTCCGCATGTTATTGGGGAGCCTATAGTACAATGCCATTAGAGTGCTTGCACTTTTCTTATTTCTAAACTTCACCCATATCATCGCAGCAGACGAACCCTCCAATATGTCCTCTCTGAGTGCCGTCGTGAAATATTCCCTACTTAGTAGCGCAACTCCAGCTCCTCTTTTGCCACCCTCTCGATCACATATTAAACCCCAGAACATTGAGCTGCTAACATAAAGAACATGGATTTCTCCATAAGTTTGAAATATCCACATTCTATAGCTATACATATTGTATCGTTCTAGGTACACCTGCTCCAATACCTTCATTTCATTGAACAATCATCCTAAAACTACCCACAATTAAACTAAGCAAATGTATACCATATGCAGTCACTAATTAATACTATGAAATATTTAATATTATTATTACTAGTTTAAAATATGCTTTTAAAATAAATGGGGGAATTTGTGTACTGTCAGATTTCCATGTCAGGTCCTTTGTAATATGGGGAATCCCTGTACTTATTGGCTTTAAGTGATTTGATGTTGGTTTTTGCACTTGAACCCTTTTAGCTGAATGTAGTTTCTGGAAGAGAACAGACTCTCTTGGCATTGACAGCTGCAGTTAGTGAAATTTGAAAATAATGCTCTTCCCTGTTGAGTGATGGATGTTCTCGATAGGTGTTGGCAACATGATGTGATGGCAGTAATACGTATCAGGCACACGTTACTTTTTGCAGAAGTAAAAAGAGAACAGGCTGGGTTGCAGGCAACATCATCTGTGAAGAAAGAATAAAAGAGTTAAGCCTTCAGGTCAATGAACTTTTATCAGAAATAAAGTAAGAAGGTCAGGTTGGTTAAAGTGTAGAAGTCAAGAGAGAATAAATGAGAGAAGGAATGATGGAGCAGAGGGAAATGTGATGCTATTGGATCAAGTCTGGAAATTATTAAGTAGTAATGATTAAAAAGTAATAGAACACAGAAGCAGGCCCATTCAACCCACTTCATGCATGCTGACCGTGATGCCTGTCTACGCTGATCTCCTCTGGCAGCATGTTCCAGAATGTTCCAGATGACCAGGTTCTAATGTGAAGAACCTATCCTTGAGATCACCTTTAATTTTTTCCCCTCTAGTTCTAGACCCCATGCCCTGGGAAAAAAAATCCTACATCGATCCTACCTTAGCCTCTCATAATTTCTATAACTTCTCTATAAGTTTCTTGCATTTCAGTGAGAGTAAACCCAGCCTATCCAATTTTCCTTCTAGATACAGTGATTCCAGGCAGTATCCTGGTGAATCTCTTTTGTAATCTCTCTATTGCCACCTCATCTTTCCTGTAGTGTGATGACCAGAGTTGCACAAAACACACCTTGCATGGTCTAACTAATGTTCAGTACAACCGCAATATGACATCCTAATTCTTGTACGTTATGCCTCAGCCTATGAAGGCAAGCACACTATATGTCTTCTTCACTACACAGTTCATCTGTGCCACCACTATCAGGGAGTTATGGACTTACACCCCAAGATTTCTCTCTGTATATAAAAGCTCCCAAGGTCACTTCTATTTATTCTACATTAACAGTATTTGACTTCCCAGAATATATAACCTCTCACTTGGATTAAATTTTATCTGCCATGACTTCACCCAAATTTTCCGTTGTTCTATGTCCGATTGTATAACTAGACAATCTTCTTGGTTATCTATGACTACAGCAATTTTTGTGTCATCTGCAAACTTACTACTCAGGCCATCTACATTGTCGTCCAAGTCATTCATATGTTACAAACAACAAAGGTCCCAGCACTGACTCTGGGAGTACACCATTTATCACAAACTTTGAGTAAAAAAGAAACATCAACTCCCACCCTTGGCCTCCTGTGACCCAGCCACTTTGTCATTACATCTCAGATCCCTTGTTTACTGCTCTGCCTTCATCAATATTCTGAGTTAACATAAAAACAACTCAGTTTGCTGTGCTAGACAAGACCTCCTCTTTGGAAAACTATGCTGATTCCTTCTACTCAGTCCACCACATGACCAAGCCAATTTTTGATCCAATTAACCAAATCACTGTGGATTCCACATGACTTGATTTTATGGACAGTTTATCAAAGCTTTATTGAAATACATGCTGACAGCATTAACTGCTCTATCCTCATCAACCATATTCATTATTTCCTAAATAAAAGCTTAAATTCATGAGATGGGACCTCTCCTGCACAAACCATGATGACTCTTTTGGCAATTTTGTGGTCCATATGTTACATTTCATGCCATGTTTGAATGTTGTCTCGATCCTGCTGCATGGAGTTGTGAATGAAATTAAACAATGTACAATCATCAGTAAATATCCTCACTTATGTCCTCATGATGAAAGGCTGAAGATGGATGTGCCTAGGAAACTGCCCTAAGAAAGTCTTCTAGCGATGTTCCGGGATTGGGATTATCTCCTTCAAATAATTATAATCATCTGCCTCTTTCCCCGAGTGTGTAGGGAGTGGATGCAAAAGTGGGAGAACATAGAATTACTCTGAACAGGTGATTGATGGACGGCATGGACTTGGTGGGCTGAAGGTTCTATTTCCACATTGTATCTTTCATTCCTCCAACCAACCAACCAACCAACCAACCAACCAACCAACCAACCAACCAACCAACCAACCAATCAATCAATCAATCAATCAATCAATCAATCAATCAATCAATCAATCAATCAATCAATCAATCAATCAATCAATCAATCAATCAATCAATCAATCAATCAACAGGGACAAATTGGGGCAAATCTAATTATCTATTATCTAAATGGTGGCCGATTAGGAAAAGGGGAGAAGCAGCGAGACCTGGGTGTCATGGTACACCAGTCATTGAAAGTAGGCATGCAGGTGCAGCAGGCAGTGAAGAAAGCGAATGGTATGTTAGCTTTCATAGCAAAAGGATTTGAGTATAGGAGCAGGGAGGTTCTACTGCAGTTGTACAGGGTCTTGGTGAGACCACACCTGGAGTATTGCGTACAGTTTTGGTCTCCAAATCTGAGGAAGGACATTATAGCCATAGAGGGAGTGCAGAGAAGGTTCACCAGACTGATTCCTGGGATGTCAGGACTTTCATATGAAGAAAGACTGGATAGACTTGGCTTATACTCGCTAGAATTTAGGAGATTGAGAGGGGATCTTATAGAAACGTACAAAATTCTTATGGGGTTGGACAGGCTAGATGCAGGAAGATTGTTCCCGATGTTGGGGAAGTCCAGGACAAGGGGTCACAGCTTAAGGATAAGGGGGAAATCCTTTAGGACCGAGATGAGAAGAAACTTTTTCACACAGAGTGTGGTGAATCTCTGGAACTCTCTGCCACAGAGGGTAGTTGAGGCCAGTTCATTGGCTATATTTAAGAGGGAGTTAGATGTGGCCCTTGTGGCTAAAGGGATCAGGGGGTATGGAGAGAAGGCAGGTACGGGATACTGAGTTGGATGATCAGCCATGATCATATTGAATGGCGGTGCAGGCTCGAAGGGCCGAATGGCCTACTCCTGCACCTATTTTCTATGTATCTATTCCATGCTGTATAGCTCTATGACGATATGTGGAGGAAATGTAGCTGAATTATTATTCAATATTAGTGATCTCAGTTTTGTGACTGGGGATAGAAACATAGAAACATAGAAAATAGGTGCAGGAGTAGGCCATTCGGCACTTCGAGCCTGCACCGCCATTCGATATGATCATGGCTGATCATCCTAAATCAGTACCGCATTCCTGCTTTCTCCCCAAATCTCTTGATTATGTTAGCCCTAAGAGTTATTCTCTCACATGCAATGAAAACATCCAATGAATTGGCCTCCACTACCTTCTGTGGCAGAGAATACCAGCAGAGAAGTGGGGTTCCTTGAGCTTAGATTGAACATCATTGGAATAGAACCGAACACAAAGGACAAAAAGGGAGTGAGATTCAGAATTAAAATGACAATTATAATCTCAGGTCATATTTGCAGATTAATCCTCACGGACGTTTTGTAAAGTCATCTCCCGATCTACATTCTTTCCCCCTGTTTTGGAAGTGACAACATTATGAGCAAGATATTAAATGCAATAAATTACTATTTATGGCAGAATGGATGTTTTGAACCTTGGATGGGAGGAAGTGAGGATCTTCTGTGAGTAAGAATGTGCTTTATCTCTAGCAATTGGAAGGTGATGTTGGAGGGTAGTGCTCGAAGTGATCGAGGAATTAAGTATTAGAGTCATGAAGCCATATAGCATAGAAACAGTTCTTTCATCCCGCCAAGTCTGTGCCAACCATCAACCAGCCATTCACATCAATACTACATTAATCTCATTTTTTATTCTTCGCACATTCCCCCAAGATTCTACTGCTTATCTGCACACTAGGGGGAAATTTACAAAGCCCAATTAACCTACCGACTGATACATCTTTGTGATGTAACTGGAGCACCAGGAGGAAACTCTTGTGGTCACAGAAAGAATGTACAAGCTCCACAGAAAGCAATGGATTGAACCTGGGATTCTAGCAATGTAAGGCAGTGGCTCTACTGGTTGTACCATTGTACCGCAGATAAGAATATGTGTATTATGATGGAATTATTCTCAAGACATGGGATACATTAGTGGGCAAACTGAATAATGTGGAGACCAATGAGGCAGAATCTGAAGTCAAAGGAGCCCAAATGTGCACTGGAAGAAAGGGATCAGAGAATACAGGGGGATGTCTGATGTCAAGGACAGATCCTTGAGAAAAAAGGAAGATGTTATAGAAGGACATAATAGATGCCGGACTGGAGTCAAATATGATGGGAACAGGAAACTGGGAAAATAGAATGGGCCTATAATAGCAAGCAAAGGTGGAGGAATTGTGGTTAAGTTCCTGTGGGAGTTAGTGCACTTGCAGTGGGTAATAGCTAACAGCCAATCCACTGTAAAGTAATATGGCTGAGGAAAAGAGAACTGAAGAGGAATGAGCAGAGTATGAACTGAAAACAAGGTTTATTTGGGTAAGAACAGGAAATTGTATCAAAAGTAGAAATTGATGTACCAGTAAAAGACTTGAGGAAGATGATCTGAGCAGGAGTGGAACAAGCAATAGACTTTAAGGAAGAAATGTGAAAACAGGCCCTTTGGCCCTCCAAATCTGTGCTGACCAGTGATCAACCTGTACTCTAGCAATATCCTACACACTAGGGACAATTTACAATTTACAGAAGCCAATTAACCTACAAACCTGTATGTTTTTGGAGTGTGCGAGGAAACTGGAGCACCTGGAGAAAACCCACGCCTTGACACAGACAACATACAAACTCCACACAGAACATCCATAGTCAGGATCAAACCCAGGTCTCTGGCATTGTAAGGCAGCAGCTCTACCACTGCTACACTGTGCCATCCCAAGAAACATGGGTTGAAATCTTGTGAGTTAAACTCACAGGGACTTGAACATTAGACCCTGAGATTAAAAGTCTGATGCAACCAGTGGCGTAGCGTGGGGGGGGGGGGGGGGGGGGGGCAGAGGGGGGGTTGCCCCGGGCGCTAAATTTTTAGGGGCGCAAAAAAATAGTTGGATACATTTTTTTAATAAAATGGCAAAACATTTTGTTCTAAAGGCACGCTGCACCTCTTTAGCAGCCTTCCCCTGAATTATTGTAATAAAATGTAATTTTTTTTGCCATTTTATAATTTTTTTTATCTAACAATTTTTTTGCGCCCTTAAAAATGTATCCAACAATTTTAACCAACCAGCGATCTCTGCGCCAAGGCCACTGCCACTGTCCCAGCCGCCGCTGTCATCCACTGAGCCCGTGGTCGGGTCAAGTGGCCGCTGCCGCCGGAACGTGCCCCAGCTCCGAGTTCTGGCCACCGCTGTCCCAGCTCCGAGGCCAGGCCGCCGCTGTCAAAGCCGCCGTTGCCGCTGTCAAAGCCGCCGTTGCCGCTGTCAAAGCCGCCGTTGCCGCTGCCCAGCTCCGAGTTCTGGTCGCCGCTGTCCCAGCCGCCGCTACCGCTGCCCCAGCTCCGAAGCCGCCATTAGGCCTCGGCGCAGGCGGAGACGGGGGATACGACAAAAGAAGTCGCATCCCCCGAAGGAAGAGACCAAAAACCGCTAATGAGGAGGCGCAATATTTTAAACTGCCCCGGGCGCGCAAAACCCACCCTACGCCACTGGATGCAACCCACGCTGTTCTTTAACATGTATTTGGAAAAAAATCAACTGGAGTCAGAAAAGAACATGTTCAAATGTGAGAACCAACCAACTATGCAGGAGCAGGTAAGGGTAGATTGGAAGGGTAGATTGCCTTCAGTTCATGGAAAAGGCAGGGGGGGGTGGCATAGGCTGTCCCTGTGAGGGACTGAGGTGTAGATGGATTAGACCTTCAGTGGAAATGTTGTGATCCTTTTATTTTTAAAGATAAATTCTTAATGATCAATCTAAACATGTTTTAGCTGTTCAATTCAATTCAACTTTATTGTCATTGCACAGATACAAGTATAGGTACAACGAAATGCAGTTTAGCGTCTGGTCATAGTCATAATGCAAGATAGGAAAAAAAAAATACAGACAAATACAGAACATGCATACATTAGAGTAAGAAGAGTACTGGTTAACAATGTGGATGGAGAGACCAAAGATATCTAGCAACGGGACTCCGAGTTCAGCCATGTAAGTGTGTTGTTGAAAAAGCTGTTCCTCATCCTGCTAGTTCAAGACCTGAGGCTCCTGTACCGCCTCCCTGATGGGAGGAGGGCAAACAGTCCATGGTTAGGGTGAGATGGGTCCTTGATGATCTTCCTGGCCCGTCTCAGACACCGTTTTCGGTGGAGGGCATCCATGGCAGGGAGCGGGGCCTCGATGATGTGCTGAGCGGTTTTCACCACCCGTTGTAGTGCCTTCCTATCCGCTGCGGTGCAACTGCTGTACCATACCGCGAAGCAGGTGGTCAGGATGCTTTCGATGGTACAGCGGTAAAAGTTGGTCAGGATCTGGGGGAACAGGTGAGCTTTCTTGAGCCTCCTCAGGAAGTAAAGGCGCTGCTGCACCTTTTTGATCAGTTTGGTGGTATTGAGGGACCAGGACAGATCCTCCGAGATGTGTACCCCGAGGAATTTGTAGTTGGAGACGCGCTCCACCTCAGTCCCGTTTATATGGATGGGGGTATGTCTGCCCCCTCTGTTCTTCCTGAAGTCAACAATAATTTCCTTCGTCTTCTTGGAGTTGAGGACGAGGTTATTGTTGGCACACCAGGCTGCCAGGTGCTGGACCTCCTCCCTGTAGGCTGTTATAAACACATCCCCACATAAAGTTTACCAAAGCATAGTAGAAGTTAGAAAAATAGTCTAAACCCAGTCTTAGGCTTTTTTTTTATGTAATAGTGTCAGAACAATTATCATTCCTGTGGATTCATTGTTCCTGCCACCCTGTCAACACCATTGACGTTTTTTTTTTCTTCCGGCAATATCCATATAAATACTTAATTGTACATAGTTTAACTTGAAATGTATATGATGTTTTGAAGTGAATCTGTCATTCGACCCAGGAAGGATATACTTTCACGCTTATGATCCATGTGAAAATTCAATACTCAGCAGTATCCCACTCAGTAAATAATTAATGGCCTACATGTCTGGGTCTTATCCTCATCTGAGTTAAATCAGCTCTAGTTTAATATAACAAAAATAATACTAAGACTTCAATGAAATGATATCCTCAAGGAAATAAGAAAACCAGTTTCATTATTACTGATATAGATATGCAATGTGAATTTTGAATTAATTCAAGTAAAAGCAAAATGTGCTATAAATCCTCAGCAAAATGTTCTACAAAAATGTGCTACAAAATATGCTACAAAACCTCAGTAAATCTAGAAATCAATAAGGAGTGGAACCCACACAGCAGCTGTGCATATTCTGATGAAAGAGCATTGACAGAAATATTCTCTCTGTTTTTGTCTAATTTGTCCAACTGCGAGTGATGCTGTTACCTCGCCTCAGATAAGTGTGCATATTGGGGCCGGTGTTGAAACCTGTATTTTCTCCCTTACCAGTACAGGTAAAGAGCAGCAAGGTGGATACCATGTTGCAAACATATGCATTTTTGGATCATGGATGTTCGGCTACCTTTTGCACAGAAAGCTTGATGAGAAGGCTGGACATTACAGGACAGAAGACTAAAATTCTCTTGCGTACCATAAATGAAGAGAAATGCTGCAATAGTCATAATATTTCAAGTTTGGGAATATCTCGTCTGGACAAAGATGATTTTATACCACTATTTGATATGTTTACACAGAAGACCATGCCTGTTTCTCATCTAAACATACCCAAGCAGGAAGACCTGAAACCATGGCCTTACTTGAAGAATATCAAGATTCCTAAAATAGAATCTGGCATCGACCTACTCATCAGAACAAATGCTTCGAAAGTATTGGAAACTAGAGAGTTTGTTAACAGTCAAGGGGACGGACCATTTGCTGTGAGGACCTGACTCGAATGGGTTATCTATGGCCCCTTGAGAAGGAACAACAAAAGCAGGGATGAGAATAGCTACCCTGCTGCTGCTGTCAATCGAATATCTACCGTAAACTTAGAGGAGCTAGTGATCAAGCAATACAATCACGACTTCAATGAAAGAACCAGCAAGGAATCAGAAGAAATGTCTATAGAGGAGCTAAAGTTCTTGGATATTATGAAGCACTCAGTATGTTAATACTGGCTAAATTAAAGAGGTCACAAAATGGAGGATATTTGTATTTGCAGGGCCTGCTTGGCTTCTTTCTGTGAAGTTGCAAAATGGGAGTCACGGCTCCAAAGAATCTGGACCCTAGATGGAAATAGAGGATAAGGAGAAGTTCAGAAGTCCTTCTTTTGTTAAAATGTGTGAGGGTTTGCAGAAAGATATAAGAAGTTTTGCAAATGCATAGCAGGGATTGGTTATAGAAGGGGGTGTAAAAAGTTATTGTTTTTTATGTTGCAGAGTGTTTGTGCTGTTATTTGATGATTGGTTAAAGTGTGAAACCTTGTTTAAATTGTTTATACAACCTGGGAAAATGTTTATTTACTTTAGTTAACTGACATCCTTCTAGAAGTTTCTGTGGAAACATTGTAATGGGGTAGTTTGTAATTGGGTTAGGGAACTGTCAATAACTGTATAACATGATCAATATGTGTGATTGGCTTGTAGAGGCTGCCCCCCCCCCTCCCCCCATATAGTTTCGCACTACGATTCCGATGCCCTATAAAAGAGTGAACCCCAAAAGGATCGGAGTCGGTCTTCTGGATGTACACATGGGACCGTGTGACCTGCTGAAGCTGTCTGTTCACTCGAAGCTGAAGGGCTTGAACAAGTAGAGACAAGGATTGGACCCGTGGTGGTTAGGTATCGTATAGGGAGTTTGTTTGTGTTTGGGAAGAATAAAGAATAGTTGTTCCAGTGCTTGACTCAGTGTTCTACTGAACTTGACTAAGGGGGAAAGCTGTAGAAGCATAATTACATTGGGGGCTCATCCGGGATCTCAACGGACCCCCAGACATAAGTTTGCGATCGGGGTGTTGATTCGTTTCAGTTTGCGAGGGGAGAAATCGGCGCCACGGTGCGGTTTTCGCATCGGTTTTCCCCACTTCGCTGAGTGGGACGAATCGATCATTTGTGCGCTTGTGTTGGGGGTCCCAACGAGATCTAAATAACAAAGTCTAGCAAGCACTGAGGGTGGAGGAAAATAAGTCCTTGCCTAAGGGTGTGGTGGGAGTTAGGCTCACAAGGCTTTTCTCTAGTGGGTTAGAGACCCCGCACCTCGTTAGTCAACAACTGTTGCAGTCAGGTACCATTGAGTTGGCCTGACACCAAAAGGGGAGTTGAGGGGTTCGAGTCCCTGCTCAGACTGGGATATTCGAATTGGCTGGGATATCTTAATAGACAGGGCTGAGTCGGGTTCAGTACTAAGAGGTGAAGTACTGTGTCACTGCTGAGGGCGCAATTGGAAAGGCACTTTAAAAATCGGCTCCGAATCCAGCGTGAAGTGGACACACGCGTTGAAGCCCGGTACCAAGCAGGTTGACAGGAAGAAGCCCGCGGGGTGAGCCTATGAGGGAACAGTCCCCACCTGTGTGAGTAGTACCTAGAACTTTGGAGAGGGAGGGGTTTCGTAACGGTACTGGGAACTCAGTGATTAGTAATTTCAATTAAAGACGCGTCGATTCTAAATTTGAATTTGAATTTGTGTGGGAAGGAAGCTAAAAGAAGATTGGATAAGAGAGTAAGAGAGTAAGAGAGAAAGAGAGAAAGAGAGTAAAGAGTTAAATTTTTCGATCCAAATTTACCAAATTCAGGGCTTCATATTGAAGGACTGGCGAGTTCTATTCTAGGCTCTCATATTGAGAACTGGATATTGTAAAGTGTACATATATTTCTGGTTAATCTGTGTATAATAAAACATATCATTGGAATTGTTAATAGTTAAAAGTTGTTGATTTACAATTGAAGTGTGCTTAGAAGTGTGCAGTTAAAATTTTGCCGTTGCTTTATTGTATCTACTGTGTATTGCCTTTGATTTAGAGTTTTGAGTGCTAGATACACTGTTGTAATAGTGGTATGAATCGGGACTGTATAAGGACATAGTGTGATTAAGACTCCTATTATAATTGGAGTCCGAATCATGGGTGTTCAACCAAGGGTTCGTATCCTTTAGATCGCTGATTAGTACTTGTTAGTGGAAGAGTAAACTGAGGTAGCGGAAGAGTACTTATTAGTGAAGAGTAACTCGTTGGGAACTGTACCCCTAAATCTAAGCTTTTAGTGCAAGGAAAGAGTACCTGACAGAAGAAGAGTAGCTTTATAGGAAGAGTACCGCTCAGCGAAGAATACTTTGATGGGAAGGTCTTCTGTATCTAAGGGAAGGGTTCCGTTGGTTGAAAACAGCACGACAAGGGATTAAAAATATACTGTGATTTGTTTTTGGAACTGTGCAGTTAACAAATGCGATATTAGACGAATGTTTGTATTTTACATCGGAGTGTGTTTTTGCATGATAGTAATAAGCGGTATAGTTTCTTGTCTATGTATGATTTTGCTTGCATGTTCTGAGCTCATTTTTCTGTGTTTAGATTAAAGTTTTGAGTGTGGGAGATTTGCTGCTGAAGAGCATGTTTGATTGTTCACTGAAGCACCTTAACTATTTTTCGACCAATGATTATATTTGAAATTGTTTACAGGTTGAAAGTTGCATGAGTTGTGAATTATGTGAGTGTAAAGGAATTTGGATACCCGCTTGAAAGGATTGAATATGTGATTGTGCTGTGAGAAGTGCAAGACTGCTGACGTGCTGCTGAGCTTTTGGCCATTGTTCGAGAGCGAGTTTGATAAATCTAGAGATTGCAAGTGAAGTGTGAATTGCTGGAAGATTGTGTGAATTGCTAAGAGTTTGTGTCCATTGTTGGTAAAGATGGGAAATCAGATCCAGCGAGATATGGTAGAGGATCCAGAGAGTCCGCACCAATTATTATGTAGTGAGTTTCCACGAAAGATGAGAGATTAATGAACTTTTCGGGAGCGTTGAATAGGTAATTAGGGGTCGATTTATGGCCCAAGGGGGGCGTTGGAACATTGAAGGGAGTGAAATATATTGAAAAGATTATTTGGTAGTGTAGTAATAGTGACATAGCGAAGGAGTGAATTGGATTATGGAGAAAGTATTATGAAGTGCAGAAATCTGGTAGAGAAGCTGTGAGAATGGCAAATTGAGAAGAAGCAGCCTCAAAGCTTGGAATAAAGCTGAAAGATGATGAAGTAAACCGACATCCAGGCACCAGGGGAGAGGGGTGTGGATGTATGAGAGAGCATAAGGAGCAGGAGAGAGATAGATCTCCTGAAGGGAATCTGGCACCAGTAAATTTAGCGTTTAAGTACCCGATGGTTGGCATTGGCTTTGAAGGGGGAGAAGACGAATATTTGGAAAATTGGGAAAGTGTTAAAATTAGAAGAAGTTCGCAGCCTCCACAATATTCCTCTTGCGTTGCCCGGGCTTCACCCACACATTGTATAGCGTGCACACAACAGACATTCAGACCCTGCAGCATCTTTAACACCACCTGCAGATACCACAATAAAACCTGCTTTACAAACAGCAGCAACACCAGTACAGGATTCTTTGACTCCATCGGCTCCACTATCCAGTAGCTCACAGTACCAGGAGTAAAACGAAGAAGATAGCTCCAGTATTTAAAGAGAGAGTGGTTATTAGAGACATAGTACAACCAACAGAGTATTTCAGTGAGCCTAAACTTATTAGGCGAATTAGGTGAGCAGTGAGAGAACAGAGAGAGTCTTTTAGAAGCTACCGTGATCCCCCTAGTGAAGAGGAAGAAATATCTCAGGGTGAGACAATAGCTGGAGACATTGAAGGAAATACCAATATGTCAAAAATTCTGAAGGCAGAGCAAGTATCCCGTAGGCAGTTTCCAGTCAGGGAAATGCCTAACCCTGCTTTTGATCCGGTCAGTGCAGTGGGTGTAAATAATCCCAGAACAATAGAAGTATATGCCCCATTGAAATCCAACATGATGATGGCAGTGTTAAGCAAGATCCCTGATAGAAAGAAGTCACCTGCTTCCTTTGTAGATTACTTAAGAACTACAATGCGTGTGTAGCATTCAGACTCCCAAGACCTATGGGCTGTGATACAACAGATAATTACTCCAACAGAACATACCAGGTTTTTAGCAGCCTTAGGACATCCAACTCATGAATCACTGGCTAATGTGATCGCTGATGGTAGAGCATGGGAAGATGCAGTTTTAACTACACTTGCCAATACTCTTCAGAAGCCTATAGATCAGTGGTTCCCAACCTTTTTTTGGCCATGCCCCACCTAATCACCTCTAAAATCCTGATGCCCCCCCCCCCCATGTGGTGATATATAATTCTTATCATTTAAAAAGTGAACTCCGTTTCAGCTGAAGAAGCTTAAAACGCCAATACCTTGGTTTAAACAAGCTTCAAAAGAAATATGATAATAAAAGAGTATTCACAGGTAATAAAGAGAGAGAAAATTTCTATATTAGACTATTGAAATATTTGTGGATTGGCTCAATTGCCCCCCTTAAAAATCAAATTGCCCCCCTGTGGGGCGTACGCCCCACATTGGGAACCACTGCTATAGATATATCAAGGATTCTGGTTGTGAGACCGAAAAAGGGAGAGGGAGCAGATGAATTCTTGGAACGATTTTCTGAATTATATATGGATCAATCAGGGGATCTGAATTTTAGGAATGGTGTAAATTCTCCTCAGTACTGTGCAATACAATACAATACAATACAATTCAATTTATTGTCATTTGGACCCCTTGAGGTCCAAACGAAATGCCGTTTCTGCAGCCATACATTACAAACAAATAGACCCAAGACACAACCAAATTTACATAAACATCCATCACATTGCTGTGATGGAAGGCCAAAAAAACTTTTCTCTCCACTGCACTCCCCCCCCCCCGATGTCAGAGTCAAAGTCAAAGCCCCCGGCGGGCGATGGCGATTGTCCCGTGGCCATTTAAGCCACGCCGGGTGATGCAAGGTCGCACACCGGGTTCTTGATGTTAGAGCCCCCGGCGTGCGCTCGCAGAGATCCGCGGCCATTCCAAGCCGCGCGGGGCGGTGCTGTAAGGCCCCGCTCCAGGAGCTCTTCAACCCCGCAACTCGGGCGGGAGAAGTCGACGTTGCGGGAGCCCTGAAAAGCGGTCTCCCTCCAGGTACCCGCGGGCTCCCGGTGCCGTCCGCCAAACCCGCAGTTGCAGCCTCCGAATCTCCGGGGGTCGGGTCGCAGCAGCGTCCACCACAGCTCCACCCGCTCCGGACTCGGCCAGCTCCGCGACGGTGAGGTGAGTAGTTGGCACCAGAGTCCCCGGTCTTCCTGTTGGAGGCCGCTCCTCGTTGCAGCCCCAACGACAACGGAGACCCGACAAAGAAAAGGTCGGGTCTCCCGTGCAGGGAGAGATTTAAAAGTTACCCCCAACCCCCCCCCCCCCCCCCCCCCCACACACATACCCCAACAAAAATAACAAAAACTACATTAAAACATAGACATAAAATAATAAAAACGCAGACGGACTGCAGAGGCCGCTGCAGACGAGAGTCGCGCCGCCTACCGAACCTACCGAACAGTACAATCTTACTGAACTGCCTTCCAACCAATGTGGCTGAATCGATTAAAACTAACAATATGGACTGGTCAGAAAATAGTTCCAGTCAGATGGCCAGAGTGGTAAGATACCACTGGAAAGATGTTAAAAAAACAGGAAGGTTAGCTTGCAGTAAAAACAAAAACAGAGTACGTGGTTAAAAATCTGACCTAGGACTGGGGAATCCTAGAACAACAGTTCATTATAACATTGAAGATGATATGTCTGCCTTAAAGCCAATTTTACTAGGACCAAATTGGAGAAGGAATAAAGTACTGGGAGCAGATCAGTGTTATACTTGTGGTGGGACAGGACATCGGAGTCGTGCATGTCTGACTAGGGGACCAGTTGAAGGAGGGGGTCAGTGAGGAAAATTTCAGGATCGAAGGAACACTTGGGATCCTAGAGAATACAGAAGCATCCGAGATCCCAGAGATTATAGGAGGTCACTTGCTCCTGGAGACTTAAGAGATCAACGAGAGCAAACAGTGAGCTGGCCAGGAGATCAGGGACCAAGGAGACAGATACCTTTTTCACAGACCAACCAATTTTCACAGTCCTGATCAGCCAGCCAGAATCAATGGACAAGATAACCTGACCCCTACCCCTGGACCCATCAAAGTAATTTATCAAAATGAAAGAATTGGGTGTACCATTATAGTGAAAACTGACGTTATACAAGGAAGGCAGTAAGAAAAAAATGATCCAGAGTCAAGGAAGAACTGTAAACAGTCTTATAATTACCCAGTGAAACATTTTAAAGCAAAGAACATTGTAACCTCAGGAGCTTGCTATAATTGTAACCAATTAGGTCACAGGAGCAGGGAATGACCAGCAAGAAGTAGGAATAGAGCAGAGTGTGAGAAGAACAAAAAAGAAGTAATAAAGAAACTAAGAAGGGAAAGAAAGTAACTGTTAGTGATGTGAGAGAATGAAGTGGGAAATCAAAATGTTGGCACTAGTTGAAGGAAAGTGCATACTGCATTGCGCAGTATGCTAAGGTACCAGTGAAACTATTGAAAGGAACTGCAGGGGTTGCTCCACACATTACCAGAAAAGTGAATTACCCAGCGTGTGCAAAAGATCTGGGAGCAATGGTGAAAAGGGCAATTACCATGGCAGACCCGAATAAATTTGAAGTGCAAAATTTGTCTAACCAGTATGTTGTTAAGTTCCGGTGGCGCCATGCAGCTGTGTGGTTAAGTTCCGGTGGCGCCATGCAGCTGTGAGAGGCGCAACATTCAGCTCCGCTCCCGACGAATGCGTTAAATCGCTAAATAAAGATGATTAGGAAGACGGGACCATTCTAAAAATACTTACCGGAGATGCCTGACGTCGTGTAAGTGATGTCATCAGAAATCGCTGCTAAATAACGGGGAATAACGGTACTTTTAAATGCAAAAGAGGAATCTTCCCCAAAGACCTCCTACAAGACCTTCTACAAGACTCCGTGTTAAAGAGCTGGGAAAAACTCTGCAAACAACATCAGAAAGCTTTGAAGAAGAAACTGAAGCTCAAAGATTAGCTATTGAAATGGCTACAAAGGAAAAACAAATGGAACAATCTATAAGAGTTTCAGTAACGAAAGACTTTTCTGAGATGCTACATGAGGAGATTTCTGCACTGGATACTAGTCTGACTAAAAATATGAAGCTCGAGAATCGGGAAGTCATTGAGACAATCGGTACTCTAAGGAAACGTATTGATGATGTTGAGACCGATTTAAGTGCAGAAATCAGACGTGTTGAAAAGGAGTGCAACGAAAGGTTGGACTCTGTTCTTCACACAACTGAAGCATACAGCACTGTTATGAAAGAAATGGAAACTGCGATGAAGGAAATGTCTGAAGAGATGAAGAGAATGAGGAAAGACCAAGACCGTGTCTCGGGGCAACTGGCCAAAATGATTGACAAATGCCTTGATTTGGAAGCCCAATTAAGACGGCAGAATTTAAGGACAGTTGGAGTGAGAAAGGGAAAGGAGACTGGAATGGATTCTCGGGAGTTCGCTGCCAACTTACTTAAACAAGTATTCAAGCTGCCTGACAAACTGAAAATAGATGTTGCACACTGGGTTCGAAGAGCTCAATCGAGTCCAGGAGCCCCTCCAAGACAGATCATAGTGAAATTTCATGACATTTCTGCTCTGGAAGACATTATGAAAAAAATTCCACTCGCAACAAATCTGATGTTTGAAGATGAAATTGTCTGATTTTTTAGAGATTACCCAGCGGAAGTGGCTAAGAAATGAGACCTGTTTACAAAGACAAGACAGATCCTGAAAGGATTCCTAAACCTAAGATATGGCATAATGTACCCTGCAAAAATGAGGGTTACTTACAAGAATGTGGAACGTGATTTTACTGATCCAGAAGAAGCATACAAATATGCACAAGAACTTACAAAGGAGATTAACGGATAAGTAAAACAGCACGGCTATCAGGAGGTGGTTCTGTTATAAATATCGGGAGAGGGGAAGCTGAGAAAATATGACTTCTTAAATAAATGAAACTATAAATGTTCTCGTTAAGATGGTGGAATACTACACATGGTGAAGTCTAGACACTTTATCAACTCTGGAATGTTAACCCAAGGTCAAACTTTTTTTTCGAATGAAAGACTTAAAAACAAAGGGAAGTCGTGGATCATGGAAAAATTAAATTAAATGGAGTTAAAAGTAACAATTTACTAATAAAAAGATTTTCATAATCATATACTAAAACATAAATAACTGAACTAACCTAGCTATACTAATCTAAAATGAATTAGTATAACCGAATAATGATTCACTCCTCCGGGGGAGGGGGTTTATCTTAAATTATTAACGAATCTGTAGGTCTATGATGGCGAGTTAAATATATTGATATATGTTAATATCATACTAATAAACTAAAACACGTGTAACCAATTCGGGAAGGTAAATTCCCAGCTATGCTTAAGATAACCTAAGAATGAAAATAGCTGGAGGGAAACGATTTAAACAACTGGCAAGCAGCCAAGAGTGTAATTTTGGTTAACCCCTTCCAAACAGCAGGTTCTTATTTTAAGATACTGGGTTTTGATTGCGAAGTTAAATATAATAATTGTTAGTATATAGAAAATACATGTTTATTTGAAGATTTAAATAGATCCACATGTTTGACGTTTCTCTATATATCATCCGGTCTCGAACTGGCCCATCTTCCTTTCTATAATATTTGTTTAAGGGAGCGGAGCTTAATGTAATTTAACATCAACGGAAGTTCTCAAAAAACATCTCTACCACCAATAGGTGGTTCTCCTTTTGCAGTATCTTTTTTTCTAGATACTGTAATATCACTATTTTTATTTTTATGTCACTTTACACTTTTCTGGTTTTCTCTCTAAGGTTACTTCCAAAAGGGATATACCAACAGAATCCAGTAGCCGCGAGTACCCACCCAACACCTAGAAGCCTGAGGTATTGTGTTGCACCATATGACATAAATGTACCAAAGTAATTCATAATGCAAGACGATACGTGAAAGAAAATTGGAGGAATCACGTTTTGTAGCTGGAACATAAGGGGTGCTAATGAGCCAATCAAAAGGGGTAAGATTCTTGCCCAATTAAAATCACTTAATGCCGATATAATTTTCTTACAGGAAACACACTTGAAACCCCAAGCTCGGACCAGGCTGAAGGCAAATTGGATCGGCCAAACATATCACTCCTCCCATATCTCTAAATCTAGAGGCACGGCAATTATAATTCGCAAAGGCATACCATTTAAACCAAATAATACAATAGTAGACAAAGAGAGGAGGTATGTTATAGTTACGGGAGAGATACACTCTACTTCACTTATTATGGTAAATATTTATGCTCCTAATTTTGATAACCCTAAATTTTTTAACAAAATCCTGAATATAATCTCCGAGTTTAATTATCAAAATGTGATAATTGGGGGAGACTTCAATTGCATCCTGGATCAATACCTGGATAAATCTGCACAACAAAAGAGGCTTAACATAAAATCAAAATCCAGTGAACACTTAAATACATACATAAAAAACACAAATATAACAGACGTATGGAGGATTGCAAACCCAACTGGAAGGGAATATTCCTTTTACTCAATGGTACATAAAACCTACTCACGCATTGATTATTTCCTAGTGGACACAAAATTAATTCCCTTCACAACAAATCCTAAATATCATAATAGTATCATCTCTGATCATTCCCCGTTAACTTTTTTTTCTAAAACTAGAAGGAATGCCCAATAAAAAATCGTTTTGGAGGTTCAATCCTCAAATTTTAAACAACCCGCAGGGTTGTACATATCTAAAACAACAGATGGAACTTTTTTTTGAGACTAATGACACCCCAGGCATATCACCCTCTTTATTATGGGAATCTTTTAAGGCATTTATCAGAGGATCTATAATTTCATATCAAGCTTTTCAAAATAAAAAGAATAAGACCTAACAATTGCAACTAGAAGAACAAATTAGACTATTGGATTTAGACAATGCGAAAGAGCCAACCATAGACAAACACAGTAAGATGACAATACTGAAATTTAAACTAAACAGAATCTTATCTGCAAGTCAAGAGTTGACAACCAAGAATAAGGTGGTGACGACTGGAGAGACAGTGGACAGCTCGGTTGGCAGCCCAAACCGCTTCCTGTGAGAGGAGGAGACCCAAATCACGCTACAGAAAATCACATGGAAAAATACCCCCAGGGGTGCCCGAGAGGGGGGGAGGATGAGCACCTCTATTTGACGGTTCAAAGGTTAACGACTAATGGCAATGGACAACCGACTATGAGTATCAAATCCAGATGTGGAAAGGCTTGCAAGAACAGCTGAGGCCTGAAGATTCACCAGACCCGGATGAAGTGTTTGGAGGGACAGGGAGTGTCACAACGCACAGGTATTTTACCTGGTGAGACGCAGGAGGAGCCGGGCCCGGAATCACCCCATAGAGCCCGAAGCCTCCAAGTGGCCCAACTAGTCCTTCGGAACAGTTCTCCGGATAAGGTTCGAGTCAAATGGCCTCAGGCCTGCAAGACGGCAGTCTGGCATCAGTTCGACGAGGACGTCGACAAGGTGCTAGAAGCAACTGCGAAGGGAGACGTGGACCGAAGGCTGCAGACGATGACAACAATCATCATCAGCCTAGCTGTGGAAAGGTTTGGAGCAGTGGAGAAGAAGCCGGCCAGAACACCTTTCACCATGAACCAACGAGCAACAAAGATCCACAAGATCCGGCAGGAGCTGAAGTCCCTCAAGAAGCAGTATAAAGAGGCCAGGGAAGAGCAACGTCCCCCCTTGGCTGAGCTGCGAACTATCCTGAGGAAGAAGCTGATGACCCTCCGTAGAGCTGAGTGGCACCGAAGACGACGGAAGGAAAGAGCCAGGAAGTGAGCATCCTTCATAGCCAACCCCTTCGGCTTCACCAAACAACTACTCGGGCAGCAGCGCAGTGGGAGTTTGACTTGCTCTAAGGAGGAAATCGACCGGCACATCCAGACGACCTACAGTGACCCCGTCAGGCAGCAGGAGCTGGGTCAGTGCAACATCCTGATAAAACCACCTCCACCCATCAAGGAGTTTGATAGTAGAGAACCACTCCTGAAAGAGGTCCAGGACGTTGTGAAGAGAGCAAGAGCTGGCTCAGCCCCTGGCCCGAGCGGAGTCCCCTACAGGGTCTACAAGAACTGCCCCTTGTTACTGAAACGGCTGTGGAAGATTCTGAAAGTCATCTGGAGGAGAGGAAAAGTGGCGCAGCAGTGGCGATTGGCTGAAGGAGTCTGGATCCCAAAGGAGGAAGATTCCGAGAAGATCGATCAGTTCAGAATCAACTCCTTGCTAAGCGTTGAAGGCAAGATTTTCTTCAGCATAGTGGCGAGGCGACTGACCAACTTCCTCTCCAGCAATGGCTACATCGACAGCTCAGTGCAAAAGGGAGGCTTATCTGGAGTGCCGGGGTGTCTAGAGCACAAGGGAGTGGTGACCCAGCTCATCAGAGAAGCCAGGGAGAACAAGGGAGACCTGACAGTGCTCTGGCGTGACCTGGCCAACGCCTACGGCTCCATCCCGCACAAGCTGATCCAGCCAATCATGGCCAAGCATCATGTGCTTGGCCAAGTGGCAGAACTCATCCTGGACTATTACAACCAGTTCAGCATGAGAGTCTCATTAGGGTCAATAACATCAGAGTGGCACAGACTGGAGGTTGGGATCATCACAGGCTGTACCATCTCTGTGATCCTTTTTGCCTTGGCAATGAACATGATCGTCAAGTCTGCTGAGCCAGAGTGCCGGGGCCCTCGGACCAAGTCAGGAATGCGCCAACCACCAATCAGAGCCTTCATGGACGACCTGACTGTCACCACTGAGTCAGTGCCAGGAGGCAGGTGGATCCTGCAGGAGTTGGAGAAGCTGATTGGATGGGCAAGGATCTTTCCCAAAGGAAATGATTGACAATGGTTATGCTGAAATGGTACCAGTGGACCAGCTGAATCAAAGTGATGGAGAGCTTTGGTATATCCCACACCATGGGTGTATCACTCAAGGAAAGGGACCTTGAGGGTGGTCTTTGACTGTGGTGCAGTCTTCAAAGGAACATCACTTAACTGTCAACTGCTGCAGGGTCCTGACCTTACCAACTCACTCATTGGAGTTCTCATCAGATTCAGAGAAGAACCGGTTGCTTTGATGGCTGATATTAAAGCAATATTTCATCAATACTAAGATTCAGAAAAGCCTATTGACTATTTGCGATTCCTATGGTAGCTTGATGGTGATGCACAGTAAGATCTTGTTGAAGGTACATCTCTTTGGAGCAGTGTCATCACCAAGTTGTGCAAATTTTGCATTAAGGAAGACCGCCGAGAACAATGAAGCTCACTTTCCAGAAGAAGTGACAAACACGGTGAAGAACAACTTCTCTGTGGATGATTGTTTAAAATTCATGTCTTAGGAACAGGAAGCAATCCAAATGGTAGACTTCCCTCTGTCAAAAGCGAGGATTCATGCTATCAAAGTGGATCAGCAACAGCCATGCTGTATTGGAAACCATTCCACTAGATAACAGAGCCAAGGATACCAGGGAGGTGGATTTGGACAAAGACAATCTGCTTATCGAAAGAGCACTGGGGCACTGTGTTGAAAGTTCAGAATCACAATAAAGGAGCGACCATGTACACGACGGGGCATCCTATCCGTGGTTGGCTCTATATATGACCCTTTGGGATTTCTTGCACCATTTACTCTGCCAGCCAAACTGATTATGCAGGAGCTCTGTAAGAAAAAACTTGGATGGGATGAGAGTACAAAGCAAACCTTCTCTCAGCGATGGACAGAATGGTTAGCAGATCTCGACATGATCTCGGAAATCAAAGTGGACAGGTGCATAAAGCTTACAAACTTTGGTCAAATCAGATATGCACAGCTGCACCACTTTTTAGATGCAAGTGAAAGTGACTATGGTACTGTTTCACATCTAAGACTAGAAAATGATAACGATGAAGTACATACTGCATTCATAATGGGAAAAGCCAGAGTGGCACCATTGAAGCAAATAACAATTCCCAGAATGGAGCTTAAAGCAGCAATCTTTGCTGTCAGAATTGATATAATGCTACAAAAGGAACTACAGCTTCAGCTGGAGAAATCTATCTTCTGGACTGAGAGCACAACAGTGTTTTATGGGCCTGTCCCACTTAGACGACTTTTTAGGCGACTACAGGAGACTATGCAGTCGCCACATGGTCGCCACATGTTCGTGGGTGGTTGCCGGGGAGTCGCTTTCATGGTCGTGAGGAGTTCCCACATTCTGGGAACTAGTCGCAGCCTCATTATGGTTGCTGCAATTTTTTCAACATGTTGAAAAATTAGCGCCGATCAGAATGATGCCGCCATGGAGAGTAACGAGAATTCTCGTGCCGTAGTTGGATCGCCAGGAGGTCCTAGTGGGTTGCCAGGAGGTCAAATGTTCACATAGGTTCTTGTAGGTTGTAGCCGGTGCTGACCAGTGAATTTCATTGGCTCATTGTGGGAAAAAAATGTAAGCAGTAACAGTTTTCAGAACCAAGGATAACCGACCGGTAATGTTAAATGTCCGCTGAACTTCACAACCATGTATCTCTGGCTTCTTAAATGTTTTCTGGCTTCTTTAAAGTTGTCTCCACTCCTTCTCCCTCCTTCTCCCCCCTTTTTCCCCCCTCTCCCCCACCTTTTAAAGGACTTACCGTACACTGTGCTTTAACCATCTTATTTACAGCGCCAACCTTCCTGTTCATCGCGGTGTGTCTGTATCACCTTGGCTTGGCACCATGTGAATTTCAGACAGCGTTCCCCCTGCTTGCCCTGTCCCCCACCTGCGATGTGTTTGTGTGTGTGTGTGTGTTCCACTCTGACAGTCGCTGTTCCAGTTGCCAGTTTTTCAGGCGACTGCCGGCAACTTGACAGTCACCGGCAGTCGCCTGAAAAATCGCTGAAGTGGGAAGTCACATAAGTATATCAACAATGAAACCAAACGCTTTCAAACATTTGTAGCAAACAGAATTTTTTATGTAAGGGGTGTTATTAATGTATCACAGTGGAGATATGTTAACACAAAGGAAAATCCTCAAGATGAAGCCTCTTCTGCTTCTTAAGCAGTAAGAGATGGATCAAGAGACCAGAGTTTCTCTGTGTCAGACAGAGAATGACCAAAGCTGAACCTAGAATCTGAAATTGCAGCTAATGATCCAGAAATCAAAGAAGATTTCACAGTGACTGTCATTGTTAAGGATCCATTGGACTCAACAAACGATTTAATTATCCATTTCTCATCGTGGAATAAGCTGAAGACTGTGGTAGCTTTGTTTCTTAAACTAAGAACAATATCTTGGTAAAGCCGAAGAAGAAGAAGATAGAAGAATCACTAAAGAAGTTTGAATGCTAACATATCGTGCATATTTCTTTTGTTTTTGAAGATAGACAAAAATGCTGGAGAAACTCAGCGGGTGAGGCAACATCTATGGAGCGAAGGAATAGGTGACGTTTTGGGTCGATACCCTTCTTCAGAGCCATAGAAGCTACTTCACCCGCTGAGTTTCTCCAGCATTTCTGTCCATCTTCGATTTTTCCAGCATCTGCAGTTCTTTCTTAAATCATTTGTTTTTGATATATGTTAAGCTTTTATTGCTCCTTTTAATATCTATTAGTAATTGCTTCGTTATATACATAGAACAATTAGGGGCTGGTGTGTAGGCACCATTTATGCTGAAGTTAGTTACTGTTAGTATATATTAGTATATACTAGCCATGTTTAGATATTTCTAGTTTTATCTTTTTTGTATGTTTGTAGGTGGGATTATATATGTAGATGGGTGTGTCTACATCTGAGACTAGCATAGGCACAGAGATTGGGAGTCATTTTAGACTTGAGGGATGGTTGAGACAACAGTTTTTACCACTCTCACTCTCACTCTCACTCTCACTCTCACTCTCACACGACTCTACAAGACACGACACAGATGAAACTGTTAGTAAGAATGAAAAATTACAATTTGTATTGGAATAAGAAATACATGCTATGAATCACTTCTTTGTTTGTAACATAGAAACATAGAAACATAGAAATTAGGTGCAGGAGTAGGCCATTCGGCCCTTCGAGCCTGCACCGCCATTCAATATGATCATGGCTGATCATCCAACTCAGTATCCCGTACCTGCCTTCTCTCCATACCCTCTGATCCCCTTAGCCACAAGGGCCACATCTAACGCCCTCTTAAATATAGCCAATGAATTGGCCTCGACTACCCTCTGTGGCAGAGAATTCCACAGATTCACCACTCTCTGTGTGAAAAAAGTTCTTCTCATCTCGGTTTTAAAAGAATTCCCCCTTATCCTTAAGCTGTGACCCCTTGTCCTGGACTTCCCCAACATCGGGAGCAATCTTCCTGCATCTAGCCTGTCCAACCCCTTAAGAATTTTGTAAGTTTCTATAAGATCCCCTCTCAATCTCCTAAATTCTAGAGAGTATAAACCAAGTCTATCCAGTCTTTCTTCATATGACAGTCCTGACATCCCAGGAATCAGTCTGGTGAACCTTCTCTGCACTCCCTCTATGGCAATAATGTCCTTCCTCAGATTTGGAGACCAAAACTGTACGCAATACTCCAGGTGTGGTCTCACCAAGACCCTGTACAACTGCAGTAGAACCTCCCTGCTCCTATACTCAAATCCTTTTGCTATGAAAGCTAACATACCATTTGCACTTCAATAAAAGACTAATTAATCAAGAAACAATGACTGGAAGATTTGTTTATAATATTGGCTAGTGCATAAGCTATACTTCGTCTATATCCCCGAGTAGTAATGGCAATCAAAAGTAGGACATTGGAAAGTTAAGAATTTGCCATAGCAGCTGTGTCCCAAACATTGTGGTGCCCTGAAATGGGGGGACTATGTATAAACACTACTGTAATTTCTACATGGTGAAACAAAAATGTATAAAAATGACCTTTATTAAAATCTGACACTGCACTTTAACCACATGTGATTTTTTTTTCTATTACAAATCTCAAATTGTGGAGTATAGAGGCAAATAAATAAATGATGGGTCTTTGTCCCAAACATTGTGCAATATGAATTTTGAATTCATTAAAGTAAAAGCAAAATATGTCACAAAACCTCAGCAAATCTAGAAATCTATAAGGAGTGGAACCTGTGATGTATTTGTAATGTACTATAATTGAATGTATTAGAATGGAACTTGTGATGTATATGTATTGCAATATCTAATGTAAATGCCAGTGCCCCTTGAGGCCAAAAGCAGAAGCTGGCAAATGTACCTGTGCCTCGTGACTGAGGTCAAGTGACCTTCTGGAAGTTTCAGTCATTGCAGATTAAATTTATTTTACAAGATGGCGGACGTGTATTGATTGTGCTAGTCACAACAGGGCCTTACAGAGAACATTACAAGGTGTCAAAGTAAAAAATATATATAGAGGGACTCAAGCCTCCGGGACCACTCTCCATGCAAAAAGAAAATTAAAGGTCGGAACGGGAAGCAAGAGCGCAAGGTAAACAAGTGGGGCAATAAGTGTCACTGAAGAGCGCAACTGGAAGCTAGAAGCCTAACCAGCAGGACACTTACCTGGAACGTTTTCTAGGGCTGTGCAGCCGCCACCGACTTTGGGTGAGTTCCAGGGCCTTGTAGCTCACGGCCAGGCCCAGTAGCCACTACCGACGTCAGGTGAGGGCCTAGTACCGAGTAGCCCACTGACAGGTCCGGCGACCGCAACCGACGACAACCGAGTCTCCAGCCGGCCGGGAGCAGAGTCAGCCCGGCTGTCTCCGGCCCGGCTGTGAGCAGAAAAAGCCCGGTCGCGAGAGAAGCGGACCGACCGAGTGAGAAAGCCGGCCGCGAGCGGAGTCAGCCCAGACGTGAGACAAAGTCCAGCCAAGCGAAGAAGGGGTCCGACCGCGAGAAAAGCGGGACACAGCACTTCGCCAGCCCACATAGCAGCTGTGCAGATTCTGATAAAAGATCATTGACATAGATGTTCTCTCTGTTTTTGTCTCTCCACTGATAATGCCTCACCTACAAAATGTTTCAACAGGATCCATTCCTTTTTCAGATCATTTGTATTTTGTCATCAGAATTTAGTTGACTTGAGTCTTGGGCTTCCGTTTTGTTAAACTGATTAAATTACCACCATTTGGTGGGGATGTGGGGATCCATAAGTGGGGATGTCTGTGAATGATTGCATGCTGTGATCAGTTTAAGCCGCAACATCTCAGGTGATAAAATAGTCTCTAAAGCCTCTGGAACGTTTTAGCCTGAGTTGAGGTGCCAAATAATATCACATCATAGAAGTCCCAGGCAATGACCTCAAGAGTCCTGGACTAAACATCCCTGCACTGATTAGGTGTTGTTAGCATGGCTTTGTACATGGAAAATAATTTCTCACTAATCTGATTGACGTTTTTGAAGAGGTGACAAAAAAGGTAAATGCGGTAGATGTTGTCTACATGGACTCTAGCGAGGCCTTTAACAAGGCCATGCATGGTAGCCTGATCAAGAAGATTAGACTAAGCTAGCCAAATGGGTATAAAATTGGCTTCAGGCTAGGATGACAAGGGTCGTAGTGGATGATTGTTTTTCAGATTGTAGGATATACTAATGGCATGATTTGTGGGATAATGCCAACATTGGTGATATAGGGGACAATGAAAAGGATAGATGTTGTGAAGCTGGAAAGGGTGCAGAGAAGATTTACGAGGATGTTGCCAGGATTCGAAGACGGACTATGGGGAGAGGTTGAGCAAGCTGGGACTCCATTCCTTGGAGCGCAGGAGGATGAGGAGTGATCTTATAGAGGTGTATAAAATTATGAGAGGAATAAATTGGGTAGAAGCACTGAGTCTCTTGCCCAGAGTAGGGGGATCGAGAACCAGAGGACATAGGTTTATGGAGAGGGGCAAAAGATTTAATAAGAATCAGAGTGATATCTTTTTCATGCAAAGGGTGGTGGATGTTTGTAACAAACTGCCAGAGGAGAGAGGCAGGTACTATCGCAATGTTTAAGAATTAGACAGGACATGGATAGGACAGGTTTAGAGGGCCAAACACAATTAGGTGGGACCAGTGTAGATGAGCCATGTTTGCCATTGTGGTCAAGTTGTGCCAAATGACTGTAAGACTCTATGACTCGATGACTTAGGTTAGAACAGAATATAGATCAACTGGAAAATTAAGCGAGGGGTTGGCAGATTAATTTTAACCCAGACAAGTGCAAAATTATACATTTTGGGAGATTAAACTAGGGCAGGATATGCACAGTGAATGGTAGGTTCCAGAAGGAAACCCACGTGGGAACATGCAAATTCCACACAGGCAGCTTCTAAGGTCAGGATCGAACTCGGGTCTCTGGAGCTGTGAGGCAGCAGCTCTACCAGCTGCGATAATTGTATGTACCTCTGCTGTGTTAAGAGTTTCAGCATTTAAACTGTAACTCCTTTCACATTTATTGCTCACTATTATGGACTACTTAATTTTTTTTCTTCATTCAGCAGTGTTTACAAGCACTTTGCCAGCCGCAGAGCCACAGCCAGATTGTGCATTCTCATACATGCTTCATTACTGTTTGTTGTGCCCCAAACTTGTTAACATCAGCAAACTTTAGTATCAGTTATCTTTTATCTAATGGAAAACAAACGAGAACTGACGACAGATCTTGGCAGTACACCACTTTTCACATCCACCAATGTGCAGAGCATCAAAGTACTTTGCTTCCTGCTGCCTTGCTTGTTCCCTATGCTTAATGCTCCATTTCCTGGTGCACCATGTACTTCAATTTTCATTTCAAATCACTTAAGTGAGCCCTTAGTAAACATCTTCTCAGCCTTCACCGTGTTTATTTATTTATACAAAAGGCAACATCTTTGGATAAAAAAGTAGTCCATTAGACATGCATTTTTATAAATCCATGCTGACTGTATCAAATTAGACCTCACCATACTGACAGTCCACTAGCTTCATCTTGTTATTTGATTGTCATTTTTTAATATTTTGTAGATCCTTTGTGTTTTTGTCTCATTTGCTAAAAACAGTGAATATTCCAAACATTTTAATACATCCATTTATAATTTGCTTTTTACCAATTTAGGTTGATACCCTCTCTTCCCAGTTGGCCACTTTAACTTGAAGTGATTTTCTGTGTCTACCTTCTCCATATCATTTAATATTTTATGCTCCCCAGGGAAACACCCTTTAACAGGCTCCCTTTCTGAATGTAGAACGTGTACTTCTCTTTTCTTTTCTCAACATTCACATGCATGTTTACTTTAACCTTTGCCTTATGATTATGGTTTTTGTAACTTTTTGCTGGAGAGTTGATGTTGGCTGTGCACTGGTGACAAAGAAAGCTCCTTGCCAAATCTGCATAACTCAATTTCCCGACAACATCAGCCGGCAGGTGTGCTTCTTCAAGCCTAGAAATAATTATTTTTGTCTGCTTGAGGGTGTGAATTGTCTTGGCCTTCAGTAATGGCTGCAAGGTAGGAAGAATACAGGAATCCTCTTTTGCTATTTGGCTTGATTTTAAATTAAAAGCGTATTGATTAAAATGATTTATGATGTCAAGATTCACTTAAACATTTATTGGGACAGAGAAAGGTACAAATGTGATTTAAGGTATTAACATTTTTGGGAAGTAAAGTTATAACTGAAATGAATTGATATTTTGCATGCCAAAATGTTAAATCAACAAAAAAATAACATCTGGTTCAAATCTGTGTAACAAGTCAATTATTTGCATCGTCATTTATGGATCAGGAGTGATAAAGACTTTCAATTAATTTGCTTAAACTAAGATTATTAGATTTTAGGTAAGAATATGTAGTTTTGAAGTAGATGTATCCAGCTACAGTCAAGGCTGCAGTACATCTAAGATGTGTTTTTTTTCTGAAATGGATATCAGAGAAAGGGAAACTTGTCTCAGTGACACAGCATATTTGCGACAGTCACAATAATCAGCAGTAAAGCTATCCTTTCTATTCTGGAATTACTCAGACTTTTCTTTTACAGTACATTTATTTTCATGTAATGGTTTTGTCATAAATTTCATATAGGGGCATTTTAGAATAGTGTAAACATGTGTAAGACCTTTCCGAATTAGATAATGTGCTGTAATTTCTACACAATAAAAGTATTGACTTATTGGTAAAAGATTTGGCTTTGATATGGACGATTTAAGGTTGAAGTCCCATTTCAGGGTCTGTGAATATAATCCAAGCTGACACCTCACTATAAAAGTGAAGGTGTAGCATTTTTCAGATAAGAAGTTAAGTCTCCACTCCCTGAGGTGAACGTTAATATCCTAGAACAGGAACACCTTTGTGAACAATATTTATATACATAATATACCGCCAACACTACTAAAATACTTGATTATCTGATGAATTCATGGCACGTGTAATCCATTTACTGCTTAAGCCTGTTTGACCTTTCAATGAAAATCAGGATTGATCTAAATCTTAATTCCAGTTATCTGCCTTGGCTCGATATTCATTAATATCATTATCTAAAAAAACATATTCATGCAATATTCAAATATTCACCCAGCCTCAGCGACTTTTGGAGGGAATGAATGATGGCACCTCAGCCTCCTATGGAGATGTAAAAGATCCCTAAATATCTGGGCCCTAATTTCGGCATCATAGTCATCAGCAAAACAGAATGTCAAGTACAATTCATTATATTAGAAGCATTAATATTTATCGTAAATTAACCACAAAACAAAACTTTATGTTTTTGCATTATTTTGCTCATTCTGTTTACTTTAGCTTTGAGAAACAGCATGAAAACAGGTTATTCGGCCCACTGAGTCCATGCCATCTATTGATCATCAGTGCATACAACTTCTATGTTATCCCACCTCATCCACTCCCTACACATTAGAGGCAATCGCAGGACGCGGTTCCTTCACTGGAAGGAGATGTTGACGGTTGCGTCTGTAAATGGCCCCGTCCGCACTAACCAGACCATGATGGAAAAGGTGAAGACAGACTCTACGATGGCCATATAGAATTGGACCATCATTACCTGTGGCAGATGTTGCTTCCTCAGCTGCCGCAGGAAGTACATCCTCTGTGTGCCTCTTTGACTGATCCACTTTTAAGTGGATAAAGAAGCATAGGGTTGTTGGCTGGCATTGTGATAATAGGATGTTGCATTACTGAGGAAAGGGGAATTGAGGCTGAAGAGATTGCTCTGCTGCAGGTCACCATGGACCTGCCGGGCTGAATAGCCTCTTGTGAGTAAGTGAGACTAAGTAAGTAGTGAGTAAGCCTCTTGCAGAGCAGCATGACTCCTGTTCCAGCACTCAGATGTGTTACAACAAAAAGATAAAATACACTCTTTGGTCTTTGGATCCCAAGCCAAAAACCTTTGGTTGAGAAGGGAGTGATGGACAAACGTCCCCTCTCTCTGTCTGATTCTTCCTCCCTATTAAAAGGAAAGAAGCACACTTCTCATTTAGAAACATAGAAATTAGGTGCAGGAGTAGGCCATTCGGCCCTTCGAGCCTGCACCGCCATTCAATATGATCATGGCTGATCATCCAACTCAGTATCCCGTACCTGCCTTCTCTCCATACCCTCTGATCCCCTTAGCCACAAAGGCCACATCTAACTCCCTCTTAAATATAGCCAATGAACTGGCCTCAACTACCCTCTGTGGCAGAGAGTTCCAGAGATTCACCACTCTCTGTGTGAAAAAAGTTCATCTCATCTCGGTTTTAAAGGATTTCCCCCTTATCCTTAAGCTGTGACCCCTTGTCCTGGACTTCCCCAACATCGGGAGCAATCTTCCGAGCGAATTCCGAGCAATTTGCGATGTTCTGTTTTGCTTTGGGAGGTGCTCTCAAGTAAGGTGCTTTCCTTCTTCTTAAATTCTCTTGGGATCGAGGATGACTTAATTACTCTCTATTCTTCTGGATGTTGAGGTGGCCGAGAAGGACAGTTGGGGAATTGTAAACTCTTCCATGTATAGAGCTGGGAATGGCTGATGGATCTAGCAGGTTGATTAAATTTTTTGCGAGGGTGAACTCTTTCCACAGCTTTAGCAGAGTCTCTGTGTGATTCTGATGTACAGCCTTGAGCTTCTCAATACCATCCCGGATGTTTCTTCCTCACTTTGAGTGGTCGTGCACGCATAATTTCCACGAGACATTGAGGATATTGTATTTCTTCAAAGAAGCTTCAAACACATCATTAAATCTTTTACCCCAATGTCTGGTAACCTCCAAACACAAGATAGAGTGGAAACTGTAGATGCCGTAAATCCAAAACAAAAATAGTAAATGTTGGAAATGTTGATAGGGTAGTCAAGAAGCCTTTTGGCACATTGGCCATCATCTATCAGGATATTTAGTATAGAAGTTGGGATGTTATGTAACAGTTGTACAAGACCTCGGTGAGACCCTTTGTTCAATTTTGGTCACACTTCAATAGAAAAGATGTTGTTAAGCTGGAAAGAGTGCAGAGAAGATTTATAAGGATGTTCCAGGACTCGAGGTCCTGAGTTATAGGGAGAAGTTGGGCAGGCTAGGACTGCATTCTTCCAGCACAGGAGGATGAGAGGTTATCTTATAGAGGTGTATATGAACATGATAGAAATAGATAGGGTAGATGCACAGAGCACTTTAACTAGAGTATGGTAATCAAGAACTAGGACATGGGTTTAAGGGGAGAGGAAATAGATTAAATTGGAATCTGAGGGCAAAGGATGTGGGAGGGGGCGGGGGGACATAAAGCAAGCTACCAGGAGGGCAGGTACTAAAACAACATTTAAAATACATTTGGACAGGTACAGGATAGGAAAGGTTTTGAGTGATATGGTCCAAATGTGAACAGGTGCAACTAGTGTAGATGGGGCATCTTGGCCGAAATGTGCAAATGTGCAAGGGCCTGTTTCCATGCTGTATGATTCTATTATTGGTGCAATTTGAGTTTGTATGTTTGGGGCATTTGTATGTATGTGTATGCTCATGTATCTACAAAGTCACACGTTAAGCTGGATGGATGTTTATGTCCATAAATGAATATGTGCTTCTATATGTAAATACACGTGTGTGTATGTGTCAATGTGTGCATGAGTGATTTTGAAGTGGTATTGCTTTGTAGCAAGTTGCTAGTTGTCAGGGACACTGAGTCTAAAATTTTGGCTTTGAAATAATATCCTGATGTCAGCATTCTACCTTTGTCCCAGTGTTGCCCCATCTGCTTTCTGACACGTTTCCTCCGCTGCGTTTTTTCCTTTGGAAGTAATCAGAAACATTTGTTTGGATTACATCACAAAGTCAAGTGGAATAAAAGAACTGACAGTAAAACAACTGAGAAAGGCGACGTTACGTGATTAAATTCCTGTTTTATACATCTATCTATATACTATTAAAACTGTGTGTGTGTGTGGGTGGGTGTATGTCAGATTCGGCCTTTGATTCCTTGGTCCGCCAGCACCACACACTGAATCTCCGTCATGTTTTCCATTTCGCTAGCTAATTCACTTTTACATTCAATTATGCACTCCTCAAAACATTTTGACTGTTTTATGTACCCATTTTTTAATAAAATCCTCCCCACCCCCCCCACTCACTCATTTTGTCGCTTCCTGCTGGCCAGCGACCATAACGACTGCTCACGCCCGGCTCTGCTCCAAAAACGCCGACATTTTTCCCTACCGCTGGTGCCCGGCCCGGCACTGTCACGCTGCCTCAAGCCAAACTTCGCATCTTCAACCGCTGCTTTTCCAGCAGCGGGGGAACAGCCAGCATAACAGAGCCGGTGTCTCAGAAGTGCCAAGGATGCAAGGCCTCACTCTCTCTAATCACGCCGCTTTCACAGACTTCATTCCACAGTGAGTTCAATTCGGTAACAACAGCCCTCCCCCCCCTCCTCTCCCCTCTCTCCCCCCCCCCCTCCCCCCCCTCCCCCCCCCCTCCCCCCCCCCCCCCCCCCCCCCCCCTCCCCCCCCCTCCCCCCCCCTCCTCGCCCCTCTCCCCCCCTCCCCCCTCCCCCCCGTACTCGGGGTCTGAAGCACGTTCGTGGACCATACCCAACGGGTCTGCACTTGATCTAGTATATATATATATGTGTGTGTGTGTGTGTGTGTGTGTGTGTGTGTGTGTGTGTGTGTGTGTGTGTGTGTGTGTGTGTGTGTGTGTGTGTGTGTGTGTGTGTGTGTGTGTGTGTGTGTGTGTGTGCGTGTGTGTGTGCGTGTGTGTATATATCTATATCTATAGCTATTAATGACTATGATATAGTTGGGATCACGGAGACATGGCTCCAGGGTGACCAAGGCTGGGAGCTGAACATCCAGGGATATTCAATATTCAGGAGGGATAGAGAGAAAGGAAAAGGAGGTGGGGTAGCGTTGCTGATTAGAGAGGAGATTAACGCAATGGAAAGGAAGGACATTAGTTTGCAGGATGTGGAATCGGTATGGGTAGAGCTGCGAAACACTAAGGGGCAGAAAACGCTGGTGGGTGTTGTGTACAGGCCACCTAACAGTAGTAGTGATGTTGGAGATGGTATCAAACAGGAAATTAGAAATGCGTGCGACAAAGGCAAAACCGTTATAATGGGTGACTTCAATCTACATATAGATTGGGTGAATCAAATTGGCAGGGGTGCTGAGGAAGAGGATTTTTTGGAATGTATGCGGGATAGTTATCTAAATCAACACGTAGAGGAACCAACGAGAGAGCAGGCTATTTTAGACAGGGTACTGAGTAATGAGGAAGGGTTAGTTAGCAGTCTTGTTGTACGTGCCCCCTTGGGCAAGAGTGACCATAATATGGTTGAGTTCTTCATTAGGATGGAGAGTGACATTGTTAATTCAGAAACAATGGTTCTGAACTTAAAGAAAGGTAACTTTGAGGGTATGAGACGTGAATTGGCCAAGATTGACTGGCAATTAATTCTAAAATGGTTGACGGTGGATATGCAATGGAAGACATTTAAAGACTGCATGGATGAACTACAAAAATTGTTCATCCCAGTTTGGCAACAGAATAAATCCGGGAAGGTAGTGCATCCGTGGATAACAAGGGAAATCAGGGATAGTATCAAAGCGAAGGATGATGCGTACAAATTAGCCAGAAAAAGCAGCATACCGGAAGACTGGGAGAAATTCAGAGACCAGCAGAGGAGGACAAAGGGCTTAATTAGGAAAGGAAAAATAGATTATGAAAGAAAACTGGCAGGGAACATAAAAACTGACTGCAAAAGTTTTTATAGATATGTGAAAAGAAAGAGATTAGTTAAAACAAATGTAGGTCCCTTGCAGTCAGAAACGGGTGAGTTGATCATGGGGAACAAGGATATGGCGGACCAATTGAATAACTACTTTGGTTCCGTCTTCACTAAGGAAGACATAAATAATCTGCCGGAAATAGCAGGGGACCGCGGGTCAAAGGAGTTGGAGGAATTGAGTGAAATCCAGGTTAGCCGGGAAGTGGTGTTGGGTAAATTAAATGGATTAAAGGCCGATAAATCCCCAGGGCCAGATAGGCTGCATCCCAGAGTACTTAAGTAAGTAGCTCCAGAAATAGTGGATGCATTAGTAATAATCTTTCAAAACTCTTTAGATTCTGGAGTAGTTCGTGAGGATTGGCGGGTAGCAAACGTAACCCCACTTTTTAAGAAGGGAGGGAGAGAGAAAACGGGGAATTACAGACCAGTTAGTCTAACAGTGGGGAAACTGCTAGAGTCAGTTATTAAAGATGGGATAGCAGCACATTTGGAAAGTGGTGAAATCATTGGACAAAGTCAGCATGGATTTACAAAAGGTAAATCATGTCTGACGAATCTTATAGAATTTTTCGAGGATGTAACTAGTAGCGTGGATAGGGGAGAACCAGTGGATGTGGTGTATCTGGACTTCCAGAAGGCTTTCGACAAGGTCCCACATAAGAGATTAGTTTACAAACTTAAAGCACACGGCATTGGGGGTTTAGTATTGATGTGGATAGAGAACTGGCTGGCAAACAGGAAGCAAAGAGTAGGAGTAAACGCGTCCTTTTCACAATGGCAGGCAGTGACTAGTGGGGTACCGCAAGGCTCAGTGCTGGGACCCCAGCTATTTACAATATATATTAATGATCTGATGAGGGAATTGAAGGCAATATCTCCAAGTTTGCGGATGACACTAAGCTGGGGGGCAGTGTTAGCTGTGAGGAGGATGCTAGGAGACTGCAAGGTGACTTGGATAGGCTGGGTGAGTGGGCAAATGTTTGGCAGATGCAGTATAATGTGGATAAATGTGAGGTTATCCATTTTGGTGGCAAAAACAGGAAAGCAGACTATTATCTAAATGGTGGCCGACTAGGAAAAGGGGAGATGCAGCGAGACCTGGGTGTCATGGTACACCAGTCATTGAAAGTGGGCATGCAGGTGCAGCAGGCAGTGAAGAAAGCGAATGGTATGTTAGCTTTCATAGCAAAAGGATTTGAGTATAGGAGCAGGGAGGTTCTACTGCAGTTGTACAGGGTCTTGGTGAGACCACACCTGGAGTATTGCGTACAGTTTTTGTAGATGGGTTATGCATGCAACCTATAATGTAGTTACCTCATCACCACTAACCACGCACCATCATATTAGTATAACTGTAGTATCCTCCCTTTGTTCCTCCCACTAGGTCCCAGTACGCCTGAAGGCTGGATGCAGTCAGTGCTGGGACGTGTGTGCCATGTGCTATAATAAACTACCAGTAAAGGTTACAGTGTGTCAGCTATCAAACCTTTACATGGTGTCAGAAGTTTAAAACTCGCGCTTCCCGTTTACCGGTTTTCATTTATTTTGTCCCCGTTAATGCCCAGTGTTGGGTTTCCCTTGACATGGCATCCTCATGCCGAAAGCCATCTCCCCTTGTCTTCGACGCTGACATTGCGGAGCGATGGTCAACTTTTGTGATGGACTACACTCACTACGTCAATATTGCGCACCGGAACGACCCAGCCGCGGTCAAAGCATCACTCTTGCTCAACCTGGCTGGTCCCGACGCAATGAAGAGAGCTCAAGCCTTTGTCTACGAACCAGCAGTCCTGGATGACAACGAGCAGCCGGTCGAGCCAGCTGAATCGGCCGACGACCCGATATGTCTTTTGCGCAAGTTCGCGGAGATATGTGACCTGCCCTCCAACCGTATACTGGAGCGGGCCAGGTTCTTCTCACGCAAGCAACAGCCGGATGAACCTGTTGAGTGCTTCATCGCCGACCTGCGACACCTTGCCCAGCGGTGCCGATTTGAAACTATGCGCGACCAGCTCACCAGAGACATTCTCGTCACTGGCATGATTGATCAGAAGCTACGTGCCGACCTGCTGCAACGGCCTGACCTAACCCTGACTCAGGCAATGCATGCGTGCCGCATTGCCGAAGTGGTCACCCCTCCGCATGGGCAGAGGGGGTCTGACAGCCGAGCCATAAATCTAACTGGTGTTGCTGGACACCGTCGTATGAGGGACAACTTTCGCCCTCCACCGCGGCCCGTTCGTACATCCCGGGACCCGAGATCTAAAAAGCGATCCAACCGAATGGGTCTCCACCATGGTTGCCACGTTGAAGAAAGGAAAAAATGAGATACGGGTATGCATCAACCCGAAGGACTTGAATATGGCGATTAAACGGCCCCACTACCCCATGAGGACTGTCGAAGATGTTGCCGCCCAGGTGGGACAAGCCACAGTGTTCTCCGTCCTCGATGCCAGAAGTTCGTTCTGGCAGATACCCCTGGACAAACGCTCCACGGATCTCACCACGTTCAGCACGCCCTTCGGCAGGTTTTTAGTTTTTGCGGATGCCGTTCGGCATCAACTCCGCCAGCGAGGTATTTCAGCGTTCAATGGAACAATTGTTTGCAGGTCTGCCCTGCGCGATCATTGTGGACGACATACTGGTCTATGGGAGGGATGTGGCCGAACATGACCGCAACCTCCGACGGATTTTGGACCGTGCTCGGCAGATAAATTTGAAGCTTAATCGGTCAAAGTGCAAGTTCCGGGTGCCTGAGGTCACATATGTTGGCCACATTTTCACGGCCCAAGGGTTGAAGCCAGACCCGCAAAAGACCAGCGCCATCTCAGAGCTGCCCGCCCCGACAGACGTTGTCAGTCTGCAGCGTTTCCTGGGTATGGTGAATTACCTGGGAAGTTTATCCCCGACCTCAGCGAATTGAGCGCACCCCTGAGACAGCTCACTAAAAAGGACATTGCCTGGGCATGGTTTCCACACCACCAGCAGGCGTTCGACCTGCTAAAGACGAGGCTGGTCAGCACACCTACCCTGAAGTTCTTTGATCTACGGCGCCCGATCGTGGTCACTTGCGACGCCTCTTGCTTTGGACTGGGTGCTGCCTGCCTGCAACCCCATGCTGATGACTCGCTGCTGCCCATCTCCTATGCCTCTAGGACCATGACGGACACAGAGCAGCGCTATGCTCAGATAGAGAAGGAGCTGCTGGCGGTGGTTTTCGTGTGTTCGAAGTTCAAGGACTTCCTATTTGGCACCAGGTTCACCGTTGAGACGGATCACCAGCCACTGGTAACGATACTGAACAAACCTATACACTGTGCTCCAGCCAGGCTACAGCGGATGATGCTGCAGCTACAGCGCTTTGATTTTAAAATCATATATAAGAGGGGCACCGAGATGCATGTTGCTGATGCGCTGTCCCGGGCCCCCCGGGCCTCCTGCGACCGGCACCCCTTCGAGCAGTCGGACTTACAGGAACTGAACGTTAACTTCGTCCCTTCTCAGCAACTACAGTGCTTGGTTGCACATACCGCAAACGACCCCGACCTGCAGCAGCTTGCTGCTGTCATCAAGCGCGGGTGGCCCACCAAACGGAATTCGTTGCCTGCTAGCGTCCACCCCTATTTTTTGGTCCGCGATGAGTTGGTCCTCCGGGACGGCATTATTATCAAAGGACACAAAGTGGTCGTCCCTGCCTCGCTGCATAGCTTGTATTTTGACGCCGCCCACATGGGGCATCCCGGGGCAGATGCCACTATCTCGCATGCCCAGGAACAGTACTACTGGCCGGCCATGGCTAAGTACATCCAGGCCAGGGTGGATTCCTGTCCGGACTGTAACTCTCTTGCCCCGCATCAGCAAAGACAGCCGCTTTTGCAGCAGCCTGCCCCTGACATGCCCTGGTCTTCTCTGGCTGCCGATATTTTCGACTGGCGTGGGAAGCAATACCTTGTGCTAGTAGACTCTTACTCAAATTGGTTCGAGGTGGACCTCCTCCCTGCCATCACCTCCGAGATGGTGATCAGCAAACTTCGCCGTCACTTTGCCACGTTTGGTTCCCCTGTCCGGCTGCAGACAGACAACGGACGCCAGTTCACCAGCGCCGAATTCCGTGCGTTTGCTGCAAAGTGGAACTTTAATCATTTCACCAGCAGCCCGGAGTACCCGCAGAGCAATGGTCTAGCTGAACGGGCGGTCCGCAGCGCTAAGCACCTGCTTGAACAAACCCGCATCTCGAACGTGGATTTCTATCAGGGTCTCCTGAACCTTCGGAACATTTCCAGAGACAGTACCATGGGATCCCCTGCCCAGCGACTCATGTCCCGTGTTGTCCGCCCTCCGATGCCTATTGCCCAGCAGTCCCTGATGCCCAAAGTCCTGCAGCCTGCTGATGTCCAGCAACGTATTGCCCAGAAGCACGAAATCCAGCGCCGCTCGCATGACAAATCCTGCCGCCCTCTTTCGCCACTGATGCCTGGACAGGTCGTCCGTTTGCAGACGCCCACCGGCTACTCCCGACTTGCCACCGTCGTCGGGTTTGACAGCGCGCCACGGTCCTACCTCGTGGATTTTGAAGGGACTGTATACCGATGCAGCCGCCAGCACCTGTTGGCGGTTAACGAGCCCAAACCACCTCCTCCGATTCCGTATACCCCTCCGTCGCGGGTCGAGCCTTCCTCCACTAACGTACCCTCTGCTCCCTGCATGCCACGGTCGGTCCTTTTGCCTCGGGTACCCCCCCCTGCTCCTCCCGGTTTTGCTCCTCAGGCTCTGTTGTCCCCTGCAAGGTCTTCTCTTTCTCCCACTTCTGCTCATTCTACCCCTTCTGTTTCACCTGGCTCACCTGGGCCTCTCCGTTCCCCCTCCAAGCTGGGTTCTCCGCCCACCTTCTCTCCCCGTCCTGTTTCTGTTCCGGTCCCTCCTCCTCTTTTTTCGGGTGGGGAGGGTGAAGGTGCGGTGCGCACTCGCTCGGGTCGGATTGTAAAACCTCCGGCTCGCTACGGAGAGTATGCTTAGATTTGCAGGTTCTGTATAACAAACCTGCCATTGTTGTAACTTGTTTAAATTGTAAGGGGAAGGATGTAGATGGGTTATGCATGCAACCTATAATGTAGTTACCTCATCACCACTAACCACGCCCCATCATATTAGTATAACTGTAGTATCCTCCCTTTGTTCCTCCCACTAGGTCCCAGTACGCCTGAAGGCTGGATGCAGTCAGTGCTGGGACGTGTGTGCCATGTGCTATAATAAACTACCAGTAAAGGTTACAGTGTGTCAGCTATCACTCCTTTACAGTTTTGGTCTCCAAATCTGAGGAAGAACATTATTGCCATAGAGGGAGTGCAGAGAAGGTTCACCAGACTGATTCCTGGGATGTCAGGACTGTCTTATGAAGAAAGACTGGATAGACTTGGTTTATACTCTCTAGAATTTAGGAGATTGAGAGGGGATCTTATAGAAACTTACAAAATTCTTAAGGGGTTGGACAGGCTAGATGCAGGAAAAGATTGCTCCCGATGTTGGGGAAGTCCAGGACAAGGGGTCACAGCTTAAGGATAAGGGGGTATATCCTTTAAAACCGAGATGAGAAGAACTTTTTTCACACAGAGAGTGGTGAATCTCTGGAACTCCCTGCCACAGAGGGTAGTCGAGGCCAGTTCATTGGCTATATTTAAGAGGGAGTTAGATGTGGCCCTTGTGGCTAAGGGGATCAGAGGGTATGGAGAGAAGGCAGGTACGGGATACTGAGTTGGATGATCAGCCATGATCATATTGAATGGCGGTGCAGGCTCGAAGGGCCGAATGGCCTACTCCTGCACCTAATTTCTATGTTTCTATGTTTCTATATATATATATATATATATATGGATTGACTTGACTTGACTTGAAATGGATTGTTGGCCCTGCACTGTGCTTGACTTGACCCGACCCGACCCACAACACCAATGCTAGTGCTCCAGAAACCCCCACCAATATATATATATATGTATATGACTTGAGAATTAAGGGACTGAAGTTTAGGGGTAACATGAGGGGGAACTTCTTTACTCAGAGAGTGGTAGCTGTGTGGAATGAGCTTCCAGTGAAGGTGGTGGAGGCAGGTTCGTTTTTATCATTTAAAAATAAAATGGATAGTTATATGGATGGGAAAGGAATGGAGGGTTATGGTCTGAGCACAGGTATATGGGACTAGGGGAGATTATGTGTTCGGCACGGACTAGAAGGGTCGAGATGACCTGTTTCCGTGCTGTAATTGTTATATGGTTATATGGTTATATATATATATCAAGTCAAGTCAATCCATTTCAAGTCAACTCAATCCACTTCAAGTCAAGTCAACTCAATCCACTTCAAGTCAAGTCAAGTCAATCCATTTCAAGGGCAGGCCAAACAACTTATTGCATTGTCATTACTTTTCCAATTTTGCATTACAGTTTCAAGCACAGGCAGGGCAGGCCAAACAACTCATGGCATTGTCATTTAATTTCCAATTTTGTCCAGAAAAGTTATATTTAATCATATTTTGCCCTTCTTTCTGCACAACTGTTTTCAGTACACAAAGAGGAAATTGAATGCACTAAAACTCTGGTTGTCTATGCAGATATTTGCCTTTCTGTTGCCTTTCTGTTGCCTTTCTTTCTGCACAGTCGTTTTCAGTACACAAAGAGGAAATTGTATGCACTAAAATTCTGGTTGTCTACGCAGATATTTCTCTCATTTTATTTGTCTTTTAATCCTGTAAAATAACCAGTGACTGCACCACGGGGGCTGATATTTACACAATAAGTAGATGCAACTGAATAATGCATAAGCAAAATCATTTTGGTTGATCCTTGTTGTGCATTATTCAGACATTATCCAAAATGTCACGTTGACTAAAAGTCTGCTATACTCCCACAATTTATTTTAGAAGGCCTTAAAAAAAGTTTGAAATGCAAAAAGTACCATTTAAGATATATGTGCAATCAACCATTAATTTGATAGTTCTCACCTTTTGGATTAGATTGCCTTTCTACTTGCAGATTACAGTTAGGAAAGTTTGGCTGGAAATTCAATTGCACAACATCCATTTCGGTGAAACAAAGTACTTTTTAGTACCCCATTCCCATACAATTAATGCACACTAGAATTTTTAGGCATTTACTTTTAACTTCAAAATGAAGGGGCCATGTGAAATGATTTCTGATAAAAATTAAAATATAGTTCTTGGAAAAAAAATGTTTCTAATTCCGGTTTTGCTGCAAAGATAAATCCTTCATATCACAAAAGGTTGAAATCGGCTGTGAGTTTGCCCATCAAAATTAGCCTCAATTTTCGATTCTCAATGGTAACTAAAACGCTGCAGTTTAAGTCAGCAGTATTTTAAAATCCAAAGCATTGCAGAAAAGCTTATTAATAATCATGGGATTGAAACACAATGCAGTTATGATCTTACATGTGATTCAGCAACCTTTACTCTGACCTTATTATTAATGTCATTCAATCAATTTGTACATTAATGCATACATGATTAAAGTGAGGAGTGCATTCCTTCCTTTCAAGATGATCCCACCCCATTGTGAACATTGGTAGGGAATAGGATAACAACCTCATAGAAAGAACATACAGACAGAGATGATCGGTGTGAAGAAGACAAAGTGGAGCAAATAAAGATACAATGGTGAAGATCAGGCAGTGAAAGTCAAAGACATTGTAAGTAAGTAAGTAAGTTAGTAAGTTTATTGGCCAAGTATTCACATACAAGGAATTTGCCTTGGTGCTCCGCCCACAAGTAACAACATGATATATAGTGACAGTTACGAATTACTCAGAAAACACTAAACATTAATAATAATAAGACATTAATGATAAAACACTATTGATCAAGCATGTGAATCAACAATATATCAGATCAAAGGGAGGCTACAGATTTTTGGCTGTTGAGTAGAGCAACGTCTTGTGGATAAAAACAATTTTTATGTCTGGCTGTGGCAGCTTTGACAATCCGGAGTCGCCTTCCAGAGGGAAGTGATTCAACGAGTTTGTGGCCAGGGTGAGAGGGGTCAGAGATGATCTTGCCCGCTTGCTTCCTGGCCCTTGCAGTGTACAGTTCATCAATGCAGGGAAGGTTGCAGCCAATAATCTTCTCTGCTGATCGGACGATTCTCTACAGCCTCGCTTGCCAATGGAAAATGAGAGAATTATATTTGATTGAGAATTGCAGCAGCAGTTTTTTATTTATTGGCGATGCAGGTGTAAAGCTGATATCTCTGATAATGCTTCTTTATTAATCTGAATTAATATTCATTACAGACACAAGTAATTTGATTCATGGTCCTTCACATGCTGGAAAATGTTGTGATACTGACTTTGAAAACTGATTCAGCTCTTTATGATTATTGAGTGCAAAATGACTGCTGTGTCTCTCTGCATTAACCAGACCGACTATGCTTCCACAATGTAGTTCATTGGCAGGGAAGAATGCTGAGGTTGTCAAGTGAATGTTTTTTTTTGAAGTTCAATTCTAATTTAAGTTAAATCTATCAAAATCGACAATCTCCAAGACCATACTGTGAATATTTTGTTAATTTTCTTCTTAGCTCCAATATTACTGAATGAATCAGTACCATTAGGATGATGTGCAATATTAAGACACAAAATAAGCTTGTCACCGGGAGGCGCTGAGATGACAGCCTCGCCAGCTGCCTTGCCAGCAGCCTGTGTGTTATTTTGACTTTTTTGTTATTTTTAGTGAGTCTAATATGTATGTTTTAATGAATCTCGGTATGTTTTTATGTGGGATGTGAGGGGGGGAATAGGGGGAAACAGTTTTCAGTCACTTACCTCGACGGAGATTTGATCATTCTCCATGTCACGTCTCCGTCCCTTCCCCGCGGCCTAACAACTGAATTGGTACGGCCTTTCCTGGAGACCAGCCTGGAGCTTCAAGCCGCAAGCGCAGCGCGGACTTTAACATCGCGGAGCTGCGATCCTATGCCGAGGATCGCTGTGGAAGTGCTCTGACCATGGGGCTTGTGGCTTGACCATGAAACCGCGGTCTCCAGTAAGAAAAGGCTGACTCAGGAGCTCCATGCTATTTCCGTTCCGTCCCGAGGCCGGAGTCTCCATCATCCCAATGTGATGGCTTTAACATCGGGCCATCGGCGTTCTTTTTTTACGTATGGCTATTTGGTAACTCAAATATCACTGTACCATAATTGGAGCACGTGAAAATAAATGTGAACTTGAACTTGAACTTGCTTGAAGCACCATATCCTATAATAGGTGCTTTGAAGAACACTAAATACAGGTATTTGAATACTTTGCTTTAAAATATGTATTATTCTCTATCACCATTTTTTTATAGGGTTGGCTACCTGTAAGATGTTAAATTGAAGCTTTGGGGTTAAAGAAAAGAAGGTTCAATTAACAAGAGTAGGCGAATCCAGAACCAGAGAACATACTGTAGGTTTAAGGTGAGGAGGAAAGATGTGAGAACCATTTGGACAGGTACATGGATAGGACAGGTTTAGATGGACATGCGTCAAACACAGGTAGGTGGGACTAGTGTAGATGGGACATGTTGGCCAATGTGGACAAGTTGGGCCGAAGTGCCTGTTTCCAAGCTTTGGCCCAACACGTCCATGCAAATTAAGATGTCTATCTGAGCTCGTGTCATTTCCCTGACTTTAACCCATATCCCTCTCAGCCTTATCTATTCATGTAGCAGTCCAAATCTATATCTATCTATACTATTACCAAAACTCTTATCTTGACCACTTCTGGTATGCGTTGTAATTAAATTTGCGCAAAAACGCTACCCTATATCGCTAGGATTTTTTCCACCACCTTATTCACCGTTCCCCTCTGCTCCAAGCCACTAAGTTTTGTTGTGAACGGTGAAAGATTACAAAAGTTATGAAGGTTTAGAAAATTGTGAGATGAGCAGAGCGGTCTTTTCGCCTGTCAGTCGCCATGAAGGTAACGCCCCTTCTGGCACCTGCTGTCCGGCGGGGAGAATAAAGCTGAAGTGGATTGCGAGAGAGGGGTTGTGTTCTGCGAGCGAGGGACTGTGCTCTGCGAGTGAGGGGCTGTGCACTGAGCGGGTGCTGTGGTCCGCGAGCGAGGTGATGTGATCTACGAGCGATGGGATGTGTTCTGTGAGTGGGGCTGCGCTCTGCGAGGTAGGGGATGTGCTCTGTGAGCGGGTGCTTAATTCTGCGAGTGGGTGCTGTGTTCTGCGAGTGGGTGCTGTGTTCTGCGAGTAGGGGCGGCGACCACCACGTCGCTCCACGTGCCAATGTGTGAAGCCGGGGGCGAGAGCCAATGAGTGAGCCTGGAGCCGTTGAGTGTGGTCGGAGATGGGGCCGGGAGCCACTGAGCCAACACACTCCCCTCCCCTGCACCACCCCTCTGCTGCACCCACCTACCCTGCACACCCATCCCCTGCATCCCCCTCCCCTGCACCCCCCTCACCTGCACCCCCCTCCCCTGCACCCCCCCTCCCCACACATTCACTCACCCACACTCCCACTACCACACAACCCCCTCCCCCTTGCCACACACACCCAACCACCCTCCCACACAACCCCCCTTACTCCCACAACCCCCCTACCCCCACCACACCCTACCCCACCACCCCCCTGAGTCCAGAGGTCCACAAGCCATGAGTGACTGAACTGTGAGTCCACAAGCCGTGGCTGACTGAACTGTGAGTCCACAAGCAGTGGCTGACTGAACAATGAATCCACAAGCCGTGGCTGACTGAACTGTGTCCACAAGCCGTGGCTGACTGAACTGTGTCCACAAGCCATGAGAGACTGAACTGTGAGTCTACAAGCCGCGGCTGACTGAACTGAGATTCCACACGCCGCGGCTGATTGAACTGAGATTCCACAAGCCGTGAGTGACCGAACTGTGAGACCACAAGCTGTAATTGAGTGAACTGTGAGTCCACAAGCTGTGGTTGAGTAAGCTGTGGTTGAGTGAACTGTGTGTCCACAAGCCGTGAGTGAGTGAACTGTGAGTCCACAAGCCGTGGCTGACTGAACTGTGAGTCCACAAGCCGTGGCTGACTGAACTGTGAGTCTACAAGCTGTGGCTGACTGAACTGTGAGTCCACAAGCAGTGGCTGACGGAACTGTGAGTCCACAAGAAGTGGCTGACTGAACTGTGAGTCCACAAGCCGTGGCTCAGTGAACTGTGAGTACACAAGCCGTGGCTGACTGAGCTGTGAGTCCATAAGCCGTGGCTGACTGAACTGTGAGTCCACAAGCTGTGGCTAACTGAACTGTGAGTCCACAAGCTGTGCCTGACTAAACTGTGAGTCCACAAGCCATGGCTGACTTAACTGTGAGTCCACAAGCCGTGGCTGACTGAACTGCGAGTCCACAAGCCGTGGCTAACTGAACTGTGAGTCCACAAGCCGTGCCTGACTAAACTGTGAGCCCACAAGCCATGGCTGACTGAACTGTGATTCCACAAGCCGCGGCTGACAGAACTGTGTCCACAAGCTGTGGCTGAGTGAACTGCGAGTCCACACGCCGTGGCTGACTGAACTGTGAGTCCACAAGCCGTGGCTGACTGAACTGAGTCCACAAGCCATAAGTGACTGAACTGTGAGTCCACACACCGTGACTGACTGAACTGTGAGTCCACAAGCCGTGGCTGACAGAACTGTGAGTGCACAAGCAGTGGCTGACTGAACTGTGAGTCCACACGCCATGCCTGACTGAACTGTGAGTCCACAATCAGTGGCTGACTGAACTGTGAGTCCACAATCAGTGGCTGACTGAACTGTGAGTCCACAAGCCGCGGCTGACAAAACTGTGAGTCCACAAACTGTGTCTGACATGAACTGCGAATCCACAAGCTATGGCTAACTGAACTGTGTGTCCACAAGCCGTGGCTGACTGAACTGTGAGTCCACAAGCCGTGTCTGACTGAACTGCAAGTCCACAAGCTGTGGCTGACTGAACTGTGAGTCCACAAGCCGTGTCTTACTGAACTGTGAATCCACAAGCAGTGGCTGACTGAACTGTGAGTCCACAAGCCGCGGCTGACTTAACTGTGAGTCCACAAGCCGTGGCTGACTGAACTGTGAGTCCACAAGCCGTGTTTGACTGAACTGCGAGTCCACAAGCGATGGCTAACTGAACTGTGAGTCCACAAGCCGTGGCTGACTGAACTGTGAGTCCGCAAGCCGTGGCTGACTGAACTGTGAGCCCACAAGCCATGGCTGACTGCACTGTGAGGCCACAAACCATGGCTGACTGAACTGTGAGCCCGCAAGCCATGGCTGACTGCACTGTGAGCCCACAAGCCATGGCTGACTGAACTGTGAGTCCACAAGCAGTGGCTGACTGAACTGTGAGTCCACAAGCCGTGTCTGACTGAACTGCAATTCCACAAGCCGTGGCTGACTGAACTGTGAGTCCACAAGCCGTGTCTGACTGAACTGCGTGTCCACAAGCCATGGCTAACTGAACTGTGAGTCCACAAGCCGTGGCTGACTGAACTGTGAGTCCGCAAGCCGTGGCTGACTGAACTGTGAGCCCACAAGCCATGGCTGACTGAACTGTGAGTCCACAAGCCGTGGCTGTCTGAAGTGAAAGTCCACACGCCGTGGCTGACTGAACTGTGATTCCACAAGCCGTGGCTGACTGAACTGAGTACACAATTCGTGGCTGACTGAACTGTGAGTCCACAAGCCGTGGCTGACTGAACTGTGAGTCCACAAGCCGTGTCTGACTGAACTGCAATTCCACAAGCCGTGGCTGACTGAACTGTGAGTCCACAAGCCGTGTCTGACTGAACTGCGAGTCCACAAGCCATGGCTGACTGAACTGTGAGTCCACAAGCCGTGGCTCAGTGAACTGTGAGTACACAAGCCGTGGCTGACTGAGCTGTGAGTCCATAAGCCGTGGCTGACTGAACTGTGAGTCCACAAGCTGTGGCTAACTGAACTGTGAGTCCACAAGCTGTGCCTAACTAAACTGTGAGTCCACAAGCCATGGCTGACTTAACTGTGAGTCCACAAGCCGTGGCTGACTGAACTGCGAGTCCACAAGCCGTGGCTAACTGAACTGTGAGTCCACAAGCCGTGCCTGACTAAACTGTGAGCCCACAAGCCATGGCTGACTGAACTGTGATTCCACAAGCCGCGGCTGACAGAACTGTGTCCACAAGCTGTGGCTGAGTGAACTGCGAGTCCACACGCCGTGGATGACTGCACTGTGAGTCCACAAGCCGTGGCTTACAGCACTGCGAGCCCACAAGCCGTGGCTGACTGCACTGTGAGTCCACAAGCCGTGGCTGGCTGACTGAACTGAGTCCACAAGCCATAAGTGACTGAAATGTGAGTCCACACACCGTGACTGACTGAACTGTGAGTCCACAAGCCGTGGCTGACAGAACTGTGAGTGCACAAGCAGTGGCTGACTGAACTGTGAGTCCACACGCCATGCCTGACTGAACTGTGAGACCACAATCAGTGGCTGACTGAACTGTGAGTCCACAATCAGTGGCTGACTGAACTGTGAGTCCACAAGCCGCGGCTGACAAAACTGTGAGTCCACAAACTGTGTCTGACATGAACTGCGAATCCACAAGCTATGGCTAACTGAACTTTGTGTCCACAAGCCGTGGCTGACTGAACTGTGAGTCCACAAGCCGTGTCTGACTGAACTGCAAGTCCACAAGCTCCGGCTGACTGAACTGTGAGTCCACAAGCCGTGTCTTACTGAACTGTGAATCCACAAGCAGTGGCTGACTGAACTGTGAGTCCACAAGCCGCGGCTGACTTAACTGTGAGTCCACAAGCCGTGGCTGACTGAACTGTGAGTCCACAAGCCGTGTCTGACTGAACTGCGAGTCCACAAGCGATGGCTAACTGAACTGTGAGTCCACAAGCCGTGGCTGACTGAACTGTGAGTCCGCAAGCCGTGGCTGACTGAACTGTGAGCCCACAAGCCATGGCTGACTGCACTGTGAGGCCACAAACCATGGCTGACTGAACTGTGAGTCCACAAGCCGTGGCTGACTGAACTGTGAGTCCACAAGCCGTGTCTGACTGAACTGCAATTCCACAAGCCGTGGCTGACTGAACTGTGAGTCCACAAGCCGTGTCTGACTGAACTGCGAGTCCACAAGCCATGGCTAACTGAACTGTGAGTCCACAAGCCGTGGCTGACTGAACTGTGAGTCCGCAAGCCGTGGCTGACTGAACTGTGAGCCCACAAGCCATGGCTGACTTAACTGTGAGTCCACAAGCCGTGTCTGACTGAACTGCAATTCCACAAGCCGTGGCTGACTGAACTGTGAGTCCACAAGCCGTGTCTGACTGAACTGCGTGTCCACAAGCCATGGCTAACTGAACTGTGAGTCCACAAGCCGTGGCTGACTGAACTGTGAGTCCGCAAGCCGTGCCTGACTGAACTGTGAGCCCACAAGCCATGGCTGACTGAACTGTGAGTCCACAAGCCGTGGCTGTCTGAACTGAAAGTCCACACGCCGTGGCTGACTGAACTGTGATTCCACAAGCCGTGGCTGACTGAACTGAGTACACAATTCGTGGCTGACTGAACTGTGAGTCCACAAGACGTGGCTGACTGAACTGTGAGTCCACACGCCATGCCTGACTGAACTGTGAGTCCACAAGCCGTGGCTGACTTAACTGTGAGTCCACAAGCCGTGTCTGACTGAACTGCGAGTCCACAAGCTGTGGCTAACTGAACTGTGAGTCCACAAGCCGTGCCTGATTAGTCTGTGAGCCCACAAGCCATGGCTGACTGAACTGTGAGTCCTCAACCCGCGGCTGACAGAACTGTGTCCACAAGCCGTGACTGAGTGAACTGTGAGTCCACAAGCCGTGGCTGACTGAACTGTGAATCCACAAGCAGTGGCTGACTGAACTGTGAGTCCACAAGCTGTGAGTGAGTGAACTGTTAGTCCACAATCCATGCCTGACTGAATTGTAAGTCCACACGCCGTGGCTGACTGAACTGTGAGTCCACAAGCCGTGGCTGACTGAACTGTGCGTCTACAAGCAGTGGCTGACTGAACTGTGAGCCCACAAGCCGTGGCTGACTTATCTGTGAGTCCACAAGCCGTGTCTGACTGAAATGCGAGTCCACAAGCCGTGGCTAACTGAACTGTGAGTCCACAAGCCGTGCCTGACTAAACTGTGAGCCCACAAGCCATGGCTGACTTAACTGTGAGTCAACAAGCCGCGGCTGACAGAACTGTGTCCACAAGCCGTGGTTGAGTGAACTGTGAGTCCACGTGCCGTGGCTGACTGAACTGTGAGTCCGCAAGCCGTGGCTGACTGCACTGTGAGTCCACAAGCCGTGGCTGACTGAACTGAGTCCACAAGCCATAAGTTACTGAAATGTGAGTCCACAAGCCATAAGTAACTGAACTGTGAGTCTACAAGCCATAAGTGACTGAACTGTGAGTCCATAAGCCGTGGCTGACTGAACTGTGAGTCCACAAGCCGTGGCTGACTGAACTGTGAGTCTACAAGCTGTGTCTGACTGAACTGTGAGTTCACAAGCAGTGGCTGACTGAACTGTGAGTCCACGAGAAGTGGCTGAGTGAACTGTGAGTCCACAAGCCGTGGCTGAGTGAACTGTGAGTACACAAGCCGTGGCTGACTGAGCTGTGAGTCCATAAGCCGTGGCTGACTGAACTGTGAGTCCACACGCCATGCCTGACTGAACTGTGAGTCCACACGCCGTGGCTGACTTAACTGTGAGTCCACAAGCCGTGTCTGACTGAATTGCGAGTCCACAAGCTGTGGCTAACTGAACTGTGAGTCCACAATCTGTGCCTGACTAAACTGTGAGTCCACAAGCCATGGCTGACTTAACTGTGAGACCACAAGCCGTGTCTGACTAAACTGTGAGCCCACAAGCCATGGCTGACTGAACTGTGATTCCACAAGCCGCGGCTGACAGAACTGTCCACAAGCTGTGGCTGAGTGAACTGCGAGTCCACACGCCGTGGCTGACTGAACTGTGAGTCCACAAGCCGTGGTTGACTGCACTGTGAGTCCACAAGCCGTGGCTTACTGCACTGTGAGTCCACAAGCCGTGGCTGACTGCACTGTGAGTCCACAAGCCGTGGCTGACTGCACTGTGAGTCCACAAGCCGTGGCTGACTGCACTGTGAGTCCACAAGCCGTGGCTGACTGAACTGAGTCCACAGCCATAAGTGACTGAACTGAGAGTCCACACACCGTGACTGACTGAACTGTGAGTCCACAAGCCGTGGCTGACTGAACTGTGAGTGCACAAGCAGTGGCTGACTGAACTGTGAGTCCACACGCCATGCCTGACTGAACTGTGAGTCCACAATCAGTGGCTGACTGAACTGTGAGTCCACAATCAGTGGCTGACTGAACTGTGAGTCCACAAGCCGCGGCTGACAAAACTGTGAGTCCGTAAGCTGTGTCTGACATGAACTGCGAATCCACAAGCTATGGCTAACTGAACTGTGTGTCCACAAGCCGTGGCTGACTGAACTGTGAGTCCACAAGCCGTGTCTGACTGAACTGCAAGTCCACAAGCTGTGGCTGACTGAACTGTGAGACCACAAGCCGTGTCTTACTGAACTGCGAGTCCACAAGTCGTGGCTGACTGAACTGTGAATCCACAAGACGTGGCTGACTGAACTGTGAGTCCACAAGCCGTGGCTGACTGAACTGTGAGTCCACAAGCAGCGGCTGACTGAACTGTGAGTCCACAAGCCGCGGCTGACTTAACTGTGAGTCCACAAGCCGTGGCTGACTGAACTGTGAGTCCACAAGCCGTGTCTGACTGAACTGCGAGTCCACAAGCCATGGCTAACTGAACTGTGAGTCCGCAAGCCGTGGCTGTCTGAACTGTGAGCCCACAAGCCATGGCTGACTGCACTGTGAGGCCACAAGCCATGGCTGACTGAACTGTGAGTCCACAAGCCGTGGCTGACTGAACTGTGAGTCCACTAGCCGTGTCTGACTGAACTGTGAGTCCACTAGCCGTGTCTGACTGAACTGCAATTCTACAAGCCGTGGCTGACTGAACTGTGAGTCCACAAGCCGTGTCTGACTGAACTGTGAGTCCACAAGCCGTGTCTGACTGAACTGCGAGTCCACAAGCCATGGCTAACTGAACTGTGAGTCCACAAGCAGTGGCTGACTGAACTGTGAGTCCGCAAGCCGTGGCTGACTGAACTGTGAGCCCACAAGCCATGGCTGACTGCACTGTGAGGCCACAAGCCATGGCTGACTGAACTGTGAGTCCACAAGCCGTGTCTGACTGAACTGTGAGTCCACAAGCCGTGTGTGACTGAACTGCGAGTCCACAAGCCATGGCTAACTGAACTGTGTCCACAAGCGGTGGCTGACTGAACTGTGAGCCCGCAAGCCGTGGCTGACTGAACTGTGAGCCCACAAGCCATGGCTGATTGCACTGTGAGCCCACAAGCCATGGCTGACTGAACTGTGAGTCCACAAGCCGTGTCTGACTGAGCTGCGAGTCCACAAGCCATGGCTAACTGAACTACGAGTCCACAAGCCATGGCTAAATGAACTGTGAGTCCACAAGCCGTGGCTGACTGAACTGTGAGTCCGCAAGCCGTGGCTGACTGAACTGTGAGCCCACAAGCCATGGCTGACTGAACTGTGAGTCCACAAGCCGTGGCTGTCTGAACTGAAAGTCCACATGCCGTGGCTGACTGAACTGTGATTCCACAAGCCGTGGCTGACTGAACTGAGTACACACGCCGTGGCTGACTGAACTGTGAGTCCACAAGTCGTGGCTGACTGAACTGTGAGTCCACAAGACGTGGCTAACTGAACTGTGAGTCCACAAGCCGTGGCTGACCGAACTGTGAGTCCACAAGCAGTGGCTAACTGAACTGTGAGTCCACAAGCAGTGGCTGACTGAACTGTGAGTCCACTAGCCGTGTCTGACTGAACTGCAATTCTACAAGCCGTGGCTGACTGATCTGTGAGTCCACAAGCCGTGTCTGACTGAACTGCGAGTCCACAAGCCATGGCTGACTGAACTGTGAGCCCGCAAGCCGTGGCTGACTGAACTGTGAGCCCACAAGCCATGGCTGATTGCACTGTGAGCCCACAAGCCATGGATGACTGAACTGTGAGTCCACAAGCCGTGGATGACTGAACTGTGAGTCCACAAGCCGTGTCTGACTGAACTGCAATTCCACAAGCCGTGGCTGACTGAACTGTGAGTCCACAAGCCGTGTCTGACTGAACTGCGAGTCCACAAGCCATGGCTAACTGAACTACGAGTCCACAAGCCATGGCTAACTGAACTGTGAGTCCACAAGCCGTGGCTGACTGAACTGTGAGTCCGCAAGCCGTGGCTGACTGAACTGTGAGCCCACAAGCCATGGCTGACTGAACTGTGAGTCCACAAGCCGTGGCTGTCTGAACTGAAAGTCCACATGCCGTGGCTGACTGAACTGTGAGTCCACAAGCTGTGTCTGACTGAACTGCAATTCCACAAGCCATGGCTGACTGAACTGTGAGTCCACAAGCCGTGTCTGACTGAACTGCGAGTCCACAAGCCGTGGCTGACTGAACTGTGGGTCCGCAAGCCGTGGCTGACTGAACTGTGAGCCCACAAGCCATGGCTGACTGCACTGTGAGCCCACAAGCCATGGCTGACTGAACTGTGAGTCCACAAGCCGTGGCTGACTGAACTGTGAGTCCACAAGCCGTGTCTGACTGAACTGCAATTCCACAACCCGTGGCTGACTGAACTGTGAGTCCACAAGCCGTGTCTGACTGAACTGCGTGTCCACAAGCCATGGCTAACTGAACTGTGAGTCCACAAGCCGTGGCTGACTGAACTGTGAGTCCGCAAGCCGTGGCTGACTGAACTGTGAGCCCACAAGCCATGGCTGACTGAACTGTGTCCACAAGCCGTGGCTGTCTGAACTGGAAGTCCATACGCCGTGGCTGACTTAACTGTGGTTCCACAAGTCGTGGCTGACTGAACTGTGAGTCCACAAGACGTGGCTGACTGAACTGTGAGTCCACAAGCCTTGGCTGACAGAACTGTGAGTCCACAAGCCGCGGCTGACAGAACTGTGTCTACAAGCCGTGGCTGAGTGAACTGTGAGTCCACAAGCCGTGGCTGACTGAACTGTGAGTGCACAAGCCGTGGCTGACTGAACTATGAGTCCACAAGCCGTGGCTGACTGAACTGTGAGTCCACACGCCATGCCTGACTGAACTGTGAGTCCACAAGCCGTGTCTGACTTAACTGTGAGTCCACAAGCCGTGTCTGACTGAACTGCGAGTCCACAAGCTGTGGCTAACTGAACTGTGAGTCCACAAGCCGTGCCTGATTAGTCTGTGAGCCCACAAGCCATGGCTGACTGAACTGTGAGTCCTCAACCCGCAGCTGACAGAACTGTGTCCACAAGCCGTGACTGAGTGAACTGTGAGTCCACAAGCCGTGGCTGACTGAACTGTGAATCCACAAGCAGTGGCTGACTGAACTGTGAGTCCACAAGCCGTGGCTGACTTATCTGTGAGTCCACAAGCCGTGTCTGACAGAAATGCGTGTCCACAAGCCGTGGCTAACTGAACTGTGAGTCCACAAGCCGTGCCTGACTAAACAGTGAGCCCACAAGCCATGGCTGACTGAACTGTGAGTCCGCAAGCCGTGGCTGACTGCACTGTGAGTCCACAAGCCGTGGCTGACTGAACTGAGTCCACAAGCCATAAGTTACTGAAATGTGAGTCCACAAGCCATAAGTAACTGAACTGTGAGTCCACGCCATAAGTGACTGAACTGTGAGTCCACAAGCCGTGGCTGACTGAACTGTGAGTCCACAAGCCGTGGCTGACTGAACTGTGAGTCCACAAGCCGTGGCTGACTGAACTGTGAGTTCACAAGCAGTGGCTGACTGAACTGTGAGTCCACGAGAAGTGGCTGACTGAACTGTGAGTCCACAAGCCGTGGCTGAGTGAACTGTGAGTACACAAGCCGTGGCTGACTGAGCTGTGAGTCCATAAGCCGTGGCTGACTGAACTGTGAGTCCACACGCCATGCCTGACTGAACTGTGAGTCCACAAGCTGTGCCTGACTAAACTGTGAGTCCACAAGCCATGGCTGACTTAACTGTGAGTCCACAAGCCGTGTCTGACTAAACTGTGAGCCCACAAGCCATGGCTGACTGAACTGTGATTCCACAAGCCGCGGCTGACAGAACTGTGTCCACAAGCTGTAGCTGAGTGAACTGCGAGTCCACACGCCGTGGCTGACTGAACTGTGAGTCCATAAGCCGTGGTTGACTGCACTGTGAATCCACAAGCCGTGGCTTACTGCACTGTGAGTCCACAAGCCGTGGCTGACTGCACTGTGAGTCCACGAGCCGTGGCTGACTGAACTGTGAGCCCACAAGCCATGGCTGACTGCACTGTGAGGCCACAAACCATGGCTGACTGAGCTGTCAGTCCACAAGCCGTGGCTGACTGAACTGTGAGTCCACAAGCCGTGTCTGACTGAACTGCAATTCCACAAGCCGTGGCTGACTGAACTGTGAGTCCTCAAGCCGTGGCTGACTGAACTATGAGTCCACAAGCCGTGTCTGAACTGCGAGTCCACAAGCGATGGCTAACTGAACTGTGAGTCCACAAGCCGTGGCTGACTGAACTGTGAGACCGCAAGCCGTGGCTGACTGAACTGTGAGCCCACAAGCCATGGCTGACTGCACTGTGAGGCCACAAACCATGGCTGACTGAACTGTGAGTCCACAAGCCGTGGCTGGCTGAACTGTGAGTCCACAAGCTGTGTCTGACTGAACTGCAATTCCACAAGCCATGGCTGACTGAACTGTGAGTCCACAAGCCGTGTCTGACTGAACTGCGAGTCCACAAGCCATGGCTAACTGAACTGTGAGTCCACAAGCCGTGGCTGACTGAACTGTGAGTCCGCAAGTTGTGGCTGACTGAACTGTGAGCCCACAAGCCATGGCTGACTTAACTGTGAGTCCACAAGCCGTGGCTGACTGAACTGCAATTCCACAAGCCGTGTCTGACTGAACTGCGAGTCCACAAGCCATGGCTAACTGAACTGTGTCCACAAGCCATGGCTGACTGAACTGTGAGTCCACAAGCCGTGGCTGACTGAACTGTGAGTCCGCAAGCCGTGGCTGACTGAACTGTGAGCCCACAAGCCAAGGCTGACTGAACTGTAAGTCCACAAGCCGTGGCTGTCTGAACTGAAAGTCCACACGCCGTGGCTGACTGAACTGTGATTCCACAAGCCGTGGCTGACTGAACTGAGTACACAAGCCGTGTCTGACTGAACTGTGAGTCCACAAGTCGTGGCTGACTGAACTGTGAGTCCACAAGACGTGGCTGACTGAACTGTGAGTCCACAAGCCGTGGCTGACAGAACTGTGAGTCCACAAGCCGCGGCTGACAAAACTGTGTCTACAAGCCGTGGCTGAGTGAATTGTTAGTCCACAAGCCGTGGCTGACTGAACTGTGAGTGCACAAGCCGTGGCTGACTGAACTGTGAGTCCACAAGCCGTGGCTGACTGAACTGTGAGTCCACACGCCATGCCTGACTGAACTGTGAGTCCACAAGCCGGGGCTGACTTAACTGTGAGTCCACAAGCCGTGTCTGACTGAACTGCGAGTCCACAAGCTGTGGCTAACTGAACTGTGAGTCCACAAGCCGTGCCTGATTAGTCTGTGAGCCCACAAGCCATGGCTGACTGAACTGTGAGTCCTCAACCCGCGGCTGACAGTACTGTGTCCACAAGCCGTGACTGAGTGAACTGTGAGTCCACAAGCCGTGGCTGACTGAACTGTGAATCCACAAGCAGTGGCTGACTGAACTGTGAGTCCACAAGCTGTGAGTGAGTGAACTGTTAGTCCACAAGCCATGCCTGACTGAATTGTAAGTCCATACGCCGTGGCTGACTGAACTGTGAGTCCACAAGCCGTGGCTGACTGAACTGTGAGTCCACAAGCAGTGGCTGACTGAACTGTGAGTCCACAAGCCGTGGCTGACTTATCTGTGAGTCCACAAGCCGTGTCTGACTGAAATGCGAGTCCATAAGCCGTGGCTAACTGAACTGTGAGTCCACAAGCCGTGCCTGACTAAACTGTGAGCCCACAAGCCATGGCTGACTGAACTGTGAGCCCACAAGCCATGGCTGACTGAACTGTGAGTCAACAAGCCGCGGCTGACAGAACTGTAAGTCCACAAGCCGTGGTTGAGTGAACTGTGAGTCCACATGCCGTGGCTGACTGAACTGTGAGTCCGCAAGCCGTGGCTGACTGCACTGAGTCCACAAGCCATAAGTTACTGAAATGTGAGTCCACAAGCCATAAGAAACTGAACTGTGAGTCCACAAGCCATAAGTGACTGAACTGTGAGTCCACAAGCCGTGGCTGACTGAACTGTGAGTCCACAAGCCGTGGCTGACTGAACTGTGAGTCTACAAGCTGTGTCTGACTGAACTGTGAGTTCACAAGCAGTGGCTGACTGAACTGTGAGTCCACGAGAAGTGGCTGACTGAACTGTGAGTCCACAAGCCGTGGCTGAGTGAACTGTGAGTACACAAGCCGTGGCTGACTGAGCTGTGAGTCCATAAGCCGTGGCTGACTGAGCTGTGAGTCCATAAGCCGTGGCTGACTGAGCTGTGAGTCCACAAGCCGTGGCTGACTGAACTGTGAGTCCACACGCCATGCCTGACTGAACTGTGAGTCCACAAGCCGTGGCTGACTTAACTGTGAGTCCACAAGCCGTGTCTGACTGAATTGCGAGTCCACAAGCTGTGGCTAACTGAACTGTGAGTCCACAAGCTGTGCCTGACTAAACTGCGAGTCCACTAGCCATGGCTGACTTAACTGTGAGTCCACAAGCCGTGTCGGTCTAAACTGTGAGCCCACAAGCCATGGCTGACTGAACTGTGATTCCACAAGCCGCGGCTGACAGAACTGTGTCCACAAGCTGTGGCTGAGTGAACTGCGAGTACACACACCGTGGCTGACTGAACTGTGAGTCCATAAGCCGTGGTTGACTGCACTGTGAATCCACAAGCCGTGGCTTACTGCACTGTGAGTCCACAAGCCGTGGCTGACTGCACTGTGAGTCCACAAGCCGTGGCTGACTGCACTGTGAGTCCACAAGCCGTGGCTGACTGCACTGTGAGTCCACAAGCCGTGGCTGACTGAACTGAGTCCACAAGCCATAAGTGACTGAACTGAGAGTCCACACACCGTGACTGACTGAACTGTGAGTCCACAAGCCGTGGCTGACTGAACTGTGAGTGCACAAGCAGTGGTTGACTGAACTGTGAGTCCACACGCCATGCCTGACTGAACTGTGAGTCCACAATCAGTGGCTGACTGAACTGTGAGTCCACAATCAGTGGCTGACTGAACTGTGAGTCCACAAGCCGCGGCTGACAAAACTGTGAGTCCGCAAGCTGTGTCTGACATGAACTGCGAATCCACAAGCTATGGCTAACTGAACTGTGTGTCCACAAGCCGTGGCTGACTGAACTGTGAGTCCACAAGCCGTGTCTGACTGAACTGCAAGTCCACAAGCTGTGGCTGACTGAACTGTGAGTCCACAAGCCGTGTCTTACTGAACTGCGAGTCCACAAGTCGAGGCTGACTGAACTGTGAATCCACAAGACGTGGCTGACTGAACTGTGAGTCCACAAGCCGTGGCTGACTGAACTGTGAGTCCACAAGCAGTGGCTGACTGAACTGTGAGTCCACAAGCCGCGGCTGACTTAACTGTGAGTCGACAAGCCGTTGCTGACTGAACTGTGAGCCCACAACCCAGGCTGACTGAACTGTGAGTCCACAAGTCGTGGCTGACTGAACTGTGACTCCACAAGACGTGGCTGACTGAACTGTGAGTCCACAAGCCGTGGCCGACAGAACTGTGTGTCCACAAGCCGCGGCTGACAGAACTGTGTCTACAAGCCATGGCTGAGTGAACTGTGAGTCCACAAGCCGTGGCTGACTGAACTGTGAGTCCACACGCCATGCCTGACTGAACTGTGAGTCCACAAGCCGTGGCTGACTTAACTGTGAGTCCACAAGCCGTGCCTGACTGAACTGCGAGTCCACAAGCTGTGGCTAACTGAACTGTGAGTCCACAAGCCGTGCCTGATTAGTCTGTGAGCCCACAAGCCATGGCTGACTGAACTGTGAGTCCTCAACCCGCGGCTGACAGAACTGTGTCCACAAGCCGTGACTGAGTGAACTGTGAGTCCACAAGCCGTGGCTGACTGAACTGTGAATCCACAAGCAGTGGCTGACTGAACTGTGATTCCACAAGCTGTGAGTGAGTGAACTGTTAGTCCACAAGCCATGCCTGACTGAATTGTAAGTCCACACGCCGTGGCTGACTGAACTGTGGGTCCACAAGCCGTGGCTGACTGAACTGTGAGTCCACAAGCAGTGGCTGACTGAACTGTGAGTCCACAAGCCGTGGCTGACTTATCTGTGAGTCCACAAGCCGTGTCTGACTGAAATGCAAGTCCACAAGCCGTGGCTAACTGAACTGTGAGTCCACAAGCCGTGCCTGACTAAACTGTGAGTCCACAAGCCATGGCTGACTTAACTATGAGTCCACAAGCCGTGTCTGACTAAACTGTGAGCCCACAAGCCATGGCTGACTGAACTGTGAGTCCACAAGCCGTGGCTGACTGCACTGTGAGTCCACAAGCCGTGGCTGACTGCACTGTGAGTCCACAAGCCGTGCCTGACTGAACTGTGAGTCCACAAGCCGTGGCTGACTGAACTGTGAGTGCACAAGCAGTGGCTGACTGAACTGTGAGTCCACACGCCATGCCTGACTGAACTGTGAGTCCACAATCAGTGGCTGACTGAACTGTGAGTCCACAATCAGTGGCTGACTGAACTGTGAGTCTACAAGCCGCGGCTGACAAAACTGTGAGTCCGCAAGCTGTGTCTGACATGAACTGCGAATCCACAAGCAATGGCTAACTGAACTGTGTGTCCACAAGCCGTGGCTGACTGAACTGTGAGTCCACAAGCCGTTTCTGACTGAACTGCAAGTCCACAAGCTGTGGCTGACTGAACTGTGAGTCCACAAGCCGTGTCTTACTGAACTGCGAGTCCACAAAACGAGGCTGACTGAACTGTGAATCCACAAGACGTGGCTGACTGAACTGTGAGTCCACAAGACGTGGCTGACTGAACTGTGAGTCCACAAGCTGTGAGTGAGTGAACTGTTAGTCCACAAGCCATGCCTGACTGAATTGTAAGTCCACACGCCGTGGCTGACTGAACTGTGGGTCCACAAGCCGTGGCTGACTGAACTGTGAGTCCACAAGCAGTGGCTGACTGAACTGTGAGTCCACAAGCCGTGGCTGACTTATCTGTGAGTCCACAAGCCGTGTCTGACTGAAATGCAAGTCCACAAGCCGTGGCTAACTGAACTGTGAGTCCACAAGCCGTGCCTGACTAAACTGTGAGTCCACAAGCCATGGCTGACTTAACTATGAGTCCACAAGCCGTGTCTGACTAAACTGTGAGCCCACAAGCCATGGCTGACTGAACTGTGATTCCACAAGCCGCGGCTGACAGAACTGTGTCCACAAGCTGTGGCTGAGTGAACTGCGATTCCACATGCCGTGGCTGACTGAACTGTGAGTCCATAAGCCGTGGTTGACTGCACTGTGAATACACAAGCCGTGGCTTACTGCACTGTGAGTCCACAAGCCGTGGCTGACTGCACTGTGAGTCCACAAGCCGTGGCTGACTGCACTGTGAGTCCACAAGCCGTGGCTGACTGAACTGTGAGTCCACAAGCCGTGGCTGACTGAACTGTGAGTGCACAAGCAGTGGCTGACTGAACTGTGAGTCCACACGCCATGCCTGACTAAACTGTGAGTCCACAATCAGTGGCTGACTGAACTGTGAGTCCACAATCAGTGGCTGACTGAACTGTGAGTCTACAAGCCGCGGCTGACAAAACTGTGAGTCCGCAAGCTGTGTCTGACATGAACTGCGAATCCACAAGCAATGCTAACTGAACTGTGTGTCCACAAGCCGTGGCTGACTGAACTGTGAGTCCACAAGCCGTGGCTGACTGAACTGCAAGTCCACAAGCTGTGGCTGACTGAACTGTGAGTCCACAAGCCGTGTCTTACTGAACTGCGAGTCCACAAAACGAGGCTGACTGAACTGTGAATCCACAAGACGTGGCTGACTGAACTGTGAGTCCACAAGACGTGGCTGACTGAACTGTGAGTCCACAAGCTGTGAGTGAGTGAACTGTTAGTCCACAAGCCATGCCTGACTGAATTGTAAGTCCACACGCCGTGGCTGACTGAACTGTGAGTCCACAAGCCGTGGCTGACTGAACTGTGAGTCCACAAGCAGTGGCTGACTGAACTGTGAGTCCACAAGCCGTGGCTGACTTATCTGTGAGTCCACAACCCGCGGCTGACAGTACTGTGTCCACAAGCCGTGACTGAGTGAACTGTGAGTCCACAAGCCGTGGCTAACTGAACTGTGAGTCCACAAGCCGTGCCTGATTAGTCTGTGAGCCCACAAGCCATGGCTGACTGAACTGTGAGTCCTCAACCCGCGGCTGACAGTACTGTGTCCACAAGCCGTGACTGAGTGAACTGTGAGTCCACAAGCCGTGGCTGACTGAACTGTGAATCCACAAGCAGTGGCTGACTGAACTGTGAGTCCACAAGCTGTGAGTGAGTGAACTGTTAGTCCACAAGCCATGCCTGACTGAATTGTAAGTCCATACGCCGTGGCTGACTGAACTGTGAGTCCACAAGCCGTGGCTGACTGAACTGTGAGTCCACAAGCAGTGGCTGACTGAACTGTGAGTCCACAAGCCGTGGCTGACTTATCTGTGAGTCCACAAGCCGTGTCTGACTGAAATGCGAGTCCATAAGCCGTGGCTAACTGAACTGTGAGTCCACAAGCCGTGCCTGACTAAACTGTGAGCCCACAAGCCATGGCTGACTGAACTGTGAGCCCACAAGCCATGGCTGACTGAACTGTGAGTCAACAAGCCGCGGCTGACAGAACTGTAAGTCCACAAGCCGTGGTTGAGTGAACTGTGAGTCCACATGCCGTGGCTGACTGAACTGTGAGTCCGCAAGCCGTGGCTGACTGCACTGTGAGTCCACAAGCCGTGGCTGACTGAACTGAGTCCACAAGCCATAAGTTACTGAAATGTGAGTCCACAAGCCATAAGAAACTGAACTGTGAGTCCACAAGCCATAAGTGACTGAACTGTGAGTCCACAAGCCGTGGCTGACTGAACTGTGAGTCCACAAGCCGTGGCTGACTGAACTGTGAGTCTACAAGCTGTGTCTGACTGAACTGTGAGTTCACAAGCAGTGGCTGACTGAACTGTGAGTCCACGAGAAGTGGCTGACTGAACTGTGAGTCCACAAGCCGTGGCTGAGTGAACTGTGAGTACACAAGCCGTGGCTGACTGAGCTGTGAGTCCATAAGCCGTGGCTGACTGAGCTGTGAGTCCATAAGCCGTGGCTGACTGAGCTGTGAGTCCACAAGCCGTGGCTGACTGAACTGTGAGTCCACACGCCATGCCTGACTGAACTGTGAGTCCACAAGCCGTGGCTGACTTAACTGTGAGTCCACAAGCCGTGTCTGACTGAATTGCGAGTCCACAAGCTGTGGCTAACTGAACTGTGAGTCCACAAGCTGTGCCTGACTAAACTGTGAGTCCACTAGCCATGGCTGACTTAACTGTGAGTCCACAAGCCGTGTCGGTCTAAACTGTGAGCCCACAAGCCATGGCTGACTGAACTGTGATTCCACAAGCCGCGGCTGACAGAACTGTGTCCACAAGCTGTGGCTGAGTGAACTGCGAGTACACACACCGTGGCTGACTGAACTGTGAGTCCATAAGCCGTGGTTGACTGCACTGTGAATCCACAAGCCGTGGCTTACTGCACTGTGAGTCCACAAGCCGTGGCTGACTGCACTGTGAGTCCACAAGCCGTGGCTGACTGCACTGTGAGTCCACAAGCCGTGGCTGACTGCACTGTGAGTCCACAAGTCGTGGCTGACTGAACTGAGTCCACAAGCCATAAGTGACTGAACTGAGAGTCCACACACCGTGACTGACTGAACTGTGAGTCCACAAGCCGTGGCTGACTGAACTGTGAGTGCACAAGCAGTGGTTGACTGAACTGTGAGTCCACACGCCATGCCTGACTGAACTGTGAGTCCACAATCAGTGGCTGACTGAACTGTGAGTCCACAATCAGTGGCTGACTGAACTGTGAGTCCACAAGCCGCGGCTGACAAAACTGTGAGTCCGCAAGCTGTGTCTGACATGAACTGCGAATCCACAAGCTATGGCTAACTGAACTGTGTGTCCACAAGCCGTGGCTGACTGAACTGTGAGTCCACAAGCCGTGTCTGACTGAACTGCAAGTCCACAAGCTGTGGCTGACTGAACTGTGAGTCCACAAGCCGTGTCTTACTGAACTGCGAGTCCACAAGTCGAGGCTGACTGAACTGTGAATCCACAAGACGTGGCTGACTGAACTGTGAGTCCACAAGCCGTGGCTGACTGAACTGTGAGTCCACAAGCAGTGGCTGACTGAACTGTGAGTCCACAAGCCGCGGCTGACTTAACTGTGAGTCGACAAGCCGTTGCTGACTGAACTGTGAGCCCACAACCCAGGCTGACTGAACTGTGAGTCCACAAGTCGTGGCTGACTGAACTGTGACTCCACAAGACGTGGCTGACTGAACTGTGAGTCCACAAGCCGTGGCCGACAGAACTGTGTGTCCACAAGCCGCGGCTGACAGAACTGTGTCTACAAGCCATGGCTGAGTGAACTGTGAGTCCACAAGCCGTGGCTGACTGAACTGTGAGTCCACACGCCATGCCTGACTGAACTGTGAGTCCACAAGCCGTGGCTGACTTAACTGTGAGTCCACAAGCCGTGCCTGACTGAACTGCGAGTCCACAAGCTGTGGCTAACTGAACTGTGAGTCCACAAGCCGTGCCTGATTAGTCTGTGAGCCCACAAGCCATGGCTGACTGAACTGTGAGTCCTCAACCCGCGGCTGACAGAACTGTGTCCACAAGCCGTGACTGAGTGAACTGTGAGTCCACAAGCCGTGGCTGACTGAACTGTGAATCCACAAGCAGTGGCTGACTGAACTGTGATTCCACAAGCTGTGAGTGAGTGAACTGTTAGTCCACAAGCCATGCCTGACTGAATTGTAAGTCCACACGCCGTGGCTGACTGAACTGTGGGTCCACAAGCCGTGGCTGACTGAACTGTGAGTCCACAAGCAGTGGCTGACTGAACTGTGAGTCCACAAGCCGTGGCTGACTTATCTGTGAGTCCACAAGCCGTGTCTGACTGAAATGCAAGTCCACAAGCCGTGGCTAACTGAACTGTGAGTCCACAAGCCGTGCCTGACTAAACTGTGAGTCCACAAGCCATGGCTGACTTAACTATGAGTCCACAAGCCGTGTCTGACTAAACTGTGAGCCCACAAGCCATGGCTGACTGAACTGTGAGTCCACAAGCCGTGGCTGACTGCACTGTGAGTCCACAAGCCGTGGCTGACTGCACTGTGAGTCCACAAGCCGTGGCTGACTGAACTGTGAGTCCACAAGCCGTGGCTGACTGAACTGTGAGTGCACAAGCAGTGGCTGACTGAACTGTGAGTCCACACGCCATGCCTGACTGAACTGTGAGTCCACAATCAGTGGCTGACTGAACTGTGAGTCCACAATCAGTGGCTGACTGAACTGTGAGTCTACAAGCCGCGGCTGACAAAACTGTGAGTCCGCAAGCTGTGTCTGACATGAACTGCGAATCCACAAGCAATGGCTAACTGAACTGTGTGTCCACAAGCCGTGGCTGACTGAACTGTGAGTCCACAAGCCGTGTCTGACTGAACTGCAAGTCCACAAGCTGTGGCTGACTGAACTGTGAGTCCACAAGCCGTGTCTTACTGAACTGCGAGTCCACAAAACGAGGCTGACTGAACTGTGAATCCACAAGACGTGGCTGACTGAACTGTGAGTCCACAAGACGTGGCTGACTGAACTGTGAGTCCACAAGCTGTGAGTGAGTGAACTGTTAGTCCACAAGCCATGCCTGACTGAATTGTAAGTCCACACGCCGTGGCTGACTGAACTGTGGGTCCACAAGCCGTGGCTGACTGAACTGTGAGTCCACAAGCAGTGGCTGACTGAACTGTGAGTCCACAAGCCGTGGCTGACTTATCTGTGAGTCCACAAGCCGTGTCTGACTGAAATGCAAGTCCACAAGCCGTGGCTAACTGAACTGTGAGTCCACAAGCCGTGCCTGACTAAACTGTGAGTCCACAAGCCATGGCTGACTTAACTATGAGTCCACAAGCCGTGTCTGACTAAACTGTGAGCCAACAAGCCATGGCTGACTGAACTGTGATTCCACAAGCCGCGGCTGACAGAACTGTGTCCACAAGCTGTGGCTGAGTGAACTGCGATTCCACATGCCGTGGCTGACTGAACTGTGAGTCCATAAGCCGCGGTTGACTGCACTGTGAATCCACAAGCCGTGGCTTACTGCACTGTGAGTCCACAAGCCGTGGCTGACTGAACTGTGAGTCCACAAGCCGTGGCTGACTGAACTGTGAGTCCACAAGCCGTGGCTGACTGAACTGTGAGTCCACAAGCCGTGGCTGACTGAACTGTGAGTGCACAAGCAGTGGCTGACTGAACTGTGAGTCCACACGCCATGCCTGACTGAACTGTGAGTCCACAATCAGTGGCTGACTGAACTGTGAGTCCACAATCAGTGGCTGACTGAACTGTGAGTCTACAAGCCGCGGCTGACAAAACTGTGAGTCCGCAAGCTGTGTCTGACATGAACTGCGAATCCACAAGCAATGCTAACTGAACTGTGTGTCCACAAGCCGTGGCTGACTGAACTGTGAGTCCACAAGCCGTGTCTGACTGAACTGCAAGTCCACAAGCTGTGGCTGACTGAACTGTGAGTCCACAAGCCGTGTCTTACTGAACTGCGAGTCCACAAAACGAGGCTGACTGAACTGTGAATCCACAAGACGTGGCTGACTGAACTGTGAGTCCACAAGACGTGGCTGACTGAACTGTGAGTCCACAAGCTGTGAGTGAGTGAACTGTTAGTCCACAAGCCATGCCTGACTGAATTGTAAGTCCACACGCCGTGGCTGACTGAACTGTGAGTCCACAAGCCGTGGCTGACTGAACTGTGAGTCCACAAGCAGTGGCTGACTGAACTGTGAGTCCACAAGCCGTGGCTGACTTATCTGTGAGTCCACAAGCCGTGTCTGACTGAAATGCGAGTCCACAAGCCGTGGCTAACTGAACTGTGAGTCCACAAGCTGTGCCTGACTAAACTGTGAGTCCACAAGCCATGGCTGACTTAACTGTGAGTCCACAAGCCGTGTCTGACTAAACTGTGAGCCCACAAGCCATGGCTGACTGAACTGTGATTCCACAAGCCGCGGCTGACAGAACTGTGTCCACAAGCTGTGGCTGAGTGAACTGCGAGTCCACACGCCGTGGCTGACTGAACTGTGAGTCCATAAGCCGTGGTTGACTGCACTGTGAATCCACAAGCCGTGGCTTACTGCACTGTGAGTCCACAAGCCGTGGCTGACTGCACTGTGAGTCCACAAGCCGTGGCTGACTGCACTGTGAGTCCACAAGCCGTGGCTGACTGCACTGTGAGTCCACAAGCCGTGGCTGACTGCACTATGAGTCCACAAGCCGTGGCTGACTGAACTGAGTCCACAAGCCATAAGTGACTGAACTGAGAGTCCACACACCGTGACTGACTGAACTGTGAGTCCACAAGCCGTGGCTGACTGAACTGTGAGTGCACAAGCAGTGGCTGACTGAACTGTGAGTTCACACGCCATGCCTGACTGAACTGTGAGTCCACAATCAGTGGCTGACTGAACTGTGAGTCCACAATCAGTGGCTGACTGAACTGTGAGTCCACAAGCCGCGGCTGACAAAACTGTGAGTCCGCAAGCTGTGTCTGACATGAACTGCGAATCCACAAGCTATGGCTAACTGAACTGTGTGTCCACAAGCCGTGGCTGACTGAACTGTGAGTCCACAAGCCGTGTCTGACTGAACTGCAAGTCCACAAGCTGTGGCTGACTGAACTGTGAGTCCACAAGCCGTGTCTTACTGAACTGCGAGTCCACAAGTCGAGGCTGACTGAACTGTGAATCCACAAGACGTGGCTGACTGAACTGTGAGTCCACACGCCGTGGCTGACTGAACTGTGAGTGCACAAGCAGTGGCTGACTGAACTGTGAGTCCACACACCATGCCTGACTGAACTGTGAGTCCACAATCAGTGGCTGACTGAACTGTGAGTCCACAATCAGTGGCTGACTGAACTGTGAGTCCACAAGCCGCGGCTGACAAAACTGTGAGTCCGCAAGCTGTGTCTGACATGAACTGCGAATCCACAAGCTATGGCTAACTGAACTGTGTGTCCACAAGCCGTGGCTGACTGAACTGTGAGTGCACAAGCAGTGGCTGACTGAACTGTGAGTCCACACGCCATGCCTGACTGAACTGTGAGTCCACAATCAGTGGCTGACTGAACTGTGAGTCCACAATCAGTGGCTGACTGAACTGTGAGTCCACAAGCCGCGGCTGACAAAACTGTGAGTCCGCAAGCTGTGTCTGACATGAACTGCGAATCCACAAGCTATGGCTAACTGAACTGTGTGTCCACAAGCCGTGGCTGACTGAACTGTGAGTCCACAAGCCGTGTCTGACTGAACTGCAAGTCCACAAGCTGTGGCTGACTGAACTGTGAGTCCAGAAGCCGTGTCTTACTGAACTGCGAGTCCACAAGTCGAGGCTGACTGAACTGTGAATCCACAAGACGTGGCTGACTGAACTGTGAGTCCACACGCCGTGGCTGAATGAACTGTGAGTGCACAAGCAGTGGCTGACTGAACTGTGAGTCAACACGCCATGCCTGACTGAACTGTGAGTCCACAATCAGTGGCTGACTGAACTGTGAGTCCACAATCAGTGGCTGACTGAACTGTGAGTCCACAAGCCGCGGCTGACAAAACTGTGAGTCCGCAAGCTGTGTCTGACATGAACTGCGAATACACAAGCTATGGCTAACTGAACTGTGTGTCCACAAGCCGTGGCTGACTGAACTGTGAGTCCACAAGCCGTGTCTGACTGAACTGCAAGTCCACAAGCTGTGGATTACTGAACTGTGAGTCCACAAGCAGTGTCTTACTGAACTGCGAGTCCACAAGTCGAGGCTGACTGAACTGTGAATCCACAAGACGTGGCTGACTGAACTGTGAGTCCACAAGCCGTGGCTGACTGAACTGTGAGTCCACAAGCAGTGGCTGACTGAACTGTGAGTCCACAAGCCGCGGCTGACTTGACTGTGAGTCCACAAGCCGTGGCTGACTGAACTGTGACTCCACAAGACGTGGCTGACTGAACTGTGAGTCCACAAGCCGTGGCCGACAGAACTGTGTGTCCACAAGCCGCGGCTGACAGAACTGTGTCTACAAGCCGTGGCTGAGTGAACTGTGAGTCCACAAGCCGTGGCTGACTGAACTGTGAGTGCACAAGCCGTGGCTGACTGAACTGTGAGTCCACAAGCCGTGGCTGACTGAACTGTGAGTCCACACGCCATGCCTGACTGAACTGTGAGTCCACAAGCCGTGGCTGACTTAACTGTGAGTCCACAAGCCGTGTCTGACTGAACTGCGAGTCCACAAGCTGTGGCTAACTGAACTGTGAGTCCACAAGCCGTGCCTGATTAGTCTGTGAGCCCACAAGCCATGGCTGACTAAACTGTGAGTCCTCAACCCGCGGCTGACAGAACTGTGTCCACAAGCCGTGACTGAGTGAACTGTGAGTCCACAAGCCGTGGCTGACTGAACTGTGAATCCACAAGCAGTGGCTGACTGAACTGTGAGTCCACAAGCTGTGAGTGAGTGAACTGTTAGTCCACAAGCCATGCCTGATTAGTCTGTGAGCCCACAAGCCATGGCTGACTGAACTGTGAGTCCTCAACCCGCGGCTGACAGAACTGTGTCCACAAGCCGTGACTGAGTGAACTGTGAGTCCACAAGCCGTGGCTGACTGAACTGTGAATCCACAAGCAGTGGCTGACTGAACTGTGAGTCCACAAGCTGTGAGTGAGTGAACTGTTAGTCCACAAGCCATGCCTGACTGAATTGTAAGTCCACACGCCGTGGCTGACTGAACTGTGAGTCCACAAGCCGTGGCTGACTGAACTGTGAGTCCACAAGCAGTGGCTGACTGAACTGTGAGTCCACAAGCCGTGGCTGACTTATCTGTGAGTCCACAAGCCGTGTCTGACTGAAATGCGAGTCCACAAGCCGTGGCTAACTGAACTGTGAGTCCACAAGCTGTGTCTGACTAAACTGTGAGTCCACAAGCCATGGCTGACTTAACTGTGAGTCCACAAGCCGTGTCTGACTAAACTGTGAGCCCACAAGCCATGGCTGACTGAACTGTGATTCCACAAGCCGCGGCTGACAGAACTGTGTCCACAAGCTGTGGCTGAGTGAACTGCGAGTCCACACGCCGTGGCTGACTGAACTGTGAGTCCATAAGCCGTGGGTGACTGCACTGTGAATCCACAAGCCGTGGATTACTGCACTGTGAGTCCACAAGCCGTGGCTGACTGCACTGTGAGTCCACAAGCCGTGGCTGACTGCACTGTGAGTCCACAAGCCGTGGCTGACTGCACTGTGAGTCCACAAGCCACGGCTGACTGCACTGTGAGTCCACAAGCCGTGGCTGACTGAACTGAGTCCACAAGCCATAAGTGACTGAACTGAGAGTCCACACACCGTGACTGACTGAACTGTGAGTCCACAAGCCGTGGCTGACTGAACTGTGAGTGCACAAGCAGTGGCTGACTGAACTGTGAGTCCACAATCAGTGGCTGACTGAACTGTGAATCCACAAGCCGCGGCTGACAAAACTGTGAGTCCGCAAGCTGTGTCTGACATGAACTGCGAATCCACAAGCTATGGCTAACTGAACTGTGTGTCCACAAGCCGTGGCTGACTGAACTGTGAGTCCACAAGCCGTGTCTGACTGAACTGCAAGTCCACAAGCTGTGGCTGACTGAACTGTGAGTCCACAAGCCGTGTCTTACTGAACTGCGAGTCCACAAGTCGAGGCTGACTGAACTGTGAATCCACAAGACGTGGCTGACTGAACTGTGAGTCCACAAGCCGTGGCTGACTTAACTGTGAGTGCACAAGCAGTGGCTGACTGAACTGTGAGTCCACACGCCATGCCTGACTGAACTGTGAGTCCACAATAAGTGGCTGACTGAACTGTGAGTCCACAATCAGTGGCTGACTGAACTGTGAGTCCACAAGCCGCGGCTGACAAAACTGTGAGTCCGCAAGCTGTGTCTGACATGAACTGCGAATCCACAAGCTATGGCTAACTGAACTGTGTGTCCACAAGCCGTGGCTGACTGAACTGTGAGTCCACAAGCCGTGTCTGACTGAACTGCAAGTCCACAAGCTGTGGCTGACTGAACTGTGAGTCCACAAGCCGTGTCTTACTGAACTGCGAGTCCACAAGTCGAGGCTGACTGAAATGTGAATCCACAAGACGTGGCTGACTGAACTGTGAGTCCACAAGCCGTGGCTGACTGAACTGTGAGTCCACAAGCAGTGGCTGACTGAACTGTGAGTCCACAAGCCGCGGCTGACTTAACTGTGAGTCCACAAGCCGCGGCTGACTTAACTGTGAGTCCACAAGCCGTGGCTGACTGAACTGTGAGTCCACAAGCCATGGCTGACTGAACTGTGAGTCCACAAGTCGTGGCTGACTGAACTGTGACTCCACAAGACGTGGCTGGCTGAACTGTGAGTCCACAAGCCGTGGCCGACAGAACTGTGTGTCCACAAGCCGCGGCTGACAGAACTGTGTCTACAAGCCGTGGCTGAGTGAACTGTGAGTCCACAAGCCGTGGCTGACTGAACTGTGAGTGCACAAGCCGTGGCTGACTGAACTGTGAGTCCACAAGCCGTGGCTGACTGAACTGTGAGTCCACACGCCATGCCTGACTGAACTGTGAGTCCACAAGCCGTGGCTGACTTAACTGTGAGTCCACAAGCCGTGTCTGACTGAACTGCGAGTCCACAAGCTGTGGCTAACTGAACTGTGAGTCCACAAGCCGTGCCTGATTAGTCTGTGAGCCCACAAGCCATGGCTGACTGAACTGTGAGTCCTCAACCCGCGGCTGACAGAACTGTGTCCACAAGCCGTGACTGAGTGAACTGTGAGTCCACAAGCCGTGGCTGACTGAACTGTGAATCCACAAGCAGTGGCTGACTGAACTGTGAGTCTACAAGCTGTGAGTGAGTGAACTGTTAGTCCACAAGCCATGCCTGACTGAATTGTAAGTCCACACGCCGTGGCTGACTGAACTGTGAGTCCACAAGCCGTGGCTGACTGAACTGTGAGTCCACAAGCCGTGGCCGACTGAACTGTGAGTCCACAAGCAGTGGCTGACTGAACTGTGAGTCCACAAGACGTGGCTGACTTATCTGTGAGTCCACAAGCCGTGTCTGACTGAAATGCGAGTCCACAAGCCGTGGCTAACTGAACTGTGAGTCCACAAGCTGTGCCTGACTAAACTGTGAGTCCACAAGCCATGGCTGACTGAACTGTGAGTCCACAAGTCGTGTCTGACTAAACAGTGACTCCACAAGACGTGGCTGACTGAACTGTGAGTCCACAAGCCGTGGCCGACTGAACTGTGTGTCCACAAGCCGCGGCTGACAGAACTGTGTGTCCACAAGCCGCGGCTGAGTGAACTGTGAGTCCACAAGCCGTGGCTGACTGAACTGTGAGTGCACAAGCCGTGGCTGACTGAACTGTGAGTGCACAAGCCGTGGCTGACTGAACTGTGAGTCCACAAGCCGTGGCTGACTGAACTGTGAGTCCACACGCCATGCCTGACTGAACTGTGAGTCCACAAGCCGTGGCTGACTTAACTGTGAGTCCACAAGCCGTGTCTGACTGAACTGCGAGTCCACAAGCTGTGGCTAACTGAACTGTGTGTCCACAAGCCGTGCCTGATTAGTCTGTGAGCCCACAAGCCATGGCTGACTGAACTGTGAGTCCTCAACCCGCGGCTGACAGAACTGTGTCCACAAGCCGTGACTGAGTGAACTGTGAGTCCACAAGCCGTGGCTGACTGAACTGTGAATCCACAAGCAGTGCCTGACTGAACTGTGAGTCCACAAGCTGTGAGTGAGTGAACTGTTAGTCCACAAGCCATGCCTGACTGAATTGTAAGTCCACACGCCGTGGCTGACTGAACTGTGAGTCCACAAGCCGTGGCAAACAGAACTGTGTCCACAAGCCGTGGTTGAGTGAACTGTGAGTCCACATGCCGTGGCTGACTGAACTGTGAGTCCGCAAGCCGTGGCTGACTTATCTGTGAGTCCACAAGCCGTGTCTGACTGAAATGCGAGTCCACAAGCCGTGGCTAACTGAACTGTGAGTCCACAAGCCGTGCCTGACTAAACTGTGAGCCCACAAGCCATGGCTGACTGAACTGAGAGTCAAGAAGCCGCGGCTAACAGAACTGTGTCCACAAGCCGTGGTTGAGTGAACTGTGAGTCCACATGCCGTGGCTGACTGAACTGTGAGTCCGCAAGCCGTGGCTGACTGCACTGTGAGTCCACAAGCCGTGGCTGACTGAACTGAGTCCACAAGCCATAAGTTACTGAAATGTGAGTCCACAAGCCATAAGTAAATGAACTGTGAGACCACAAGCCATAAGTGACTGAACTGTGAGTGCACAAGCCGTGGCTGACTGAACTGTGAGTGCACAAGCCGTGGCTGACTGAACTGTGAGTCCACAAGCCGTGGCTGACTGAACTGTGAGTCCACACGCCATGCCTGACTGAACTGTGAGTCCACAAGCCGTGGCTGACTTAACTGTGAGTCCACAAGCCGTGTCTGACTGAACTGCGAGTCCACAAGCCGTGGCTAACTGAACTGTGAGTCCACAAGCCGTGCCTGATTAGTCTGTGAGCCCACAAGCCATGGCTGACTGAACTGTGAGTCCTCAACCCGCGGCTGACAGAACTGTGTCCACAAGCCGTGACTGAGTGAACTGTGAGTCCACAAGCCGTGGCTGACTTAACTGTGAATCCACAAGCAGTGGCTGACTGAACTGTGAGTCCACAAGCTGTGAGTGAGTGAACTGTTAGTCCACAAGCCATGCCTGACTGAATTGTAAGTCCACACGCCGAGGCTGACTGAACTGTGAGTCCACAAGCCGTGGCTGACTGAACTGTGAGTCCACAAGCCGTGGTTGAGTGAACTGTGAGTCCACATGCCGTGGCTGACTGAACTGTGAGTCCGCAAGCCGTGGCTGACTTATCTGTGAGTCCACAAGCCGTGTCTGACTGAAATGCGAGTCCACAAGCCGTGGCTAACTGAACTGTGAGTCCACAAGCCGTGCCTGACTAAACTGTGAGCCCACAAGCCATGGCTGACTGAACTGAGAGTCAAGAAGCCGCGGCTAACAGAACTGTGTCCACAAGCCGTGGTTGAGTGAACTGTGAGTCCACATGCCGTGGCTGACTGAACTGTGAGTCCGCAAGCCGTGGCTGACTGCACTGTGAGTCCACAAGCCGTGGCTGACTGAACTGAGTCCACAAGCCATAAGTTACTGAAATGTGAGTCCACAAGCCATAAGTAAATGAACTGTGAGACCACAAGCCATAAGTGACTGAACTGTGAGTGCACAAGCCGTGGCTGACAGAACTGTGAGTGCACAAGCCGTGGCTGACTGAACTGTGAGTCCACAAGCCGTGGCTGACTGAACTGTGAGTCCACACGCCATGCCTGACTGAACTGTGAGTCCACAAGCCGTGGCTGACTTAACTGTGAGTCCACAAGCCGTGTCTGACTGAACTGCGAGTCCACAAGCCGTGGCTAACTGAACTGTGAGTCCACAAGCCGTGCCTGATTAGTCTGTGAGCCCACAAGCCATGGCTGACTGAACTGTGAGTCCTCAACCCGCGGCTGACAGAACTGTGTCCACAAGCCGTGACTGAGTGAACTGTGAGTCCACAAGCCGTGGCTGACTTAACTGTGAATCCACAAGCAGTGGCTGACTGAACTGTGAGTCCACAAGCTGTGAGTGAGTGAACTGTTAGTCCACAAGCCATGCCTGACTGAATTGTAAGTCCACACGCCGAGGCTGACTGAACTGTGAGTCCACAAGCCGTGGCTGACTGAACTGTGAGTCCACAAGCAGTGGCTGACTGAACTGTGAGTCCACAAGCCGTGGCTGACTTATCTGTGAGTCCACAAGCTGTGTCTGACTGAAATGCGAGTCCACAAGCCGTGGCTAACTGAACTGTGAGTCCACAAGCCGTGCCTGACTAAACTGTGAGCCCACAAGCCATGGCTGACTGAACTGTGAGTCAACAAGCCGCGGCTAACAGAACTGTGTCCACAAGCCGTGGTTGAGTGAACTGTGAGTCCACATGCCGTGGCTGACTGAACTGTGAGTCCGCAAGCCGTGGCTGACTGCACTGTGAGTCCACAAGCCGTGGCTGACTGAACTGAGTCCACAAGCCATAAGTTACTGAAATGTGAGTCCACAAGCCATAAGTAACTGAACTGTGAGTCCACAAGCCATAAGTGACTGAACTGTGAGTCCACAAGCCGTGGCTGACTGAACTGTGAGTCCACAAGCCGTGGCTGACTGAACTGTGAGTCTACAATCTGTGTCTGACTGAACTGTGAGTTCACAAGCAGTGGCTGACTGAACTGTGAGTCCACGAGAAGTGGCTGACTGAACTGTGAGTCCACAAGCCGTGGCTGAGTGAACTGTGAGTACACAAGCCGTGGCTGACTGAGCTGTGAGTCCATAAGCCGTGGCTGACTGAACTGTGAGTCCACACGCCATGCCTGACTGAACTGTGAGTCCACAAGCCGTGGTGACTTAATTGTGAGTCCACAAGCCGCGTCTGACTGAATTGCGAGTCCACAAGCTGTGGCTAACTGAACTGTGAGTCCACAAGCTGTGCCTGACTAAACTGTGAGTCCACAAGCCATGGCTGACTTAACTGTGAGTCCACAAGCCGTGTCTGACTAAACTGTGAGCCCACAAGCCATGGCTGACTGAACTGTGATTCCACAAGCCGCGGCTGACAGAACTGTGTCCACAAGCTGTGGCTGAGTGAACTGCGAGTCCACACGCCGTGGCTGACTGAACTGTGAGTCCATAAGCCGTGGTTGACTGCACTGTGAATCCACAAGCCGTGTCTGACTGAACTGCGAGTCCACAAGCTGTGGCTAACTGAACTGTGTGTCCACAAGCCGTGCCTGATTAGTCTGTGAGCCCACAAGCCATGGCTGACTGAACTGTGAGTCCTCAACCCGCGGCTGACAGAACTGTATCCACAAGCCGTGACTGAGTGAACTGTGAGTCCACAAGCCGTGGCTGACTGAACTGTGAATCCACAAGCAGTGGCTGACTGAACTGTGAGTCCACAAGCTGTGAGTGAGTGAACTGTTAGTCCACAAGCCATGCCTGACTGAATTGTAAATCCACACGCCGTGGCTGACTGAACTGTGAGTCCACAAGCCGTGGCTAACAGAACTGTGTCCACAAGCCGTGGTTGAGTGAACTGTGAGTCCACATGCCGTGGCTGACTGAACTGTGAGTCCGCAAGCCGTGGCTGACTTATCTGTGAGTCCACAAGCCGTGTCTGACTGAAATGCGAGTCCACAAGCCGTGGCTAACTGAACTGTGAGTCCACAAGCCGTGGCTAACTGAACTGTGAGTCCACAAGCCGTGCCTGACTAAACTGTGAGCCCACAAGCCATGGCTGACTGAACTGTGAGTCAAGAAGCCGCGGCTAACAGAACTGTGTCCACAAGCCGTGGTTGAGTGAACTGTGAGTCCACATGCCGTGGCTGACTGAACTGTGAGTCCGCAAGCCGTGGCTGACTGCACTGTGAGTCCACAAGCCGTGGCTGACTGAACTGAGTCCACAAGCCATAAGTTACTGAAATGTGAGTCCACAAGCCATAAGTAACTGAACTGTGAGACCACAAGCCATAAGTGACTGAACTGTGAGTGCACAAGCCGTGGCTGACTGAACTGTGAGTGCACAAGCCGTGGCTGACTGAACTGTGAGTCCACAAGCCGTGGCTGACTGAACTGTGAGTCCACACGCCATGCCTGACTGAACTGTGAGTCCACAAGCCGTGGCTGACTTAACTGTGAGTCCACAAGCCGTGTCTGACTGAACTGCAAGTCCACAAGCTGTGGCTAACTGAACTGTGAGTCCACAAGCCGTGCCTGATTAGTCTGTGAGCCCACAAGCCATGGCTGACTGAACTGTGAGTCCTCAACCCGCGGCTGACAGAACTGTGTCCACAAGCCGTGACTGAGTGAACTGTAAGTCCACAAGCCGTGGCTGACTTAACTGTGAATCCACAAGCAGTGGCTGACTGAACTGTGAGTCCACAAGCTGTGAGTGAGTGAGTGAACTGTTAGTCCACAAGCAATGCCTGACTGAATTGTAAGTCCACACGCCGTGGCTGACTGAACTGTGAGTCCACAAGCCGTGGCTGACTGAACTGTGAGTCCACAAGCAGTGGCTGACTGAACTGTGAGTCCACAAGCCGTGGCTGACTTATCTGTGAGTCCACAAGCCGTGTCTGACTGAAATGCGAGTCCACAAGCCGTGGCTAACTGAACTGTGAGTCCACAAGCCGTGCCTGACTAAACTGTGAGCCCACAAGCCATGGCTGACTGAACTGTGAGTCAACAAGCCGCGGCTAACAGAACTGTGTCCACACGCCGTGGTTGAGTGAACTGTGAGTCCACATGCCGTGGCTGACTGAACTGTGAGTCCGCAAGCCGTGGCTGACTGCACTGTGAGTCCACAAGCCGTGGCTGACTGAACTGAGTCCACAAGCCATAAGTTACTGAAATGTGAGTCCACAAGCCATAAGTAACTGAACTGTGAGTCCACAAGCCATAAGTGACTGAACTGTGAGTCCACAAGCCGTGGCTGACTGAACTGTGAGTCCACAAGCCGTGGCTGACTGAACTGTGAGTCTACAAGCTGTGTCTGACTGAACTGTGAGTTCACAAGCAGTGGCTGACTGAACTGTGAGTCCACGAGAAGTGGCTGACTGAACTGTGAGTCCACAAGCCGTGGCTGAGTGAACTGTGAGTACACAAGCCGTGGCTGACTGAGCTGTGAGTCCATAAGCCGTGGCTGACTGAACTGTGAGTCCACACGCCATGCCTGACTGAACTGTGAGTCCACAAGCCGTGGTGACTTAACTGTGAGTCCACAAGCCGTGTCTGACTGAATTGCGAGTCCACAAGCTGTGGCTAACTGAACTGTGAGTCCACAAGCTGTGCCTGACTAAACTGTGAGTCCACAAGCCATGGCTGACTTAACTGTGAGTCCACAAGCCGTGTCTGACTAAACTGTGAGCCCACAAGCCATGGCTGACTGAACTGTGATTCCACAAGCCGCGGCTGACAGAACTGTGTCCACAAGCTGTGGCTGAGTGAACTGCGAGTCCACACGCCGTGGCTGACTGAACTGTGAGTCCATAAGCCGTGGTTGACTGCACTGTGAATCCACAAGCCGTGGCTTACTGCACTGTGTCCACAAGCCGTGGCTGACTGCACTGTGAGTCCACAAGCCGTGGCTGACTGCACTGTGAGTCCACAAGCCGTGGCTGACTGCACTGTGACTCCACAAGCCGTGGCTGACTGAACTGAGTCCACAAGCCATAAGTGACTGAACTGAGAGTCCACACACCGTGACTGACTGAACTGTGAGTCCACAAGCCGTGGCTGACTGAACTGTGAGTGCACAAGCAGTGGCTGACTGAACTGTGAGTCCACACGCCATGCCTGACTGAACTGTGAGTCCACAATCAGTGGCTGACTGAACTGTGAGTCCACAATCAGTGGCTGACTGAACTGTGAGTCCACAAGCCGCGGCTGACAAAACTGTGAGTCCGCAAGCTGTGTCTGACATGAACTGCGAATCCACAAGCTATGGTTAACTGAACTGTGTGTCCACAAGCCGTGGCTGACTGAACTGTGTGTCCACAAGCCGTGGCTGACTGAACTGTGAGTCCACAAGCCGTGTCTGACTGAACTGCAAGTCCACAAGCTGTGGCTGACTGAACTGTGAGTCCACAAGCCGTGTCTTACTGAACTGCGAGTCCACAAGTCGAGGCTGACTGAACTGTGAATCCGCAAGACGTGGCTGACTGAACTGAGAGTCCACAAGCCGTGGCTGACTGAACTGTGAGTCCACAAGCAGTGGCTGACTGAACTGTGAGTCCACAAGCCGCGGCTGACTTAACTGTGAGTCCACAAGCCGTGACTGACTGAACTGTGAGTCCACAAGCCGTGTCTGACTGAACTGCTAGTCCACAAGTCATGGCTAACTGAACTGTGAGTCCACAAGCCGTGGCTGACTGAACTGTGAGTCCGCAAGCCGTGGCTGACTGAACTGTGAGCCCACAAGCCATGGCTGACTGCACTGTGAGGCCACAAGCCATGGCTGACTGAACTGTGAGTCCACAAGCCGTGGCTGACTGAACTGTGAGTCCACTAGCCGTGTCTGACTGAACTGCAATTCCACAAGCCGTGGCTGACTGAACTGTGAGTCCACAAGCAGTGTCTGACTGAACTGTGAGTCCACAAGCCGTGTCTGACTGAACTGCGAGTCCACAAGCCATGGCTAACTGAACTGTGTCCACAAGCCGTGGCTGACTGAACTGTGAGTCCGCAAGCCGTGGCTGACTGAACTGTGAGCCCACAAGCCATGGCTGATTGCACTGTGAGCCCACAAGCCATGGCTGACTGAACTGTGAGTCCACAAGCCGTGGCTGACTGAACTGTGAGTCCACAAGCCGTGTCTGACTGAACTGCAATTCCACAAGCCTTGGCTGACTGAACTGTGAGTCCACAAGCCGTGTCTGACTGAACTGCGAGTCCACAAGCCATGGCTAACTGAACTACGAGTCCACAAGCCATGGCTAACTGAACTGTGAGTCCACAAGCCGTGGTTGACTGAACTGTGAGTCCGCAAGCCGTGGCTGACAGAACTGTGTCCACAAGCTGTGGCTGAGTGAACTGCGAGTCCACACGCCGTGGCTGACTGAACTGTGAGTCCATAAGCCGTGGTTGACTGCACTGTGAATCCACAAGCCGTGGCTTACTGCACTGTGAGTCCACAAGCCGTGGCTGACTGCACTGTGAGTCCACAAGCCGTGGCTGACTGCACTGTGAGTCCACAAGCCGTGGCTGACTGAACTGAGTCCACAAGCCATAAGTGACTGAACTGAGAGTCCACACACCGTGACTGACTGAACTGTGAGTCCACAAGCCGTGGCTGACTGAACTGTCAGTGCACAAGCAGTGGCTGACTGAACTGTGAGTCCACACGCCATGCCTGACTGGACTGTGAGTCCACAATCAGTGGCTGACTGGACTGTGAGTCCACAATCAGTGGCTGACTGAACTGTGAGTTCACAAGCCGCGGCTGACAAAACTGTGAGTCCGCAAACTGTGTCTGACATGAACTGCGAATCCACAAGCTATGGCTAACTGAACTGTGTGTCCACAAGCCGTGGCTGACTGAACTGTGAGTCCACAAGCCGTGTCTGACTGAACTGCAAGTCCACAAGCTGTGGCTGACTGAACTGTGAGTCCACAAGCCGTGTCTTACTGAACTGCGAGTCCACAAGTCGTGGCTGACTGAACTGTGAATCCACAAGACTTGGCTGACTGAACTGTAAATCTACAAGACGTGGCTGACTGAACTGTGAGTCCACAAGCCGTGGCTGACTGAACTGTGAGTCCACAAGCAGTGGCTAACTGAACTGTGAGTCCACCAGCCGCGGCTGACTTAACTGTGAGTCCACAAGCCGTGGCTGATTGAACTGTGAGTCCACAAGCCGTGTCTGACTGAACTGCGAGTCCACAAGTCATGGCTAACTGAACTGTGAGTCCACAAGCCGTGGCTGACTGAACTGTGAGTCCGCAAGCCGTGGCTGACTGAACTGTGAGCCCACAAGCCATGGCTGACTGCACTGTGAGGCCACAAGCCATGGCTGACTGAACTGTGTCCACAAGCCGTGACTGAGTGAACTGTGAGTCCTCCACTAGCCGTGTCTGACTGAACTGTGAGTCCACAAGCTGTGAGTGAGTGAACTGTTAGTCCACAAGCCATGCCTGACTGAATTGTAAGTCCACACGCCGTGGCTGACTGAACTGTGAGTCCACAAGCCGCGGCTGACAGAACTGTGAGTCCGCAAGCCGTGGCTGACTGCACTGTGAGTCCACAAGCCGTGGCTGACTGAACTGAGTCCACAATCCATAAGTTAGTGAAATGTGAGTCCACAAGCCATAAGTGACTGAACTGTGAGTCCACAAGCCGTGGCTGACTGAACTGAGTCCACAAGCCATAAGTTACTGAAATGTGTCCACAAGCCATAAGTGACTGAACTGTGAGTCCACAAGCCATAAGTGACTGAACTGTGAGTCCACACACCGTGACTGACTGAACTGCGAGTCCACAAGCCGTGGCTGACTGAACTGTGAGTCCACAAGCAGTGGCTGACTGAACTGTGAGTCCACAAGCCGCGGCTGACAAAACTGTGAATCCACAAGCTGTGTCTGACATGAACTGCGAGTCCACAAGCTATGGCTAACTGAACTGTGAGTCCACAAGCCGTGGCTGAGTGAACTGTGAGTCCACACGCCGTGGCTGACTGATCTGTGAGTCCACAAGCCGTGGCTAACTGAACTGTGAGTCCACAAGCCGTGGCTGACTGAACTGTGAGTCCACAAGCCGTGTCTGACTGAACTGCAAGGCCACAAGCCGTGGCTGACTGAAATGTGCGTCCACAAGTCGTGGCTGACTGAACGGTGAGTCCACAAGACGTGGCTGAGTGAACTGTGAGTCCACAAGACGTGGCTGAGTGAACTGTGAGTCCACAAGCCGTGGCTGACTGAACTGTGAGTCCACAAGTCGTGGCTGACAGAACTGTGAGTCCACGAGACGTGGCAGACTGAACTGTGAGTCCACAAGCCGTGGCTGACTGAACTGTGAGTCCACAAGCAGTGGCTGACTGAACTGTGAGTCCACAAGCAGTGGCTGACTGAACTGTGAGTCCACAAGCCGCGGCTGACAGAACTGTGAGTCCACAAGTCGTGGCTGACTGAACTGTGAGTCCACAAGAATTGGCTGAGTGAACTGTGAGTCCACAAGCCGTGGCTGAGTGAACTGTGAGTCCACAAGCCGTGGCTGACTGAACTGTGAGTCCACAAGTCGTGGCTGACAGAACTGTGAGTCCACGAGACGTGGCAGACTGAACTGTGAGTCCACAAGCCGTGGCTGACTGAACTGTGAGTCCACAAGCAGTGGCTGACTGAACTGTGAGTCCACAAGCAGTGGCTGACTGAACTGTGAGTCCACAAGCCGCGGCTGACAGAACTGTGAGTCCACAAGTCGTGGCTGACTGAACTGTGAGTCCACAAGAATTGGCTGAGTGAACTGTGAGTCCACAAGTCGTGGCTGAGTGAACTGTGAGTCCACAAGCCGTGGCTGACTGAACTGTGAGTCCACAAGTCGTGGCTGACTGAACTGTGAGTCCACAAGACGTGGCTGACTGAACTGTGAGTCCACAAGCAGTGGCTGACTGAGCTGTGAGTCCACAAGCAGTGGCTGACTGAACTGTGAGTCCACAAGCCGCGGCTGACAGAACTGTGAGTCCACAAGCCGCGGCTGACTGAACTGTGAGTCCACAAGTCGTGGCTGAGTGAACTGTGAGTCCACAAGCCGTGGCTGACTGAACTGTGAGTCCACAAGCCGTGGCTGACTGAACTGTGAGTCCACACGCCATTCCTGACTGAACTGTGAGTCCACAAGCCGTGGCTGATTTAACTGTGAGTCCACAAGCCGTGTCTGACTGAACTGCGAGTCCACAAGCCGTCGCTAACTGAACTGTAATCCACAAGTCGTGCCTGACTAAACTGTGAGCCCACAAGCCATGGCTGACTGAACTGTGAGTCCTCAAGCCGCGGCTGACAGAACTGTGTCCACAAGCCGTGACTGAGTGAACTGTGAGTCCACAAGCCGTGGCTGACTGAACTGTGAGTCCACACGCAGTGGCTGACTAAGCTGTGAGTCCACAAGCTGTGAGTGAGTAAACTGTGAGTGAACTGTGAGTAAACTGTGAGTGAACTGTGAGTCCACAAGCTTTGGCTGACTGAATTGTAAGTCCACACGCCGTGGCTGACTGAATTGTAAGTCCACACGCCGTGGCTGACTGAAGACTGAACTGTGAGTCCACAAGCCGTGGCTGACTTAACTGTGAGTCCACAAGCCGTGTCTCACTGAACTGCGATTCCACAAGCCGTGGCTGACTGAACAGTGAGTCCACAAGCAGTGGCTGACTGAACTGTGAGTCCACAAGCCGCGGCTGACAGAACTATGTCCACAAGCCGTGGCTGAGTGAACTGTGAGTCCACAAACCGTGGCTGACTGCACTGTGAGTCGACAAGCCGTGGCTGCCTGAACTATGAGTCCACACACCGTGACTGACTGAACTGTGAGTCCCCATGCCGTGGCTGACTGAACTGTGAGTCCACAAGCAGTGGCTGACTGAACTGTGAGTCCACAAGCAGTGGCTGACTGAACTGTGAGTCCACAAGCCGTGGCTGACTGAACTGTGAGTCCACAAGTCGTGGCTGACTGAACTGTGAGTCCACAAGACGTGGCTGACTGAACTGTGAGTCCACAAGCAGTGGCTGACTGAGCTGTGAGTCGACAAGCAGTGGCTGACTGAACTGTGAGTCCACAAGCCGCGGCTGTCTGAACTGTAAGTCCACACGCCGTGGCTGACTGAACTGTGAGTCCACAAGCCTTGGCTGACGGAATTGATAGTCCACAAGCCGTGAGTGACTGAACTGTCAGTCCACAAGGCTCACCACCCCCGCCCACACACCCCCATCCCCCTTCTCTCGCACACCACCACCCCACCCCTAGCGGTAGGACATGGCAGTGGCAGGCCTCGGCAACGGTCGACCACTGCAGCAATCCCCCCCAACGGCCTCGCCCTGAAGCAATACCCCTCCCCTGGCTACAAAACGCTCCCGCCAGCCCCCACTTGAAGCCTCCCCGTCCCCAGCTGCAGGACTAGCCCAAGAATCCATTCGGCCCACAATGGCCATACTAGCCCTCTGTAAACCAGTCCCTTCCGCCCACAACACCCATACTAGCCCTCCAGAATGCCCCCCACTCCCACTGGCCACCGCCTGAGGTCATCCCCTCCTCCGGCTGCAGGACGCTCCCCCCTCCCTCACCAGCCCCCAACAGCCCCGCCTGAAACCCTGTCCCTCCCCAGGCTGCTGGACGCTCCCCGCACTGGCCCCCGACAGCCCCAGCCTGAAGCCGACCCCCTTACCCAGCTGCAGAACGCAACAAGAGATGCAAAAAGAAAGAATGGACTGAATAAATCTCCTCTTTAACATTTAAATTATTGTTATATTTTAAGAACGATCCACAATTTAAGCTTTAAAAAATCCCTTTTCGACTTGCCGTGCCCGTCAGCTGCACCTGCGCAGTAATACCTACGTGTTCTACATCACAATGGGAACCCAATGGGAGGGAATGGCTGAGCTTCAGATCAGCTGATTGGCCCTCTCGCCTGTCAATCACCACGATTAAGGTAACGCCCCTTCCAGGGGGGGAGGGGCAGGACTATAAAACCCCGGATGCCTGGACGTGAGTCAGTAACTCTGGAAGATCGCGAGGGAGAGTCCACAAATGTGATTCTAAACTGTGAATCAACTGAACTGTGAGTCTGCAATGTACTTGCAATAAATGATTTGTTGGCCCTTACTGACAATGCAATGAGTTGTTTGGCAATTTGCTGGCCTGCCTGAAATGCTATGAAATTGAATTTGGTGGCCTGCACTCTGCCTGAAATTGAATTTGGTGGCCTGCACTCTGCCTGAAATTGAATTTGGTGGCCTGCACTCTGCCTGAAATTGAATTTGGTGGCCTGCACTCTGCCTGAAATGCTATGAAATTGAATTTGGTGGCATGCACTCTGCCTGAAATGCTATGAAATGGAATTTGGTGGCCTGCACTCTGCGTGAAATGCTATGAAATTGAATTTGGTCGCCTGCACTCTGCCTGAAATGCTATGAAATTGAATTTGGTGGCCTGCACTCTCCCTGAAATGCTATGAAACGGAATTTGGGGGCCTGCACTCTGCCTGAAATGCTATGAAATTGAATTTGGTGGCCTGCACTCTGCCTGAAATGCTATGAAATTGAATTTGGTGGTCTGCACTCTATTGGAGAGGTGAAATATTGTGTTGGGGGACCAGCCCTCCCATGAGAACATGGGAGCCAATGGGTCCCACTTAGTCTAGTATATTACTAAAACTCTCATTTTGTTTGTTTCTATGTCTGTCTGTGTGTCTGTGATGTCCTGAATTATGCCTAAACAGTACACAATAGCGCTACAAGCACCTCCTTACTCATCATTGTCCTATGGTGTGTTGTATCAAGTTTCATTCATATTGATGGTATATTTTGCGTTATTCACATTTTAAACTTTACAAAATCCAGTTTGAGAAAAATCACTTGAACTTGCACTGGCAGTTAGCAGCTATGACGTCACAACGGGATCTCATTTACATAAACTGCCCATCAGCAGTGTCCCACCCCACAATGACATCACAATGGGATCTCATTTACATTTTAAAAGATCGTTTGCAAAACGCAGCAGCTTCCACCACACAATGACGTCAAGGGGAAGGGGGGGGGTATGGAGGGGAGATGGGTTATGGAGGGTGGGAAGGAGGGAGTGACTGAGGGTAGGGGAAAGGAGAGGGAGGGAGCGGTGAGGGAGGGAGTGGGAAGGGGAGGAGGAGAGGGGAAAGAAGAGAGAAGGTGAAGAGGAGGGGGAGGAAGTGCTGGGGACCAGGGGGAATGGAGGAGGATAGGAGTAGGAAGAGGATGAAGATGAGAAGTAGGAAGAGGGTGAAGATGAGAAGTAGGAAGAGGATACACTTGAGGAGGGTGACTTGCAATCTCTGGCTTCACAATGGGAACCCATCAGCAACGTGGGGGAGCAGGGAGATAGAGGGAGAGGAGGGGGATAGGGAGGGTAGAGTGTTTATGGTGGGAGGGAGGGAGTTTCTGAGGGTAGGGGAAAGGAGAGGGAGGGAGAGGTGAGGGAGGGAGTGGGGGAGTGGAAGATGAAAAGGGAAAGAAAAGGGAGGGTCAAGAGGAGGGGGAGGGAGTGCTGGGGATGAGGGGGAATGGAGGAGGCTAGGGGTAGGAAGTGGGATGGCGAAGCGCAGTTGGGGAAGGTTGCCGTGACTCGCATCACAACGGGGATCTCTGGCATCACAACGGGAGCCCGTCAGCCACGCCTGCGCAGTTGGGGGCTATAGGTGAGTGGTGGAATATTACGTTTGGGGACCAGCCCTCCCATGTGACAGGGACCCAACGGGTCCCACTTGGTCAAGTATATTACTAAAACTCTCATCTTTTTTATTTGTTTGCGAGTGTGTGTGTTCCTGAAACACACCAAAATGACACACGATAGAGCTACAATTTTAGGCCGACCATACTCACCATTGTCCTTTGATGTGCTGTAGCAAGTTTTGCTCAGATTGACGACATATTTTACAAGTATTGGCATTTTAAACTTTACAAAAAACACTTTTCCACTTGCCCTGCCTGTCAGCCGCATTCGATGTCCCAATGGAATCCCAAATATTATTTACATAAAAAATTGCAATTTTCATTGACATTGATTTTATTCTAAAAAAACCCCCCACTGTTTTAATCAAATTGTTCCATTTTCAGTAATAGCTAACATTGTGTTTAGGTTATTGTAAAGAAAAAACGCGATTTTCATTGAGAATTTCATTTTTTTTAAACATTGCGATTTTCATTGTGGTCAGGGTGGGCCAAAGAGCCAGTTTCCACGCTATATCTTTAAAGTCTAAAGTAAAGTCTACATAAAAATTTAAAAAATGCTTTAGTGTGACCGCTGTTGGAGCATTTTATACAAATTTGTATTCTCTCCCATAAAAAGCATTTGGAGAACTGTAGTGCATATTTAGCTGAGTGGTTCCCAGGGTGGAGGATGTTTTAGAGAACCCTTCAAATAGAAAAAGGTTGGTTAGTTTATCTGATCATATTCTCTGATCAGCTTTCACTCCAATTATTATTTCATCTTGTTCACCTTCCTTTGAAGGTTTTCTCTCTTTTTTTGCATGGCCATTTTTCAGGCAGCACAGTAGTGCGGCCTGAGATAGCACAGTGGTGTGGGTTAGAGAGCTGCTGCCTCACAGCGCCAGAGACCCGGATTCAACCCTGACCTCGGGTGCTGTCTGTGCGGAGCTTGCACTTTCATCCTATGAATGTGTGGGTTTTTCCCCGGGCGCTCTGGTTTCCTCCCACATGCCAAAGAAGTGTGGTTTTGTAGGTTAATTAGCCTCTTTAAGTTGCCCCTTGTCGCATAGAATTAGTGTGAACGGGTATATGAATGGTCAGTGGGCCAAAGGGCCTGTTTCCATGCTGTATCTCTAAACTAAAATAAACTAAACATTTCCTTGTTCATCACAGACTCATTGCTCAATATGCAACTTCCATGAGCCTCTCAGCCATAACATCTCAGGAAGTTAATTTATTTTCTCTGTAGTGACTTATCACCCCTGCAATTTTCACTGATAGTTTAATCCAGTCCTAGTTTACAAAAGAGAAGATTGAAATAACTTTCAGTGATTGGAACACATCTCCAGTGTGATTTAATCCAGTTTGCCAGTGGACTCGACAGTGAGTGAAGAAGGCTGCAGACAGCTCTGGGTGGGCAGGAGTGGAGACTGCAGAGACCAGAAGAAAAAAAGCTTGTGAAAGCTCAGAAGCACAGAAGAATAACGGGTGATATCAAATAAATTAATCCTCCAAAATTGCATTTCACAAACTATAAGCACAAATGGGAAAATGGGATAATCCACAACTGAAAGTAAAACAACAGATTATCAATATGTGTACATTTTTGTAAAATGTATGGATATATGACATACTGTGAAGATATTGTTACAGGGTGCCATGAATTCTACCTGTAACTGTTGGGAGGAACAACACAATCCTGCTTCACAGTTGGTCCTTATGTTTAGTTTAGTTTAATTTAGTTTAGTTTAGAGATACAGCATGCCTACCAGTGATCCCTGCACACTAACACTATCCTACACACGCTAGGTGCAGTTTAGAATTTTACCAAAGCCAATTAGCCTATAAACTTGTATGCCTTTGGAGTGTGGGAGGAAACTGGAGATTCCAGAAAAACCCAAGAGTCAAGAGTGTTTTATTGTCATATGTCCCAGGTAGAACAATGAAATTCTTACTTGCTGTAGCACAACAGAATATGTAATCATAATAAATAATATAACAAAAACTCAGAAATAAAGAACAACCAATAACAGTGCAATAATAATAATAATAGTCTATTGTAGTTCATAGCTTATGAGGTTGTAATGTTTAGTGATGGCTGTAGGGAAGAAGCTGTTCCTGAACGTGAACGTTACAGTTCTCAGGCTCCTGTACCTTCTTCCCAATGGCAGTGGTGAGACGAGTGTGTGGTCAGGATGGTGTGGGTCTTTGATGATGTTGGCTGCATTTTTGAGGCAGAGACTATGATACATCCCTTCAATGGTGAGGAGGTCAGAGACAGTGATGGCCTGGGCAGTCTTTAGAACTTTTTGCAGTCTTTTCTGCTCCTGGACGTTCAAGTTGACGAACCAGGCCACGAAGCAGCCAGTCAGTGTGCTCTCTACTGTGCACCTGTAGAAGTTCAAGAGAATCCTCTTTGACATACCGAATCTCAGTAATCTTCTCTAGAAATAGAGGTGCTGATGTGCTTTCTTTATGTAGCGATGTTACAAAACCTACCTTCAGCGGCGCTGCAGATCTGCCACGGGCTGTGTGTGCGACAGCGGCGCCTTTGAGCGGGGATAAAATACAGGTTTGTATCGCTTGTCGGAGAGGGATTTCCTCGGGCTGCTAGTCAATGAAGAAAAATCGATCGGACTTCCGTTCCCATTTAAAAAAAAAAAATCGCTGGACAATTTAATAGTTGGATTAAAGTAAAAAGTGACTTTGAACGCCCTCAACGCCTACAACGTGATGGATCGTAATATCAGGACAAAACAAGTCGTTTATTTCAGATATAATCTTGCTTCTTGGGGTGGCTTTAGTCTACTTTTACGATGCAAAAATGTTATTTAGTCCCCAAACGATTCGGCCATGTCTTTGCCTGCCGATATGAGGTTAAAATTCACGGCAACGGCAACGTTCCAATCGATTGCATTCCAGAAACACCCACTCGCAAGATGATTGAAATTCTCATTTTTTGGACAATCACGTCATAAATCGTCTATATTTGGTGTAATTGTCTATCCATAATCAATATTTTTATACTAAATATCCACAACAGTTTTAGTCACATGTTTTGTGCAAAAAAGAATAATTTTGTTTATATTGAGAGTCGATGTTTCTAGATTAATTTATGGGAATTAATTCCTTCCGTTTGGCATATAAGTTCATGACAGTGAGATTTAAAAATAATGTTATATTGTGAACTCTTGTGTGAATGGGATAGTTTGTTATTTGGATACTTAGGCTATTTAAAAAAATTAGCCTTTTCTTAAGAAGATCTAGTAATTGAATTTAGATGAATTTAATTGATTAGATGAAATTTAATTGATTTGATGAAACTGATGAATATGAATTTTTTGTTGGGTATTTACTATTTGTTTTAGTGTTTAACTTTATCATACCTTTTTTCTAAAACTGCAAATAATAACTTGTTTCTGTTAATGCTGCTCAGTGTATTTGTTCCTTTACATTTTAAACAGATGTCTCCGAAGAAGAAATGCAAAATTGTCAATCCAAATGCCCAGCAAAAGAGACTGATTTAGACAGCATTCGCAGAGATTATCCGAATTTGGACTACTCCAAATGTGATGATCTACAGGACATTCTTAATGGGAAAGTAGTGGGCAGAAAGGCATATCATGCGTGGTTTGAAGAGCAAAAACTTGTAGTTTACAATGCCAAAATTGAAAAGTTGAGAAAAAACAAGGTGTACAGAGTTGCTTATTGGTTACAATCTGAGTAGTATGATGATGCTACTGATTATGATATGCCAATGTACCAGCTAGCAACTGATCTTCTCCATAAAGACTTGGTCTATTGCTAGAAATTGTAATTTATTTACCTATCTGTTACAGACTTACAGCATATAATACAATAATATTAAAGTTCTGATCTTGAGAATATCACATTTTTGAATTTTCAAGGCAGTCTGGGTGTTTATTATTATTTCCGTCACAACGGTCAATTTTGTAATTAGCTACAATTAGTTAGTTAACTAATTGTAGCTAATTACAAAATATGCTTTAATTTCAAGTCATCCAAGTAAGATGTTTCATATTTGTTTCAGAATGCTTCAATCTATAATAACTCAAGTTCAAGTTCAAGTTAGTTTATTGTCATGTGTCTCTGATAGGACAATGAAATTCTTGCTTTGCTTCAGCACAACAGAACATTGTAGGAATTGACTACAAAACAAATCAGTGTGACCATATACCATTATATAAATATATACACACACAAATAAATAAACTGATAAAGTGCAAATAACAGATAATGGGCTATTAATGTTCGAAGTTTTGTCCGAGCCAAGTAGGCTGTGGGGAAGTAGCTATTCCTGAACCTGGTTGTTGCAGTCTTCAGGCTCCTGTACCTTCTACCTGAAGGTAGCGAGGAGATGAGTGTGTGGCCAGGATGGAGTGGGTCCTTGGGGTCCTTGATGTCCTTAACTGAAATTTTCATTCAGTTCTCTTAATTTTTAAGAAAGTTATGGGCTTTTGACAGTCCTCGATCACAGCTTTTGTGTTAAGTCAGTGTTATCCCAATCTGATGCGATAAATTGCAGACTTGATTTTTAAAATCTCAAAATTTTGTAACATTGCTACTTTATGATTGTATCAGTGTGCTGGGTCCAGGAAAGATCATTGGAAATATGCACGCCCAGGAATTTGAAGTTTTTAACTCTCGCCGCCATTGCCCATTGATGTAAACAGGATTGTGGGTCCTCAACCTTCCTCTTCCAATGTCCACAATCAGTTCTTTGGTTTTGCTGATATTGAGCGCCAGGTTGTTGTGCTGGCACCATATGGTCAGTCTGTCGATCTCACTTCTATACTCTGACTCATCACCATCTGTACTTCGTCCCACAAAGGTGGTGTCGTCAGCTAACTTGAAAATGGAGTTTGCACTATGTCCGGCTACACAGTCATGAGTATAGAGCGAGTAGAGCAGGGGGATGTGCACGCAGCCTTGAGGTGCTCCCGTACTGATTATCACTGAGGATGAAGGTGGACAAAAATGCTGGAGAAACTCAGCAGGTGAGGCATGGAGCGAACAAATAGGTGACGTTTTGGGTCGAGACACTTCTTCAGGCTGATGTGGGGTGGTGGGGGAGGCAGGAAGTAGAAAGGAAGAGGCGGAGACAGTGGGCTGTAGGAGAGCTGGTAAGGGGAGGGGAAGGAGAGAGAAAGCAAGGACTACCTGAAATTGGAGGTCAATGTTCATACCGCTGGGTTGCAAACTACCCAAGCAAAATATGAAGTGCTGCTCATCCAATTTGCAGTTGGACTCACTCTGGGCATGGAGGAGGCCCAGGATAGAAAGATCGGATATGGAATGGGAGGGGGAGTTGAAGTGCTGAGCCACTGGGAGATCGGGTTCGTTAATGCTAACTGTGCAGAGGTGTTGGGCGAAGCGATTGCCAAGCCTGCGCTTAGTCTCACTGATGTAGAGCAGTTGACACCTAGAGCAGCGGATGCAATAGATGAGGTTAGAGGTGCAGGTGAATTTCTACATCACCTGGAAAGACTGCTTGGGTCCTTGGATGGAGTCGAGGGGGGAGGTAACGTGACAAGTGTAGCGATTCCTGCGGTTGCAAGGGAAAGGACCAGGGGAGGGGGTGGTTTGGGTGGGAATGAACGAATTGACCAGGGAGTTACGGATGGGAGTGGTCTCTGTGGAAAGCCGAAAGGGGAGGAGATGGGAAGATGTGGCCAGTGGTGGGATCCCGTTGGAGGTGGCGAAAATGTCGGAGGATTATTTGTTGTATGTGGCGGCTTGTAGGGTGGAAGGTGAGGACAAGGGGTACTCTGTCCTTGTTACAAGTGGGGGTATGGGGAGTGAGAGCGGAGATATGGGATATAGAAGAGACCCTGGTGAGAGCCTCATCTATAGTCAAAGAGGTGAACCCCCGTTGCCTAAAGAAAGAGGACATCTCCAATGCCCTGGTTTGGAACACTCATCCTGGGTGAAGATGCGGCGCAGACAGAAGAATTGGGAGTAGGGGATAGAGTCCTTACAGGAAGCAGGGTTGGAAGATGTGTAGTCCAGATAGCCATGGGAGTCAGTGGGATTTGTAGTAGATATCGGTCAGTAGTCTGTTACCTGCGATGGAGATAGTGAGGTCAAGAAACGGTAGGGAGATACCGGAAATGGTACAGGTGTATTTGCGTGCCGGATGGAAGTTAGTGGTGAAATGGATGAAGTCAGTGAGTTCTGCATGGGTGCAGGAGGTAGCACCAATGCAGTTGTCAATGTAGCAGAGGTAGAGTATGGGGATAGGGCTACGGTACTCCTCGAACAAATATTGTTCGACGTACCCTACAAAGAGACAGGCATAGCTGGGGCCCATGCGCGTGCCCTTAGCTACGCCTTGGATTTGGAGGAAATGGGAGGAGTCAAAGGAAAAGTTGGTAAGGACCAGCTCCGCTAGGCAGAGGAAAGTATCAGTAGACAAGGATTGGTTGGTTCTGCGGTCGTGGAAGAAACGGAAGGCTTTAAGACCCTCCTGGTGGGGGATGGAGGTGTAGAGTGACTAGACATCCATGGTGAAGATGAGGGAATGGTGGCCTGGAAAACGGAAGCCATGGAGGAAACATCATTGGAGATGAAGTGTTTCTGCCAATTCGAACAGACTGTGGTCTGTTGATGAGGAAGTCAAGGATCCAATTGCAGAGGGATGCGCAGAGACCCAGTTCTGTGAGTTTCGTAACCAGCTTTTTTTTTGTATTAAAAAATAATTTATTTAATTTTAACATGATAGAAAACCAAAAAAATACCCAAACCATGGTGACATACCCACTACCATGTTACAAAATCATCAAACAACTATTTTATAAATATTCTAATAACCACTGTCCAACCCCAGTTAAGGGGCAAGTATCTGGCTCGGGCAAAGACCTCTTCCACCTGGCGTTGTGACTCACGGATTGGCAGCTTGGCCAGGCCTAGGAGCAACCCAACCAGGACATCTTCAGCCCTGCCTACTCCCTAGATCCCGTCACCAGTCCTTCGGTCACTGGCAGCAGAGCCACTCCTCCCCTTGCGGACCACAGGTGGAGTGGCAGAGCTCCTTGCCCTCCGGACCCTGGCTGCAAGGGACGCTCTACTGTTCCCTCTACCCTCAACAGGAACAACACTGCTCTTGGTCTTGGCGTGCTTCTCCAGGTCATCCAAGAAGGACTTCAGCTGATGCTGGTCATTCCCCTTCACCCCTTCACTCCCTTCCCCCTCCCCCTCCTTCTGAGGATGTGGTTCAGCAAGCTGGTGAGCCGGTGTAGGTTTGGCCACTGGAGGGAGGCCAGTCTGGGCCGGTGTTGGGCTCCTTCGGTGGCCTGGATGAACTCGCGGATTTCCTTCACCGGAATGAGTGGAGTGGCGTCGGGGGGAGCAAGAACATCCATTAATTCATTGTCCGAGGAGTCCCCTTCCACCAGCTCACTGCAGATGGAGGCACCATCCCCATCCCCGGACACACCCTTAGTGCTCGATACTCCCGCCTCACCCTGTGCGGCAGTTGCCTCTTCCCCACCCGCTGGTCTCTCCTCCACCTCAGTCCCAACCCTGGGGCCAGTGGCAGAGGGGCCTCCCCCAGATGTACCCGGGGAGTCAAGACCATCGACAGTGCGGGCGAATATCCTTCCCCCAGTTGGGCCCAGAGTGCACTCTGGTGCACCAGACTCAGGGAGTCCCACTGGAGCCAGGTCCTGAGGGAGAGAAGGGCTGGTTTCCCCAACCCCCTCCCCACCTACAGTCTCTACCTCCAGAGGTGTGCTTGGCGCCTCATCCTGGGTGGGTTGTACCTGAGCTTCCTCGGGTGCCTGATGCGGGACTCCCTCCCCAACAGGAAACTCCCCCTGCTCCATATCACCCGAGTAGTCCCTATCGCCACCCTCCCCAGAATCCCTTCCAGAACGTTGGACCAGGACATGGGGTTTTGTTCCTCAGGTGCTTCACCTTCTTTGCCACCTTGCCCCCCTTCTTTTGACCCTCCCCACCACCACCCGCGCTCTGCGCAACCCCAGGGTTCGCTGGCTCAACTACAGGGGGGGTGGGACCGAGTCGACCTGCAAGAATGTTCCCCCCACTGAGATCCCTTTACTCACTGCCACGTTCACCCCCTCAACAGCCTTCGGAAACATCCTGCCCACATACAGGACGCCTGCCGGCTTGGCCATCATGGCCATGGCAGCCAAGCAGTCTTCCAGGTTCATGTGAGGGGGCAAGTAACACCTTATTCCATGCTCGAAAGGCAGGTTCCTCATGGAGAACCGGGCACCCAGCGCAACAGCTGAAGCAGCTACCTCTGCATAGTTCCTGGAAGGCCCTGCTCCCTCAGAACACTGACCCAGCACAGTATCAGGTGCCACAATTTAAAACATAGCACTTACACAAAGCCTGAGACACAGACAGTCCAAATGGCACGAGGCCAAGTCCAAACACAAAAACAATATGGAACAGTTCGAGGGAGGAGGGCAAAGTGGTGTCGCCTCAAAAAACTGTTGCGTCACCACCTCCGCCCGGCTATCTCGGCTCTCCTGCGTTTCCTGGTGAGCTGCTGGCATTCGCAGGTAATCCCAGCTGTTCTTCGCTGCTCCTACAGCAACAAAAGGGACTTGCCTGCAGTCTTGTTGTTGGAAGCCTCTTATCTCCGTCAGTCTTGCCGAGAGAAAGGAGGCTTATGCCCCTGTCCCACTTAGGAAACCTGAACGGAAACCTCTAGAGACTTTGCGCCCCACCCAAGGTTTCAGTGCGGTTCCCGGAGGTTCCCTGAGATTTTTGTCAGTCTCCCTACCTGCTTCCACTACCTGCAACCTCCGGCAACCACCTGCAACCTCCGGGAACCGCACAGAAACCTTGGGTGGGCCGCAAAGTCTCCAGAGGTTTCCGTTCAGGTTTCCTACGTGGGACAGGGGCATTAGTCTTCAGCTCCCGGTTCCAAGGCGGCAGAAAGAGGTCGAGACGGTGCAGGTGCAGAAATCCTCCAACACTACATGAAAGCCAGAGCGGCCCGGTGAGCACTGACGAGGCAGTAAGGGGGGTTGTTCTGGACACAGGTGTAAAAATCCAGAAAGATTTTCTCCTCCCTTTTGGTGAGCCGCAGTTCATGGCAGGTTGCCAGCCAGTTGTGGGAGTTCGACAGTTAGTTGATAAGGCTGCACGCAGTCCCAAAAACAAGCAGAAACTTTAAAACAAGTCTCTGCAACGTCGCAGCGATACACAAAGATGTTTAAAGTACCGCTGTAAGATGATAAAACACACTAGTTCTTGTGTCTGGACGGGAGCTCCTAATCACCACACCTCCTCGCGTAACCAACTTGGAGGAGATGATGGTATTGAACGCCGGGCTGTATTCTATAAACAACAGCCTGACGTACGTGTTTTTATTGTCCAAGTGGTCCAGTGCAGAGTGGAGAGCCAGTGAGATTGCATCCTCCGTGAACCTATTGTGACGGTAGGCGAACTGTAGTGGGTCGAGGTTCTTATTGAGGTAGTAGTTGATATGCCCCATAACCAACCTTCTCAAAGCACTTCATCACTACAGATGTTAGTGCCACTGGTTGATAGTCATTGAGGCACGTCACCTTGAAGAAAACGTACAAACTCCGTACAGACAGCATCCATAATCAGGATGGAACCCAGATCTCAGGCGCTGAAAGGCAGCAACTCTATCACTGTGCTACTGGTCCTGTCAGGTAAATGCTCCTGATAGTGTTATTGGCCAGTAGGTTTGAATAAACTGAGTAGTCACAGGGAAGGAGGATGCAAGTTTTAAAAATAAGAGGATGGTCAAGGTCAACCCACATGCCTGTACAGAAAGGCAAACATTATTTTCTCAGGTATGTTACAGAAACTTTATTGGCCATGCAGAAATAAGAATAATATAAAGTCTCTGAAACATTTTGTGGCCATGGAAACTATACTTTGGATGTAAAATAATTGGTCACCTTTTGTACCAATCTTCAGATATTTGATTCCAGTAACTTTGCATGATATTCTGTGCACATCTTGACGTTATAAGTATGCCCTTAATTTCCAAAAGATATTTAATTACTTATTTCAGCACATAAGGAGTCCATTCAGTTCATCAGATCTGATCAGGGCAATCTTATCAGTCTCATTCCCCTTCCTCTTATAACTAATTCTCTCTTACTTCTTCATTAGTTTTCCTTACAGCTAAAGGGTGATATGCAAGAATCATTAGCCTACCTATTAGTGTTTGGGATGTGGGTGGCAAAAAGGTCACACAGCAAGAACTCACACAGACACGGGAAGACTGCAAACTCCACAGAGACTGCACCTGAAAACAGGGTCGATCTTAAATCATTGGAGTTACAAAGTAACAATAACAATTGCTCGACCGCAACAATTAGCTAGCCTGAAGAAATGCTGTCATTGCACTTACTGAAGCAATGAGAAATTAAGAGGTACAGAATAAATAATCTGATTGTATCATGAAACCTGAAATATACAACGTTATTCATCCTATCTACCCTTGTTAGTCTTCAACTAAAGGCACTGAAAATAAACCTTGATGCAAACTTAATTAAGGTAAACCTTGAGGTTTTCTGGCCGATGGATAGAGATTGGTCACGCTTCTAAAATATTGGGATATACATTACCTCTCATCTGCTGGCACTCAAAAGCCCCGGGGTGGCACTGGGTGGTGAGAGTTTATTTGAACCATATGAAATAAAACTTCAGATAGGTCCAAGAGAGGCGGTGGGTCTGGATGGCTCGGGGAACAGAAAGTACTGTTGGTCAAGGGGTCAGAGGTTTGATTGCTAACTGGTCTGTGGTAAGAGCGTGTCTATCAGCAGTCCACAGGCCTGTAAGGGGGCAGGGATTTGAGTTTGTTGCTAGTGATAGATGGGATGTGAGGTGGAGGTGTCGTCTGAAGATTATCATCTTGGAAAAGCTGTGCACAATGATGAATCTGAGAATTCAGATCCAAGTGATCTGAGAAAAATGCGCAAGATACCAAATTAAGTGGAACTCACCTGAGATGGGCATGCATTGGTATGTGGGATTGTAGGGAGAGTCTTCCTTTACCTTAAAGTACAACCTTGAAACTTGATTGTTCTAGTGGTGCCCAATGTTAAGGGAATTTCCAAACAATATTGGTTTCCCGGAGAACTTGCCATGAAAGTATGTGGCAAACTTGATCAATGGGATGCCTGTAAACCTCTTTCTGGGTCCACATCCATAAAATTCCAATGGTCTCTGTTGCATCTTTTCTCTGTGGGAAATCATTCCATGCTCTGGCAGGTTCTTGTATAAATTCCCCAACATTGCTCCTCGCTCTCTCAGTAATAATTCTAAATCCTTATCGTGCATCATTAACTCCCCAACTAGCAGAGATAGCTTTTCTCAAGTGATCCCATTAATCCAATCAAAAGCCTTCATGTTTTAAAAAATCTCTATTAAATCTCCCTTATATTACAATAAAAAGAGTCTGAATATCTGAGCCCTCTCCTCATGACTGCAGCTTCACACCCCTAATGCTTTTCTGGGAATGGCTCATCAAATGCTCCCAATGATTTTAATGCATTTGAAACAAAGAGATGCTTAAAGCTGTGACAGCTCTCCAACTGTGACATCACTGGAAGATCAGTGAATGCTTAATGGAGGTTTACTCTGAAATAAAGCCTAACCGTATAATTGCACAATTCTGCTCAACCATCTGGAACAAGATTAGAGTGTTATTCAGTGACTAAGGATGCATGTCTAAATTGGGTACTATGGACTGGTGATGAGGTTTTTAAAACAATGTTATTTGACTCTACTACTCTTTATAAAACAATTTGAAGAGATTTTCATTGGACAATTTAATGTAAAGATTGCACGATATTATGCAAGAGAATTTCTCATCACTAAACATGGGTAACATTAAAAAGTGTATAGTGTTAATTCCGTTGCGCTTGGCTGAGTAAACCCAAGTTCCCACTTTTCCAATAACTTTTCTAATGAAACAAAATCACAGAAGTTCCCAGATCCTGAATTAAATTTGCTTGACAATCTTTGCCAACAGCTTGGAGTGAATCTATAGTATTAAATGTCCCGCTCACAAAGTAAACATGTGTTTCAAAAAAAAGAAACAAGAGCATCTTTTTTTCTGGATTGGGTCTTGAATTTGGCTAGGAACTTTACTTTTCCCCCATTTTACCAATAGATTTGGGACTTAATATTCAGTATCAATATTAGTATTTCAATTATTATCAGTATGCCTATTAGGTTGACTTGCAAACATTTTAAACAGGGTCAGTTTCTTCATTCTGACATACAAAATGTTTAATTACTCAATCTGTGTATGTGCATCCTCTAATTTTCCAAAGAAACAGGACTTTCAGCTCAACAAGGTATATCCTGTATTTATCCTCACCCTGTCCTCTTCTTTTTAGCATGCTCAGTATATTTATATTCAGCAAGACAACTTAGTGATCTTGTCTGACATTCCCACCTCTGGCACTCATCACTCCCTCCGATACTTTGTATCTGTGCCCATGGTGTTGCTCTTCAGTCATCCATGCTGCTGCTCATCTCAAGAAGGTGCAGTTCAAGTCCCTGCCTTCAAGGCCCAAGCTGCTGGCTTATTTATGGAAAGTCAACAGCCTTCCTCCATCCATACACCTTCCACTTTGGCTTCATTGGCTTGGTGTACTGGGAACAAATGAAGGAACATGCAAGATAAACTCAAAGGAAATCTGCAAAGGAAATAAAATGACATACCAGACGTTTTATGATAGACCTGAAATACTGGAGTAACTCAACGGGTCAGGCAGCATCTCTGGAAAAAATGGATATGTGATGTTTCGGGTCGGGACCCTTCTTCAGAAATAAAGCTCAAAACGTCACCTATCCATTCTCTCCAGGGATGCTACCTGACCAGCTGAGTTACTCCAGCATTTTGTATCTCTCTTAGGTACGGTATAAACCAGCATCTGCGGATCCCTGTCAATATATTTAATGATATTTGCCATAGTTTGATTTATAAAACATGTCTATTTTTTAAATTTTAACTGTTTTTAAAATTATTGCAACAAGAATGCTGTAATAAAAGGAATGATAATTCAGTTAACAAACCATTAACAATTGTAAATCAGCATCTGCAGTTGTTTGAATCTATATTTGGGGCATAAGTGGGATTATAGTTCAATAAATTGTTCATTGACAGTGTGCACAAAAAAGGCATTTCCTATCCTATATTTCCTTCTCTTTTCCTCTTCCATCTCATCATCACTCTCCACTTTTACCTTATCTCCAGCCAATGTACTTCAACACCTTTTAAGAGATTATTTGGAAGATTCAAACCTCCCTAGGTTCCCTAATTTCACATTTTCCTCTACATTTCACTCCATTCCTATTGACTGGTATTAATTAGTAAACCACAACCCTTATATTTCGATATGATACGATATGATATGATACGACAGAACTTTATTCATGCCCGAAGGGAAATTGGTCTGCCAACAGTCACAACATACAACAAGGTACACGAAGACCTGACTTAAAAAATGAAAACAAAAAGAAAAAGACAAGCAACTGTTGGCTGGCTGCCTTGTGCACAGCGCCTACACCGGAACGAGCAAACAAGCAAACACAGACTTTTACCCTGGGCAGAGGATTTTAAAACTAGAGTGTCCCCCTCCCCAACACCGGGTCCCCCTTTGTTCTCCCACCGTCCATTGTTCATCACGGCAGTCTCCCCACGTCGGGTCCATTGTTCTTCGTGGCTGTCCCCCCACGCCGGGTCTCCATTGTCTTCCCCACTCCCCTCCCGCTCATCGACCGCTGATCGTGAATCAGTCGCGAGGCCGCACCACCACCGAGGTTCCCGCTACCGTCGAGGCTCCCGCTACCACCGAGGTCTCACCGCCACCGAGGCTCCTGTTGTCACCAAGGCCCACCACCGCTGAGTTTCTATTCTCTCTGATCATACAACATTTACTTCTTTATATTTCAGTTATTCCCACTGTAATTAATTACCCTGAATAGTTTATTACCACCAGGTTCCCCTTTTTATGTTGAATGGCATTTCATTTTGCAAAGCAAATCAATAAATTTAAGAGTTGACCTTTTACTTTATTTTAACACAGTCTCTTGCTTTCAAAGTTCTAAATATGTTTGTTCCCTACTCATGTTACCCTTGATTCCAATCCTGCTCCAACAATTTATCTCATGTCCTAATTATTTTACTTTTTATGGAGTTTTATTGCATCAGATAATTTATCTGTATTTCTAGGTTCAAGCCTTCTGCGGAGCCATAATTTTCCTTTCCACCGGAACACTTTGTCCCACATGATTTGGGGAGTGCCAACCCCAGGATTACAGGTCTCGCCTGTCATAAATCTAGGATGCTTATGTCCCATAAAATCAAACCTACCTTTCATACCACAGGCTTCCAGAAACACTTTCATCTTCTTAATCCACCTATTCCAAAAACAATTCATGCATGATTGAGTAGTCATCTTAAAATTCACTGCTTGTTTGTTTTTGTCAATTAATTTAGTTACCACTGGAGATGATGGAAGTACTGTAAGTGCTCTGAGAACATTTAACAAATAGCAGATTGCAGAGGCATAAAAGGCTTTGGTCCAATATGAGTAAATGGGACTACCTAGATAAATAAAATAGTCAAATTAGACATGGTGGGCATGGTGGGCTGGAGGGCATCAACATCCTTGCAGGAAGATTTACTCATGCTATTCATGATGGTTTAAACTAGTATAGCAGGGGGTTGGGAACCAGAGTAGTAGGTCAACAAATGGAGGGATTGAGGAAATGGAGATGCTGGGTAATGCTGGCTGGGGGCGCTGTCCTGTGCACGGCTGAGGGCGCTGTCCTGTGCACGGCTGGGGGCGCTGTCCTGTGCACGGCTGGGGGCGCTGTCCTGTGCACGGCTGGGGGCGCTGTCCTGTGCACGGCTGGGGGCGCTGTCCTGTGCACGGCTGTGGGCGCTGTCCTGTGCACGGCTGGGGGCGCTGTCCTGTGCACGGCTGCCCAGCCAGCAGTTGTCTGTCTTTTCATCTTTTAATTTTTTTATTTAGTTAGTTAAGTGTTTTGTTTGGAGGTCTAGACTTTTTTATGTGGGGGGTGGGGAGGGGAAAACTACCTTTCAGGGTCCCTACCTGGACGGAGAGGCAGCTTTTCTCCAGGCTGCAGCTTCGACCCGTCCTCGCGGCCTACCAGCGGGCCTGGAGCGGCGTTTCCTGTCGGGGACCGCCCAGAACCTCGGCTTTGGCGGCGGCACAGCGCTGGAGCGCTATCGCGGAGCGGGCGATGCCTTGCGCTGGAGCTCCGGTGAGCTGAAGATCGCTGAGGAAAACATTGCGGAGCTGCGGGACTGTGGAGCGATCAGCTGCGGGCGGCGGCGCTGAACTTTACACCTGGAGCCTGGGATCCCTAGATGAGATCGCCAGTTGTGGAGCTCCAACCGGCGCGGCATTGTTTGCTTTGGAAGCCGCGGCCTCCAGTACGGAAGCGGCCATTCCAGGGTTACCAAGCTGCTGAGAGGACTCTCCCGACGCCGGATCAACATCACCCGGCGAGAACGGCCTGGAACATCGGGCCTCAGTAGAGGCAACTGTGGAGGCCTCAATAGGCCCGACTATGGGTGAACTGGGGTTGGGGACTGGACTTTGTGCCTTCCCTCATAATGGGAACCATTGGGGGGGGATGTTCTTTATGTTTAAAACTCTTATTAATGTTATGTCTGTATTCCTTCTTTATGTGCTGCAAAATGGCAAGAAGCATTTCACTTCACTACACCTATGTGTATGTGAATGTGACCAATAAAATACCTTTGATACCTTTGATACCTTTGATGTTGGTCTGAAGGGTAGGCAGGGCCAGGTTAATAAACACTGATGGAATTTAGTGTATTTACTTCAGTACAAGGAATATTATGGGTAAAGCAGATTAATTTAGACCGTATATTACTACATAGAACTATTTTGTAATGGCTATTACAGAGTCCAGGATTTAGACATTTCAGATTCGATCGAAGAATATAAAAGAGTTGCACAACTGATCAGAGAGAATATCATAGTTGCACTTAGAAGACATCCTGGAGGACTCATCCAGTGAGGCAATATGGCGAGAGCTCAGAATTAAGAATGGTGCCATTATTATGATAGGGTCATACAATGGGCCTCCTAACAGCTCATGGGAGATAGAGGAACCGATATGTTTGGTATGAATACAGTCTCTTTCACTGTAACTCTTTGGATTCTTTCAACTTCCTGACCAACAGCATTGTACTTGTCATTTCCCTCAAATTCTGATTTCATATTGGAGAAAACAACCAGGAAATGTCACCCTTTTTATGTTAAGTGTAGGAGAATCTCAAACGTACTCTCCAATCTGAAGATTCATAGCTGGTGTGCCTTAATCCAAGATGAGTCATGCAGACATAGTATAGACTGGACTGCACAAACTTCGGCATGTCAGCTTTCTAACACATTACTAAAACTGATTCCCTAGTCATTATTTATATCTATATAACTAAAAGGCACATCTTGACCACTTCCTATCTACACTGCTATTTTAGAAAAAAACGCTACTCTATATCGCTATGATTTTTGGCCATCTTACTCACAGTCCTCCTCCGCTGCAGCAGCCCCAAGGATTTTTCAGATTCCTGAAAAATAATAAAGTTATGAATGTTTAAAAAATCTTGAGATCAGCTGATTGGTCCTCTCGCCTGTCAATCACCATGATGAAGGTAATGCCCCTTCAGGGGGTGGGGGGGAGGGCAGTAGTATAAAACCCCGGATACCTGGATGTGAGTCAGTCACTCTGGAAGATTGTGAGGGAGAGGCTACAACTGTGATTCTGCTGTGTCGACTGAACTGTGAGTCTACTGAACTGTGATTCTACTGAACTGTGAATCTACTATGTGTTCGCAATAAATGCTTTGTTACCTCACAACGCGGTTGCAATGAATGATGATTGGTTAACCCTTTATGTGCTTGCAGTAAATGCTTTGTTACCCCGCAATGTGGTTGCAATAAATGATGATTGGTTAACCCTTTATGTGCTTGCAATAAATGCTTTGTTACCCCGCAATGTGGTTGCAATGAATGATGATTGGTTAACCCTTAATGTGCTTGCAATAAATGTTTCGTTACCCCGCAATGTGCTTGCAATAAATAATGATTGGTTAGCTCTTAATTTCCGTGCAATACATGGTTTCTCAGCTCCCACTGTGTTTGCGAGGAATAAATGGTTTCTCAGCCCCCACTGTGTTTGCAAGGAAGAAATGGTTCGTCAGCCCCCACTGTGTTTGCAAGGAATAAATGGTTTCATAGCTCCCACTGTGTTTGCAAGGAATAAATGGTTTCTCAGCCCCCACTGCGTTTGCAAGAAATAAATGGTTTCTCAGTCCCCACTGTGTTTGCAAGGAATAAATGGTTTCTCAGCCCCCACTGTGTTTGCAAGGAATAAATTGTTTCTCAGCCACCACTGTGTTTAATCCAAAGTTCCCGCTCATTCCGAAACTTAGGCTGAGTGGACAGGTCGCTCTGATTGCGTAAGTTCTGCTAAGTGCAGAGGTCATGCTGATTGCGTAACTTCCGCTGTGCAGAGGTGATGCTGATTGCGTAACTTCCGCTAAGTGCAGAAGTCACGCTGATTGCGGAAGTGTCGTTGACTGTTGAAGCCCCACAGTGGAGAGGCCGTGCTCAGCCGTGTGAGTAGATTCAAGAACATTTGCTGTCATATATATGGTGTGTGAGTCTGTGTGTGTGAGTCTGTGTGTGAGTGTGAGTCTGAGTGTGAGTCTGTGTGTGAGTGTGAGTCTGTGTGAGTGTGTGTGGGAGTCTGTGTCTGTGTGTGTGTAGGGTGGAGGGTGTGTCTGAGGTGGAGGCTGTGTATGTGATGGTGTGAGGTGGAGGGTGTGTGTGTGTGACTTGAAATGGATTGACTTGACTTGACATGACTTGAAATGGATTGACGACTTGAAATGGATTGACTTGACTCCTTGAAATGGATTTACTTGACGACTTGAAATGGATTGACTTGACTTGACTTGGCTTGAAATGGATTGATTTGAAACGGATTGACTTGACTTGACATGGATCGACTGGACTTGACTAGACTTGAAGTGGATTGACTTGACTTGACTTGAAATGATTGACTTGACTTGAAATGGATTGATGACTTGAAATTGATTGGCTTGATGTGAAATGGATTGACTTGACTTGACTTGTCTTGAAAAAGATTGACTTGACTTGAAATGGATTGACTTGACTTGAATTTAAATGGATTGACTTGACTTGAAATGGATTGACTTGACTTGAAATGGATTGACTTCATATGAAATGGATTGACTTGACTTGAATAGAAATGGTTTGACTTGACTTGACTTGACTTGACTTGAAATGGATTGAAATGGATTGTTTGCCCTGCACTCACTGTGCTTGACTTGACTTGACTTGATATTGGAATTGGTGGAGAGGTGGAATATTGTGTTGGGGGACCAGCCCTCCCGTGTGAAGCTGGGACCCAACGGGTCCCACTTAGTCTAGTATTAATTAAAATCTAATGCTATTATACACAATTAAATCTAATACTAATTACTTTAAGGATTAATTTGATTTAACATTATTTAGTAATTAATTACTGATTATTTTAATTAACTGGCCAAGGGGGATGCGTATCGAATGCAAGTTGAATTCATTTTTCACCTTAGATCTATTGATGCTTTTTAACTTTTGATATCTACTTGTATAACTAAAGGACATTTTACTCCGAAGCCTTCAAAGTTAAAGCAAATTCTTAAAAGGGAAATTGTTAATTAAAGAGGTTTTTTTTATTCCTAGCTTTTGCCACATTACTGCATGTATAATCTTTTCACTAGGTCTTCCTCCTTTTTGTTTGCATCCAGCTGCCGCTGTTCTTTGGCCAGAAGTCATAGAGTCATAGAGTCATAGAGTGATACAGTGTTGAAACAGGCCCTTCGGCCCAACTTGCCCACACCGGCCAACATGTCCCAGCTACACTAGTCCCACCTGCCCACGTTTAGTCATATCCCTCCAAACCTATCCTAGCCATGTACCTTTCTAACTGTTTCTTAAATGTTGGGATGGTCCGTGCCTCAACTACCTCCTCTGGCAGCTTGTTCCATTTACCAACCACCTTTTGTGTGAAAAAGTTACCCCCTCAGATTCCTATTAAATCTTTTCCCGGTCACCCTAAACCTATGTTCTCTGGTCCTCGATTCACCTATTCTGGACAAGAGACTCTATGCATCTACCTGATCTATTCCTCACATGATTTTATACACCTCGGATCCCCACCACCTAAGATCACCCCTCATCCTCCTACGCTCCAAGGAATAGAGATCCAGCCTACTCAACCTCTCCCTCTTGCTCAGAGCCTCTAGTCCTGGCAACATCCGCGTAAATCTTCTCTGTATTTTTCGAGCAATACAATATCTTTTCTGTAACATTGTGTCCAAAACTGAACACAATACTCTAAATGCGGCCTCACCATCGTCTTATACAACTGCAACATAACCTCCCAACTTCTATACTCATTCCATTTCAATCCATTTTAAACTGCCAGATATAAAGGCGAGTCTATTGAGGACAATCGGTTCACATTAAAGCAGTCAATCTCATAATGTTGAAGAAAATCATGTTGAAAGGCTAATTTCTGCCAAATCCATATGAACAGTGAACAGGCCAATCAAATCATCCACCCACTTCTTTCCAAAGTGTGAGAAAACATTTAAGGAAAGTCTGCCACATAAGAACGGAGGCAGATGCGGGTGACTTTAAAGTCATTTTTAAAATATTAAATGGTGAATGTGGATGTTGGAGGGGCCTGCACCTTGAGTCTGGCTTTAACGTGGGACCCAGTTGCTTTCTTAATTCCAGCTCAGATTAGGACAGCCACAAAGAAAACCTCATGCAGCCTTGGTGAGTTTCATGCTTTATTTCAGGCTTTATTTCATTTTAACAAAATGCCTTTGTTAGGAGCATCCCTAAAAAAACCTCAAGAATGCTCTGGTGTTTCAAAAATCTTACAGAATTATTTAGTATACAGGTTACAATAGTTACACACAGTTTCTACATTTTCACATAAAACCATCAAGATCCTGATATTGATTTATAGAGGGCTGCCTGACAGCAGTACCTGTAACCTTCTTCTAAACACCAACATCTCTGCTGTGGGCCTGCCTTGCTGCTCTTATCTTGCTTATGCTGTGAATGATCTTACATTCTAACCACACACGTAGCTATCTTTCTTCTGATTTACTTCTTTTTTCAGTCAAAGCATTTACTGTGGCCTCTATGTTACCTTTCCTGGAGGTAGCCTAATTTTCCCGTCATCCTTTTCCAGTTAGGCACTTAGGTTGACAATATTACAAAGACGATCAATTTTCCAGAAATGCGTACATCAACTGCACCCACCCCTGCCCCAAACAGCCTTGATAGCCTTTGGCCAGGCCCAAACAAATTATATTAAATAATACCATCAAATGTATCTTCTGGGAATAATTGCTGACTGTTAACCTCTCTCCCTACTGGTTGACAAATATCAGGGTCTTCAGCTTCTTCTAGTGTTTTCTAAAAATAATTTCACCCCACTGCTGATGTAATATACTGATTGTTGTCTGCTGTAGTGTACCATTTTGAAATGTATCCCATTATATAAGCAACTATTGTTCAAACCTGCAGAATCACACTGTAATTTCCCAAATGCCAATTCTATTTCAATGTTTTAATTGTATATGCAGTTGTTAAGAGTAAAATTAGATGCCTCGGATTTGACTTTAATTGCTGAAGATAACAAAAAATAAAAGGCTGAATCATAAATATAATGGCTCAACAATTACGACAAATGCATGTAAATTGCTTCAAGCACCTTTATTAAAAGGGACCTGAATGTGAGAGTAAGTATATATTTTAAACAACGATTAAATTGCCTGGGCCAGCCATGAGTGGATTCTGGATCTACTCACTTCAGTGAGAATGATTCACTGCACATCTGTGTTATTAAGCCTGATGTTTGATTTCCTTATGCATCAACATTGAGGGGCTGAGTTTCCTTACAGATTCTGTAACGTCTCTTGTAAATCATCTTCAAGAGTCTCAGTATCCTTTTGTGACTTCTCCAGTCATTTCACTGGAGTTACAGTAAACAGAACCAGCAGGAAATTGCAGCTCATGCTCATGACTCAGACTTCCATCGAGCTCATATTACTCAGCGCCACTCTCCTCTATCGGTTCATACTTACTCAGCCCACGAGCAGTGATTCGAGGAATCCCATCATTTATATTTCCCATTTCCTCCTGCAATAGTACAGGGAAAGGAATAAACATTGCAACCACTTGAACCTGTTCCACCATTTGATTTAAGCAGTGGACTTCATTCTCCATGCTTTGGTTCCATGTTCAGCTTTGGAATTCAGCAGGTCCATTGTCAGCATCATTTTGGAGGAGGCCGATTCATGTTTTCCACTGGCATTAGTGAGAAGAAGAGCCTTTTGGAAAAAAAGGTAGCAATAGGTCTCTTTTGCCAAGTCTCCATTTTAATTCATTTTGTTGTAATATGCTGCTTTGGAATATGAAAAACTGCTTAGTTGTTAGTTTAGTTTAACTTTCAAAAGCAGCATTCTCTTTAACTGCACATCGTTAATATTCCTTGTCGTCTCAATGTCTTTCACCTATTTTTGCAAGGTAGATAGTGTTACCTCAATCTTCCATGGACACCAAACTCATAGAAGAATGAAACAATGTGTCCTTCATTCAGTCGTTAGTTATATACTAGACGACCCATGGACCCGTTGGGTCACCTTTGTGATGCCAGTCAAGTACGGACCCGGAAATCCTCCCCCAACTGCGGGGGCGCGGCAGACGGGCCCGGCAAGTGGGAGTGCACTGAGCAGGTGTGCCGCAACCGGGCCTGGAAACCCTCCAGGGCACACCCTACATCCCCCACTCCCCCCACCTCTCCCTCTATTCCCCCTCCTCCTCCACTCTCATACTTTCCCCATCCTCTTCGTCCCTACTCCCTCCTCTCCCTCAATCCCCCCATCTCCCTCCTCACCTCTGCAGGATCTCAATGTAAACCACAACAGGCCCAGTTTTCTCCACCATGTCGGCTATGAAGATGTATCTGAGGCGGGGGCTGTCGGGCGGGATGGGCTGAGCGGCCTGGAGCCGGGGAAGGGGAAGGAGAGGCCGAGGCTGTGGCCTAGTCCTTGCCCCGGGTCCCTCTCCTCTCCTCCCCTTCGGACCCAGAGCAGCAGTGCCGCTGCCCCCAGCACCAGCGCCAGTGCCCAGGACCCGGGTCCCCGGCACGACCTCTCACTGCCACCGGTCCCCAGACCCCACACCGGCTCCAACCCAATCCCAGGGCCCGGTGGGGGGGGGGGGGGGGGGGGGCAGAAGAAAGGAGCCATGGAAGCATTTGTAAAATAGGAAACTAACCCATGGAGCCGTTGGGTCCCCATTGTGAGGCCAGGCAAGTAGACGTGAAGAAAATAGATGGCAATCTGAAAATAGGGAAAGGCTCCAACTGTGCAGAAGTGGCTGAGGGATGGTTGGGTGAACTTTGTGATGCCAGTTGTAAAAACGGCATGTGGGGGCGCCGTTTTAATTAAAAAAAAAAGTTTTGAACATCAATAACGTAAAATATAACATCAATCTAAACAAAAATTGATACTGCACATCGCAGGACAATGGCAAGTAAGTTGGGCCTAAAATTGATGCGCTGTCAGTAACCGTTTTTGTGCATATATAGGTACAAATATATATAGGTACAAACATGATGGGAGTTTTAGTAATACATCACACGGGAGGGCTGGTCCCCCAATGCAATATATCACCTCTCCACCAATTTCAATATTGGTGGCCAGTGGGGGAGGGGGGCTTTCTGGAGCGCTAGTATGTGTGTTGTGGGCTGAAGGGACTGGTTTCCAGATGGCTAGTATGGACATTGTGGGCCGAATGGATGCTTGGGCTGGTGGCTCAGTCACTCAAGCCTGGTGCAAAAATGTTAGGGCTATCATGTATCGTTTTGGCGTAATTTCAGGATTACATGTCTACACAAAGAAACAAACAAGATGAGAGTTTTAGTAATATATTAGCCCGTGGGATCCTTCGGGCCCTGTTCCCCCAACCCAAAAATCCACAACTCTCCTGGGGGCGGTGTCGGAGGAAAGTTCAGGAATTTTTTTTTTGTAAAACGTTGTGGGGCGACGTCTACGCTTTTTCACAAATAAGTCTTCCAAAACACAGTCTTTTGATCAATAAGTTCTTTATTGTTGATGAAAACAATAAGGTACATCCAAACCTCTTCCGACTCGTTACTATAATCTTCATCGAACTCCAGCTGATCGCTTTAAACATTAAAAAACTCCTTGTGTCTCTGTTGCACTTCGCATGGTCGAAGGGTAAACCTTCTCCATGCTCGTTCCAAACAAAACTAACAACTAAGCTTCTTGCCAAAATACATAGCCCAAAACACGCCCAAAAATACGTCATAAATCCCACCCACAATATAACGGACAGTCAAAAATTTAAAGGCACATGCCATCATCAATGACATGCAAAACAAGCCAAATGGTCCCTACATAGCCTTCTAATTTGCTCAGAAATCTATTGGTCTCAGTTTTGACATGACACAAATATTCACCTCTCTGTAGGGTATTGAACTCCCCTTACAATTTTCCCCACTTCAGTTTTAAAAGGCTGATCCTATTTCCGAATCTGACTTCTAAGCTGGGATATTACCCTATCAAGGCCCAACTGTACAATATATCATTTTATATTTTAGTGAGATCGCTCATTCTATTAAACGCAAGAGAATATAAGCAATAATATTTTCAAATTCCCCGAAAAGGACACTGGATAATTGCCAGGAGTCAGGGGAGAGATCCTTTGCTGTACAGTCATTACATCAAGTAAATCGTTTCCTAGGATGGAGGACAAAAACAACACTAATTTCTTCAGGTGTAGTTTATAGTTCGTGGTCTACTAATTTCCCTATATAACTGCAGTAAGACTTCCTTAGTCTAGCCAATACAGTCTGCAATAATTAAGGTTAAAATACCATTGTTTTTCAAATTGTTTGCAATTGCTCCATTAATTATAAATGTATATGCATTGTAACAGTTACCAGGCTCTCACAATTTAAAGTTCTGCTCCTCGTCCCCTTTGTTATAAGGCTTCTGAATTGTCCTTCCATACACTAGGGTACTATCTGAAACATCTCTACCCCATTGTGGACATTGGACTTTGTCCATGGAACTGATGCGCTACAATGCTGAGAAACCAATTCTGCACTCTATGTTTCCAAGATCAACTTAATTACAATCCCTGAAATGTTGTATCAGGTTGAGGGAACATCTGGCCTATGCCTACTTCTATTTTTGATATCCTTATACAGGTGCTCCCCGATTTACGATGCTTCAACTTGCGATATTTCGACTTTATGATCGGCAAATGCTCGGCAATGGCAGCGAGCCGCATGTCACTTCCAGTCACGTGGTCGTAATGTATTAAATGTATTTTCGATTCGCGATAATTTCGGTTTACGATTGGTTTATCGGAACGTAACCCCCATCGTAGGTCAAGGAGCAGTTGTATAACTCTTTGCAACTTCTTCCCATCATTCTTGCAGCATTCTTCCCATTTTAACTTCCAATCAAATGCCAACTTCAATGTATTAGATCGGGGTCCCCTTCTCCAAATAACTGCTATAAATGACAAATATTTGAAACACAAGGAATGTGTTATCTCACTGGTTATCTAATGGAAATTGGGAAATTATTCATTTATTCGCATGTTAATCAATCCTGGAACCCAAGAAATAATTTTCAGGAAGAAATCATTTTTATGCCACCTTAATGAATATACATTCTGAGGCTCCCTCGTTATCCATACTGCTGCTCATACCTGAAAAAAAAGAATTTAACAGATTTGTCAAGCTTGATTTCAATTTCATACATTGGTGTTAAACAACGTACATTTCAATCCACTGGGATTCATCCAGAATTCATGGCATTTTACAAGATCACAAGAAATGTATTCATTATCTCTGCAGCTACCTTCCTTAAAACTCCACGATGTGGGGCACCAAAATCCACAAAATTAATTGACTTTTTCTATGACTAATGTATTCACTAAGGGTTTCTGTAACTTTTTCATTCTCACTTGTCCTTCCACTACTAGTTCCAGAATGTAATGCTGCAATCTAGATTTTCATTGTATCTGCAGCACATGGTTCTTGTGCATATGACAATAAAGGTGAAAAGGACAAAAGGTGCTGGAATAACTTAGCAGGTCAGACAACAACTCTGGAGAACATGGATAGGTGATGTTTCTGGTCAAGACCCTTCTTCAGACTAGTTGTAGGGGGCGAATTCTCTGCCTCAGAAGGCAGTGGAGGCCAATTCACTGTATGCTTTCAAGAAAGAGTTGGATAGAGCTCTTAAAGATAGCGGAGTCAGGGGATATGGGGAAAGTTGCCTTTGATTTCGTGGCTGGTCCCTGGATATCATGCTGGGAGCTGTAAGGGGATGCAGAAACAACATCCCTGCTGGCAAAGGAATGAAGCTTGCCGTCAACAAAGGGGGGGGGGGGGGGGGGGGTGTGATGCGCATATTATCATGCAACTTTCATGCTGTCTTCAGCCACTTCCACCACATCACCCCTTACAACAGGTCGCTCTGACGGTAGATCCATCCCTGCCTCATATCACACTGACCTTAGCTACCACTGGCATACAAATACAGTAACAGTTATACAATAACTGTTCTCCCTCTCATGGTGACTATCGAAACACGACTCGCGTGTGGGCCTATTTATTCTCCCCTTGTAGGAGAAAGCCGAGGGACAAGTAGATACAGTCCTCCACAGATATCAGTGCTTATTCTTGCAATGGAGGTCTTGGAGATAATCAAAATGGCTGCGGTAATGAGTCAGGAAATTTGAGCTTCAGAGCTCCCTAATAACACAATTTAACATCACAATTCACCTACACTCAATATGACATGTGGATTTGAAGTCAGCAACAAGTGAAATATTATCTTGCCTTTTATATTAAACTTAAAATATCCTTTCCCTCACAGTTCACAAGAGACATACACCTTACAGGACAGCAATACGGGTGGCACAGTGGCGCAACGGTAGAATTGCTGCCTTCCAGTGCCAGAGACCCGGGTTCGATCCTGGCTACGGGTGCTGTCTGTACAGAGTTAGTACGTTCTCCCCGTTACCACATGGGTTTCCTCCGGATACTCCCACATTCCAAAGATGCACAGGTGTGTAGGTTAATTGGCCTTGATAAAATTGTAAATTTCCCTGGTGTGTAGGATAGTACTTGTGTACGGGATCGCTGGTCGGCACGGACTCAGTGAGCTGAAGGGCCTGTTTAGCGCTGTATCTCTAAACCTCCTCCGTGTCGTGGATCACTCTGAAGGTGCTCAAGTTGCCAACCGCAGTTCTTAAAATGTTGCATATCCTGTCAAGGGGATAATCCTACCGGAGACTGATGTACCGGTTAATTGGGAATTTCAGCAGGTTGAAAGTGTAATGGACGAGGATAAGTGCTATCTTTTTCAACACATTTAACAACCCTACTCCATAGTCCATGCACTTCCACAAGTTAAAATATAGCAATGAGTATTTGTTTAATGTTGCTGCAATTTCCTTTCCCCAATTATCATCACTCATGGCTCTGCCCTTAAGGGACTAGTGTTTACTTTCAGAAATCTCTTCCTTGCTACATACCTAGTTTTACAATCTATGTTACAACCTTTGTCGATTTCTTTAAATTATAAAGGAGCCTCGCTTCTCAACCTTTGTGCAATATTATAAGCCTCTATGTTTAATTTCACGTTAATTTTTAACTTCTCTTGCTTTTGAAAGCAGTTGAACTAGTTGTGGCCTCCATCAAAAGGTCAGAAGTTGTGCAATTTCATTCCGTGGTGAGTGAGTCATCTTCTAACATCCTGAAATCTTTCCATCATTTATGAGACTAAAAGTCAGGAGCATGATGGAATTCTCTCCACTTGCTGGTTGAATGCAGCTCAAGAAGATTGACACCTTTGAGGACAAAGTAGCCCATTCGATTGACACCCCATCAACAGCCCTAAACATTAATTCACTCCACTACTGGCATTGCATTGTAGACCGTTTGCATAATGCACTGCAGCTGCGTACGTATTCACCTAGACTACTTCCACAGCCCCTCCAAAACCTGTAACCTGCAACAGGGACAAGGGCAGCGGGTGCATGGAAGTACCTGCATCGGCAGCTTCCCTTGAAGTAGCATTTCTCCCCCCTTCTGTCGTGGGGTAGACTGAGAGTGACTCCCCTCGCCCCACCCTCCCCAATCTTTGCACATCCCCAATACTTTCCACTTGTCACTTTAACTTCATGTTTCATGTATTTTGTGTTTCATGGCTGTTGGCAGATCAATTTCCCTCCTGGGATAAATAATGTTCTATTGTATCGTATTGTATTGTATCATTATCGTATCGTATTCAATCCTGACCTGGGAACATACTGTGATCCCATCATTGTCGATTGGCCTGAATTCTGAAACTGCGTTTTGAGAACACCAAAACAAGAAGGAAAAGTAATTGTCCACACATTGTAGCTGGCCACCACTGTTTCAAGGGGAAATAGGGATAGGAAAATAATGCTACAAGTGACATTTTGAAAAAATCAATCATTTAATGCCTATACTGTGAACATTGTCCGGCACTCTGCTTGTGCCAGCCCCAGTATTCAGTGTCCAGTATAATGGAAAATGCTTGAATACTTTGTCAATTTTTAGTTAAAATCAATGTTGTGTTGCATGCTGTGATCACTGACCTTGGGATCAACTCCGATTAGCTTGGAACCACGTAGGAATGAAGCTGATCAGGGCAGACCACCCCATGTGGGAGTACCCAGGCACACAATCGATTGTCATGCTTTCTTTCACCTCCACCCCTATGGTTTCCTTCACCTCCATGACTATCTTTAATGTAGTTGACGTGTGGCTGCCCTGGGTAGATTTCTATACGCTCTGACTTGACAGTAATGATGAAGCAATTGAACGTTGTGAATCAGTTTGCAATGGGACCTGCTCAGTTTCATTCTGTGCATCACTCCATGTGTAAAGCTCTGCAACTAACGGTGTTTATAAAACAATGTCACATGAGATTGCATTGGCATTAACACTTTATCCAGCACATATTTAGCATGCAAAACAAGGATGAACCCCAATTTCTAGGCGCCAATTCCCCAATAGATTCCTTAACATATTGATTTTAAATTTATTCCTTGAACTGGTCCACATTTGGATGAGTAAATTTGACCAATGAGGTCTCCCATGATTACATTATTGTTGTATAACCAGTATTAAGGAGGCTATAAAACCACAACCATCTGTTTTTTCTAACATCTGTTGCCAGCCTAAACTGATTTTAAATCTTGACTTTCTAAATTAAGCTTCATTTTTAGTAGGTAGACACAAAATGCTGGAGTAACTCAGCGGGTGAGGCAGCATCTCTGGAGAAAAGGAATTGGCGACGTTTCGGGACGAGTCCCTTCTTCAGAGAGACTTCATTTTTAGTACCTTTATTCCATCCTTTGTTAACTTACTTCAGCATTTTATTTTCTTTCTGAAGTATCCCAGAATGTTTAATTCCCAGCTTTGGTCACTTGGCAACCATAACAAATGTGGTGGACAAAACCATGTGACTTCTATCTGTGAAATGAATTCACTATTTTGTTGTGAAGGTTTTATTCTTTAAGATGTAACATCTTTAACTTCACTTCTGTAACTGCCTACCCATTGATCTTTATCTCATCATGTGCTAAGCTTTATCAAAATCGCTACTCTGTTTTTTATTGTCCTTATATCTGCCTTACTTGAATCATTCTATCTTGAATCTTGAATCTGCCTTGCTTGAATCGTTCTATCCTTTCTCAGTGTCTTAATGTCTAAACTATTGCACTAATTGTGTTGGAAGGAATTGCAGATGCTGGTTTAAACAGAAGATCGACACAAAATAATCTTTTCCATATCTTTCATTCATTTGTTCTATATATCTCTGCATCACCATCTATATTTCTCATTTCCCTTTACGCTGACTAATCTGAAGAAGTGTCTCAACCTGAAACGTCACCCATTCCTTCCCTCCAGAGATGCTGCCTGTCCCACTGAGTTAATCCAGCATTTTGTGTCTATCGCACTAATTATTTGTTTTGCCCGCGCACTGGTCACATCCTAACAGTCCTCACTCCTTCATCAGTACATCCTATGCAGCATAACCCTCATAACTATGGTTTCCTACATGTCCTACTCTACTCTCTGCTGCAGCCAAGATGGGATGATGTTACTCTCAGCACCAGGCAGCCAACACATTAACAATGCCTTTCCATTCTAGCTACGGCAAACAGTGTTCATATCCTGATGTGATAGTTTATATGATAGGACAAGTCAAAATGTCATATTTTACTTCTGTATCAAAAAGTTGCACAAATTCAGTCATACAGTAGGTGAAATAAATAGGGGTTTATTTCAGAAATATCATCAATGAAAATATATCAAGCCTTAAAATTATGTCTAACAAAGCATTGGAGACAAATTAAATTGTCCAAGGTTTAGCAGGCTATGGAAAGGTTTCAGGATGTCAGAAGGTGATTCACTCACCACAGAATAGCATTGCACAAATGTCCCCATTTTGCAGTTCCTTCCTATACATGCCTTACCACATTTTCTTTAATTTTCATTACTCTTCTGCATTATGTTTTTATATCAGCATGGAAATACATTTGCCGTAAATTGTACTGTTATTGCTATTATTACTGGTCATTTTGATTATGCCCAGCCATAAAATAGTAAAGGATGGATTTGAAATAAAGTCAGAAATCTTAGTAAATTGAATCTTCATATGCACACCCTGTATGTACAGAGGAGCAATAAATAAAGACAAAGAAAAGTTGATCTGCATAACCAAAAAACAATCGAATAAAAGGCAGAAGCAGACGCAATGATAGGGCAATGTTCTGAAGTAATAGCAATTTCAGGATTGTGTACCATTCATCCAGGCGATACTTCACATTGGAAGTAATAGAAAGGAGAGTTAACAAAAATGGTCACCACAATCACACGTCTAGTCTGAGTGATGAGGAATTGTTGAATAAATTGATCTTTGATCTCATTGAGTTACATTGGGCAGTGATAGGAGTGGAATGGGTAAATCCAGGTTATTTTTTTATATTAAACATTAAGATGATAGCAAGATGCGTATTCAAGTTAGTGAAAAGTAAATTTTGGAGAAGAAAGCTTCTTTGCCTTGTATGACTTTTCAATGGAGGCAAAGGTTCTTGAATTCTTTCAGAAACAATTGAACATTGGACGGGGGACCAGAGGACCTTTCTTAATGAAATAATTCATCGGTTGAATTCTCCCTCTCACCTCTAACCTTTTGTAATGTTCAAAAATGGGACATTATTAAGCTATTGAAGCAGAATAGTTTTTATTGCAAGGTTTGATAGTAACATTTACGTCACTATTAAATGGAATAATTGACAATTCCACGCATGTGGAAAAATTGTATGATGGAAAACAATTAAGACAGTTTGCTATCAGAAAAGTAGCACGGTGGCGCAATAGGCGGCACAGTGACGCAGCGGTAGAGTTGCTGCCTTACAGCGCTTGCAGCGCCAGGGACCCGGGTTCAATCCCGACTATGGGTGCTGTCTGTACAGCATTTGTATGTTCTCCCCATGACCACATGGCTTGGGTTTGTATACTTGGTATGTGTAAATTGTCCCCAGTCTGTGTCAGAGTGCGGGGATCGCTGGTCGGTGCAGACGCGATGGGCCAAAGGACCTGTTTCTGCTTTGTATCTCTAAACTAAACTAAACTGTTTAAGATTGTCAACTTTCTATGATATATTTGATCCATAGAATTCGGTTATTTTTGTTAATGATGTCAAAGTGAGCCATACAACCCAACAGAACGCAAAGTTAAATCTCCTTGGCTAAATTTCAGTGATGATGGATATTTATTGAAATATCAATTAACCAGAAAATTTAAGAGAATATTCTAATGAAATAATATTTTGCAATGCAGAACAATGTTGAAAAAGTTATTAAGTAACATTGCCATGTTAAATATTGGAAAATAACACATGTAGAATATATTTCTTCATCTATTTGCTTTCTGAAATAGAATAATTGACCTGGTACTATTGCAGATCATCTGAAAATAGAGCGAAGGGCTCATTCCTAGTACAGGGAACCGATAAAGTAAGCATGGGTAGTGGATAACAGCGAATTATCTAAATTAAAAATTGCTGAGCGTTCTTAAAGTTCAGATGAATTAAACATGAACTATATGGATTAATTCTCTTAGATCAACAGTGGCATTTTCTCTGTATTATTAAACAATACAAAGATAACATGTTTTATTCAAGATATTAGCACCTACATTTAAACATAAATTTTCATGCAATTTTTACATACTTTGAGTTCTTTATATTTAAATTGAATATCTTATGTAAAGAATGATTTTGGAAAGAACCATGCAGGAATCTGCTGCCATGTATGAAACAGTTCAGTTTACACAAAATCTTGGTGGGAATTTTGTATTTGGTTGAAAGTTAGTAAGGTGAACATTAGAAGTACAAGGGACATTATTTTCCTCTTATGCAGGTACATGTTTTATATATGTGTAATGCTTTATTATTGTGTACTCGTATGATGATATCTTAGCACCAACAATGAGCACAACTTTCCAGAACTAAAGATTTTTGGATTAAAAAACAAAACATAATAGCATTCAATGATATTTCTGGTAGGTTAATGGGTTGAGGATGTTGCTGACATTTTAATGTCCATCCCTAATTATTCCTGATTGAGCAAGGCAATTAAGATAGGTCTTGGGTCACATATTGGCCTGACCAGTTAGGATCACAGATTTCTTTCCTTTGAAGACATTAATAATCCAAATATATTTTCATGACTATCCGATTGTTTCATGATTACAGTCACTGAGATCGGCTTTCTTAAATTCTACATACTCAACTTAATTAAAAACCAAGTGATATTGATCAAAACGAAATGAGGAAATTCAAATGGTGTTGCTGCAGGGAGGTTTGTGTTTCAGGTTAACACTCAGTGGATACAAATGTTACAGGACATTGTAAAAAAATATAAGATCCCAGATCAAGCAGTGTTTCGTGACAGGATGGTATCACTGGCTTACACAAAATATCCAATTTTACTTCGGTCATGTGAGTGACTACGTGAAGACCCCGCCAGCACGCGTGTGCGACATTGCGGGAAAAATTCAAACGGACCTACACAGGTAAGGAAATATTGAAGTTGTATTCTTCCCCTTGCTGTGCTTTATGTTACAGCACGTTGGACAAGGGGAAGAAAAAACAGACCTGGACCGCAGGCTGCCTGCGGGGAACCAGGTAGGTCCCGGCAGCCGACACCAGAGACGTCCAGCGGCTCCAGGTTCGCAGGCTGCCGCGGGGAACAAGGCAGTTCCCGGCAGCCGACAACTCTAGACGTCCAGCGGCTCCAGGACCGCAGGCTGCCGCGGGGAGCCAGGTAGGTCCCGGCAGCCGACACCACTAACGTCCAGCGGTTCCAGGACCGCAGGCTGCGGGGAACTAGGGAAAGTTCCGGCAGCCCACAGCCATGGGCAAACAGCGGTTCCAGGACCGCAGGCTGTGAGGAACTAGGAAGGTTCCGGCAGCCGACAGCCGGGTACGACCGGCGCAGGCTGAGCCCAGCACCGCGAGCTGTATACCTGGAAATAACACAGCGGGCTGCAGGCAGGCAGGAGTCGGTACGGCCGATAGACTCGGGGAGTCCGGCCAGAAGGACGCACTGCCCAAGGGCAGTGAAAGTGACCATTGATGTGGTTACTAAGGTCCACTTACCGACTCCAAGCTGAATCCAGCACCATGAGTCGTACAACTCAAAGCAGCGCAGCAGGCTGGAGGCAAAGCCGAGCAGGATTCAGCCCGGCCGATCATAGTCATATGAGTCCGGCCAAAGGGGCGCGCTGCCCGAGTGCAGCAGAGGTCCGCCCGTGACTTGCTCCGGGAGATGGAGCAAGCTCACTATGGGAGTCTTCGCACTCCCACAACAGCACCTTATCGAGGGCTGTAAAACAATGCATCTCCCTCAATAGAGGAATGCGTTGTGGACCAGGGCTGGGCTGGTCCGGAAGAAGGGGACGTGGCTGAAGAAAACGGCAGTGTGCAGGGGGTGCAGAATCCTAAGGAGCTACTGGGAGTGATCACCAAAATTACGGATCAATGAAAAGTACCATTACAGACCAGGCTGGCGGCCAGCATCGACTACCTGTACTTCCATCTTCTGCAGGAACAGGCAACAAAATTACGCAGAAGTATAGGCCTCCTGTGAACTTTACTTCATTTTAAAAATGCCTGCAGAAAACAATGCGATCTGGGAGTACAGTGGGACTGGCACAAAAATCCTGGAGGTCAAACTACAGAAGATTTCAAAACTTCTGACAACTTCTGGCATATCATTGGTTGCTCGCCCAGACGATGGTACAGAGAAAAGCTTGACAAAGAGATTAAAGCCGTCGGGTTCATAACAGCGTCATCAGCAACTACAGCACCCCTATGCAACCACCAGCAGGTATCAACACCAGGACGCTGGTGAAAGCATGAGGGCCGCGCAGCATCACGAAGGTCCTTTCAGGCCAAGGCCCAGAGCGACCCTCATGGAAAACGTGCCAACCCCTCACTCTGGCGCCTCTTCCGCAGAAGAGGCAGAAATTGAAGAAAGGGACGTACCACCGGCAACCAGGTAAGTAGGTGGATCTGGTTCCTTCCAGAACATAAAGGTGTATGACCTGTACTAACAGGGGGAATATTACACTTGTTTTGGGAGACATGGAGGGATCATTGTCGATACCAAAAACTTAACTGGATGGGGCAACAAAAATTAAATCGGATAAGGGTGAGTTTTTAACACTGCCTAAGGATATTAACAAGAGGTTTGCCCAATTTTATCACAATTTATATACATCTAAAATAAATACAGATGTAAGTAAAATTACAAATTTTTTAGATAATTGCAAGCTCCCAAAATTGGATAGTTTAGAACAAGAGCAATTAGGAGCACGGATTACTAGTGAAGAAATAAAACAAATAATAAACTCACTGAAAAATGGGAAGACCCCAGGACCAGACGGATTTAGTAATGAATTTTATAAAAGATTTCAGGAGTCAATTATACCAAGATTATTCAATTTATACACGCAGGCTTATACCGAAAATAAACTACCAGAAACCCTAGCAGAAGCAACAATAACACTTATACCAAAAAAAGATAAAGATTTAGATGAACCGGGTTCTTATAGAGCTATTTCACTACTAAATACGGATCAGAAAATTTTAGCAAAGATTCTAGCCAGAAGGCTAAATATTTATATTAACAATTTAATAAATACGGATCAAACGGGATTTATACCCAAAAGACAATCATTTAATAATTTGAGAAGGCTTTTCAATATAATGTACTCTCATAATGAGGACAATGAAGATATTTCAGTTATCACGCTGGATGCAGAGAAGGCATTTGATCAAGTAGAATGGCAGTATTTATACAAGGTACTCCAAAAATTCAATATGGGAGAGAATTTTATTAGATGGGTTAAACTACTTTACGATAGACCTACGGCAAGAATATTAACTAACAATACGCTATCTCCAAAATTTTACTTATCAAGGGGTAATAGGCAAGGGTGTGCCTTATCACCATTGCTATTTGCCCTTATGATAGAACCGTTGGCCGAAAGGATTAGAAATCACCCGAATATTCACGGATATAACACTAATGATTCAAAGAATAAAATTTCACTATATGCTGATGATATTCTTTTATATATTACTAATACACAAACGAGTATACCCACCTTATTAACACTAATTGAGGAATTCGGCTCTTTTTCAGGATATAGAATAAATTGGGATAAATGCGAAATTATGTCTTTAAAACCACAGGATTCGAGAAACTTACTAAAATTCCCCTTCAAAATTGCAACAGAAAAATTCAAGTATCTGGGTATTCAAATTACGAGAAGACACAAATCATTATTTAGTGCCAATTTTATACCACTATTAAATAAACTGAATGATATGATTAAATTTTGGAAAACACTTCCGCTCTCATTGATAGGTAGAATTAACGCTATAAAAATGACTTTCTTACCACAATTAATATATTTGTTTCAAGCGATCCCAATATATATTCCAAAATATTTTTTCAAAAAACTAGATTCCACTATCACTAATTTTATATGGGATTACAGAACACATAGAATTCAACGAAAGCATTTGTGCAAATCTAAAGAAGTTGGGGGTTTATCATTACCTAACTTTATGTATTACTACTGGGCAGTGCATATTAAGAACATAATGTACTGGCTGGATAGTTCCACTCAGCAGTTGGAGTGGATAAGAATGGAGAAAGAGGAGTGCTATCCGCACGATATAGGAACGATCCTGCTCTCACTGATAAAATTGAATAGTATAATATATAAGAAGAACCCAATTATTCACAATATAATAAGAATTTGGTAACAAATAAAAGTATCCTTGAAATTAAATAATTTATCAGTACTAACCCCACTATTGAACAACCCCGCATTCAAACCTTCTCTCATCGACAACACATATCAACAATGGGATAGACTGGGGATTAGGAAGGTAGGGGATATGTATGAATTGGGTAAACTGTTATCATTTCAACAATTAAAATTTAAATTTAAATTGAAGGATAATCAATATTTTAAATATATACAGGTATGTGACTTTATGAAGAAATATATACATAGATTTCAAACTATATTTTTAGACCCTTTAGAAGAAGCAATGAATATTAAGGCTGATTCACAAAAATTAATATCATACTTTTATAATAATATATTATATAGAGAATCACCCTCAACAGAAGCACTAAGGGAAGATTGGGAACATGAGCTAATGATAAAGATCTCGAAGGATAGATGGGAAAAGTATTTGATGAATACACATAACTGTTCTATTAATGCAAGACATAATTTAATTAAATTCAAATTATTACATAGACTATATTATTCAAAAACGAGGTTGAATAAATTTTATCCAAACGTCTCTCCCAGATGCGATAAATGTTTGTTTCAAAACGCTAATTTAACACATTCATTTGTAGGATGTACAAAGTTGAATAAATTTTGGAGTGATATATTTGATATATTTACAAAGCTCTTCAAGTCAAGAATAGAACCCAAAATGGAATGGATTATATTTGGAATAATAGGAGAAGATACCAATTTAAATAAAGACCAAAATGTTTTTTTTTAATTATGGGTTAATAATTGGAAAGAAATTGATACTTAAATTTTGGAAAAATACAACCATACCAACTGTTAAAATGTGGATTAGGAATATGATGGACATAGCACGCCTTGAAGAAATGAGACTCCGACTAATAGATAAATATGACCAATTCTTAAGGAGTTGGTCTCCTTTCATCGACTTTTTGGAATCATGTGATGCAGCGGTACCATAAGGATTGCTGATTTCAGTTCATGACGTGGATAGATCTACATCTCCGAATATAGATTTGAAAAATTCTCTTTTAAGGGGCCTTTTCTTCTATTTCTACTTTCCACCTTTTCTTTTTTATTTTATTTTTTTATTTTTATTTTTTATATCCACACTTCACATTTTTCTACTCTCTACCATCTATTTTTCCACTCTTTCCCCTTTCTATTGTTTTCTTTTTCTTGTCTTGCCTACTCATAACATAAAACTAGAGGTTGTACATTGAATGGATTACGGTATGACATAGTTGGCACCTAAAATTAGGTGCCACTGTATTGTTTTGTATTGTATTAACTTCTAATAAAATAAACAAAAACAAAAAAAACAAAAAAAAAACAATGGCAGGGCATAGCATTGCCTTATGGTCTAACTTCAGTCCCAAGACTTTTCACCAAGATATTAAAACGGGCCTTGGCAATATTAGAAACAAAAACATATTGTCATGGCATATCTTGATGATATATCAATTGTGGGGGAAAAACCCTGATCTAGCTAAATCAGCAGTTTTAGCTACCAAACATAGGGTGAAACTCTGGGGTCATCTCCATCCAGATAAATCTAAGTCGACGGCATCCACAACTGGACTTTCTGGGATTTACAATTAACGTTATCCATATGTCTGTAACATTGCCAAAGAGTAAAGCAGACTTGGATAAACCTCCAAAATAATTAATTACTAAAAACACTGGTGTTGGGTGTGTTTTATGGTCTAAAAGCCTACTGCTAACAATGCACCATCTGGATGTCTGCCTACGAATTGATAATATCACAGTGGTGGCATATATTAATCATATGGGAGAAAAGATCGATACCATGTGTCAATCTGGCCAATATATTTGGCTATGGTGTGTTAACATACATATTTGACTATCAGCAAACTTACCTACCAGGTAAGCTCAATACTGAGCCACATACCAGGTCATGAAAATTCAATGACAGCATCGAATGGCTGTTGGACCACAAAAAAGTTGCTGATATTACCAAAAGAGGGACACCAGATATCGATCTATTTGCATCTAGACCCAATCACCAGTTACCAACATATGCCGCTTGTGAACCACACTTGGAGCAGCAGCAATGGACGTTACTCACTTAATGCGGAATAATTGTTTACAATGTTTTTCCCTCCTGCCTCATCAGTCGGATCCTAAGAAAAAACACATATGGACTCAACATCAAGTGTCTTGAAAGTACCTGATTGGCCTACACAGCCATGGATCCCTGTGGTCTCAGACATAGTCTCTGAACCATAGTCCACCATGCTAGATCCGGGCCGGCGGACAGGACCATGAGCATGATCACGGCGGCCTATCAAGAATCAACAAGGGCTGGTGTAGCGTATAATACAGCGGCAACCACCAACGTCCTGGGAATTCCTATCCAGCCTTCATGTAGATGAAGGACTGAGCTGCAGTACTATAATTATGCAGGAGTGCCCTGTCAGCTTGCTGGTGGCAGGCGCCATGACACCTCTCCATGGGATCTCACCCTCTAGCTGTCAAACTTATGAGGATTATTTCAACACCAACCCTCCTAGAGGGAAGTACTCCCAGATATGGGACGTCAGTGTTGTACTAAAATTGCTAGGGGCACCAGCAATGTCCCTGTCCCTGGGGGGGGGGGGGGGGGGGGGGGCATTTAAAAACAGTATGCTGATAGTACTGGTCTCAGCTCTGGGGATCCAGTTTCTACATAAACTGAGACTGGGATAAATGATGGCATCTCCAGAAAAGATAACTTTGCATATTAGAGCTTGTTAAACAAAATAGACCATGATCATCAGGACAAAATTTGGAATTCCAGATATACCCAACTGACACCCGACTATGTGTAATGACACACCTTCTATTATACCTTAAAGCTACTAAAACTTAAGAGGAAGTAAATTAGCACTATGGGCAGCCATAAACAGCCTAATGGCCGGGTATCAGCACTAACCATCGCTAGATGGCTCAGACAGGCTTGGGAGCTGCTGGGGTGGATACTGACATCTTAAGTTTCTATCCACATGGGCAACAGCAACACCGGCAGCTAGAGACAAGGAAGTGCCTATAGACCATATCCTGGCTACAGCAGGATGGTCAAGAGAAAGACCTTCCAATTCTTTATAATATGTCAATAACCAAACCTGCGGTATTGCAGAATCAAGTTTGAATTCTGCAATATATTTAGCCCTAGGGAGGATTATTTTGTTAAAATAAATTGTTATTGCCTGAATTGGATGCATGTCTGAATACAATAACATACTTCCTCCCTTGAATGACTTCGGCAGTGAGTGAAGCATGGACTGTTCCACGGCTTGAAATCACAGAGCTTTAAAATATTCACGTAGTCACTCACGTGACTCCGAAGTAAAATAGTTAGATTAAACGAGAACTAAGTTCTCGTTTAATCTTACTATTAATCTATAGAAGCCGCTTTATCATGTACCGCATTAATACAAGCACCACAAAACGCTACCACATAAACAATTTTCAGGAGCTCATTTTCTTTGAGCTAATGTTGGCAACACCATATATTAGGCAGAGATAGATAGATCCTTGATTAGTACAGGTGTCTGAGGTTATGGGGAGATGGCAGGAGAATGGGGTTTGGATGGAGAGATAGATCAGTCATGATTGAATGGCGTAGCCTTAATGTGCCGACTATTAAGTCTATTAATATTCTACTATTCCTTACGACATGATTATTACCAAAATAGCAGGAATTAAAGGAAGATCATCAAAGGGTGAAATACAGTAAGTTCAGAAAGTATTCAGATCCTTTCAATTTTTCCACATTTTGTTACGTTACAGCCTTATTTTAAAATGCATTAAATTCCTTTTTTTTTAAATCATCAATCTACACACAATACCCCAGAATGAAGAAATGAAAACAGGTGTTTAGAAATTTTTGCAAAGTAATTAAAAAGAAATAACTGAAATATCATATTTACATAAGTATTCAGACTCCTGCTATGACACTCAACATTGAGCTTAGGTTCATCCTGTTTCCATTGATTATCCTTGAGATGTTTCTACAACTTGATTGGAGTCCACCAGTGGTAAATTAAAATGATTGGATATGATTTTGAAAGGCACACACCTGTCTATATAAGGTCCCACAGTTGACAGTGCATGTCAGAGAAAAGGCCAAGCCATGACGACAAAGGAATTGCCCGTAGACCTCCAAGACAGGATTGTGTCGATACACAGATCTGGGGAATGGTATAAAACAATTTCTGCAGCATTGCAGGTCCCAAAGAGCAAAGTGGCCTCTGTCATTCTTAAATGTAAGAACCTTGGAACCACCAGGACTCTTCATAGAGCTGGCTGTCTGGCCAAATTGAGCAATCGGGGGAGAAGGGCCTTGCAGCACTCCACCAATCAGGCCTTTATGGTAGAGTGACCAGACGGAAGCCACTCCTCAGTAAAAGGCACATGACAGCTCGCTCAGAGTTTGCCAAAAGGCATGACAAACAAGATTCTCTGGTCTGATGAAACCAAGATTGAGCTCTTTGGCCTAAATGCCAAGCGTCACGTCTGGGGGAAACCAGGCACCACTCATCACCTGGCCAATACCATACTTACGGTGAAGCATAGTGTTGGTGGTAGCATCATGCTTGTGGGGATGTTTTTCAATGGCAGGAACTGGGAGACTAGTCAGGATCGAGAGAAAGATGAATGGAGCAAAGTACAGAGAGATCCTGATGAAAACCTGCTCCAGAGTGTTCTGGACCTCAGACTGGGGCGGAGGTTCACCTTCCAACAGGACAACGACCTGTTGGAAGGTGAAACAACACAGCCAAGACAATGCAGGAGTGGCTTTGTGACAAGTATGTGAATGTCCTTGAGTGGCCAAGCCAGAGCCCGGACTTGAACCCGATTGAACATCTCTGGAGGGACCTGAAAATAGCTGTACATCGACGCTCCCCATCCAACCTGACAGAGCTTGAGAGGATCTGCAGAGAAGAATGGGAGAAATTACTCAAATACAGGTGTGCCAAGCTTGTAGCATCATACCCAAGAAGACTTGAGGCTGTAATCGCTGCCAAAGGTGCCTCAACAAAGTACTGAGTAAAGGGTCTGAATACTTATGTAAATGTGATATTTCAGTTATTTCTTTTTAATTACTCTGCAAAAATTTCTATACACCTGTTTTCGTTTTTGTATTATGGAGTATTGTTTGTAGATTGATGACAAAAAAAGAATTTAATCCATTTTAGAATAAGGCAGTAACGTAACAAAATGTGGAAAAAGTGAAGGTCTGAATACTTTCTGAATGCACTGTAGGTCTTCAACACAGTTTCACACTCTGGGCAGCCCTGCTGGGCCAAACTCAGATAGCACACTTCCCCTCAGGTTCCAAACTATAAATGTGTTGGAAGAAGTGCCCTGACCCAAAAGGTCGCCTATCCATGTCCTCCGAAGATGCTGCTTGATCCGCTGAGTTACTCCACTACTTGTGAATGTTATCTTCACCCTTTTCCTTCTCTCCAGTTTGGATGAGTGAGTTCCTGTGATTCAGGTTATGGCAATTATGGATTTGTAGACAAAGTTTAGAGAGGAAGGAACTGTGGATACTGGTTTACACCGAAGATAGACGCAGCATGCTGGAGTAACTCAGTGGGTCAGGCAGCATCTCTGGAAAAAAGTAATATATGATGTTTTGGGTCAGGGCCCTTCTTCAGATCCCATACATTTGTAGTCTCACTCTAATGTGCTGTGGGCTGTCATGGAGCAGTGGAATTGTGTAATAAGGATTTTGTCCAAACAGTCTGTGACCCATAACGCTGCAGCCTACTGCGCTTTGTTTAAAGCCCCATGCGCTAAGCCGGCAGCGCTCTGTTTGAACCTTTACACGCCAAGTCTGTAGCGCTGTGCGTATTGATTTACGTGCCAGTCTGCGGGCTGATGGTGCTTTGTTTCCAAGGGGGATGCAGGGCCTTGCTCGGATGCAGTCCCCTGCCATTGGGTGCAGTTTGAATTTGGGAGCAGGACTCACCGGCGGCTGATTTCTGCCTGTATAAAGGCAGGTGCCAGTAAGCCATAAGGTAATTTTTGATGAGAGGGGTTCACCGATGGGGTGGGTTGCGATCAGGGCCGGCTTTAAGCCGATTTGACCGATTGCCCCCAATTGGGCCCCGCGCCTAATGGGGGCCACGCACTAATGTTCCGTATTTCGTACGGAGATACGAATTATCTTTGTTAAATAAAGATTTTTTTTAATTCGCCATCCGGTTTTTTTTTTAAACGACCATGTATAACAACCGCTGCACGGCCATCAGACACAAACGATTTGTTAACTAGTACTGTTAGCACTTCTTAACATGAAGTTGTTAACAAGTTGTTATATCAATCTGCATCCATCCACATTCCTCAGTAAATGTTATTGTGTTTTGAATGAGTATTAATGACGCCAGGTTCCTTTGTATAAAATTCACGCGGCGTCATAAATACTTGTTTAAAACACAATTACATTTACTGAGGAATGTAGATCGATGACACGTTGAGAATTTCTTTAAACTCACCATCATGAGTGAGGGCCCCGGACCGCGAGAAGGGGCTTCTTCCTGGTGGGCAGGTTGGTCATTCACCTACCGACCCACGTTGTGTCTCTCTGTGTTTTGCTCTCTCTCTCCCTCCCTCTCTCTCTCCCGCTCCCCATCTCATCTCTCTCTAGCTCTCCCACTCCCTCTCTATCACCCTGTTGCCTCAGCATTCCCGGAATCATTGACGTTTAGCGGTAGACAAAAATGCTGGAGAAACACAGCGGGTGAGGCAGCCGCCTTGACCGCTGAGTTCTTCCAGCACTCTGTGTTTTTTGTTTGGCTCTGAAGTTGAAGGTGGCTCAGCGGGACGGGCGAGGGTTGCGTTTCTGGTCGAGACCCGTCTTCAGACAATCACAAGTACTCTCTCCGACGAGAGTTCAATTCAGTCTGAAGAAGGGTCTTCTCTCCAGAGTCGCTGCGTTGCCTGTCCTGCTGAGTTACTCCAACTTTATGTCTATCTTCAATTTCAGAGAAATACAATTTCTCACGGGGGGCTTATAACGTCTCTAAACCCCTCTGGGACTCTCTGAACACCTCTAAACCCCATCTATTCCCCCCCCCCCCCATTTCCCTCTACAACACTTCTGAACACTTCTAAACCTATCTGAAGCCCTCTAAACATCTCTAAACCGTTTAAACCCCTCTAAACTAGGAGGCTACAAGGTGACTTGTATAGGCTGGGTGAGTGGGCAAATGCATGGCAGATGCAGTATAATGTGGATAAATGTGAGGTTACCCACTTTGGTGGCAAAAACAGGAAAGTAGACTATTATCTGAATGGTGACATTTTTTATGTGTCGTACTTTAAGTTCCTTGTATATTGTGTAAAGACTGTTTTCTTCAAGTGAGTATCATTGCTCTTTGGATATATCGTGTTTTGTCACGTATTTAAGGATATATTGTGCTGTAACAACATAATTTTACAAAACATTAGTGTATAGAAAAAAACGAAACAGAAAGAGTGGGCTAATTAGCCATATAAATGACATATGACAGTGTGAATATTGTGCGTCTCCGAAGACGAAATAATGGTTGGTGAGTGATCAGCTGGTTCAGAATATACCGATTATTTATCGTGTTCCATGGATATTTATATATATTTAGTGCATGATAATGATATGACAGTCTTAGAGAGTGTTTGGGATATCATAGCGAAAGACTACATAAGAACAGTACGAAATTAGCCATGGAAATGGAAATATGTCTAGCCTACGATCAGCTGTCATGAATGTAAACAATGCATCAAAAATGGCTTGTGGGTGGAATAGCTGATTCTGAATATAATGATTATTTTTCGTGTTCCATGGATACTTATATAGGGTAGTTTTTACTTTTGGGGAACGCACCGCATTACCGTCGGCAAATCCTTCAGCCCGGCGCCGCCAAATCATTCCGCCCGGGTAAGTAGATCCGCGACATGTGGCCTAAATTAATGTTATATTATGAAAAGTTCAATCGCAGGTTAGGTTTGGTTTGGTTTGGTTTCGTTAGATGACTCAAAATTTATCTAGCGGTAGGTTTGGCTAGGAATCACCTGTTTGTAATGAATGTTTGTAATGAATGTAAACATAGCCTATTGGCTGAAGAACTTGAAGCTCTGAAACCTTTTCTTCCCTCCAGTATCATTAAGCCTCATGCTCTGTTTGATTACCTGGTAGTAAACAATCGATTTACAGTATTTCCTAATGTTTTTATTGCTTTGAGGATTTACTTAACAATGCCTGTAACAGTCGCATCAGGTGAAAGAAGTTTTTCAAAACTAAAACTGATTAAAACATACTTACGGACAACAATTTCACAAGAGAGACTAAACAATTTGGCAATGATATCTATAGAAAATGACATTGCTAAAACCATTGACCTTGAAAATATTTTGAGAGACTTTGCATATAAAAAAGCCAGAAAAGTATTTTTCTAAAAGACCTGTGTATAACCAGTATGTATGTAATTGCCTTACTTTGTATTAAAAAAAATAAAACTTTCATATAGTTTTTCAAAATTTTAGTATATCAAGCATTTAATGTTTTTTTTGGTTAAAGACGAGCATTTTAGTTTTGTAGAGTAGGGGCCACGCCATCAGTTTTCTAATTGGGCCCCGCAATTCCTAGCACCGGCCCTGGCTGCGATCAGCGCAGTGAACGGAGGCAGAGAGAGAGGCAGGTATGCTGCAGTAAAACGGGCCCCGTGTATACCGAGATACATATTGTTTTTGTTCTCTCACTTGTCAATAAATCTGATTTGTAACTTAACGGATGAGTGTGCCTTTTTTCTGTTCGACTAGTCAGATCCTTGAACCTGCTCCTATGTAACAAATTATTATTGAATCTACAGTGTTCTCCTCACTGAGATTACAGCTGGCAGCTTGCCTCACTTTGGGCACCTTCATCAATTCCTTTACACTTTAGACTTTAGAGAAACAGTGCGTAATCAAACCCTTCGGCCCACCGAATCCTCGCCGACCAGCGTTCACCCCATACTCTCGCTCTATCCTACACACTAGGGACAATTTACAAATTTTCCAAAGCCAATTAACCTACAAATCTGTACACTTTTGGAGTGTGGGAGGAAACCAGAACACCCGCAGAAAACCCATGCAATCAAAGGGAGAATGTGCAAACTTCGTACAGACATCACACGTAGTCAGTGTTGAACCCAAATCTCTGGCATTGTAAGGCATCAACTCTACTGCTGCACCTTTGCATGGGTTTATTACAAATTTCAAAAGACAGATGATGGGTGATTAGCTCTTTGCTCCAAATAGCTAAGCTTGGTGTAATGCGCTAGGTGCTCAAAGATGGAGGCCTCTACTGATTGTCACATGGCTGTTATTTGGGTATCATGCATCGTCCATCATCAACTTCGGGATGTGGCTGCAGACCAGTTGCATGTTTAGCAGTGAAAGTCTATTCAGTCGTGCAACGTCTCAGCATTTAGAACCCAGAGCATGATGTGGAAGTTGCCAATGGAACCCCACACCATTCGGCAGCCCGCAGTTGTGGCAAATACACAGTCCGGCTCCTTCTACTTTCTGACAAGAGATTTGTCAGCGTATTGTTAGAATCTATGCACTATAAGAACCACTGGACACTGAGAGGCTGTACGCTGGTTTATTGCATGCAGGCATCTGGCATGGCATCATCTGTTTGAGCATCCCATACACTATTACCCTTATAAATATGCCAATGAGCAAAAATCTCACTCTAACTGCATGCAGAAGCATCATCCAGGAAACTAAAGCTTTCAGTGGCACGGTTGCGCAACTGGTAAAGCTGCTGCCTCGCAGCACGAGAGATGCGGGCTCAATCCTTACTTTGGGTTGCATTTCTATGTGGAGTTTGCATATTCTATGTGCTCGGTTTGCTCCAGGTGCTCTGGTTTCCTACCTCATTCCAATGATTTGTGGTCTTTTAGGTAAATTGGCCTCTGTAAAATGTGCCTCATGTGTACGGAGTGGATGAGAAAGTGGGATAACATAAAACTAGTGTGTGGGTGTGTAATCGGTGGTCATTGTGGATTTGGTGGGCTGAAGAGCCTCTTTGTGTTATCGAGCTGAATTTTTCAGCTCAAGTGGCTTTTAACAAACATTTAGAGGTGGTATTGTGGTGCAGCAGTAGAGTTGCTGCCTTATAGTGCCAGAGACACAGGTTCGATCTTGACTCTGTGTGCTGACTGTATGGAGTTAGTATGTTCTCCCTGTGACCACGTGGGTTTTCCCTAGGTGTACTGATTTCTCTGATATAGTAGAGTTTTGGGGTCACCCCAGCGATAAACAAGATTATCTGGTCAATAAGCAAATAGGATCAGTTAGAGTTGTTTAAGAAGTTGTTTAAGAAGGAACTGCAGATGCTTGAAAAATCGAAAGTGGACAAAAAAAATGCTGGATAAACTCAGCGGGTGAGGCAGCATCTATGGAGCAAAGGAGTAGCTGACGTTTCGGGTTGAGACCCTCTTCAGACTGATGTCAGAGGGGGGGAAAAGAAAGGAAGAGGCGGAGACAGTAGGCTATGTGGGAGAGCTGGGAAGGGGGAGGGGAAGGAGGGAGAAAGCAAGGACTATCTGAAATTAGAGAAGTCAATGTTCATACTGCTGGGTATAAACTACCCAAGTGAAATATGAGGTGTTTTTCCTCCAAGTCCTTACAGGAAGCTGGGTGGGAAGAAGTGTATTCAAGATAGCTGTGGGAGCCAGTGGGTTTGTAGTACAAGGACTCTATCCCCTACTCCCAATTCCTCCATCTACGCCGCATCTGCACCCAGGATGAGGTGTTCCAGACCAGGGCATTGTTTCCTCATTCTTTAGGAAACGTGGGTTCCCCTCTTCTATTATAGATGAGGCTCTCATCAAGGTCTCCTCTATATCCCGCAGCTCTGCTCTTACTCGCCATGCACCTACTCATAACAAGGACAGAGTCACCCTTGTCCTCACCTTCCACCCAATCAGCCGGAGTATACAGTAAATTCTGGTTCTAGACTTACCCCCTTAGTCTGGTTTAGTCAAACACTAAGTCAAACTCTGGTTCCAAAACCTTACTTTATTGAAGAACAAACTGCAGGGACGGTTGCTGATCCACTCACGCAAGACAACAATATCTTTTGTAAACAGAACAGAAGTCACAATCAACCGACACACCCCAAAGAATTACTCACCCTCTTATACCCTTCCAAACTAGGGGCGTGACATTACTATGGGGAGGCAACCCCTACAAACCAATCACACATATCAATCACATTATACAGTTATTAACAGTTCCCTAACCCAATTACAAAGCATCCCATTACAATGTTTCTACAAAAGCTTCTGGAAGGACTAAGTTATGCAACATTTCCCCATGTTGGATAAACAATTCAAACAAGGGTTCACACTTCAGCCAATCATCAAGCAGCAGTACAACCACCTTGCAACATTATTAACAATACCTTTACACACCCCCTTCTATAACCAAACTATGCATTTGCAGACCTTCTTATCTCTTTCTGCAAACCCTCATACATTTTTAACAAAATAAGGACATCTGGACCTCTCCTTATCATCAACTTCCATCTGGGGTTGAGACTCCTTGGAGCCATGACTCTCAGCTTGCAACTTTCATAGAAAGAGGCCAAGCAGGCCCAGCAAATGCAATGATCCTTCATTTTATAATAGCTGTATTTTGGCCAATATTAGCATTCCTCCCTTTTATCATATGATAACCCATTATTAATCATAACCAAAGTACAGCAGTGGCTGCTTCATTCTAACAGATATCTTAACAAAATGATGTTGATGTATTTTCCCAGAATTTCATCAAGCTTCCCGAGTTTTCATGGGCATAGCTTCAGAATTTCTGTCTGATGAGTCTTCACATCCTGAGTTTTGCGTGGGCGCAAATCCCCTCCATCCATCTTGATAATTCATCTGTGCTTGATCCATAGTAGAGTATGAAGTTTCTAAGAAAACACTGAATAAAGGAAGTTAGCCGTCCCTATTTCCATTGATACTCTTACAGTGGTGGAGATTTACCCATGCGTTCCTTCCTTCTATCTTCAACAAAAGGCCGCTCCCTATATACTGCTCTTATTTTTATATCTTATCTTATTTTTATTTTTATTTTTATGATACTGCCTGTAAGGGAAATTCATTTCGTTGTCTCTAACTGAGACAATGACAATAAATTTGAATACAATACAATACAATACAATTATTCTACCACATTATTCTCTCAACACTAAAGTCAAGGCGAGAACGTGGTCAGTCATCTCCCCAGTCACATGATGGAGATTGATCACTTTTTATTACATTTTGATTCTATGGTATGGTATGGTCTTAAAGGTCTATCATAATGATTTCAGTTGGGTTCAGTCCAGATTTCCCTCCAGGCATGACTCCTATTTGAAACAAGCTATGGGAAGTAATTTTAATTAAACCAATTTCAGTCTTGCCTTTAATTTAGTTAATTTAGTTGTGAGGGTCTGATCTGTCCTTTCTACAAATCCAGCAGCTTGTGGTCGATATACATAATACAATTGCTGCTAGATTCCCAGCTGTTTGCATAATTTCTATTAATTTGTACCGATATGACGTGGATCATTATTGCAACTAAGTCGAATAAGGATGCCAAATCTAGGGTAATTCTTTTTTAACTCCTTGATAACAGTAGCCGCTTTGTTATCAAGGGTTGGGTAAGCTTCATCCACTGGCTGAATACATCGACTATGACAAGTACATATTTAAAATCCTGGCACTTTTCTAATTCGAAATAGTCCATCTGCAATGTCTTAAACTGACCCATAGGCAATGGTGTCTTTCCCTCTTCACATTCTATTCCTTTTCTTGGATTGTAATTCTGGCAGACCAGGCAATTACTGCTTACCTTCTGAGCTAAGGTTTGTAGTCTTGGATGCCACCAAGTAGCCAATAGAGTGTCCCCTACTGCCCCCGCAACACAATGGGTTGCATAGTGCATGCACTCTATACCCCATACTGCCAATGAATCTGTCATGCAAATCTGCCCTGCTGGAGTGGTCCATAGTCCAGTCATACAATCCAGTATACACCCAAATTGTCTCCATCGTTCTTTATCCCTTTTAGTAGCCTCCTCCTGCATTTGAACAATTTATTGGATGGTTGGCATAAGTCTTTCTGAGGGGGGCTTGTTAGTTAAACATTCAGTCTGCCTCATCATTCTTTTTGTACCACCATCCTACATACCCAGGGTATTTTACTGTCAGATTAACAGACCCCCCCCACAATCCCCCCCACCCACCCACACCCACCCCTCCCCCCCGCTCACACACCCCCCTGCCCACACAATCCCCGCCCACACTCCCCTGCCCACATACCCCCTGCCCACATACCCCACCCCCCCTGCCAACACACCCCCACCCACACCCCCCCCTCCCCCACAACCCCTACAACCCCCCCCCCCCCACAACCTCCCAACCCAAACAGATCCCACTTAGTCAAGTTGGTTAGTAAAAATCTTTTTGCATTTTTTTGTTCTTTTCTCATAAATGTTGCTCCTTGTTTACTATAGAAATGTTTAAATTCCGTTAAACTTTCATTGCTTGTTGCTCTGTTGTTGTGTAGTGTGTGCACTGTAGCGAAGGGAATCAAAAGTGATCTGGTCCCAGATAATGCTATGTATTGTTGAAAGCATGCCCCTGTCTACACAGGTGCTTTTGATTACAGGCAAATTTTGAGTAAATTAACATCAAATTTGATGAAAGGTTACTATATTCATTCTCATTCATGTATATATATTAAAACAATTTGTTTTTCAATTTTTGAAAATAACTTTGGTCAAATTTTCAGCTCAAAAGGATCATAGGTTTCCATTTTTAATGCTGTGGTATTTTGTTATAATTTAATAACTTTCAAATTTGGCCACCCATGTCACCGTTTGGTACCCTTATTTATGGAAACACCCATATCCATGTGAGTATCTACAAACTACTATCGTATCTGCCTCTACCACCAACCCTTGCAGCAAATACCAGGCACTCACCATCCTCTGTATAAAATATTTATTTTAAATGTTCTAACACATCTCTTTCAAATGTTGCCCCTATCACCTGAAAAATATGCCTTTGACATTTCCACTGTGGGAAAAAAGGCAATAGTCAGTGTGGACCTGGTGGGCCAAAGGGCCTGTTTCCATGCTTTATCTCAAAACTAAAACACCTTGTCTAAATAAAAAAATTGGGTGGAGTTCAACATTCAATGATTAATGCATGTATCAAACTCATTCGCTGTATCGATGAAACATTGTTCACCTGAAGCATTTCATCTTCTACAGTCATTGCTTGACCAGCTGAGTATTTCCAGCATTGTTCTTTTCCAATTTTACAAGTGTCTATAGTATCTTGGTTTTATAGTTTATTTCCAACCAGTTCTAGCACTGGATATGAAATAAATTGTTCCAGAGTTATATTTTAAGAAGAGGTAAAGAGACTATACATAATAAAACAAAAATATGGACCATGTTATAAGTAGGAGACGCCATTGGAAGATCATATAATGTGTGACTGCAGCAAAACTAAATTCTAAAAGCATTGCAGATTTGTTCAAGAAAAAATTCCAGGGATTCACCCCATTTAATGAATACAAATTATGCATCTAATGTTAAGCCCTATTGTTTAAAATAATTGTATTTTTCATTTTTGCACAAAAGATAGAATGCACTTAAAAAACACAAAACAAATGGGAAATGATTTTCTTATATAACTTCTGCCTGAAATCTTTTCCTGTCGGAGTCTGTTTAGGAAGGTAAAAATCCATTTGTTCTCAGGTAGTTTATTGTGCACGATTTGATATGTAAATGTTCTGGGGTGCGGGGGAGGGGAATCTCTCTTGTACAGACCAAGGACGATGCTTTGTTAAGTGATAGAACTAAGCTGCCATTGCACTAATTAATTTTGTCCACAAAGCATTTTGCCTTTGTAAGAAACTAATTCTCGGTCTATTATTTAGAATTTGTACCTGAACCCTGAACTTGATGTATTTGCTATTGGATGGCAGCATTTGCTTTTCTGTAAAATAATCCACTGTATAGGAATATCAGTGTGAGCAATGGTAAGCCTTTCCATTGTGACTGCAAACTCTCTGCTTCTCATCACATTAAAACTGTCTACCAGCTAATGGATGTAATTGATCTCAGCCTCATCCAGATTCAGAAGATAAACCATGCAAATTGTACCTGCTCGACTTTAATAGAACCCCTTTAATGAGACAATCAAGAAATTTCAGTACTGATTTCCTCTTTTGAGCTTCACGTTTGTAATTAATGCATGCTGATTTTTACTTGACTCTTTCCTGGATTCCTGCAAGACTGTGCAAGTTTGAACATGGCCACACCTGAAAACACTCAAAGGAAATCTCAACCTTTCAATTCAAACGTTAAAAAATTGCAAATGTTGCAGAAAAAGCCTTTAAATTATGGCAGTGTGATCAACTGGTTAAAAAAATTGCAAGTTAAAAAATGTGCATGTTAATTTGAGGAAGCCCATGTTCATCTGAATGTTTGGGAGGATATACATTGTGTTATTATCTGAATTAATGTACCCACTTTGTAACTGTGTGTTGGTGTAAGCGTTATAGTCTGCAGTGGCCTTTATAAAGACAGCACTCGCATTTGATATGAATTATTCTGACATTTTGAACAAATATTAAAAGCAGTTTCAAGAGATAAAGCAGTTTATTAACCCAAGAAAATTAGCTACTAAAAAATTCTATTTATAATACAGCTGAGTTTTTGCATATGAATTTCTAATTGCAAGTTGAACTTTGCTGTTCAGTCAAAAATTACAAAAGTCATAGCATCCAGTAATGATTTGCATCCAGAGGATTATGATGAAGCAAAATAACAGACATTGATCATTGCTGCAAAGAAATGTGCCATATTGCACTAGAGTCCTCTTAGCAGCCGAGAACAGTTCAGTGTGGGAGTGAGAAGGAGAATATTATGGGCCTGTCCCACTTTGGCTATTTTTCAGGTGACTGTCAAGTTGCCGGCAGTCACATGAAAAACCGGCAACTGGAATGGCGACTGTCAGAGTGGAACACACACAAACACACAAACACATCGCTTCCTTCACCAGCCCGTTATGCAGGCGGGGGACAGGGCAAGCTGGGGGAGCGCTATCTGAGTGAAATTCACATGGTGCAAAGCCAATGTGATACAAACACACACCGCGATGAACAGGAAGGTTGGCGCTATAATTAAGAAGCTAAAAATCACAGTGTACGGTAAGTCCTTTAAAAGAGGGGGGGGGGGAAGGGGAGGGGGGGAGAAGGAGTGGAGAAAACTTTTAAGAAGCCAGAGATACACAGCTGTGAAGCTCGGCTGACATTAACATTACCGGTCGGTTATCCTTGGTTCTGAAAACTACTGCTTACATTTTTTTCAGAATAAGCCAATGAAGTTCACCGGTCAGCACCGGCTACAACCTACGAGAACCTAAGAGAACCTTCGACCTCCTGGCGACCGACCTACGGCACGCAAATTCTCGCTACTCTCCATGGTAGCTTCATTCTAGTCGCCCCCAATTTTTCAACGTTGAAAGATTCGCGGCGACCATAATGAAGCTGTGACTAGTTCCCAGAATGCGGAAATTCCTCACGACCATGAAGGCGAGTCCCCGGCAACCACCCGCGAACATGTGCCGACCATGTGGCGACTGCATAGTATCCTTGAGTCGCCTAAAAAGTCGCCTAAGTGGGACAGGCCCATTAAATGTCTATTCCCTCCTTCCACCCCCATTCATCTAGTTTTATTCTTCCTTGGTCCATACCTTCCATACTCCCACCAACAATTACCCCCCACTCACCTGGTTTCCTCTACCCCATGTCCACCTACTGACCATATCTGGCTCTATTTGTCACCTACTCCATCTCTCCTCCTATATATATTGCTGCATGTTGCCAGGGTTTCCATGTCCTGCTCAGTCCTGATGCAGGGTCTCGACCTGAAACATTGACCTACACCTTTTGTCCCCACAGATGCTGATTGAGCCACCGAGTTCCTCTAGATTCTCTTTTCTTTTTGTTCTTTCTTTTCATGTTTAAACAATAATCTTTCACAGAGAACAGAACTTTCCATTACAACCGGTGAGCAATCAGGATTTTGCTTTTATTGAAATCTCACCTTTTGGCGTCAGTCTTGTTGAACACATGAGCAAACAAAAATATTAATTATCAACAAAGGTTAAGTAGTTGTTAACTGGTAAACACCCATTCCCAATCATTTTCTGACCATGGAATGAATAGAATAATTCTCAGCCATGCTACCTTACAGAACAACAACTCTGCTATAAATAAGGACAGTATTTAACTGCCTTAAAAATGTTCAGAGCAGTCTTAATGTTACAGGTCATTCCACATACATTAGCTACAGAAGAGTGCTTTGAACATTACATAGTCTGACGCCTTATTCTTTATTCAGTATTATATCATCCAATGCATTGCCATCCCTTCAATCTATGACTATGATGCACATTACACTGCAATGTAGGCATTATTTGTATGAACATTTTTGGAAATTTTGTTTTTTGTTTTTAATGAAACATCTTTGTTTGACATGATGCACCTGATGGTACATCTGTGTTTAACATTTGCCTTCACTGAGAACGGATCTGTTATAAACCCTCATCCTTGCATGATGACTTGCATGCCATTGTGGTGCAGTGATAAAATGCAGAAAAATTCCTTTGGTTAACTGAATGTGAGGAGGCCGTTCTTCAATTCCTCTTGATTGATGGAGCCAATGGGGTTTATTGAGATTAAGGAAGATAATGTAAGATGAGGTTGGTTCTGCTCCCACATATGTTTTTGGAGTTGTTGTGTGGTGAAATCACGGCATTGTGTTTACCATGATTTGGGGAGCTGCTTTTTGGCTATCATAGGAAGTGATTCATTCTGACAATGACTCTCCCTTTGGAGGATAAAAGAGAATTTCCTCCACTCTCACCACAGCAGGACTGCCTCCTTTAGAGTCATAGAGTCACAGAGTGATACAGTATGGAAACAGGGCCTTTGGCCTAACTTGCCCACACTGGACAACATGTCCCAGCTACACCTGCCTGCGTTTGGTCCATATCCCACCAAACTTGTCCTATCCATGTTCCTGTCTAACTGAAAGATCTTTCTTAAAGATGGTCATGATTATGGCACAGATCTTACAAAGCTATCACCAAGAGGAGACATACTTGGAATAATCTCTTTTACTTTTGAAACTCAAAGTTGATTATTTTTGCATTGTATGTAATAATGTTGCAGAATCAGGGATTGTAAATGGAATTGGTTGATGGAAGAATTGATTTAGTGCAGATATCGACAGAGGTCCACTGAGCCAGTGTAATAAAGTGCATCCTGTATAAATATTAAATATATAAATATTAGTCAGCAGATCTGACTTTCATTTATGGTATTGTAGGATCTGACATTTTCTGCTTGTCAAGTTTTTATAGGAGTGGAATGGTCTCTCATTGTCAGGTATTACATTGCCCTTGACTGTGGATTACTTATTGCTCTTCTAACAGATCTTTTGTTAGCAAAGCAAACTTGTGCAGAATGCAGCAATCTATAACAGTCTTTCAAACTCTGGCTGGACTGTATTATCAAGCAACCCCTTGATTTCTCCCTGCTACTGAAGTATTGCTTCAAGAATCCTATTGTGGGCTTGATAATGATCCAGAAGACTGCATGCACCTCATTGTATCTTTGCTCAACATCTGTTCAAGCTGTCTCAATTGTGCCATGAGACAGGACTGAAGAATGTCGTTTAGTCTCACAGAGTGCTCTCCTTGCCCGTTCAAGGAGTCAAGGCAACAAATGCTATTTTAAGATGAGTAATCATAAGTGAGAAATAAAACTGATCTTCCTGAACCTGTGTTACTGATCACTGGCCATCTGTGCATTCAAGTCATGGAAATCCCCTGTTGGTTTGAAAAGGCCTTATATTTACACACTTGATGGGGAAATGCAAGTCAATGTATTACTCTGAAAATAACACAAGGGAAGTGTTCACTCAGAGGAACAAAGTTTCAGCAATCTGATATACTGTATCTGTGCCCAGCTGATTAACTGGCACTGCTGCTCTGGGTTAGAAAGAGACAAAAAGAAATAACAGTTTCCAGGACTGGTTCAGTGTTTCTTTGCTGAACCAATGCTTTCACGGGTTTAAATTTAGGTTTCTTATTATTGTCAGATGCACCGAGGTACAATGAAAAGCTTTATTTTGCATGCTATCCAATCAAATCAGATAGTACTATACATGGATACAAGCAAGCCAAACTCAAGTACAATAGATAGAGCAAATGTAAAAATACAGAATGCAGAATGTAGTTCTCATTGTAGCGCAGCAGTTAAAGAGACAAAGTATAATCTTCACAATGGGGTAGAGGTGATTTGGGCAGTACCCCAGCTTATTAAAGGACTGCCCAGAAACATGATAAGAGAGTGGAAGTAACTGTTCCTGAATGTTACCTTGAGTAGATGGTACAACTCTGATGAAAGCGGAGCTAACTCGAGCCAGATTGCCTCACATATCTCCAGGCCGGTTTCGGTAGCAGACAGCATTTAGAAATGAAAAATCAGGAGAAGGCACAGTCACAATAGTAATCGTGGAATGTAAGACTTGCTCTTCTCCCCTCTCCCATCAGGCAAAAGGTATAGACGTGTGAAAACGCACACCACCAGATTCAGGGACAGTTTCTTCCCAGCTGTTATCAGGCAACTGAATCATCCTACCACAACCAGAGAGCAGTGCTGGACTACTATCTACCTCTTAGACGACCCTCGGACTATCCTTTTTCGGACTTTGCTGGCTTTATCTTGCATTAACTTTATTCCCGTACCATATACCTATACACTGTAAATGCATCAATTGTAACCATGTATTATCTTTCTGCTGACTGGTTAGCACGCAACCATAGCTATTCAATGAAGCTCGGTACATATGACAATAAACTAAACTGAAACTGAAACTAAAGGTTGTAGGCATAAACTCCTCTGTAGTGTGTAAGTTGACTAATTCCTAATGGACCATTTCATGGATAAAGTGGGAGGGGGCAGACCTTGAGTTGTTCCTCTCTCTCCTGTTCTCCAGTCACTGCTCTGCTCTGATGACTTGGCCAGCGATTAAAGCAAATCTTGGTACACTGGCACCATGAAGCAGTAGGAATTTGGGGAAAGTACCCACAGAGCGGCCAGAAGTCAAATACCAAAGACAAGCCTGATAACTTCAGGTCTTCAACGAAGCAAGTTGCACAAGTTTAGCATGTAAATATAATAGTATTAAAAACACACCTATGCCTCAACACAAGGAATCATCTAAAAGTAATTCTTTGGTTGATGAATTTTTGCTGTAACACCATTGACTCCTTGGGGTCTGATGGCTTTGATTAACAATGTCATGTTTTGCTATTACAAATAGCACACAGCTCTCCACAAGTAAGAACGCACTGTCCCAAGATGTTTTTATTGTACTTGAGCAATTAAACTTTACAGAAAATTGTTTTTTACAATTATATAACAAGTTTTTATCTGTTTCAGCATTCAGTTTGAAAAATGTGTCTGGTTCTTGCTCCGCATTTCTAAGATAGAACAAGCAGGCACTGAATATATATTTACAGCAGATAATATTTTGTAATGTTTTGTCCCTTAATGAAGTCAAGTTCGTATATCTCTTTCTTCAATATTTCAAAGAAATATTCAGCAAAAAGGAGTGATCATTATGTTCTGATTAGAAAACAACAAATTGAATCAATTCATCTCACCTATTCTAAAGGGAGTAAATCAGACCAGTGTAAGACTGAGTATAGCAATGCTGGCTTGATACAATCTCTGTTTCAGGCTTCATTTTATTATTGTCACATGTACTGAGGTACAGTGACATGCCAGGTGTTGCCTGTTTAGCATGTTATCTAATCAAATCAGATAATACTATACATAATACAATCAAGCCAAATTCAAGTACAACTAATAGGGAGAGACTCCATAAATAATATGAACCTTTTCTTCAGATATTTTCACGGATTCCATTTAAGGCCTATTTCTGAAGAAATATTTAAAGGAATTTTCTGCAAGAGAGTTTAAGCCTTGAGAATATGCCCTGATAAACTGATACTGGATGGATAGTGTGAGGGAGAATATTATGGAGGGATTAACAATTGATTCAAACATATTACTTTCCTCTGGCCATACCAAAAATTAACATTGCCTTATGGACTTGCTCTTCCATCTTTTCGGACACATACAATTTCATTTATTTATAGATATTGTTTATGACACTTTATAAATATTCTTGTTTTGTTTTTTGTATGCTGTTTCACACTTGCTTTTTATTCTTTTATTCTGTTCGAAATAAAGAATTAAATAAATAAATAGATTTTAGCAATCTATCCTGGCATATACAAATGATTTTGATCACCCCAAATGTAATCACTCCTTCATGACAATGACTTTGGTGCCTCGGTCCAAGCTGTAAAATCCCTGCCCTAATTTCCTTCACCTCCACCTGTTTTTTTTTTCATACATAATGACTTCTAAAATGTACATTTTACCAAGCTTACGGCCATCTGTACTAACATCTCCCTTGGCAGTTCTGTGGCAATTTTATTCTTACTTATTTATTTTCATGCAGAACGGGACCATTTACCCTATCAGATCTGTGCTGACTCCCAGATGAATAATCCCATCAGTCCCATCTCTCTTCTTACTTCTCATCATATCTTCATATCCATAAACTCCTCTTTGATTCTATTTTGCACTTACAAGGAGACATTTACATGGCAACACATGTTTTGAGATGTGGGAGGTAACTATAGTGCTCAGTAACAGGGTCACGGAGAAAGGATGCAACACCAGATCAACAGCACACAATGTCAGGATTGATCACGGATCCCTAGCAGTATTAACCTCTGTGTGCCATTGTGACACCCTTGATGATAATGCTCTTGTGAAGCACTTTGTTCCACTATTTTAAAGGTGATGTGTCAGTATAAGCTGTATTATGTATTACCTGATCATTTTATGTTTCATGGCCAAATTGGTAGAATGTTTTAGCTCCGAGAGTTTTAATGCGCAATGATTCAAGAAAATTGCTTACTGAACTAGCTCCTGGCTGTAACCTGTGAAAATGTTGTTGAGAGCATCAGCTCATATTTGTTTTTGACATCTTGCTATTTCCATGATCCATCATACTCCGCGCATTTTGTTTTGTTTACACTCCTGACATTACAGTTGTATCATATTTTTGCAAGACCTCAATATGTTTATATCATGGGTCAACTTCAACATCCTATATATCAGCACAGTTACAGTTGTAACCTTGAGCATTTGGTGTGCTTTTTACTGTCTTGCCAAGATTGCAGAAAAGGTTTCCTGCCCACTCATGATTGTAAGTATGACTGAATTCCATTGAGCTGCAGATAATGATTAAGCTCCAGCTAAGTGTGATCAGTGTATTATTGCTCAGTGTTCCGTTGGGTCCATGTGTCATATGTTGTTTGAGCTTGCTTATGCTTCTTAATACAAGCACCTGATCAGGTGCATCATTGCTAACTTGCTGAAAAATCGGTGCCTCCCCTCAATTCCCCTGTACAAGATTTCTACATTGTAATTTACAAATCCTGACTCTGGGACACAACGATGAATTGCATCAACATCATCATCATCATTGGTGATCACTCAAAATTGATTATGGTTGTCCTCTGGTGGATCCTTTCTGTTGGTGTATACCCCTCCAGGTAGTTGCCTGTGCATGACATCTTTGGGGAGTGGGGGGTATGAGCAGTCACTACATGGTCCTTGACAGAGACAGATCCAGGTCCAACAGGCTCCACATTGGTGGGGAGTCTCTCCCTGTTGTGGCCTTCTTCCACCTTCTCAGCCCTTATGGTGCTCGACTACTGGGCAGTCACCACCTGTTTCATTATTGAGGTATTTTTCTTGGACCACACTTTGTCAGGAACCCTTGACCTGCACGCCAAGGGGTCTCTGCCAATAGCATAACTCTAGATGGTTTATCAGTCAGGATCATAGGCACACAAGCTTATCCACCACCTCAAGGGAGCAACTCGCAGAGTTGCACAACCCTCAGAGAAGTGAACATCACATTTCAACCTGGAAGCCTATGCTTTGATATTAATTACATGGCAGAGTATATTTTCTATCCAATTGAACAAAAATGAAATACAAAATAAGGAGGCAATTCCATCTGCTGCTCAGACTGTAATTTTCTAACCAAATCAGAAATGTGACCTTCCCAAAAGAGTGTTGCTAATTAGAAAAGGTGAATTCAACTTTTAATAATTGGAATTTCTGATTTACTTTTCATTTCAGCTGATATGCATTTTTTATGATAAAATGCTCAATAGTTTATCTAATCATTGTGATTAACCATCGGGAAATTCAGAGGTTTGTTCCTTTCTTAGGTTTGTTTGGAGATGGAATAAGGGGAAGTGAGGAGGGATACAGACAGGCCAGGTTAGTTGTCCTGTCTGAAGAATAGACAGACCCAAAATGTTGTCTGTCCATTACCTCCGCAGATGCTGCCTGACCCATTGCATTCCTCCAGCGCTTTCTTTTTTGCTCAAGATCCCAGCATCTGCAATGTCTCGTGTCTCTAGTTCCATTATTGTATGGTGCTTGTTCATTTTTTCCCTCAGCTTATTTTTTCCCTGACGTAGTCGGCAGAATTCCAATTGTAACGGGAATACAAGTGGGAAATAGAAGAGAATGATAAAATGGCCCTAACCAAAAGCGGGACGGGAGGGTTTCCTACTAAGGAGTAAAACCAATGCCCACAAACTGTAAATAGTATATTATAAGAAATTGTCTGTGGAAACTTAACTTTTGTTTTACAGACTTGAGAGAAGAATATGGGAGGCAACAGTAGTCGATTGGAGAAATCTGATCCTACTGATAGAGAGAGGCCTTAGGAAAAGAAACAGGTGGTCCAGGAGGGAATGATGCAGATAAGAGAGAACACTGCCAAGGTGATAAAAAAGATCATAAAAAGATCATAAGGTACTGGAAAAAGATAGATCTCATTATCCCACTGGGATCGCCAGCAGATGTTGTAATAAAAAAGAACAGAGATGACCCATGTGTGGTAAAATTTTGTAGTGATCGATCAAACGGAGTTTGGCGAATGGGGGAAGTTTTAATCTATCTCTGTCCTACTTATCTCTAAAAAAGAAATGGTTTGGCGGGATGGGAGCACAATTAATATCTGCAGTGGTGGTTATTAGTTATAGTTGGAGTGCTGTATATAACTAAGGTTGGTAGAAACAATAAAGAAATGGGCGGGGGATGGTGAAAAGTCACCAGCCCCTAGAGGAGGAGAAAGCAGGTGTTAAGCAAAAAGAGGGAAATGGGGGACCTGTGCCTATAATACCAAAGCAAGTGGCAGCAATATATCCATGAACCCCCTGTAGAAAAGGCACCCCTGGTAGAGTATGAATTTGATGATCTGTTGATGATGGTGGCTACATTACGCCAGCGGCAACCTCCTTATAACCTGGTGTATATAGAAGGAGAACAGGCCGCTGCCCATCAGGTGCTGACGCTCTGTTTCTACCTCTGGCGTCACGGGTGGATCAGGTTACCGGTAGATGAGCCACAGCTCCTTCGACAAGTCCAGCAGAAGCAGATAGTACTTCTGAGAGGGGACCTGATACACAATTAAGAAGATATCAAAAAGAAAGATGAGCAAACAAAGCTCCAGATGATGTATGTGCGAGAAGAGTCTAAGCCCGAGTCACTGATGCAGTTCCCCCGAATTATGATAGGAGAAGTCCTGGTGTTGAAACCCTGGACCCCAGCTGAAGCTAGAGCCATGGTTGCCGAAGCTCCAGATCCCTTAAGAAAGCCCAATGCATTTCTTAATTTTGTAAATCAGATGTGCAGCATTTACAGCCCCCTCCCTGGGGATGTGCAAATGCTGCTGAAATGTGCATATGGAGCATCGTGGGCTACTCTAAAAGATGTGTTTGCAGTTCCTACTGGAGAAAATGGAGATTGCAGATGTCCCCCACAGCTACAGCAAGGGAACGCCCAACAGGGAGGGGATACAGCTCTTGCTCCCTTCTCATTCAGTAACCCTGCACCCTTCTCATCCAGTAATCCTAATCCCTTCCCATTCAGTAATCCTAATCCATCAGCATAGGGAAATTACAGAGGTATGGAGGTACATGCGGCTGTGATCAGATTGTCTAAATCAATGGAAGAAGAACCCATGGCTGCAATCAAGATAGGTAACTGCCATTTAGACCTTATGGTCAATACCGGAGTCACTATGTCATCTGTGCCCCCCTCCATGGACATCCCCATCAGTCTGTCAAATATTAATAGTATTGGGGTTGTGGGTGTCCCCATGAAAGAACCCTTATCAGAACCCACTCATATACAGGTAAATGGCAAGCCCCTTACTGATACTTTTATAATTTATAGAACGGCCCCACTCCCGTTACTGGGAAGACAGGCTCTGTGCAAACTGGGAGCAGTCATACACTGCATCGCAGACGGCATGTTTCGGCTAAAATTGAGACTGCGGCATAAAGAAAGCTCCCGATTAGCATTGATGTAACCCAGTTACAGGATGCCCAGAGACTAGCATCACTTCAGGAAAAGAATTCCTTTAGCAAAGCAGGGTGTTATCAAGACCCCATTGTTTGGGTCCACCCTGATGGTTGGGTAGTTTGCCCCATGAGCCTATTTTTGTCTCTGTCTCGCCTAGCCCATGGACAGGTTCACATGGGAAAAGGGGGGATGGCACACCTATCGTCCCAGCAATGGTATGCACCTGAGATAACAATCATAATTGATAAAGTTGCAAGAACATGTCTGGTGTGTCAACAAAATAATAGAGGGAAGACTCCCGCAAAATTTGATCACCTGCTACAACCTGAAATGCATTTTGAGAATTTGCAGATTGATTTCATACATATGCCCGCAGCAAAAGGTGCATTCTAGGCACAGTTGATATGTTCTCCGGATGGGTGGATGCACACCCCACTAAGAGAGATGATGCAAGGATGGTAGTAAATATTTTAATGAAATAAATAATACCTAGATTTGTGATACCCATGGGAATAAACAGTGATGCGGAACCCATTTTACCAGTAAATTAGTTCAGAACCTGTTGAAGGCTCTTGGGTTCCAGTGGAAATTACACATACCATATCAACCACAGTCCTCAGGGATGATAGAAAGAGTAAATGTGAAAATAAAAACTAGTTTGGCCAAAGTATGGCAGCAAAATAGGTTATTATGGCCAGATGCCATGCCCATAGTGATGTATGCCCTGATAAATCAGAAAAATAGAAACACGGGCCTCACACCTCACGAGGTATTGATGGGGCGACCTATGACACCATGAACCTGGTCCCCAATGACTCCTGAAAAGGTAGCCCTGATATGGAACAATTAAAAATCGTTAAGATATGCTCAAGCCTTGTGTGAAACAGTTGGTAAAATACATGAGAAAGTAAAGCAGGCACAGGTCCTTCTAACAAAAGGAAATATGCACCCGTTTAAACCAGGAGATCAGGTTTATGTGCGAGCAATAGATTATTTCTCTCCTAGATGGAAAGGGCCATATTTGGTGCTGCTAACAACACGGACAGCAGTAAAAGTAAAAGTAAAACCGAATTGGATACACGCCACCAGATGTAAACTGCATAACTCAGATGGATCTCTCGGGGAGAAGGAAATACAAAAACCATAAAAGTTTGTACCAATAAAAAAGTGTCAAAATGTACACATATTCCTTATTAGCTATCTTTGTAGTATTAAATATTTATGGATATACTAGCATTGTATTGGAACATAGAGGACATGAAGGTGAAGTGAGGCATCTAGATAGTTACAAGAAACAGGATGAAGGTGGAAGATGGAGTATGAAATTCAACTACCAACTTTCACATGGCACACAGTGAACACACTGCTGAGAAAAACAAGCTTCCTTATCTGAGTGGGATGATTAGGTTGTTGGGTTTGTGCCCATATTCCTATGCATGCTGAAGGAGGTATCCCTTTGCCAGCTCAAGGACTGGTTCCAACCAAATTATAATCGGACACGTATGCTTCCATGTTTGCGTCTAATTAATAAAACCATAATATAAGTGTTGATCATAAAGATCAACAAAGAGGGAACTGTGGAAGGAAATATTGCAATCCTTTCTTGCTTAATATGATCGGAATTGAACAAGGTAATGAAAGGGTGTGTGGATGTTGCAATTGGCATCTCTCATTGACCAGGTGCAGAAGAGGTTCGTGGGAATCAGCAAAATAAGATCAGACGCATTACCTCTTGTCTGGGAATGTGGTGAATAGTGAATGGTGAATGTAAACATTACAAAATCAGGACAGCTCTGGAAATAGCACCACTTCTGCCCATGCATCCTGACCTCCAATTTATAGCTATCAAAGCAGACAAACCCTGTTCTACACCATCTTTGGCTTTGTATTAACTAGTCCAAAGAATCATCTACTTATGGGGCTTGGCATTCCAGAATATTGGACTTTCAAAACAAAGATTCAACAGCATAGAACAAAGAAATGAACGGTACTGCAACAGGCCCTTTGGCTCACAATGTCCGCTGAGACAAAATGACAAGATCTGTCTACACATGATCAGTACCCCTCCATTTCCAACATATCCATGTGCCCATCTAAAAGCCTTCTAAATTTCTGATCTCATTCCACCACCATACCTAGCAGCACATTCCAAGCACCCTCCACTCATTGTGTACAAAACTTACTCCACACATCTACTTTAAACTTTACCCATCTTATTTTATAGATATGCTCTCCAGTCTTTGACATTTCCAACCTGGGAAAATGCTCTGACTCTCTCCTCCAACTACAGTATGCCTCTTTGAATGTTATATACTTCTATCAGGTCTCTCCCCAACCACTGGCATTCTAAATAAAATAATTGAAATTTGTGCAACCTCTCCTTGTAGGTCATGCCCCCTAATCCAGACAGCATTCTAGTAAACCTTTCTGTATCCTCTCTAAGGCCCCCACATCCTTCCTTTACTGGCAGTTTTGAGCTTGCTGGTTTCACTGTGATTGCTATTTGACTGTTGGCTACAACACTGGACATCTTCCCTGATTACAATTTAATGTGGGTTCCCATTTCACTGCAGGAATAAAATTCAAAATTTATAGAAACACACAAAATAAAAACGTAGACCAGTGTAAACTTAAAAGTAGTTATCATGGCTTCTAGGCTTGTTCAAACATGCATCAGATTTTGTCAGTAGAGGTTTTCCTTTTTTATCATTATATTTTCCCACCAAGTTTCCCTTCATCTGCACATGGTCAGACACCAGGACACACTTTGGAAACTCACATACAGCTTGTATTCTTATGTATCTTTTGGGAATTATCTCCAATTTATCTGGAATTCTATAGACTCATGATAGTTGTGCCTCATGCTGCTCTTACCAACATGAAAATGTGGATACTTTTCCAGACTGAAGTCAGGAACCAGAATATTTTATCATTTTTCCCCTGCTTAACATAAAGGCACTGATACAAATGCTAATCCGCCATTTCCTTCTATCCAATTTGGCTGCCAGTTTCCCATAACTTCTGATTCTCCTAGTCACTAAAAGTCTGACCATCTTGCCCTCCAATATGTTCAATAATTGCACCTCCAGGGATATTTTGAGTAAATAATTCTAAAGATTTATGACACTCTGAGAGAATAATTTTCCCTTCATCTTCATCTTAGATTGCTTAACCTTCATTCTAAAGCTATGCCTCCTAGTTCTAGTTACCCCCACTTGGGGTAACATCATCTCAATATCCACTTTGTCAAACCCTATCAGACCCTTAAAGCAAATGCAAGAAATCAGAAACTTATTTTTCCAAATAAGATTTCCTCTCAATCTTCCAAACTCCAATTCAACAAATTTAATGAATAGACCCCAAAGTCTGATTATAGACCCAGTCTGCTCAATTTTTCCAGAGAGGAAGCCTTATCGTCCCAGAATTCAACTTTATGTACCTTCTCTGTACAGATTCTAATTATTGTGTATTCCTCCTTAAATAAGAAGAGCATAATTGTACACAATACATAGATCTGGTAGACACAGAGATTCATTATCTATATTTTGACCATTATTGTTTACTTAATCAAAATGTATTTTTAAAAATTGGGTAGTTATGCCTAGTCTGTCTTTGAGGAAGCTTGCTTCCAACAACTCAGCCATTGTATTTCCCGCAATGTACTTCAAGATACATTGGAAATTGGATATAAAGTGCTTTGGGATGTCCTTAAGTTGTGAAAGGCAATAATAAATGTGTCAATTTTTGTTTCAATTCCGGCTTTGATCTGAAGGCCACGTATTGGGCCCTTTGTTAGAAGTTCCCATGTTTAATGATCTTCACGTTAAGGAAAGAGCACACAGCAGGAATCTGTAAAGGGCCTGTTCCATTTGTGCGTCATTTTCGCTTCACACAGGTGGCGTGAAGATTTTATGAATCCCAAAATCATGGGGCGCCGCACACGACCGTGAGTCACTGCCTACGCCACCACGCACCATGCGCGCGTAATGCACACCGTGCGCGCGTCGTGCTTCGTGACGCGTAAATGATGTCGGGTAAATGATGTGCAAATGACGCCCAAGTGGGACAGGCCCTTAAGAAAGCACAATATTTAATCAGCATCACAAAAGAAGCAGGACATTTCTCAGTTACCCACCCAGCAAGATTTGTAGCACAAACATATATTTTGAGACATCAGGAGACTACTTCAGCGTTAAAACCTGGACGAGTTATGTGTTATAGGTTTTATACTCAATATCGCTATCCCAGACATGACGATAAGAGAACTAATCCAGTTAGTAAATGCCCCATTCCCCAACACACATTCCCTGACACCAATAGAAGGTATATCCTCAAAATATACCAGTTATAAGAAGAATGAGCTCTGTTCAGTAAATCATCTGAGCTTTAGAATAGATGCAGCTTCAGTTTTACAGTAACATTGTCCTGAAGGGAGAGATTTGTCAAATGATATGTTTAATTATCTAGTGTACATAAATATTCTGTCCATCCTGTTAGCCTCTGGAGAGGTTGTAGAAATGAAACTGGAGACAAGTTTGGAGTTTGCTTCCTAGGATGTGAGCATTTAGAACTTATATTCTTCCTATGACTGATGAGTCGGTGTAAACTAACTCCAGAGTTTCATAATAAAGTGTTGATGTTTCAAGTATTAACCTCTTGTACATATTGATGAATAAGATTGGACATCTTTTACAAATTGTAGCTAGATCTGCAATCAAGGTCCTTTGCACTGGCGGCCCTTTCTGGGTCATTACATGTGGTCATAAGCTCATTCCAAGCAGCCCCAGGTAAGCCACTTTTTGGTAGGCTCTTCTGGAGTGTACGTCACCAATGCACTTCCAGTAAGGGCCAAGTTATTCCATTAATGATGCCCCACAGAAATGTCTGGAAGAGCTGTCACAATATTAGAATTTTTCTGATTCGGTCATTGCTAGTGATTTATATCACATGGTGTTTTGCAAACCCTAATTTAATTCCATATTTATAAGTTATCATTTAGCAGATCTGGGGCATAAATTACACTACGGTAACGTCTTAAGTGCGCAGCTAAAGTGATGCTGACACTCCAGGGAGTATTGTGGGTGTGTGGCACCGAGTGCGATTTTAAAATGAGGCTTTGACTTGCCCCAAAGTAACAAATTCCATTGAAATGGATATTAATAACTCTTCCGGGATGTGAAGCTTTTTTTATGATCATAGTTTCACCTTATAGCACACAAAACTACAGCATATAGAAGCTGTAATCATACTTTAAAATTTGTGTGACAAATGTTTCATTTTTATTTCAATGGTGCAGTGCAAAGCCCATGATGGCTCAAGGAGATGAGTGATGCTTGCTATTCTCATGATCCTTCTTTGGAGGATCATCAGTCAAATGTCAAACCAAATGTGGCTACAATAACATCGATGGGAAATAGGGGGAGAAGAATTGAAAAAAACCCAGAAAGACTATAATGTCTGCTTGAACTGAGGCTGTCTTGTTACATGCCCCTTTTGAGGAAACATAGCTTCATAACTAAGCAATCAGGGGAGGAGCAATGGGCCATGACGTCAAAGACACTGATCATCACATTATTGTAGCTATATTATAGCTACTGTAAAAGCCAGCCTATAAAGCAGATGCAATTTCAATCACAGTTGATAGTATGTCCAGAACGTAACACAGCCACAGTGGTGGAGCTGCAGTCTCTCGCACCAGAGACCCGGATTCGATCCAGACCTCGAGGAGTTTGCCAGTTCTCTCTGTGACCATGTGGGGTTCCTCCGGGTGTTCCAGTTTTCTCCACATCCCAAAGATGGATGGGTTTGTAGGTCAGTTGCCCCATAGTGTGCAGGGAATTTATGCAAAAGAGAGAGAACATAAATTAGTATGAACAGACAATTGATGGTCGGTGTAGATTTTGTGGGTTGAAGGCCTTGTTTCCAGGCTGTATCTCTAACAAACTAATCTAGATTGATCGCTACTTTTTGGAAATCTCACCAGGTAATTAGCAGTAACATAAATGGAATGTGTGTTATTTTCTGAGCAATGATGATCTTTGTGAGATTATATGCTGGGATCTTTTAGGATCTTACATTGCTAGTTTAGAGGATATTTTAAAAAACGAAGAAATAGGAGCATGGGGTGACCATACATCCCCCTGAGCCTGCTTCACACTCAACCAACTCGTGTCTGATCTGATCTCAGTCATAACTCCACTATTGTTTTTGCTCTCCTTATCACTTGACTCCCATAGTTCTGACCAACACAGACTTGAATATATTCAATGATATTCCTATTGCCCATAAGAATAGGCATTCCTATGAAGCCTATCCTTCAAAGGCTGGCATAGCTATCAATGATATTGCTTTGAGCAATATATTAGTTGATAATGCCAAGCTATATAGTCAGATCACAGCATTCAAGGTTCTGACAAATTAATCAGATGATCTAAATAATTGCATCTTAAATTTAATGTGACTAAGTGTGTTAGATTATACAGATCAGAACAGGATTTAAAAAAAAAATTATTAATAGAAGAATTTTCCATGAGCAGACATAGGAAAAACAGTACTTGTGTTTAATTCATTTTATTCTCCTAAATATTTCAACTCCAAAATAAAACAGTTACAAAGAAAGCTGGTCATACACCACGTTGCATTTTGTGTGCACTGGCATTAAATTAAAATACGACAATGCTGCAGACACTGTTAATTGGACAGCATTTGGGAAGTTCGGTACTAATTGAATCATCATCTTTCCAAAGACTGTGCGGAGTAAGGAATTATACACATGCCTGTTCTTGGGTAAAAACAAATTTCATTTATTTTATTGACCATTCATCTCAGGACAGAGAGGTCCCATTAACCACATGGGTGTGGTTCATGTACTTATCACAATGGTACAGAATATTTATGTATGCTTAAGGATGCTACAATTACAATTTTAACAATGTGCAATGGTGTAGGTAGCACTTATGAGCCATCCTAGGTTGACACAACTTCTTCTGTCTGACCAGCTATAAGGAAAGATTGGACAAATTTTAACTGTAAGGAGAGGTTGAACAAACTTTGAGTGTTTCCTCTGGAATGCCAGAGGTTAAGGGGAGACCTGGTAGAAATATAAAACATTATCTTTGGCTTAAGATAGGGTAGACAGTCAGAAACTATTTCCCATTGAGAGGGGGAAATTTTAAAGGACATTAGACCAAGTGGGACCCGTTGGGTCCCTGTCACACGGGAGGCCTGGCCCCCTCAATGCTACCCGTTCCCCCAACGCAATATTCCACCACTCACCCATAGCCCCCAACTGTGCAGGTCGGCTCTCCCTCATTTTAAACTTTTAAAAAAAATGCAATTGCACTAACATTTTTTTATTCTTTAAAGTGATTAAAGAACCGACAAGCCCATCTTTTGTTATCCAAATCTAATCATTAAACTTTCAATTTAGAGAGCAATTAAAAGGCTTTGCAATCACATATGTGCTGGGCTAAGCTGGCAGATTCTTCCCCTGAAGGTCATTTGCTGCCAAGGACTCAATGTCCTGGAATAGCGACATTGTAGCTGGTAGGGCTACATTCCCATTGTGACATCATAGCTGCTAGCTGCTAGCTGCTGGTGCAGATTTGAAGAAATCCTTCCCAAAGTGGGGTTTTATAGATTTTTAAATGTCAATAACTTGTGAAATATAGCGTCAATCTGAACGAAACTTGACACAAACGACCACAGAACAATGGTGAGTAAGATGGTGCAAAAATGTTAGTGCTATCGTGTACCGTTTTGCCGTAGTTCTGGGATCACATGGATACAGACAGATGATAGATAGATAGATAGATAGATAGATAGATAGACAGACAGACAGACAGACAGACAGACAGACAGACAGACAGACAGACAGACAGACAGACAGACAGACAGACAGACAGATAGATAGATAGATAGATAGATAGATAGATAGATAGATAGATAGATAGATAGATAGATAGATAGATAGATAGATAGATAGATAGATAGATAGATAGATAGATAGATAGATACAAACAAGATGAGAGTTTTAGAAATATATAGATGTGTGGAGCAATGTTCTTTTTCAGAGAGTGATGGGAATATGCAATGCGGTAACAGGCATGGTGGTGGAAACAGATTCGACAGTAGTGTTTAAGAGGCTTTTAGATACGTACGTAAATATGCAGTGAGTGGAGGGATATGAATCACATGCAACCAGAGGAAATCAGTTTAATGGCATCATGTTCGATACAAACATTGTGGGCCAATGGACCTGTTCCTGTGCTGCACTGCTCTATATTCAATGTTGTTTTATTGCAGAGCTCAAGACAATAGTATTCTTTGTCCTAGTCTGTTATCTCTAATGCAAGCTTTACAGAGATATATGGGATGCTGCCTTTTCCTTTAGACAACTGGCTGTGGTTTAATGGGGAAAACAGTACTTCAGTATCACACCTAGGCGACCATTAATCATCTGTGAATCATAAATACATACTATCATTGCATCCTTTAATCACAAAGCCTAATTTTGCTTTTTGCCTGTTATTGATTCTTTAATTGATTAATTGAAAGACACAACATGGAAACAGGCCCTTCGGTCCATTGAGTCCATGTTGACTACTGATCACCCTAGATCATGCTAGTTCTATATTATCTCGCTTTTGCATTCTATATTTATTTTTTTGCCCACTGTTGCAGGCTAATCAATTAAAGCCTTGATATCCTGTTTTCAACATCTGTTTATCATTGGCTCAATTTCTATTGTATGATGTCATTCACCTCAGTTGCTTGCCTGAGGAAACCCATAGCCATCCCTTTAATATCTCACACACTCAATGACTCAATTTACCTCTTGTTTGAATCACAATCTCAATTTAATCCCATTGGAAACTTTGAAATTCATATCAAAGTTATTCATCAAATTATATCAAATATAGATCAAATATCAAAAGTAGACAAAAAATGCTGGAGAAACTCAGTGGGTGAGGCGGCATAAATTGAGAAAAGGAGTGGGCAATGTTTCGGGTCGAGACCTTTCTTCAGACTGAAGATCAAATATCAAATATATATATCAGTTGTATATCAAATATATTCATATAATATTTTTGATCAATTATAAGCCTTGTCTTAAATTGAACATTTGTCCTTAAAAATAATTCAAATTGACTGTTTGAATTCCTTCCATTACTTTTTCCCGTCTTTGCATTGTCCTGCAGCTATGTGACAGTACCAGCAATGTGTCTTGTCTAATCCAATTTTTCTTGCGCCCACCGTTAGCAATCACGTATTCAGCCATTTTGTATCATTCTCTGGAGTTCCCTCCATTAATATTTCCTCCTTCGTCATCTTTAAGACCCTCCATTTGGTCAGGCTCCATAATTTTTCCATTTTTGGCTTGGTATCCATTTTATTATCCCTATGTACCATGGCAGTTTTTTTTCATACATAAATTCAAGGTGCAATATAAATAGAGTCATTTTCCCGCCAAACAGCCATCACTGCAGAGTTGATTTATTTTCCTCTATATCCCAGTGTACCGAGGTCAGCTGTAGTATCCAAGCAATTGCCTTTCACTCAGATCAGTTAACTCAGCACAGGCCTGCATCAAACATGAGGCGTTATAGTCTGCATGGCTTATTGCCTCAAACAAAATCCCACCTTAAGAGGTTATGCCAGTACTTTTAGTAAAATACACTGCATCGTCGCAACACCTAAATGGCATAAATGAACATTTCTAATTTGTGGGATTCTGATGTTCTATTCCGAGAGCAACACAGCAGGAAAGAATTTAACAAACATGTATTAAATAAAAAACAAGGCACAAAAGCAGATTTTATTCAGGATGACTGAGGGGACGAAATGGATCTGAGAATAAAGGCACTAGTCTGAAAAATCATTTCCCTGCAAACATATGGTGGGGAATAGACTATTTACTTGCTCTATAAATGAACCAAAATCAAACAACAAGGTTACAAATAGGACTGAATTTGCTTATGGAAGCAAGAAAGGGTTTGAAAAGAAATTGCTAGTGCAAGAGATTTTCAAAATTATTGCAGATAAGCAATATCTTGATGGTCTAAGTATTATGAGGCATTTGGCTCAGATGCAGTGTGTCCATGTAATGGAAAAAAATGGTGCATTTTATATCGAAGTCACGTGAGTGACTAAGTGAAGAACCCGCCTGCCCGCATGCGCATTAATATGTTGACACATGGCGCGGGAGTCGGAGCAGTTTGAAACTGCTCTGGCAGGTAGTTATTTTGTTTTCAGCGGGCCGCCGCGGAACAGCGGGCCCGGAGTAGCTGACGGGCGCAGCCTGTGCGGCTGCCACCGTTGGTGCTCCGAACGGGAGCAGGCGGCCGGATTTGGAGGCCGCCTTGGAGGCTCCATAAAGAGCTGGGATTCGATATTGCGGCTGCCAGCGTTGGAACTCCGAATGGGAGCAGGCGGACGGATTTGGAGGCCGCCGTGGAGCTCCGTAAGGATCTAGGATATGATATTGCAGCTGCTGGTGCAGCCAGGTTAGCGATCACTTCAAAAGATTAGCAGCAGCCGGTGAGTTAAAAATAACCGCGGCCAGGAGCAACCGCCAGGTAAGCTCAGCTGCTGTAGCACCGAGCAATTTTAAACATAGATGCTGCCGGCTGAGGTCGGCTCAGCTTACACTGGAGCAGCACAATGCTTTATTTTTAGGGCGGCTATAAATAGAGTTGGCAGGTTGGCAGATAGCATACAAAGGTCATGTTTAACACTTTGGCAATATAACGATGTATTTTATCATGCCAATAAAGTTTTTAATAGAAAATGAATTAAATTGAATACAAAGGACATTTATTATCACATACACCAAATGGTGTAGTGAAATTTGACTTGCCATTGCAGTCCAGAGCTCCTGGCTTCGGAAGCCTTTTTTGAGCTGTGTCTATCAAACACCTGTGGGAGCTACACCTGGTTCAGGGTGGCGACATGATAATTTCCGCTCTGTAGAGGGGACTGTTGGAGATTCTTTCATAAGAGACTCCAACTATGTGGATATCGATAGAGCAGTCGCATCTCTGATCTAATGAGGATATGCTTCTTTTAATCAAATGAACAAACTATGCTCCGTGTACCGGAGGCATTAACAGGCGGCTCCAGCCATATGCCTGTGCTAACACCTGGCAGGGTTGCAGTATTTCTCCCACTCTGTTGTGGGGAGTATCGGAAAGAGGTGACTCCGATTATGATGCCGGCTCATCCAGGTCATATGGGGGCCAGAGGCCTGAGGTAGCAACACCTTGTGCAGGGTTGCGCTCTATTTCCTCCCCTGATATACTCCGTTGAGGCTCCAGAAGGGAGCAAGGACTCGGAGTCACTAACAGGTGCAACCTGTCTGGTAAGTACAATAAATAATGATGATTTATACCGACAGCAGAGGACCGCGGCAGTGCGGAAAGCCGGCGGCCACTTCGGAGTCGCTGACAGCGCCGATCTGCACAGCTAGTTCCGATTCGGCTCCAAGAGGGAGCAGCTTGGCAACCCCAAGTCGGGGCAAAGCCAAAGCCAAGTCTGTGAGACAAGTCCTGTCGGACGATTTGGGGCAAGAGGATTCTGTCCCCACATCTATGGGAGATGTGATTGACCGTTTGTCTCAATTGGAACATCTGATGGATCAGATGGTGGCACAAAATATGATCCATGTTACGGAGGCATGTACAGGCAGTTTGAGTCATACGCCTGTAGCAACACCTGCTTTAGGGTTGCAATATTCCTCCAACTCCGATGAAGGGAGTGTTGGAGATGGTGCCAATAATCTGCTCCGTGTTACGGAGGCATGCACAGGCAGTTCGAGTCATACGCCTGTCGCAACACCTGATTCAGGGTTGCAATATTCTTCCCACTCGGATAAAATAGTGTCGGAGATGGTGGCACAAAATATGCTCCGTGTTATGGAGGCATACACAGGCAGTTTGAGTCATACGCCTGTGGCAATGCCTGGTTCAAGGTTGCCGTATTTCCCCCACTCTGTCGAAGGGAGAGTCGGAGATCAGTAGAGAGCTGACTCAGAACATGAGTATGTGCCTGAATCCCATGCTTTAATGCATGATGTACGAGAGTCGCATCTGGAAGAGCTGCCTGCTCTTGCCCCTAAATTTGCTGTTCCCTCGGGGACGGGCAAGCCACTACAAGAGAAGTTGGCCAGCGGCATCAGCTACCTAACATCACATCAGCTGAAGGAGATGTGGTCAGACCGGGTCTGCAAATGGAACTTCGCTGAAGCTCCAACAAGCAGATCGACCCAGGTGCAGAGATGCTGGCAGGTAATGTCTCTTTATTAACCACTGTAAAACTCTGAAATGGAGCAGTCTGTTGGTCCAGGTTTGGGTTTACTGGCAGCATGGGCTGTCTACTATCTTTTCACTGTCTCTGGGAAAGATCAGGTTGATGCAGAGACATTGGCAAGGTGCCTTGCATAGTAACCTCTGTAAGTTCCAAGTAGGAACAGCTTGGTTACCCTGGTTCAGGGTGTACCATCATGGAACTGGCTGGCCATATGGGTCATATTGACCCGGGAAGCACTGCCTCAACATCTGTGATTGAGATTATAAGGCTGCTCAGTAGAAGGAAGTAGTTGAAGTCTCCCTCAACACATGTTTAAATTTTTGCTCAGTTAGTGGAGTTGCTAGTTGATTGGAAACATCATTGCCATCCTCTCTGGGATAGGTAGCTACCAGAAGGAAGCTGGTCTGCAGATTCATGTTGTGAATCAAAAATGTATTTATAATAATCCGTAGGCTCTCAATACCAGTATTCCTGATTCAGTGGCGGGTCGAGATTGTGTTGCGCACTCTGGCGACTCATACAAGTGGTTTCAGTCAGAGGACTGCGAAGCAATTCCTGATTCAGGCTTGCATTATGCTAAATTCCACTCTGAGGAAGAACGCTGAGAATTCGTGGTGACTCTTATAGTCAAGAGTTGACAGGGAACTCGTATTCCCACATCAAGGAGAGACTGTGTTTTCAGCTCTAGTCATAAGGTTCTGATTATATGTTATCAGCGAAATGTATGAATAATTAGATAATGCATCTTCCGCAGCAAGAGAAGCCAAATATTTTCCGTCCGTATGGTCAATAGAGGAACGATGGTTCCAAGTGGAATCAGTGACATCTCACGGAGGATGAGTGGTCTGCCCAAGAACAAAAGGGGTATATTTGTGATACTTCTCAAGATTACAGAAACATGGAGCATGCCGAATCAGGTTAGGATTTGGCTAATCTGATCATGTGTTTAGTTACCCAGTTTAAGATGGATGATTGGCTTTCAGCAATTTAACTGATTCAGAGAATCGATCTTGAAGATGCATACTTGCCATATCTATACACATGAGCCACAGATTATCTGGTGTTTTGATAAGAAAGCCAGTGGTGGAAGCTAATGCTGCCCTACTCAGATCAAAGGGCATTGTGTCATCGAGGTTTAGATAATATGCAAAATTTGCAGCTGATAAAACTTAGGGGTTTATCAGTAGATACCTCTTGCGATATTAAGGATGAGGCAACATGAAATTTAATAGTGCCAACTTTGCCTATTCATTCAGGCCATGGTAAGGCGGCTGAAGCAACTCCTATTTACTCGGTCATGAGTGATGGCTGGGACAGCCTGTCTTCTCGGGCAGCTAGCTCTGCATGATTGTATGGGAAGTTTGTGAACAAAATATGTGAGTTACTTTTAAATGGAAGTAACGGAGGTTTTAAACGGAGGTTTGTGTGGCTTTCAGTTTGCGCTTAGAGAAGCGTTTATGTGATAGCACAATTGACACTGCTTGTGCTGCTTTGTCATTCTCTATAGTACCATGTGGGGACAATAAATGATTGGTTATTCACCCACTGTTCACTAACGTTATGCAGGGTGTCTTTTATATAACCACTCTAAAAGCCGACACTCATTGTAGTGTGCGATGTATATCAGTAAATTATTATGCAAATATTCTTCTACTGTATTCCTAATGGGAGCAGTATTTTTAAGTTGATTATGCTTTCAGCAACTGATTTCAGCACAAAGAACACAGTCCGTACTCTATCTCTGGCTCGGATCTGGGTCATAACTGATATTAGGGTAGCTTGTTATCTGGGTCATAACTGATATTAGGGTAGCTTGTTATGGGAATGATCTCATAAGCAAAATAGGCTGGATTGCGTACATTTGGAGTGACAGCATACCCACCAGATCGGAGATTGGGGGTGTCATTAGGTATACAAGTACACTGAGCTTGCTAGTACCTATGAGATGAAAGATAGTTTCTTTATTGTTATTCAATAGTCTCAAGATATTGCTGATGGCTCATTAGCAGCCAATAGAATGGATAGTTCCCTTTCATCATCCAGCAAGAGGCTTACATAGTGCGTGATTATAACATTTGGTTGAATATGTCTGGATATTTGCAGATAAAATTCTGCACAGCTACATGAGTTATTGTCTAACTCAAAGTCAATTGGGACTTTGGTCCAGTTAAGAACAATGGCCATGTATGAAAGTTAGCATCATGGTATTAATAACCCATGTTTTTCTACCATTAATGGTTTATCTGTTTAAGTGTTTCACACACAGATTGGAAACCACAAAGCCTTAAAGGTTTCACGTAGTCACTCACGTGACTTCGATATAAAATAGAAACATTAAACAAGAACTTACCATTTGAAGTTTGATCTTTATTTTATGAGAAGTTGAAGTGAGGGAATACGTGCCCTCCACTCCCAACCCTATTTCTCATAAAGATCATTCGGTAATTCTAAGGTCGTTAATCTTTCTATAGTTTAAGTTCAGCAACTAGTCTGTGGTTTCATACAGCTGCTCTGAAGATTGACGCGCAGGCAGGCTGGTGGGGTCTTCACGTATTCCCTCACTTCAACGTCATAAAATAAAGATCAAACTTCAAAAGGTAAGTTCTCGTTTAATCTTTCTATTCTAATCTGGATTAAGTTACACATCCAAGTCTCTTTCACCATGTTGCACTCTAAAATAAAAAATGAGGAAGAAAAAATTGGACGATTGGGAAAAAACCTTTTTGGTATACGCTCTGTGAGAAAATCTTACTTCAAGCAGCAGATTTATTTCCCAGAAATAAATATTTTGTATGAATATGAATAGTGTATGCACAGGCTCCAGTCTCCACCAGTATTCTGATTCATTTATGCCTGCGATGCGAAAATGCAACCTGTCGCGTCTGATCATTTTTGATTTCCAAAAGGATTCAATCCATTAATGTCAAGTTTGGTTGACGTGACAACACTGCTCTGTTTAGCATGGGGAATTTGATAAGCTTAAATAAATATCCACCTGCATGAATCAAATTGTAGGAGAGGTATTTCCTAGTCGTTAAGTGCAGCAACATCAGGATAATGCCATCACATATATAGATCAATTCCTCAAACATGGCACTCACTTGTAGTTGGACATTGAACAAAATGCACTTTCAGATATGTTCCTTACTTGGCAGTGGACAGTAAGGATTGCTGTCTATGCTGGCAATAACACTGGCTGTGGGAAGAGATCCAGAGCCACAAAACACAAAACCCACTCAATTTCACCACCATCGTCACAGTTAGGTTGACATTATTATCAATGCTGACAAGCCGTTAGTGCTAGACACACATCAACCCACAGGGAGACTATTGATGTCTTCTATAGTAATCAGGGAAGATCATTTAAGATGTTGATTTGCTCACAGTGCGATCACCAGGATTGGGAGAGAGTCTTCTTCCAGGAAGCTGCAAGCATATTCCATCATCTATTGATATAAAAAGGGCTTCCAGTGGTTATTAGAACCTCACGGACCACTGACCTCCCCTGCTCACTTCACTGCTCCTCTCACCTTTCCCCTCTCTGCTGTCCCTTCTCTATTACCGTTCCGTTCTCCTCTCTCTGTTCCTGCTCTGCTCACCTCTCCCCTCTCCCCTTCACCCACTCTGTCCTTTTTCTTTTCTTATCCTGGCCCTTTTGCCCCTTCCTAATCCCTTACTCTGGCGGGCAGGTTTGCTAGTGCTACACGGGTGTGTTTAAACTAAATAGTGGGGGGTGGGGAGGGGTCGACAAATTGGATGTATAAGGATGGAGTTAAATGGATGGAAAGAGAGCACGGGAAAAGTTACGAAAGACATCCAAATTAATGGGATGAAAAGTTCAAAAAGGGATAGGAGAGTAAGGTCAGGTGAAATAGGAACCGGTGTGAGAAAGGAGGTGAATACCGAATAAAAAGTGTTAACTAAATATGAATGCGCAAAGTACAAGAAATAAGTTGATGAGATTGGGGCTCAGTTAATGATTAGTAGGTTTGATGTTGTGGGAATTACAGAGACATGACTGCAGGAGGATCGGAGCTGGGAACTGAATTTTCAGGGTTAAACGTCCTATCGAAATGACAGATGGGTGTGCAGAGGGGGTGAGGTAGCTCTGTTGATAAGGAATGAAATTCAGTCCTTTGCAAAGGGTCTTATAGAATCAGAAGATGTAGAGTTATCGTGGATAGAACTGAGAAATTGTAAAGGCAAAAAACCCTGATAGGCTCCCAAACAATAGCCTGGATATAGGGTGCAAGTTGCATCAGGAGTTAAAATTACATGCAACAAAGGTAATGCTACGGTGGTTATGGGAGATTTCAACATGCAGGTAGGTGCTGGACCCCAAGAATGGGAGTTTGTAGAGTGCCTCCGAGGTGGATTCTTAGAGCAGCTTGTACTGGAGCCTACCAGGGAGAAGGCAATTATGAATTTAGTGTTGTGTAATGAACTGGATTTGATAAGGGAACTTAAGATAAAGGAACCTTTAGGAGGTAGTGACCATAATATGATAAGTTTTAATCTGCAATTTGAGAGGGAGAAGGTAAAATCAGAAGTGTCAGTATTGCAGTTGAACAAAGGAGGCATAAGGGAGGAGCTGGAAAGGGACCCTAGCAGGGATGATGGTGGACCAGCAATGGTAGGTATTTCTGGGAATAATCCAGAAGATGCAGGATCATTTCATTCCAAAAAAGAGGAAAGATTCTAAGGGGAGTAAGATGCAACCCTGGCTGACAAGGGAAGTCAAGGACAGTATAAAACTAAAAGAGAAGACGTAAAACAAAACAAAGATGAGCGGGAAGCCAGAGGATTGGGAAACTTTTAAAGAACAAAAGAAGGTAACTAAAAAGGCAATACGGGGAGAAAATATGAAGTACGAAGGTAAGCTAGCCAAGAATATAAAGAAGGATAGTAAAAGCTTCTTCAGGTATGTGAAAACAAAAAGATTAGTTAAGACAAATGTGGGTCCGTTGGAGACAGAAACTGGTGAATTTATTATGGGGGACAAGGAAATGGCAGAAGAGTTGAACAAGTACTTTGGTTCTGTCTTCACTAAGGAAGACACAAACAATCTCCCAGATGTACTAGGGAACAGAGGATCTAAGGTGACGGAGTAACTGAAGGAAATTCACATTAGTCAGGAAATGGTGTTGGGTAGACTGATGGGAGTGAAGGCTGCTAAATCCACAGGGGCCGATGACCTGCATCCCAGGGTACTTAAGGAAGTCACTCTAGAAATCGTGGACGCATTGGTAATCATTTTCCAATGTTCTATAGATTCAGGATCAGTTCATGTGGATTGGAGGGTAGCTAATGTTATCCCACTTTTTAAAAAAGGAGGGAGAGAGAAAGCAGGGAATTATAGATCAGTTAGCCTGATATCGGTGGTGGGGAAGATGCTGGAGTCAATTATTAAAGATGTAATAACGGCACATTTGGATAGCAGTAACAGGATCGGTCCAAGTCAGCATTGATTTACGAAGGGGAAATCTTGCTTGAATAATCTTCTGGAATTTTTTGAGGATGTAACAAGTAAAATGTATAAGGGAGAGCCAGTTGATGTAGTGTTTCTGGAGTTTCAGAAAGCCTTTGATAAGGTCCCACAGGAGATTAGTGGGAAAAGTTAGAGCACATAGTATTGGGGGGTTGGGTATTGGCATGGATAGAAAATTGGTTGCCAAACTGGAAACAAAAAGTAGCAATTAACGGGAGCCTTTCAGACAGGTAGTTACTTTTGGGGTGCCGCAAGGCTCGGTGCTGGGACCGCAGCTATTTACAATATATATAAATGATTTAGATGAAGAAATTAAAAGTAACATTAGAAATTTGCAGATGACACAAAGCAGGGTGGCAGTGCAAGCTGTGAAGAGGATGATATGAGGATGATGGGTGACTTGGAAAGGTTGGGTGAATGGGCAGATGTATGGCAGATGCGGTATAATGCGGATGAATGTGAGGTTATCTACTTTGGTGGCAAGAAGAAGGTTGATTATTATCTGAATGGTGACAGATTAGGAAAAGGGGAAGTACAGCGAGACCTGGGTGTCCTTGTACATCAGTCACTGAAAATAGGCATGTCGGTACAGCAGGTAGTGAAGAAAGCTAATGGCATGTTGGCAGTTGTACAGGGCCCTGGTGAGACCACACATGTAGTATTGTGAGCAATTGGGGTCTCTTAATTTGAGGAAGGACATTCTTGCTATTGAGAGAGTGCAGAGTAAGTTTACGAGGTTAATTCCCGGGATGGCGGGACTGTCGTATGATGAAAGAATGGAATGACTGGGCTTGTATTCACAGGAATTTCGAAGGATGAGAGGGGATCTAATAGAAACATATAAAATTATTAAGGGATTGGACATGCTAGATGCAGGAAACATGTTCCTGATGTTGGGGGAGTCCAGAATCAGGGGCCGCAGTTAAGGAATAAGAGGTGTGCCATTTAGAACTGAGATGAGGATAAACTTTTTCATCCAGAGAGTTGTGAATTTGTGGAATTCTCTGCCATAGAAGGCAGTGGAGGCCGATTCACTGGATGCATTCAAAAGAGAGTTAGATAGAGCTCTTAGGGCTATCGGAATCAAGGGATATGAGGAGAAGGCAGGACGGGGTACTGATTGTGGATGATCAGCCATGATCACATTGAATGGCTTGAAGGGCCAAATGACCTACTCCTGCACCTATTTTCTATGTGTCTATGTATCTATGTACCACGTTCCCTTCAATTCTTCCTTTTCCTTCTCCTCCCTCTATGGTTGAGCCCCTCTGTGGAGGCTAGAGTTGCTGATCTCCTGGTTGTGTCATCTGCCCTCATCCTGAGTCTCAATGCCTCCAAAGTACACAAATCAACCTCTCAGCTCAGTGAAAATACTGGGTGATAAATTTGGAAGTTGATATCTAATGCTAAACAAGGCTAGAAAAAAAAATCCAGGGAACATGTAAAATTAATATATGTTCATTAAAATCTCAATCAAAAACAACACCAACTTTCCTTAATGTAACACCATTATGGGATCAAGTGCAACACTCAGTACTTTACAGGACTGTCTACATAATTCAAACAATGAACTGCCTTTTCTGAGAGCATTATACGTTTGCATCAAAGCATTATTCAGTTAACAATTGAAGACTTGGAGCTAATTTCTGGGTTTGCTGATATTTCTGCTGACCAAGTATTCTGAATTTAAGTTTATTTTTACCATTCCCACACAACCCAAATTTTTGATGCAAATGTTTTTATTAATGGTTATTTCAGACATCACTCTTTCTTCTGTCATGTCCTTATGCTACAGTATATAGTGGCTCGCCACTGCTGTACACATTGTTGCGCTATTGGGTTGTTAAGTGCAAGGTCTGCAGTAATACATGGATTATCCAGCAATGGGCATTGCAGTAGGTGTTGCATTGTCTGGGTCTGTGTGCCACAGTCACAGGTTGTTGTACCCTCTGTGCATTGTCATCCTTGACCGCCCGACCCCGGTTCGCAGTCGGTTCAGACATATCCAGTTCAGCCAGTGTTCATCAGCACCTGGTGGTAAGCGCTCTGCTGCTGCTATGCCCATCTTGGTGGAAATAGGGACAGTGGCTAGTCTGTTCTTCCACATCTGGAGGCGAGCTTCAGTTGGTGTTGTTTCCAATGGGGTGACGCTGGTTAGGAAGTTCTTACAGGATTTTAATTGCCTAGGAGGGGGCACATGGTTGTGTAATGGGTGTCTATCGTTTGTCAGTTATTTCTGTCAGCACTCTATCAGAAAACTAATACCTCAAAATAACGACAACATTCTAAAGGAGGGTTGCCAGTTATGAACTTGTAAAGTTCTTTAATATTTCCTCATGTACAATGGGTGTAGCAAAATTATAAACTTTAAAGTCAAAATTCCCCAGATTCAACTTTTGTACCAGTGCTAGAAACTGCCTACTGAGCTGTCTCCTGGCCCGAAACATTGCTGAGTCTGGAGAAGGACTCCATCCCGAAACGTTACCTATCATTTTTCTCCCGATTTGCTGCCTGACCCGCTAGTTTATACAGCACTCAGTTCTTTATTTCTACTCCCAAGCGAGAATATTTGGTTCTTAGTTCTCTGAGTTTTCATGATCGATGCCTGCCTGCACAGTGACCCTCAAATGGGCAAATATTAGCTGTTGGTTTTAATTTTACCCAAATTTATCTATGTGGATTGATGTGGCATAGGTACATTGCGAAGACCCAAGCTGTATGAACATTGGAGACCAAGAACTTAAAGCATTAATTCCTTTTTTCAATTTCCTTGGTGCTCCAGGAACATTCAGACATGTGACAATTAGTGTATTTAAAAACAGCTGCAGAGAAAGTATGCTATTGGAAAAGTGTGACTCACGTTTTGCTCATTTGTTGATGTCTGACTCAGAACATGAATGCAAGGGCAATAGGTATGTTTTTACCTCCATTTTTTGTTATAATGTACAGCACAGCTGACATATTATGTTGAGATAAGAATTATACATAGAATGATATATATCATTCAGTAGAAGCAACATGCCGTTGTGCAAAACACTGCACGTAAAGCCCATACTGAGGTACTTTTATTGACTATGTATGTGTCTCCAAGGACAGATAAAACTGGGAGTCCTTAACACAGTATTTTCTATTTTACGTTGAGCTAGTTCAGTAAGAACAGAGAGAAATCTGTTTCTGTCAGAATGTTTTTATTTGGCCATAACAGCATAAAAGAAGAGAAGGTGAAGAAGTGTACAAGGCACCCAATTTGTATATAGATTCCACTTAAAGCTCCTGCAGTCTTATTACATCCTAAAGGCTTGAATTATTTATGGTGAATACATTGATTCATTACCAATTCTTAAATGCATTGTGGCATGTTTTAATGCATATAAGCCCGAACTAATAAATTAAACATTAGCTTTGAGAATATTTGGCTTTGCATCAAAACATTGAACTTTAAGAATTTGCTACCAACTTTATTTGATCTTGTTGTTTCCATTGTGTTGGGGGTCTGATTTGACATTCTTGTATTTTATTAGAAAGGGTAAGTTTCATAACATTGTGTCGATTTTACACCATTTGGGTTTTGAACATGTCACTGCCTTGTGAACATTTCAATCAGAAGATATCAAATTTATAAAATCTTTATTGCCCATCTTACATTTTATGGGTCTACCATGTACTGATCTAGTCCCTGCTTCATGCTCTATGTGGTATTGTAATACTCTCCTGGCCTGAACAATGATCACTACTGCTAGAATTACTTTATTGGAATTAACACAAATCCACTTGTGTTTTCCTACTAAGCTTCAGATAGGAGAAGAATATTATCTAACTTCTGCTGTAAAGTGTGGATGAGTGGTATATAACATCACAGGCCTGACATCTCACAATGAGTGTTAAGATACACCCAGATATTACGCCTGGTGTCAACTCTGTCAGGAGCATTCATGTAGAGGAAATCAGGGGTCAGGCAGCGCCTGGCCAGGGAAATGAACTGTTGAAGTTTCAGGTCAAGACTCTTCATCTAGACTGAAAGAGTAGAGGGGAAATAACCATTATAAGAAGTGTGGGGGTGGGGTGGGGAGGAGGGAGAGAGGTGGGTTGGAGCAAGAGATAGCAAGTGCCTTCTCACCTGTATTAATTTATTGCTTCCTAGCCCTTTCCCCATCCTTCCCTCCCATCACTTTATACTGTTTACTTTCCCTATAGTGTTTCAGTGTAGTTTAAGTGTCACAACCCAAAATGATCGCTCATTTCTCCCACGGATGCTGTCTGACCCCTCGAGTTACTCCAGCTGCTATCCCTTTTCTTGCTAAAGATTCTAGCAGCTGCAGTCTCTTGTGCCTCCAGTGGTCATGCAATTGTTATACTACAGGGAGGGTTTTTCAATATTTATTTCAGTCTGGCTGCATTTACAGTTTTACATTTCTTAAGTATATCTCTTCACTTGGGCATGGACTGCTAATCAACCCCAGAATCTGTGGGATCTCCCAGCATGCAGGACTGGATTTGTATGAGTTTAAGACAGGTTTTGCAATAGGCTAAATAAAAAAATCAATGGGACTCAGAGAGTTTTTGAATAGATCAAGAATCTAATAGCTCTGCTGTTAGGAAGGACCATCATCGATCCAAAACCCATGTGTGGAAGAAGTAAATTTTAATGTTATATGCCCACCCAATATATAGTTGCATTGAAATGAACCAAGCCTGCAGCAATGAGCATTTTGTGCCATCAACCAAGACAAATGATGGTTCCCATGCTCCTCAAACCATTCATCAATTGACACCACGCTGTGAGCCTAATTGATTAGAATAGTTCAAGAGACTTGCTCCAACAGAAAACAGAACCCAGTAAAATATTCTGATTCTATATCACATAACGTTGCAAAACCATTGGACCTAAACATATTTACCTTTACCCATTGGTTATGGCCTGCAACATCCTCTTTGTAGGTCAGCTCATCCTTGGCTTTGCACCTCTGCATTGCAATGTGGGAATCAGGTATGCACTGGAGGCAGGATGATGCCACTTCCGCCCCTGAGCAGAGGGCCCAGATGCACCTCACAAACCTCAGCATTATAGTAGTGGTTGGCATATGCTGTTAACTGTGACTACAAAGGGAGGTGAAGATAAATTATTTATTAATTTCTCTGTTTTGCATTGTTTTTAATTAATTTGTAATTTTGGAGATATTTACAACCAAACTTATCATCATTTTTAATGAGGGGATCATGTTTCATATAATCCACTTCTTCTTGAAGACTTCACCCCGACCTCCATTGATAATCCACTCAGTGACACATGCACAGTCCCATGGGTCCACATGAGCTGAATGCCATTTTACGGCAATCATCCTGCAAAGTGGAGATGTCTGGGAACAGTAAGTGTACTCCAGGCAATGGGCCTGCAGGCCCGGGACCTGGACAACCCTTATGCTCATCCAACAGCTTCTTCCGTCATGGAGTCATGGAGTCATACAGCATGGAAACAGGCCTTTCGGCCCAACTTGCCTATTCCAACCAAGATGGCCCATCTATACTAGTCTCATGTGCCCGCGTTTGGTCGATATCCCCCTAAGGTTTTCCCATTCCTATTTCCTATATCTGTACCTGTCCAAATGTCAAAGGCATCTTCAACTGCATCTAAAAGTCTCTGACTGTCGGACATTTAAAGAAAGTCAGAACAGATGATCTCTACTGCTAAAAGAGCATCAGGCTATTTCTGGAGACAGGATCTTGAGTTCTGTCATCTGAGGCCTAGTCATTGCTCACAGCCTCCTCCAGTTTACAGTGTAACCGTGGCAACCAATGCACCTGCCCAACTGGTCCAGCAGGGCTACAAAAGGTAAGGGCAGCAGCAGGGATAATGGCCAGCCAGATCGAACACAATCCAATTTATTAAAGCCAAAGCTAAAGTGAACACTAATGCCTCACACATCAATGTTAATAATTCAAGGCAGAGATTTCCACTGGTGCTAGGCTAGGATCTCAGAGTGATCCCAAGGGAAACTGGGGAAACTCTCTCCAGATGAATACCATTACTTTCCTGTTATGCACCATCTCTGGGATTTTCAGTGTGGCCAGGAATAATATTGGTGAGTAAATGACAGAAATATTGCACGTTACTTTTCCGTCGCAATAACTCTGAGTGATAAAACATCTGTGTGTCAAGGTTTGCAATGTGAGAGAGAGAAATAAATGGCATTCATAACTAATACTTGGATATATTTTTGCTTTAAAAAGAGATTATACTGCTTGGATCAGATAATCGATTACAGCGCAGATAAGTGCTATTGCATCACTATAATTGATATCAGCCTGCTTCAAGTATGGAGAATAATCTACCCTATGAAAACCATTGGTTTTATCTCAGTTAATTGCAATTCCACCAAGATGTGAAATAGGCCATGGGATTTTCTCTGTTTTGTGATGTAACAAATGCGATTTCATTTCTTCATCTCAGGTAGGTTCCTCATAAACATTGTTGACAAATGTCTTAGACAACTTACTCAATGCAAGGGTGACACGGTGGCTCACCAGTAGAGTTGCTGCCTTACAGCGCCAGAGACCTGGGTTTTCATCATGACTACAGGTGCTGTTTGTACAGAGTTTGTACCTTCTCCCTGTGACCTGTGTGGGTTTTCGCCGGGTGCTCTGGTTTCCTCCCATACTCCAAAGACATATAGATTTGTAGGCTAATTGGCTTGGGAAAATTGAAAATTGAAATTGTGCCTAGTATGTGTAAGATAGTGTTAGTGTGCAGGGATCGCTTGGTGGGCCGAAGGGCATGTTTCCAAGCAGTATCTATGAACTAAACGAAAAAAAATCCCAAATCTTGGTTTTCTGTCAGCTATTTAAAATCCTCCCCAAAATAAAACGTGCTACACTCCTTTGCTGGCACTGCCCAACTTCCTGTAGATGTCTTGAAGCAGGTATTAGGTCCTTTGGCCTCATATGTGAGAGGGGGCTACTGGTTGAGAAGTTGTCAAAGCCCACATGGCAGCAACCTTTGCAGATTATGCCTACATATAGGTCATTTTCACAACTACTTTACGTCAATAAAATAAATATATGTTCCTCAGCTATTTTCACTGCAAGCTCATCCAAAATAGAATTGACTGACCAACATGCAATTCCTGCAATCTATCAGTCACTTTATGTCCTTCATTATTTTCAGCTTCCAGTTACATGCAGCATGTAGCATTGATTCTATAGGCTGTGTTTATCAGGAGGGGTCCTTGTCAGTAGCTTGTCAGAAACAAGTAAACATGAACTCCTGATGCTTGTAAAGACTTTGAGCAAGCACCTTGGTTAGATAGTCACTATATAAAATTGATAATTTGTACAAATCAATCCCACCCAGGCTTACTCATGGTGTTCAGCATTCATGAAGTGCCTTCATAAAGCTGCCTACTAAAAGAGTCCACACTTACACAGTGGTACACACCACCAGGGGGCACCGCACGATGGGCTGTCTTCGTCTTTTTCATTATTTGTGTTTTTATTTTGTTGTAAAATGTATGTTTTAGTTTATTTTTGGTTTTTGTATTTGTGGGGGGTGGTGGGGGATTTAAAAAAAAATCTCTTTCCTCGACGGGGAAGCAACTTTTTCTGTGTCGTATCTCTGCCTGCACTGCGGCCTAACATCGTGGAGTTGGTGGCCTCTTGTTTAGGACTTCTAGAGCTTCAAAACCACGGAGCCTGCAGACTTTAACACCTCGGAGCAGGCAATCCCTTTGCCAGGAGTCGGCCTTTAGTGCTCCAACCTGCGGGAGTTGATGACTTTAACATTGTTAAGATCGCGGTCCCTGGTTAGGGACCGATTTTGGGAACTCCAAGCCACAGGGGTTTTTACCGTTCCGACATGGGAACTTCGATCGCCCCGACATGGGAGCTCAATCGCTGGCTGTGGATGGTTCAACTCCCCCGACTGCGGGAGGAAAGAAGATAAGACTTTATTGCCTTATATCACAGTGGGGAATGTGGAGGAGCTGCTGTGTTAGATGTTTATGTCAAATTTTTATGCAGTTGTGTGTCTTGTTGCTTTTTTGGATAGTATGGCAAACCAAATTCTTCGTATGTTGCAAAACATACTTGGCTAATAAATTACGATTATTTTTATTATTTATTATTATTATTATTTTTATTATTATTATTATTATTATTAGTAGTAGTAGTAGTAGTAGTAGTAGTGCAGTAAACCTGGTGCTGTGGTTTCCTCCCACATCCCAAAGACATGCAGGTTTGTAGATTAATTGGTCTCTGTAAATTATCCCTAGTGTGTAGGAAGCAAAAGTGGGATAACAAAGACCAGTGTATGAGTGATTAATGGTCAACGTGGACTCAGTGGGCTGAAGAGCCCGTTTCCACACGGTTTCTCTAAAACTAAAAAAAACCTTTAAAAAAATCTAAAATTACACAAGATTACTGTTCAGTCGAGTTTGCAAACTGATAGCATTGACCTTGGCTCACTAGACATGATGCATTTGCTAACTTTTGCATTCCTTTCAATGCATGTCTCTGAAACCAATTGTGGTTGAACATTGTCAAGGCTTTCCCTTGGCTTGTGTGGACATTTGCTGACGTTCCCTCAGCTGGCATAGGTCCCCAACCTGGGGAGGCTTATGTCCCTTCTCCCCAATAGGAACAGTACTTTTTACAATATCTGGTCAGATTGCCCTCATTAGTTCCAAAACGCTTTGGGATGTCCTGAGGTATTATCTGAATTAATGATTTTCTTTTCCTATTAAATCTTCAGATCAACACCCATCTGAGATTGACAGGCTGTTAATGGAAGTTTGCAAATGTTTTAAATTAGCAATGCACTATGCCTGGGTGCCCCTGTAGGAAAATATATCTATTTTAGCAGTTCATTTGAATTAACAGAGAGGCATTAACTTGTGTCTCAGCCAATAGTCCAGTTAACCAAAAGGCCCTTGTTCTGCCTGGAAGCTGCTTGGTGTGAAATGGCTGCTGAATTTGCCTGCACAGTGGAAGAAACCAATGATTCCATGTGAAGAACTTTGGAAAGTTTCCAGAATTACTAAAACTCAATATAAATTATATGTTTATAAAAGTAATACCCGGAATAGTCATAGTTAAAGCCAGACTCGTGAAATGAGTGCCATTGTTCTTTAAGCTTCTGTATTGTTGCAGTTAACAACCCTCTGGCTGGTGAAAGACAGAATGGATGCTGACTCTTCTAGAAGACCACTCTACTTTGTTGATGCTCTCTGTCCTTCAACTGCCTTTCTTCAATCTCAGTATTTCTGCTTCACGGGTAACTTCTACATTTTTAGGATGTGAAGATTATTATCTAAAGTGAAATGTGTGGCATATTACCTGAAGATTAAAAAAATTGCCTTTTGTGATTAAGAAATACATTTTCAATAATTCCCACTATTTGCTCCATGACTCTAACGAATTGCTTGATCATCTGGAAAATATGTTACTGGTGCAATAATAACTTTGCCTTAAGGGTTTCTCTAAAGTAATCTATCTCCACAGTCTCCAATTGAGCTTGCTGTTGTCATTGTCTGTGGTCCACAATGAAAGTCACCATTATGTCTTAAACTGACAACACCGATTCCTCCATGGCAGAAGGTACTTTTATGTATATTTTTGAGATTTACCCATTCATATGACATAAATGACCACTCATTAGGTAAATACTTAATGCCCACTTTTAATAGATTTCAAGCCAATTTCTACACGACTGTGTCGAAGAGGTACAATGGTATACAGTGGGAGGTATTTTGGAGGTAATGGTGTTCCTGTATGTCACACAGCCAATCGACTCTATAGTAGAGGCTGGGTGTTTGGGAGTTAGGATTCGACAATGGCATTTCCATTTAATGTTGGTTAGACACAACCTTGTTGCAGATTGCTATTGTGCAGTATGAACAACATAACTATTACTTGCCACTTATCAGGTCAGTCTGAGTTTTCAGGTTTTGCTCTATACACTAACAGGCTGCTTCATTACTTGGTGCTTTGTAAATGAAACTGAAGATGAATGTTTACACAAAGGTTACTGCACCTTATGACCTTGTAATGAAGGGAAAGTTATTGAAACCCCAAAGATGTTTCAATAGCATTGCCCTGAGTGACATTGCATCAAAGTTTTGTTTAGTTTAGTTTAGTTTAGAGATACAGCGCGGAAACAGGTCCTTTGGCCCACCGAGTCTGCACCGACCAGCGATCCCCACACATTAACACTATCCTACATACACTAGGGACAATTTACACTTATACCAAACTATTTAACTTACAAACCTGAACGTCTTTGGAATGTGGGAGGAAACCGAAGATCTCAGAGAAAACCCACGTAGTCACGTGGAGAATGTAAAACTCTGAACAGACAGTACCCATAGTTGGAATCAAACCCAGATCTACTGGCGCTGTAATGGGCCTGTCCCATCTAGATGACTTTTTAGGCAGCTGCAGGAGACTGTGCGGTCGCCACATGGTTGCCACATGTTCGCGGGTGGTTGCCGGGGAGTTGCCTTCATGGTCGTGAGGAATTCCCGCATTCTGGGAACTAGTTGCGGCCTCATTATGGTCGCCACAAATTTTTCAACATGTTGAAAAATTAGCAGCGACCAGAATTAAGCCGCCATGGAGAGTAGCGAGAATTCTCGTGCTGTAGGTGCAGTGGTTGTGGGTTGCCAGGAGGTCGAAGGTTGTCGTAGGTTCTCGTAGGTTGTAGCCGGTGAATTTCATTGGCTCATTGGGGAAAAAAAAGTAAACAGTAGTTTTCAGAACCAAGGATAACTGCCCGGTAAGGTTAATGTCCGCCGAGCTTCACAGCCGTGTATCTCTGGCTTCTTAAAAGTTGTCTCCACTCCTTCTTCCCCTTTCTCCCCCCTCTTCCACCTTCTCCCCCCCCCTCTTTTAAAGGATTTACGTGACCCTTGCCGTACACTGTTATTTCACCGTCTTAATTACAGCGCCAACCTTCCTGTTCATCGCGGTGTGTGTCTGTATCACATTGGCTTTGCACCGTGTGAATTTCACTCAGACAGCGCTCCCCCCGCTTGCCCTGTCCCCCGCCTGCATAACTGGTTGGTGAAGGAAGCGATGTGTGTGTGTGTGTGTGTGTTCTACTCTGACAGTCGCCGTTCCAGTCGCCGATGAAGAATCGCTCAAGTGGGACAGGCCCATAAGGCAGCAACTCTATTGCTGAACCACTTTGCTGCTCTGGGACTGAGATGATTACTCTCCAACAATGATAAACATCTTACTCTATGTCAGGTATAAATTCACCCAGTGAACAGTTTACCTCTTTTTCCCCAATGGCTTGGATTTTCCAATGTGTTCTTGATGCCAGGAACAATGAAATGTTGCCTTGCTATCTCAGGCAGTCACTTTTTTTTCCCTTCAATATTTGGACCAAACATATAATGAGGTGGGAGACCAATGTTTCTGGCAATAACCAAACCAAACATTGGTTAGCAAATTACTGATGAGCAAGTGCTGTCTGAAATGGCTGTTGAAGATATCTTCCATCACTTTACTGATGAGTGTTGACAGTTGGGGAGAAAAAATAGTGTGATTGGTTTGACCTTGCTTTGTCTTGACAAAATGTAACTGAAGAATGGAGTTGCTGCCTAGTCTAATGAGTTCCTCCAGCCATTTATTTATTACTCATATTACTGAGCAACTTTTCAATAGAATGTAGCTGAGTAATTTTCCATTTTATTGGGCTGAACCTGGTCTATTACCTGGAGGAAAATATAACTGGAGGTTCAGCTAGTAACAGAGGAACAGTGTTCTCCAGCATAATCAATGAAATGTTGTCAGTTTGTCAGGTCTCATATTATCTCTGTCCATTATGTTCAGATCACATGGATGAAGACTCGTTTCTCTGATACAATGCATTTTTCATTCATAACAATACAAACAATACAAACATGCACAGATACATTCCTAATATTGCAACCATGCACAGGTACATTCCTAACAATACAGCCATATACCAGATCTATTCCCAACAATACAACAATACAATAGAACGCAGGACGATGAAGGGTGATCTTATAAAGGTGTATAAAATCATGAGAGGAATAGATCAGGCAGATGCACATAGTCTCGTGCCCAGGGTAGGTGAATCGAGGACCAGAGGACATAGGTTTAAAGTGAAGGGGAAAAGATTTAATAGGAGTCTGAGGGGTAAAGTTTTCACGCAAAGGTTTGTGGGGGTATGAAACAAGCTGCCAGAGGAGGTAGTTGAGGCTGGGACTATTCCAACGTTTAAGAAACAGCTGGACAGGTACATGGATAGGATAGGTTTGGAAGGATATGGGCCAAACGCGGGCAGGTGGGACTCATGTAACTGGCTCATGTTGGCGAGTGTGGGCAAGTGGGGCTGAAGGTCCTGTTTCCACACTGTATCACTTTATGACTCTATAAATATAACCATGTATGGATGCATTCCTAATAATTCAAATGTGCACAGAAACATTCCTCCCAATGGATGGTTTCTGGGAACCAGACTGATTCCTGGGATGTCAGGACCTTCATATGAAGAAAGACTGGATAGACTCGGCTTGTACTCGCTAGAATTTAGAAGATTGAGGGGGATCTTATAGAAACTTACAAAATTCTTAGGGGGTTGGACAGGCTAGATGCAGGAAGATTGTTCCCTATGTTGTGGAAGTCCAGGACAAGGGGTCACAGTTTAAGGATAAAGGGGAAATCCTTTCGGACCGAGATGAGAAAAACATTTTTCACACAAAGAGTGGTGAGTCTCTGGAATTCTCTGTCACAGAAGGTAGTTGAGGCCAGTTCATTGGCTATATTTAAGAGGGAGTTAGATGTGGCCCTTGTGGCTAAAGGGATCAGGGGGTATGGAGAGAAGGCAGGTACAGGATACTGAGTTGGATGATCAGCCATGATCAAATTGAATGGTGCAGGCTCGAAGGGCCGAATGGCCTACTCCTGCACCTATTTTCTATGTTTCTATGTTTCTATGGATGGATAAATTCCTAACAATACAAATATGCACAGGTACATTCCTAAAAATAAGCCTAAACATCAGTCCAGAAAGGACACTTCTAATGGTAATGGAGGACCTGAGCATTAACTGATGGGCATGATTATGTGAATGGAAGATAACATTCCCAATTTTCAAATCTAATGCTTAGGTCAATTCTTTATGATCCTTGTAGTTTAATTCTTGCTACTTTTTTCTGGTCATTTAAACGGGGTTTCGGGTTATTTCAGAAGATACCATTGCTGTGGACCAGAAGTCAAATACAGGCTAGGCAGTGATCAGTCAGACGATGTTGTTGTCTTAAATGAAACGGGTGAAACAATTGAATCTTTGCAATAATTCAGCAACTTCGTTCTTATTACTGAAGCTGGGTTTTCATTCCCGATTTACTAAGAAGAGTGAATTCCGGCCCCGGTATCAATTGAGATATGTAAGAATTGTGCTTTGTGTTGTCAACTTTAACTTTTGTCATGTAAACAAAGGCCAGAGGGAAGATGGTTTGGGGTCTGGCATTAGCCTGTCTGCAACAATCTCCCTTCAGTGCTTACTTTACATATATTAAATACAAGGATGCACAGCTAATTTATGGAAATGAATTATTCAAAGTATAGTTGCATTCACAAACATTGATCCTGCTCCATTGTGCGTTTGGCAGAGCTGGATTGATAAGAGCCTTATGTTGTTGGAATTTTTGGGATAAGACAATTTGTGTCGAGGTGGCAAGGGTCGGTGTCAGTCGTTCTTCCACATTTCAGAATTATAGAAGGATTAGTTACGGTTCTTTTTTGTTATGGACTGTTCATGTCCTGGAAGATTGTGCACCTGGGCACCATTTGGTTTGACCTGATAGCTTGGGTCTTATTTGCATTTGCATTGCAGGATGTGGGCTAAATACCTGAGCTCTTGGACATTTTGCATGCTGCCTCAATTTTGCAGGGCATACGTTGGACTCTGTTCTAGATGGGTTCAAGCAAAGAGCACCTTGATCAAAAAAACCTTGACAACTATGATTATTCATAATATCCTGCTTGCCAAGGTAAGGCAGTCAAAACATGAACAAAACTGATTCTAAAGATCATCCAGCCATAGTGGTCTAAATTGACTTATTTTCTCTTTCTTTTGGAAACAATAAGAGAAGTAGCAGTAATGTGATCTACCACCACTCTGGATCCCAACACCCACTAACTTCAATTATACAGTATTAACTTCTCCTGCTATCTAATGGACCAAATCCAGGGAACCTGGTTTGTGAGAGGTCTATCCACTGATTTGAGGCATTGGCTCCAACCTTTTCATTACTGGGTTCTGCCAATTGGCAGCTTGATCGTAAAAATCCTTTCCAAAGATTTGCATTCCAACATTCCCAACTACCGGGCTCTAAGGGGAATTATATGTACTGCAGCCTGTTCATTTGCATTTAGCCAAATAAAATGAGTACAACCACTTCCACAATGTAGCTTGACATTTATCAACAGATGCTGTAATATCCTACAATGAGAATGCATATTGAGCTTTGCATACCTTAGGCTCCAGATTATGAATGAATGAATGAGTGAATACTTTATTGTCACATGTGTCAAGTCACAGTGAAATTCTTTGCTTATAAAGGGCGCCAACAAAATTTGTGGGATGCATAGAATGATTGGTGTGAAGGAGTGTGAGAAGGTTGTAAGAATTGAAGGCGCTTGTGTAAATTATTCGAGTGCTGCCAAATAACTTTAACTTACAGTACATAAATATAAAATTATTTTCTTTTTGTCCAGGGTGCTTGCTGGGCTGTAATTGTGGATTAAGAACCATGAGATGGCTTGTGAGAAATTCTGGACATTGTGCATAAGGTTTTCAGAACATTTTACAGTGAGGCTGCGTCAGAAATAGCTAAGATTCACTTCAGTTTAAGTGATGCCAATTGGATTATAGTGTTGAAGATTGCAAACAGTACTTCCTGTGATGTTGTGCTGACTCTGAATTGCTCTACCAAGCTGTAAACGACAAACATCTAAAAGTTACTGTCGGTATCACGTAATAAAGACAGTGTCACACTGCTAACTTTGTCCAACAAAATTTGGGGCATCATCATCAAATCTTTACTAACCTTGCAAGTGAGTCCTTAGGCTTGTTCAAGGTATCATTTCCACTGCTTCATGCTGTCACATGGCTTGCAATTTCCTTGCATTCGTCCTTTTCCTAAATTGTACCAGTAACACATTCTTCCTCTTCAGTCTTTCTTCCAAGCATTTCACTGCATGAACTCCACCAAATGAGAGAGTACCTCAGCAGCAGTGAATATTCATACACCCCTTGAACTAATTGGCCCTTGCTACAAGAACCTCCACTCATGTCTGGTCATTCTTATTTGCATTAGCTGACCCTACGATTTTTGATTGGAATCCAAGAATCCAGGTCTACCGATTTCACTGACCATCAACTTCACAGCACTGACAGGGCCCCAGTAATTTCCAGCCAAAATATTTATATGCTTAAATATTAAATTTAATAGGATGCAGTACAATTTGTACCAGGAACACTCAGAAATATAATTAATAATAAAGGTGGTTACAGACCAGCAAGAAATGGGGCATTGAAATGGACAAAAACAATAAAGCTACAGATAAAATGTAAGAATTTAAGACGAGGAGCAGGAGACGGCCATGTGGCCCCTTGAGTCTCTTTCACTATTCAATATCATCACTGATCCTGTGCCTCATCCACTTTCCTGGCCAATCAATAAATCCCTTGATTCCCTCAGTGTGCAGAGATACACTCATCTCAGCCTTGCATATACTCAACAATTGATTATTCACGGTCCTTTGTGGGAGAGAATTCTGGAGATTCACAGCCGTCTGAGTCAAGTTTCTTTTCATCTCAAGCTAACTTATTCTATGACTACGCTCTTGTGTTCCTGGCTCTCCACTGAAAGAAAACAACCTTTCATTATCTACACTGTCAATCACATTCAATGAGATTACTTCTAAATCTTCTAAACAATAAGTATAGGCCAATCCCACTCAATTTCTCCTCAGTAATAGTGGTATGAAGAAATACATGGTGAAAAAAGTGAGAAGAGACAATTTAAGCAAAGGCTTCATTCTTAAAGTGGAAGTACAAACTGGAAGACCACAGAGAATATGTAACTAAATCTTTGGAATAGGCAAGACAAGTTCACAAACCTGTTTTAATATAAAAAGAGGGTTATGAATGGAAATAATGAAATTTAAGATAGACCTTTATAAAACATGAGCAAAACCTCAGTTTAAATATTATATTTAGCTTTGGACTTATTTTAGGAACAATGTCAAAACCTCAGATGTACATGAGTTGCATAAGGAATAAGGGGAAAGTTACTTGCTTAGAGATTGGAACTCATCCATCCATGCTGTGCTAAATATCTTCTGCAAATTAAGTCAACATCTACTTGCATCTTCCAAGCAAATCTTGAAATTGGGCAAAAATATTTGAGTCGTAGAGTCATACAGCATGGGAACAGGCCCTTCAGCCCATATTTCCTGCACTGACCAACATATCCATCTACACTAGTCCCACATTCCTGCATTTGGCCCATATCCCTCTAAACCTATTCTATCCATGTGCCTGTCCAAATGTTTCTTAACCATTGTGATAGTAAGGGAGAGGGGGCGCTGTCCTGTGCATGGCTGACCAGCCAGCAGCTGTCCGTCTTTTCATCTCTTTTTTTTAATTTTTAGTTAGTTAAAGTGTTTTTGTTCTGGAGGTCTAGACTTTTTTATGTGGGGGGGGGGGGGGGAAACTATCTTTCAGGGTCCCTACCTGGTCGGAGAGGCAGCTTTTCGCCGGGCTGCAGTTTCGACCCGTCCTCGCGGCCTACCAGCGCGCCTGGAGCGGTGTTTCCTGTCGGGGACTGCCCAGAACCTCGGCTTTGGTGGCGGCACAGCGCTGGAGCGCTATCGTGGAGCGGAGCGGGCGATGCCTTGCCCGGGTCGCCGTGCTGGAGCTCCGGTGAGCTGAAGACCGCCGAGATAAACATCGCGGAGCTGCGGGTCTTTGGAGCGGCCAGCTGCGGGCGGCGGCGCTGAACTTAAACATCGGGATATCCTGGGATCTCTCGATGAGATCGCCAGTGGTGGAGCTCCAACCGGCGCGGCCTTGTCGGCTTCGGAAGCCGCGGTCTCCGGTGAGGGAAGCGGCCGTTCCAGGGTTCCCATGCCGCCGAGAGGATTCTCCCGACGCCGGAGTACAATCATCCGGTGAGAACGGCCTGGAACATCGGGCCTCCTTAAAGGCAACTGTGGAGGCCTCAATAGGCCCGACTATGGGTGGACATGGGATGGGGACTGGACACTGTGCCTTTCCTCATAATGGGAACCATTGTGGGGGGATGTTTTTATGTTTACATTTCTTTATTATTGTTATGTCTGTTTTCTTTCTTTATGTGCTGCATGGCAAGAAGCATTTCACTACACCTAGGTGTATGTGACCAATAAAATAACCTTTGAAACTTTGAACTGGCTCAACTACTTCCTCCAGCAGTTCCTATTAAATAGGAACCCAAGGTTCCTATTAAATCTTTTGCCCCTCACCCTATACCTATGTCCTCTTGTTCTCGATTCCTCTAATCTGGGCAAGAAACTCTGAGCGTCTACTCGATCTATTCCTCTCATGATTTTGTACAGTACTTTTAAATATAGTATAGTAACATTTTTTACACCTAAACATGTGCTAAAACAGTTCCCCAAAGAAATGTATATCAAGCTCACTGGCTGCTGGGAAGGCAGTCAGAGCTCAACATAGAAACATAGAAAACAGGTGCAAAAGAAGGCCATTCGGCCCTTCAAGCCAGCACCATTCAATATGATCATGGCTGATCATTCAAAATCAGTACCACGTTCCTGCTTTCTCCCCATATCCCTACATTCCGTTAGACCCAAGAGCTATATCTCTCTTGAAAACATCATCTCAAATAACTTCTCTCATTGGCAGCCACAGAACCAGTTTTAAATTGCCAGGAAGATGAGGGGAAACATGAGGGAGAGGGAAGGAGAAACTTCCAGTATAGGCAGGCTCACTCTGCACAATCCAATGCACTGACTGAATCCTGTGCTGTAAATGGCACTACCTCACTGCAAGGTATGAGCTGATCACGTTGGTAGAGATTGCAGCCTCGCATTCGGAAGTGTAGAAGAGAATGCTGTGTTGATTGAGAGAGCACATCACAATATTTCTCCGTATGAATTGAATATTGAAAAATAAGTCTGTCAGATGCTTTGAGTGAAACTTCGAAGTTGCATTGGGGATCCTTTACTTTGCATCACAACCACTGATCTACTGGGGAGATTTGTTTCTTTATTTTGTTTTACGTTTTGTAATAGAGGATGAAGCTTGCACATAATGCACCAATTTAGCTTTGTTACCGTGCAACCTACCACATCACTGGATGAACAAATTGTGCAGGTGAAATGTCGGCTGTATGAAGGAGAGCCCTGGAGGCAAGCATCACGGCTACTTTACCGATAGCTGGGAATGGATTGACAATAGACAATAGACAATAGACAGTATGTGCAGGAGTAGGCCATTCGGCCCTTCGAACCAGCATCGCCATTCAATGTGATCATGGCTGATTACCCCCAATCAGTACCCCGTTCCTGCCTTCTCCCCATATCCCCTGACTCCGCTATTTTTAAGAGCCCTATCTAGCTCTCTCTTGAAAGCATCCAGAGAACCTGCCTCCACCGCGCTCTGAGGCAGAGAGGATTGCTACCTCAACCACTCCCTTTACCAATGGAAAACTGCCAATTTCTATGTAGATGCTTCCAGAAGCAGTAGTGTTAGTTGTTAGAGCAAAGAATATAAAGTGAATGGCAAAAGTATCAGAAATTACATTTTCCAATATATTTACTCAGCAACATGGTGTGACATAGAATGCAATTCATCAGATTCAGATTCAGATTCAGATTCAATTTTAATTGTCATTGTCAGTGTACAGTACAGAGACAACGAAATGCATTTAGCATCTCCCTGGAAGAGCGACATAGCAAATGATTTAAATAAATAATAATAAGTGATAATAAGTGTCCGGGGGGTGGGGGGGTGATTGGCAGTCACCGAGGTACGTTGTTGAGTAGAGTGACAGCCGCCGGGAAGAAGCTGTTCCTGGACCTGCTGGTTCGGCAACGGAGAGACCTGTAGCGCCTCCCGGATGGTAGGAGGGTAAACAGTCCATGGTTGGGGTGAGAGCAGTCCTTGGCGATGCTGAGCGCCCTCCGCAGATAACGCTTGCTTTGGACAGACTCAATGGAGGGGAGCGAGGAACCGGTGATGCGTTGGGCAATTTTCACCACCCTCTGCAATGCCTTCCGGTCGGAGACAGAGCAGTTGCCATACCATACTGTGATGCAGTTGGTAAGGATGCTCTCGATGGTGCAGCGGTAGAAGTTCACCAGGATCTGAGGAGACAGATGGACCTTCTTCAGTCTCCTCAGGAAGAAGAGACGCTGGTGAGCCTTCTTGATCAGAGTTGAGGTATTGTGGGTCCAAGAGAGGTCATCGGAGATGTTGACTCCCAGGAACCTGAAGCTAGAAACACGTTCCAGATGTTGGTGGGAGGAAACTCAATGATAAATTCGGAAAGGGAAATGGATAAATACTCAGAGGGGAAACATGTATTGCCAAAGTTTAGGTCAGTTTAGTTTAGAGATACAGCGCGGAAGCAGGCCCATTGGCCCACCAAGACCGCGCCGACAAGCAATCCTCTACACTACCACTACCACAGTTTGGCTTTCTTCCCAACCAATTGTTCAAACGCTTTTGATTGCAACATGCGCCTTAATTTAGTTCAACAAAGAAACTGACAAGTTACTAAACTTGTCACTGGGAACAATTTACAATCTTTAACAAAGCTAATTAACCTACAAGCCTGTACATCTTAGGAGTGTGACAGGAAACCGGAGCACCCAGGGAAAACCCTCGCTGTCATGGGGAGAATGTAAAAGCTCTGTACAGACAGCACCTTTAATCAGGATCAAATCTGGGTCTTTGACACTGTAAGGCAGCATCTCTGCCGCTGCGCCACCATGCCACCCCGAAAATCTTGGAGGAAAGCATTGGAGTGGGACTTTTTGATTAGTTTATCAAAAAGTTGATGCGGGGGTGATGTCCCAAATGACAACTTTGTGTGCTGTAAATGAATGTCATTGAATTTCAGCATCTAGTTGGAAGATGAAACATTTGAGAATTAATATACTTTATCAAGAGAACACGTCAGCTTGGTTAAAGACAAATGTGTACTCAATGTAATTTTGATAACATAGGGAGGGTAAAGCCAGGTCTTGAATTAACTACTCTGAAGTAATACTGGATCAGCATGACTTAAGACAATATTACTTTGAGAAATGGATAAAACTGATTACCAATTTGTCTCTTATATCTCCGCTTGACCGCATTAAATAAAAATTAGACTGCCAATTTAATTTGTCCATTTTAATTTGAAATTCTTGATCTGAGGTAAATGGAAAGAAAATAGCGAGAAGGATAAGAAGCATGAAATGAACCTTTTAAGACTAATTGTGAAGGGGTTCCTATGAGAGTGAAAACTACATAGTGCATATTCTCCCATTATATCCCAGGAACCAGAATAACATGATAATATAATAATCGCTTCACTCTGAGATAGATACTACCAGAGGCAATGTGGTTTTTTTTCAAATTTCAGATCAAAAACCTCTTATAATACTAAAAAGCAGAGTAAAGCTCGCATAACACTCAACATGGTGAATTGGGTCAGATGAGAATCACCAGAGTTGATCTGTGTGTCAGAGTAGAAGGAGCGGGGTGTGGTTGACATTCATTGTTAATACCAGTTCAAAGTGGAGCCCTGTGTATTTTAGTGCCATTTGAAAGGGTAATGGGTGGGGTCTTGGCAGCTTGTTCTTTTGTTTTTGGACTTCTTGTGCCATACCTGGTGAGGTGGTAGAGGCTGCAGGGCAGTAGATCTGAGGCTCCATGCTTTCCTGCCATTCTAGCCTCTACTAACTGATAGCTCAAACATCCTGTTGACAGCAGTCCCACACTTGGTTGCCCATAAAGGCTGTCTTGATGCCCTTTGGTGATGATAGCTCACAGTTTCAGTTCAGTTTCAGTTTTGTTTATTGTCACGTGTACCGAGGTACAGTGAAAAGCTTTTTGTTGTTTGCTAACCAGTCAGCAGAAGGACAATATGTGCAGGAAGGGACTGCAGATGCTGGTATAAACCGAAGATAGACACAAAAGCTGGAGTAACTCAGGGGGACAGGCAGCATCTCTGGTCTGAAGAAGAGTCTTGATGCGAATCGTCACCCATTCCTTCTATCCAGAGATGCTGCCTGTCCCACTGCGTTACTCCAGCTTTTTGTGTCTATCTTAAGCAGAAAGACAATACATGATTACAATCGATCCATTTACAGTTTATAGATGCATGATGGGAATAACATCTTAAGGGAATAAGGTAATCACCGTTTTACTTACCATCCCACGAACAATCACCGCCTGCCCTGCAAAAGGCACAGCGCACGCATTCGACTGAAACCTCCTCTGGAAGTGTACTTTTGGGGAAAGTGGCAGTTGTGATGTGCAGAAACATCAGAATAAAGAAAAAAATGTTGTTCGGTTGAAGACTGAGTCTGATTTCAATGACAACCATCTGTTGTTTTATTCATCTCATCACCTTATTTTTATAAGTTGCCAGAAGGCTTTCATTAAATCAAGCTGCTCTTTATGTTGTCTGTCTCGTAATGCTTACTTTGAAAACACCATTATGCACTCCAACAGAATTTTGTGTTGGAGGTACATTGTGTGTATACTGATTCAGTGAAATGTTATGGTCCCACATCGTTCTCATGGACAGAAATTAAAGCTATACCCCTCGCCTCTCCGTCAGCCACCCCAGCCTACATTACCTTCATTCTTTTCTTCATCAGATAGACAAATAAAATGAGCAGCTGGTCTAAGCTTTCTTTTTCACAGCAATCTAGAAATGAAACCATTTTTATTACTCTTTAGAGGGTATGAAAGCAGGATACTGAGCAAGAGTGTTGTTAAAGAATCAGTGGTGTTTGATTCCGGGTTCTGTCTTAGGTTTGCTCAAGGCAACATCCATAATCCAAGGAACTGCAGATGCTGGAATTTTGAGTAAAGCGCAAAGTGCTGGAGTAACTCAGCAGGCCAGACAGCATATCTGGAGGATATGGATAAGCAATGTTTCAGGTTGGGACTCTTCTGGGGTATATAATGTATAGTTCTCTGTCCAGATAAAATGACCTTCATTAGGTATAACTAACATCCTTCCAAAGTCAAAAGTATCATTTTTGAATCTGGAGAGCTTCATAATGGAGAAACAATTGGAGGATATCAATTCAATATACATCTTAAATGATTGGCAAATGCCAACATTTTGAGGATGCAAGACAGAATTTAATTTTTTATTGGAAACAGGCATCCATCCAGTAGCCAGCTCATCGAGATCAACAATATTAATCAGTCATGAGATAGACCAGCCTGATTATGGCAGATGCTGTGTCTGCAGAAAAAGCTATAATGCTATCTCTGGTTTCATGCAATGCCTCTCAGAGACAGCACGTATCCATATAGCTTTATCCGAAACATTATCCTGGCCTAGTAGGTGTCAGATTAGATACACATTACCCTATTAGCTTTGTACGATGCTGCATCGAAGAACCCTACAGAGATTAGAAATATGAGAAATATTAAGGTTAATGGAGAGTGTTGCTTCCGAGAAAGACAGAAAAGTATCGCTTTAATTGTATGAGTAGTGCTTTTAGCATTAAGGAAATCAATATTAACTGGATTTACCAGATTCACTGTTGGGCTTTTATTGTTTCCTGTAATACACTTAATGCATATTGTTTCCAAAGTAATTCCACCATTATCTGCCACTACATCTCTATGGCCTCAGATAATTGAAGTGTCTCTCTCTTAGACAAAAGTTAATTTGAAGTTAAAGTACTTTCCTCTTTCCTCTCGTTAAAAAAAAGGACGCTGCACTCAGGTGCACTATTGCAAGACAAGGCATAGGCTGTACGTGAAATGTGAGCTCTCTCCTTCCTTTCACAGAACACCCTGCTGTTGTCTCCTGCAGCTACAAGAAGGGAAACCAGTACGGATTCAGGACAAATGGACTATGTTACTGTTCTCTATTTACTGACAGAAGTGTCAGTGGAGAAGACCTGATTCTGACAAGATTTCTTCCATCCTATTGTTCCCCTCCCCCAACTTGCTAAAAAGAAGCATTATGTGGTGAAAGTACTGAATTAATATGACAGTGGGAGCTTTGGATGTCAGTTAAGGTTAGGGTTGAATCTTCAACCATCCACAGAATTAAAAATGCATTGGACTTCCTCTTTAACTTTTTATCCTACTGTGCCATGTACTGTTAGCATTTACTGAGCTGGCTGGTGTAGAGCATTAAGACTCTGCCAGCAACATCCATATCAAACAATAAGGAGAACTGAAGAAAGACCTGAAATCGAAGAATATCAGCCACTATTTGTTTATTAGCTAATTTATTTTAAATAATTTATATTTAATGGTTTAGCTGTTCTTTTGCATCAATTTCTGCTGAAATTACACAAACATGGGTTGTAAAACAACATTGCCAATTTGTATACATTTTCACTCATTCTTCAGAGGTCTTGCTGAAGTGCATTTATTTTACTAAAACCCTGTCCTTGCCAACCTTACTGGTTACTTCCTCAAAGAGCACAATCAAATTCCTGAGACATGATCTCCCACGTACAAAACCATACCGACTATCCCTAAACAACCCCTGATATCCAAATGCAGGTGTATCTTATCCTTCAGAATCCTCTCCTCTACTACACTGTAGTTACCGGGTTTATCTTTGCAACCTTTCTTAAATAGAGGCACAACATTAACCACCTATTAACATTAACATTAGTCTTCCAGCAGGTACAATGATGATTTATATATTTCAGCCATGGATCCTGTAATTCTTCTCAAGCTTCCTGTGGTGTCCTTGGATATATCTGATCAGGCCCAGAAGATTTATCTGCCTTCATACATCTTAGGACATTCAGCACCGTTTCAACAGTAATAAAGACTGTCCTCAAGACATCTACATTAACTGCCCAAATTTCCTGGTCTTTACATCTTTCTCCTCAGTAAAAGCAGAGGAGAAATATTCAATAAGGACTTTGTCTATTTCCGGTAGCTCCATATATATATGCCCACTTTGCTTTCTGAGAAGCCCTATTTTCTCTAACATACACATAAAAACTCTTTGGATTCTCCTTAATCTTATCTGTCAGAGCTATCACATGCCATGTGCGGACAAGACGTCGAAGGACGAGAAGCCGAAGCCAAGAAGCTGAAGCCAAGAAGCCGAAGCCGAAGCCAAGATGCAGAACGTACATCACGCGAAAAGCCAAGATATCGAACGGACACGATGCCGAAAGGATACGAAGCTGAATGAACACGACGCAGAACGGACAAGACGGCGTATGGACATGACGTTGAAAAGCCCTCGAACGGACATGATGTCGAAAAGCCATGAAGCCGAACGGACATGATGCCGAACGGACATGTTGCCAAATGGACATGACGCCGAACGGAAATGACGTCTCCGGGGTCCGACACCTTGTTCGTTATCAACAAAGGTCAGCGAATGGTCCAGTCCATCACATCACTGGCAGGGGGGAGACAGGAGGGTGTGGGGGGGGGGGGCTTGAGCTTGCATTTGTAAAATGGTGGTAGTGACTCCAAGCTGCTGCGATTGCCACAGAGGCAGTGATGTGATGGACGCGGGAATCTGGACCAATCGCTGACCATTGTCGATGACTGACAAGTGTCGGACCAATCCTGTCTCTAGAGACGTACCTTGGTACAACAATTTAACTATTTTAAAATGTAACAAGGTACAACAATTTTTGCATCAAATATAGATTTTTTAATACATATCTATTTATAATTTCGGCTTCATGTCCGTTCAGCGTTGTAAATTTTCGACTTCATGTCCGTACGACGTCATTTACTATCAGCGTCGTGTCCGTTCGGTGTCATGTCCTTTTGGCATCATGTCCGTTTGGCATCTTGGCTTTTCAACGTGATGCCTATTCAGCATCTTGGCTTCGACATCTTGGCTTCGGCTTCTCATCCTTCGGCCTGTCCGGCTACCATCACATGCCCTCTTTTTGCCATCCTGATTTTCTTAAATATGCTTCTCAATCCCCTACACTCCCCCTGCAGGGATACCCTTGTTCCCAGCTGACTATACTTGACCATTCCTCCTTTTTCCTGAATAGAGACCAGAAGACCAAAAGAATTAGGCCATTCAGCCCATCAAGTCCGCTCCACCATTCAATCATGGCTGATCTATTTTTCCTTCTCACCTCGTGGTCATTTTCTCTCATCATCCAGGGTCCCTTGCACCCACCCTTCACTCTAACTGGAACATGCATACCTTTAACTCTCACCCTGTTAAAATCAACTCACTTTTCGGACGTTCCTTTGCCCATAAACAACACACACCAATTAACTTTTGCAAGTTCCTGTCTCATACCATCAAAGTTGGTCTTGACCCAGTTTATAACTTTATCCTGTGGACCAGCCCTGTCATTATCCACAACAGTTTTAAAGCTGATAGAATTATGGTTGTTGGTCCCAAAAGTCTCACCCACTGAAACTTCAGTCACTAGCCCAGGCCAATTCAGGGCTTTGTTACAGTGATAAATGGTTGGTAAATAAATACTTATCAGTGCTTTCTTATGGGCCTGTCCCACTTACGTGACCTTTTCGACGACATCCGGCACCCATCATAGGTCATTGTAGGTCAGCGAAAATTTTCAACATGTTGAAAATTCAGTGACGACCAGAAAGACGCTACGACTCTTTGGGTGACTACTCACGACCATACAGGTGACACCCTGGCGACATGTTGAAAATTTTCGGCAATGTGAAAAACATGTGCGATCCAAATTATGACTATTAAAGAGATTATTCTAACATTTTTAAACTGACTGTAACAGGTCAATTAGGAATAAGAAAACATAAGGTCCCTTAAATTGACATTGTTTCTGTAATTTGCATGAAACAAAATGTTTATTTTTTTAACTTCAGAAATATAAATGTTGCCTTTCTGAATCAAAGACAGTCAATATGATGACACAAAACATAGACACTAACTGGGAAATTATATAGAAACATAGAAACATAGAACATAGGTGCAGGAGGAGGCCATTCGGCCCTTCGAGCCAGCACCACCATTCATTGTGATCATGGCTGATCGTCCCCAATCAATAACCCGTGCCTCCCTTCTCCCCATATCCCTGATTGCACTAGCCCCTAGAGCTCTAACTCACAGGAGGTTTTGGTCACTCTTCCTAATGGTTGAAAGTGGTTTCCGCATGGTCAAGGCTTCATCTAGGTTGCTGCTTTTTGTTCATCATGATTAAAACTGGCCTCGACTAAAACTAGGCCGCCGTTTGAAAAATCGATAACTTTTCAGTCGCAGGTCTAGTCATAGCTGGTTGTGATGCTAGTCGTAGGTAGTCAAAGGAGGTCGAAGGGCAGTGGAATGGGGTCGCTATTTACTTACAGGCAGCTGTAGGCAATCTCCTTCGCTGACTGGCCATTTAGATAGGCTCATTGGAATTTCACGACCTCGAAGACCCACCGGTAGGTTTAATGCCCGCTAACTTTATTATCTATATACTTTTAAAACAGTGTGTGTGTGTATGTGTGCGTGTGCGTGTGTGTGTGTGTGTGTGTGTGTGTGTGTGTGTGATTTTGCCTTTGAAACGCCCGATCGTCTGTCTAATTGAAGAATTGAAACAGGTTACAACTGAAACTTTTACAATCAACAACCTTCATAACTCTAGATCACACTTTAGTCTGCACTGTATATATATGCACTTGCAATTAAAACAATCTCTTCAAAGCATGGAGTTTGTGCTCTATATTGGAAGATAATGTTTCTAATTTTTACCAGTGTAATATCAGCACAAGATACTACCAAGCTTAAGCAGAGTAATAATGATTTTATACCATGAAAGCACCAGTTGGTACTAAATTTGGAGAGAGATTGCAAGATTGTGCTTTTGGTTTAATCAATCTTTATACGGGTTATCAATGAAGGCATTCATGAGCCAAATCTTCTCTGTGAGAGCAGTGTGAACTGGATTAACGCTTTAGTTCTTACACAACATGTCGGAGTGTTGGATTTTTTATTACAATACTTAAATTTAGCCTATAATTGGATTCAAATGTACCCGCTGATATCGATGATCCACAAGGCATAGGAAATCCCATCAAAGAAATGGCTGTGGAAGCAATGGGCTTCAGTGCCAATTTGGGCACTCATGGATGCCCAAGAGTTGCAGGAGTATTCACATGCAGACATTTTGCTTCTGAAGTAGAATCTCAAGCAGACATTTTGCTCTGTTTGGCTGTTTCCATTTATTATTCACTGCCCTGATCAGCTGATTCAGAATTCCCAATATCGAGCCCTTTGCCACAACAGGCTGAGTGGACCCAGCTGAACTCCACCGAGGCAAAACTCAGCATCCTGGTCTTATCCTCCTTCCATTGCATTTCTAAGATCAGTCATCACCACCAATACCCCACTCTGCCCACAACACTAAACCACTGTCTTGCAAGATAGCTTCTTGCTGATAGCTATTATAAATCTGGTCAGCTGTTAGATAAGAAGCAGCAGAGGAAAATAATAATGATATCTTCTGAATTCCTGCTTCATTTACCCAATTATGCATTTGGTTTCCTTTCTCTTTTTGCACTACCCATCGTACTCGCACACTGCGTGATGTAGTTGTACTTATGTATGCTATAATATGCCTGAATATCAGGCAAATAATTTCACTGTGTCTCAACACAGGTGATAATAGTAATAATCAAATACCAATACTGATGGATCTAAAGATTATCCATGTACACAGTGATACATTCATACACATCAACTGTATTTAACATGGTAATAAATGCACGTAGGGTATTGTTTTCAAGGCAAGATGAATTCAGGAATCTTTATTTCCAGTCATGGATGAGTTTAATATTTGTATTCTTTTTGCATTTAGTGTCAGGAAATGTGTGCCATTGGCAAGACCAATCACAAATCTATTGTTTATCCACAACTGTCCTTGTGATGTGCCAAGATGTAAAGGAATTATGGCTCAATTAACCATTCAATCAATACATGGTTGTTTTTTAGAAAGTGCTTGGCAGTAGATGTAAATTAAAAGAATGAAAATACAGCCGTGTAAATTAAAAAGTTTGCACATTTATTTTAATATGACAGCTGTTTAATTGATAGCTGCACATACTATAACCATGAAAATGTTGGACATAAACAGTGTTCCTGATTAAGCTACAAGATATAAACCCAGAGGATGTGACCTTCTAGTTGAAACAAAACACGTTCTTTTGCTGCCCTTAGACAGTTATTCTACTCTTGGTGTTGTAACAAGTTGAGCTTAGAATTATTGATCCACAGTGAATTCAATATCCCATGATGTCTGGCATGGCACCTTGTCCTCCAAACAGTACATGCATCAGATCATATCCAATTATAGTTTGACGCACATCCGGTATCGGTGACGAGGACAATGAGTGTAGGAAAGGTAGCACAGAAGGCCAACAGGGATGATAGTCAGGCTAATTACGTGAGCCTGATTGGAATAATTTCAGCCAAGAATTCATTTAATCTGATTTCATAATGCATATAGTTCTGCACAGAATAAAAATGATCAAACTATGCACATCACATATTGCAAATTAGAGTGACTGCAAACATAACAGCTGAGGTTTAAACTAAATGGCTGTGTGCGTGGAGGTATGTGTATTAATTAGCATTTCATTTTCCTTATGTCTTCAATATTTTGCTCTTCTAATTAGGGTGTCTCATATTGGGTTTGTCTTCTATGCACAGTTTACAGAGGTTGCTCATTGCAGAGGTCACAATGTGACATGATGCTTTTGTGGGACTCTCACCCATTGGGAAGAAATATTGCAAGTCTGATTATGCAAGAAAGGAATTTCACTGTAGCTCGGAACATGTGACAATATAGTACCATTGAATTTAACACAAGTGACTGGAGGTGTGCATAATTTCCAGTAACAGAACGAGGAGACAGTGGTCCCTGTGGGGAACAAGACAGAATCATAGAGTCATACAGCATAGAAACAGGCACTTCAGCTCAACTTGCCACGTCGATCAACCTGTCCCTTGAAAATGACCTTGAAAACGACCTTGAAAGATTTTCACGTGTGTAATCCAATAACATTTAATATCCACATTTTCCAGCAGGATTCATTCCAACCAAAATCAGGGGTCACAATAATTTTATTCTCCCACACAGTCGGGAAAAATGGATACAAATTGTACTGACCTTACATCTTGGCTTGAATTTTAACTGTATTAGCTTTAGTTAGTTTACTACCTGCAGTAAAATGGAATAAGCCCAGGAAATTAAACATTGTTCTTCTGGAAAAGTCACCATTCAATTAAGATATTTAAATATTGTATGTATCACTCCGGACTGGTTCTTATTTAACAATAGGTATGAAGAGTTCATAATTTTTATTACAAAAAATGTCAGGGTAAAGCTTCATTTTCACCAGACTACTCTCTTTATCACCCATCCAATGGAAGAGAAATTGGCAGTGACTATGATGGGCTAGCTATCTCTTTCACCAGACTACTTAGCATGGAAGGAGGATTACATTTTTACCTCTTTTGTCCTATTTATTAGCTTCAATCATCGGAGTTTACCTATGTGCATTCTGTAAAGGTATTTAATTATGGAAATATCTTGCTTTGTTTTACTTTGAAGAGGCCACCATGAATAAATTACACTTTACTATAGCTCTTTCCCTACCTACTGTGTAGAGTTAATTATAAAAAAGACAGAATTAACTCCCAAATAATAATTTATAACAATGCACAAGTGCTGCTCAAGGTGTGCTAAAATTGTTTTGCTATTTAAATATTTGTTACTTCAGTATTACTATAAAATATTTAATTTTTTGAAATTGTGTCAGTAAAGATATCTGCATTGAACAGGGGTTGTGCAGAGTTTGATTGTTTAGTTTTGTAATCTGCAGACAGAACTTACAATACAATACAATACAATACAATTTATTTGTTATCATTTGAACCTCTTGAGGTTCAAACTAAATTTGGTTTCTGCAGTCATACACACAAGAAAAAGAACCAAGACACAACACAATTTACACAAACATCCATCACAGTGAATCTCATCCTCACTGTGATGGAAGGCAAAGTCTTATCTATCCCCTGCACTCCTCCCGATGTCAGAGTCAAAGTCCCCGGCGGCGATGGTAAGTGTCCAGCGGCCATTAAAGCTGCACCGGGCGATGCAAGGCCGTGCTCCGGGTCTTGGTGTTGGAGCCCCCGGCTGGCGATGGTAAGTGTCCCACGGCCGTTAAAGCCGTGCCGGGCGATGTAAGGCCCTGCTTCATGTACTTTTCAACCCCTTCAACTCGGGCGGGAAAAGTCGCCATTGCGGAAGCCCTGAAAAGTGGTCTTCCACCAGGGACCCGCGGGCTCCCGGTGTTACTGTCCACCAGACCTGCGGTTGGAGCCTCCGAATCTCCGGGGTCTTCAAGATTGATCAGAGGTTTCTTCCTGATTAAACTGGAAATAATGGAATTGGAAATTCATTTAACCATGACAAAGAAGGTTTTTCGATTTACTCTTTGCATTTATTCCTTTGAAGACAGACAAAATATCACCTGTATATCTGAAAAAAAGTAGCAATGGTGGAATCGATGCAGCTCGGTGAAATTCCCCAGCCTATATGGAACTTATTCATACTACTGCTTTGAGACATTCCCACAGAAAACATCTTCACAAATATTGCATTTGAAGATTTTAAACATACCATGCTATATATCTTAGAATTACTGAAATGTAAATTTATTTCGTCCTCCAGTACTATTTTGTTTAACAAATTTAATTTTAGGTTAATTTTAATCTGTGTAGTTCCAGTGCTTTGACTTTGTCATAGTTTGCTTATTTATCTTTCCAAGAGCAATCCCTTCCTGGTCTCTGCATCAAAATGACAATTGGTTTGAACTAAACATGTTTAAAAAAGAGTAAATTTAAAAAAAATACGTTCTCACAATTCAAATTATACAATTTCACAGGTCACTTTTGTCTTTGTAATTTCATCAATTCTGTTCTGAGAATGTATTGAATATACTGTGTCACTGTAATTTTCTCCTCATGGTAGCTAGATATCTATCAGTTATATCGTTTTCATGCCATCTGCCACAAAAATACTCAAATTTATTGAATATAAATCACTTTTTGTCTTAAATGCATTCTCGGACTTTGAATCTTTTAAAATTAATATAATATTGATTTGAGCAATAAATGTTACCTTAAACCTCTCACTCATGATTGTATCAAAGATAGACACATAATGCTGGAGTAACTCAGCGAGACAGGCAGCATTTCTGGAGAGAAGGAATGGGTGATGTTTCGGGTGGAGACCCTTCTTCTGACTTTTCAGACATGATTGTATCGTGTGACTAACTACTCTCTATTTGTATCGATGTTCATACGAGGTTTGTGCTCCTAATGGGCCTGTCCCATTTAGGCGATTTTTTTCGGCGACTGCCGGCGACTGTCATAGTCGTAGCAGGTCGCCGAAAAAACAGCGACTGGACCCCCCCCTACGACAATGTCTATGACAATGTCTACAACAACCTCCCACCTAGTCGACGTCATTTTGCAGCAAGCTACCGACAACCGGCGACTCATTAGGACGTCCAAATACGACCACACCTACGACAACCTACGTCCACCCGCGACAAGCTATGACAAGGTGCGACCTTGTCAGCGACAACTGAAGACAACTTAAGGTAATTCAGTCGCTGGTACCTGTCGCCGGTTGACGTAGGCTGACGTAGGTAGTCGCCAATGGAATTCACCGAAGTCAGCACCAGCGACAACCTACGTCATCCTGGCGACAACCTACAACAGCACCTACATCAGGAGAAGGCAAGCTACGCTCATTGGCGGCAAGCCAACTGTCCCCGAAAAGTTTTGAACATTTCAAAATCCAGTGGTGACCAGAAAAATGCTATGATTCTTATGGTGACTGAGGAGATTACTCACGACCATGCAGGCAACACCCCAGCGACCATGTGGCAACAGCCTAGTTACCTGTAGTTGCGTAGAAAATCACCTAAGTGGGACAGGCCCATTATGTCCCCAGTGTATAAATCTCCACAGTCTTCTGTGGATCTTTGCTGGGAGTTAAGAATCCAGTAGGTTTGTGTACTTTACAATGGCAATAAACACAGTGAAGTAGTGCAGCTGTTAAAAGTGGGGAGATCATTGATAACTACATGACTGTATTGGCAGAGCCACTCAGAACTAATCACAACACTTTTGAAGTGCAGATTTGAGGATGATGTGAAAAGCTAATACATGCAGGAACTGGTAAAAAATAAAATAAACTCAGAGTAGAAGCCAATACAAAAAGACAGTCTAGAAACAAACAGGTGATATTGAAAATCTCCATAATTACAACAATTTGATTGCCATGGGCCAGTTGCACCAAAGGGCCTGTTTCCATGGGTATTCCGTAGGTAAAAATATAATCCGTTCTGTATAGCTCTATGACTCTATATAGGGATATGTTTGTAGGATGGAAAACATTGTCAACATAGAGGACAGAAATGCTTGAAATTAGACTAAAAGCAAATGCAAAATAGAATTAAAATAAGGCCAGATAGTTATGTATCATTGGCTAACCAACTAGGATGAAGTGATTAAAACCCTACAACACATTTTCAGCTCACAAAATGTATAGGAAGGATGCTGGTTTAAATCGAAGATCGACACAAAAAATTGGAGTAACTCAGCAGGTCAGACACCATCTCTGGAGAAAAGGAATAGGTGATGTTTTGGGTCGAGATTGACGAAGGGTCTCGACCTGAAACGTCACCTTTTCCTTTTCTCCAGAGATGCTGCCTAACCTGTGGAGTTACTCCAGATTTTTGTGTCTATCTACATGTTTAGCTCAGTTCTGTTGTGTTATATGTATGTTCTAATCAGTGGTCAGGGGAGTGGATTTGTGATTGAATGTTTGTTTATGCATGAACGTGATCATATTCAATTCAAGTTCTAATTCATTCTTGCACAGGATTAGACAACACTGGAAATGCCTCCATTTATTAGACAATAATTTTGTCCCCTGAACTGAGGACGTATTTAAGAGCCAAATTGGTGGGTCTAGAATCCCAGGTATGATGAGCAGATATCTTATCCTGAAGGACATGTAAAGCAAATGTGTTTTTACAACAATCCCATTGTTTTATAGTTCCTGTTATTGAAACTGCATTTAGTTCCAGGTTTATTTAATTTAAATTCTTTAGCTGCCATCGGCAGGATTCAATCTTATGCTTCTCGATCAATGGACCAGAAGTCCAGTTGATAACTCATAACTTAGGCTAACACAATAGGCAGAAATGATAGTGGCATTTAAGAGGCCTTTAGTTCAGCATGTGGAAGTGCAAGGAATGGAGGTATATGGATAATTTACAGGCAGATGAGATCCGTTTAACTAGGCATCGTGTTCGCCACAAACATTGTGGGGCCAAGGGCCCACTCCTGTGCTGTACTGTTCTATGTTCTATGTTCTGTGTTTTAACTAAACTACTGTGTTGCTGTACAGTTGCGGGTAAACACACTAAGTCTAACATTCTTACAGGCTTGCAAGGGTGGCACATCTTCTGACTGCCCTCTAAAAATGTAAAGGAATTTTATCCAGTACAGAAAGCTAATGGAAACGGTATCCTGTCCAAACGCAGGAGTGATAGGGAAATCTCTGACATTGAGTCCAGGTCAGTTGATGTGTGTGTCAGGGAAAGTGTGTTTGCTGGGAAGCTCTGCTCTGTTGCATTGGGAATCATTCAGCACGGGTTGTCAGTTCACAGCAACAAGATGTTTCAATTGTAGAAGAACAATGTGAATCTGGATGAGATTGTGAATTATGAATGGAAAGCTTAGAAAGCGTAGAGATTTCTATGCTATTTAGATCAGCTATTTCTATGCTATTTAGATCTAGTAAAAGGATGGCAGATGTAATTTAAAGTGGTTAAGTATGAAAACACTATTAGTTAAACCAGGATTGACTGGAAAATGTTGAAGGACAAATGGATCTGGATGTCCTTCTACACTGAACACAAACATGTAGGTGTAGCAAACAATTAGGAAGTCAAGGGGTGTTAGTCTTCATTGCAAGAGGTTTTGAAATCAAGAGGAAGGATGCCTTATTGCAATTATACATGTGTTCGTGAGACCACGCCTGTAACATTGCATGCTATTTTGGTCTCCTTACTTAAGAAATAATACATTTTCATTTTCAAGAATACATAAGGCATCAACTCTACTGCTGCATCACCGTGCCACACCGTCTGCTGGTCAAGAAGTGCAGAAACCAATTACAGATGGAAGCCCCAAGCCCAATGTCCAGAAGTCTAGAGATTAGCTTATTTGGAATCATGGTGTTGAAGGCTGCACTGTATTCTGTGAATAGCATCCTGACCAGGGCTCCAATATTGTGAAAGTGATCCAGAGCTGCACGCAGTGCATGAGAGCTGGCGTCCTCCAAGGAACAATTTTTCCTTTAGTGAACTTCAGGGAGTTTAGATTGTCCGGATGACTGGCACAAATGTAGGCCATTATCAATTTTTCACAGCACTTCATTGCAGTTGATGTTAGAGCGACTGGGCAGCTGTAGTTGAGACAGGTCACTACATTTTTTGGGGGGATAGGGATGATGATTGTTTCCTTGAAGCAAACGGGGACAAAAGATTATTGAAGAGAGAGGTTGAAGATGTCAGTGAAGGCTGTAGCCAATGTTGCAAGTTCACAAGTTCTTGGAGTAGAATTAGGCCATTTGGCCCATCACGTCTACTCCTCAATTTAATCATGGCTGATCTCTGCCTCCCAATCCAATTTTCCTGCCTTCTCCCCATAATGCTTGAAACCCATTCTAATCAAGAATTTGTTCATATCTGCCTGAAAAATATCCACTGACTTGGCCTCCACAGCCATCTGTGTCAATGAGTTCCACAGATTAACTACCCTCTAACTAAAGAAATTCCTCCTCACCTCCTTTCTAAAACAGTGCCCTATAATTCTGAGGCAATGACCTCTGGTCTTAAACACTTCCACCAGTGGAAACATCCTGTCCGCATCCACTCTATCTAGGCCTTTCATTATTCTGTAAGTTTCAATGAGGTCCCTCCTCGACCTTCTAAACTCCAGCGAGTACAGGCCCAGTGCTGTCAAATGCTCATCACATGCTAACTCATTCATTCCTGCAGTCATTCTTGTAACCCTCCTCTGGACCCTCTCCAGAGTCAGTACATCTTTCCTCAGATATGGGGTGTAAATTTGCTCGCAGTAGTTGGGGCCCAAATTTACCCAGAACTCGCAACTGATGGGCACATGATTTCAGAACTCATCCAGGGGCTCCATCCGCAATGGGCAAAACAGAATTAAAATAAGACCAGATAGTTAGCATCACTGGCTAGCCAACTAGGATGATTGGTGTTCCATTTATTGAAGTGGTTGAGACCTGCAATTTGTTGAGACCAGTTTAGCTCAGTTCCGTTGGAGATTTTGTGGTATTATATGTAAGCTTTAATTAATGGTCAGGGGACTAGATTAGTGATTAAATTAGAATTTGCCCTCATGAAAACAGATCTGACATGCCGCTGAGATGCATGGTCAGAGATGGGTGGGGGGGGGAGGACAGGGGTGGGGGCTGGGGTGGCACGGGTGGATGTGACTAATTGGAGCTTTATTTAACCAATCAAATTGTTATAAAAAATAAAAAGGCTTTGGAAAAATAGGTCATGGAAGGTCTCAGTTTCAGTTTCAGTTAATTGATTGTCACGTGTATTGAGTGTAAATGACCCAGTCATTCGCACAACATGGTACAACATAGTTTTATTAAAGATCACTTACAGTACACATCAGCATGTTGCTATAGTTTGTGTAACGACTATTCGACTGACAACATGAGCTGAGTTCTGATAATATAAACTGCATAGTAGGCGGAGCTTCTACTAATAAAGCACTACAATTGGGTAGTGTGGAGTAACCTGTCTACATCTTTCCTTGTAGAAATGTAATGAACAAGGGGTCACAGTTTAAGGATAAGGGGGAAATCTTTTAGGACCGAGATGGGGAAAACATTTTTCACAGTGGTGAATCTCTGGAATTCTCTGCCACAGAAGGTAGTTGAGGCCAGTTCATTGGCTATATTTAAGAGGGAGTTAGATGTGGCCCTTGTGGCTAAAGGGATCAGGGTGTATGGAGAGAAGGCAGGTACAGGATACTAAGTTGGATGATCAGCCATGATCATATTGAATGGCGGTGCAGGCTCGAAGGGTCGAATGGCCTACTCCTGCACCTATTTTCTATGTTTCTATGTTTCTATGAAGCACAACTAAATGCAAGCCTATAAGCCGAAACACACTACTTCGTGATGGCTAAATAATACAGTACCCAAAACGCTAATAACACATACAGGGGCGTATAGATGGTTACACAAAATCTCCATATCTAAGGGGTGGCCTACAGACATATCCCGCACGGGTGCAGTATAGATCCGCATCTCCTCCCTTCACCGGGGAAGTGACCGGGGAAGTAACCGGGGACGGCGCCGGAGTCCCGGAGGGTGGAGGCAGTGAAGCCGGCGAGCGGGGCGCTGAACGTTGTGGTGAGGCCATAGGTGGTTGCTGTGCAACAGCTGGGCACGAGGGAGGAGTTAGTCCCAGAGTAGGAGGGTACATCAGACGCGTGACCTCTGGATACGAAACTGTAGGACGTGGTTCCTTCACAGGAAGGAGATGTTGACGGTTGCGTCTGTAAAGGCCTCCGTCGGAGCTTACCAGGTAGGAGCGCGGTAGGAGCAGGGTTGTGAATGTGATCCAAATGGCCATAGCCCTTGTCGGTCTGAAAGCAAAGAACTTGCCCACTAGAGAGAGGTTTAAGTGGTTTGCTGGACCTGTCGAAAGATTGTTTCCATGCATCGTGTTTCAATTGGAGTTGTTTCTGGACAACGGGAGGTGAATGGACCTGTGGCTGCCGCAGCTGCCGGGGCATGGGCAGGGCACCACGGGCTTGACGAGACATCAGGCATTGGGCTGGAGACCCCAGTATTGGGTTGCAGGCAATGTTCCTTAAGTTGAGCAGGTCCAAGTATACGTCAAATTAAGCAAAGTGTGAGCACTCCATTAATTGTTTGGTGCTACGGACTGCCCGTTCTGCGAGCCCGTTGGACTGTGGAAATTCAGGGCTGCTGGTGACATGGCGAAAATCAACCATTAAACAAAGTTTTTGAAACACTGACTGGTGAACTGACTGCCGTTATCAGATAGGAGATGTGAAGGGGCGCTGTGTACAGAGAAGTAACGTGACAACTTTTGGGTGACTGCGTCAGATGTGATGGTTTGGAGTAGGTCAATTTCGAACCAGCTGAATACAAGTCAACGAGAACCAGATAGTGTTTTCCACGCCACTCGAATATGTCGGTAGCGACCTTGGACCACAGCAGAGGAGGAACAGGATGTGAGAGCAAGGGTTGTTTCTGTTGGTGTGGCATTAGGCTGTTGCAGACAACGCAGACTTAGACTTTTTTGTGTATATACTTGGTCATACCAGGCCAGTAAAACATGCTCTGCGCTCATTGTAGGGTTGCTTCCACACCGGGGTGGCCCCTGTAGATGGCATCAACGTACTTGTTCCGAAGAACAGCTGGGATGATTTCTTTGTGACCCTTGATTATAACCCCGTCCTGTAGTACCAGGTCGTCGTGAACTAGGTAGTATGGACGAGTCAGGGTCCAGCAGGATCTGCCAAAACGAACTTTTGGCATCCAGAACTGAGAACACAGATGCACTGCCTATCTGAGCAGCAACTTCCTCTACTGTTTGCGTCGGGTAGTGTGGCGTTTGATCGCTGTGTTTAGGTCTCTGGGGTTGATGCAGATTTGGATTTCTTCCTTGTTTTTCTTTGTTACAACCACAATGGTGGAAACCCAGTCGGACGGTTCAGTAACCATACCAATGACACCCAGGGACACCATCCATTGGAGCTCATTGTATACTCTGTTGTGCATAGCCTGCGGGATACGGTGTGGTGCTCAGACCACAGGTGTAATAGTTGGATCAGTGGCGATATTGTACTTGATGGGCAGCTTTCCAAGCTTGTCGTCAAATAGTTCTTTGTATTGTGAAAGTGTCTGCTGAGTGGAGCCCTCAGTGGGAGTGATTTGATGGACAGCAGGCCCAAAGATAACCAGACCTAGATCCTGGCATGCGTTGATGCCAAGCAGAGTTGCAGAATCCCCCCGAACAATGAAAAACTGGCAATTCAGTTCAGTTTCTCCAAGTTGGAGCAGTACCTCTCCCCCATAGGCTCGTAACATAGCTGTAGTGTTTGCAATACGTTTGGTATTACGAATTTGTTTAAATTCAGTTAAAGACATGACATTACATTTAGCACCAGGGTTGATCTTTGCAAGTGCAATGTTGCTGTTAACGACGAGAGAGACTTCAGGGTCAAGTTGCTTGTTAGTGGAAGCAAATAGGTAGTGGATGTCTGGACTGTTATCTTGGTTCTCAGGGAGGAGAGCAGGGGATGGAGCTTCCAGCTCTTGGAATTCGTTATCAGTAGGTTCATGTTTTAACAGGTGTACATTTTGTCTTGGGAACGATCGAGCCATGCAACAACGACAACATTTCATGAAGTGGTTACGTTTCTTACAGAAGTGGTAAATTTTACCGTAAGCAGCACAGAATTCGCGACCTGGGGCGTGGGAGCCGTCACAGTTAGAGCACCGTTCGATAGATCTCTGAGACTGCCAGGGTGAGGTGGGTTGTGAATGCCGGTTATGATGGGAAGTGTCGGTAGCATTGACATTGAATGGGGGTCGTGGCCCAGAGCTCAAAGACTGTGTGGGAAGCCATAAGTTCAGCGATTCTGCAAGCATGTTCAGCTCAGTCCAAAGTCAGTTCAGAATCGTGAAGCAATTCGTCTCATACCTTGTCACTGAGTAAACCTCCTACTAGTTTGTCACAGATAAGGTCTTCACACAAATATCCAAAATGGCAGCGTGCAGCCATGTGTTTTAAATCACTGAGGAAGTTTTCGATAGGTTCTCCTTGCTGTTGGAAGTGAGCAAAAAAACTTAGTACGTTCATTTATGGAGTTGGCTCAAGGTCGTGTAGCTGTCTGAACTTAGTGAGCAGGACTGCAGGGTCATCCATAGTTTCAGCAGGCACTGCAACCTGGTTGTTGTGATCCATAACAGCAGGCATGTATGTAAAACGCTCTGCGTGCTTCATTGCTTCAGGGCCAGCAACTTTAAGTAGGATAGAGGCACGCATGTCAGGTGGAGCATTTCGATGAGCAGCACGAATGTAATGGTTGTAGTCACGCTCAAAGATGTACCAACATTCAGCGATGACCGAGTCAAAGATGAGAGGATCTGGACGGCAAAGCGAGCAAGCCATGGTAGCGATAGCGAGTATAACTAGGTGGACAAAATAAAAACCGATATACTTAAACAAGGAGTGGGTAGGCAACCACTTCTTGACACCATGTAAATGACCCAGTCATTCACACAACATGGTACAAAATAGTTTTATTAAAGATCACTTACAGTACACTTAAGCATATTGTTACAGCTTGTGAGCGACTATTCAACTGACAGCATGAGCTGAGTTCTGATAATATAAACCTCATAGTAGGCGGAGCTTCTACTAATAAAGGACTACAATTGGTTAGTGTGAAGGAACCAATCTACATTGAGGTACAGTGAAAAGCTTTTGTTGCATGCAATTTTGCAGATAACACACAAACAAATTGTTGATGGTATTGATTGGAGAAGGGTACCTTTGGCTGCAGAACAATATGATAGATGGAATTTAACCCTGAAACCGTGAGGGTTTTGGAAGAATAAGAAAGGTGAGGTGATGTAGAATATATCAGTTCAGTTTAGTTTATGGTCACGTGTATGGAGGTACAGTGAAATTTCTTTCATGCATACTAACCAGTCAGCAGAAAGACAATACATGATTATAATCAATCCATTTAGTGTGTAGATACATGAAAAGGAAATAACGTTTAGTGCAAGGTAAAGCCAGCAAAGTCTGATCAAGGATACCCTGAGGGTCACCAAAGAATGAGATAGTAGTTCAGCACTGCTCTCTGGTTGTGGTAAGATGATTCAGTTTCCTGATAATAGCTAGGATGAACTGTCCCTGAATCTGGAAGTGTGCGTTTTCACACTTCTATATGTTTTGCCTGATGGGAGAGGGGAGAGTGGCCAGGGTGTGACTCCTCCTTGATTATGCTGCTGGCCTTGCTGAGCCAGTGTGAGGCATAAATGGAGGAAATAGGAGGTTGGTTTGTGTGATGGTCTTGGCTGCGTCCACAATTTGCTGCAATTTCTTACTGTCTTGGATGGAGCTGTTCCCAAACCAAGATCTGATGCATCCTGATAGCATCTCTGGATAGCTCCATGCACTTTTTTGTGAAAGTGGATAGTTCTATTTAAACTTAGGTTTATACAAAAAAAAATTACTATTCCATATATGGTAAGAATATGTAAAAATAAACATGTGATAAAAATAATATATTTTGTAGATTATATTTGTGCTTGATCGGGAATTGAAGTTATCTTCAAAATAGAAAGTAACAAACCAGGGTAACAAAACAATAGTTAAATATATAACATTCCCACTCACCATTGATTCTTGCACTGTAAATTGTGGCAGAAATGTAGTATTTTGACTTTGATTCAGTTTCAGATACTGTAGTTTGCTGTAGGGTATGAGACTGACTCAGTCAGCTAACTCCATTTGTACTCTTGCTTGTCACAGCAGCAAGCTTCAATTTGCACAAAATTCTGTCGTGCTATCATTATATTTATGGTGACAGCATATAAATGAGATATTTAAAATCAGATATAGTTTTAAAGCATCATTAAATGTATGTATTATATAGTCAGATAGAGATAGAGGTAGGTGATAGATAAATAGTGAATCTGGTTTAGGTCTTATTTCTGTATTTCATGTCCTGCAGGAATTCAGGATATTTTGATTTACTGCCTTGAATCGTTCTCTGCCCTCTGCTGGGTTTGAATGAAATTGTTTGACTTTAGCGGGCAGTTCAATAATTTCAACATCAAACCAGTTTCAATCCATGAAGTAGATTTTTGACATATTATGGACAAATCCACGTTGCATTTCACACATAAATGAAATGTTGGAATACTGACAGAGACTCTGAGATAAAATCAGATGGTTCCATTTCCAAAGTTTTTAGCAAGTATACTCTGCTTTAGGCATGAATACACAGCACTGGGCTGGGAGAATCTGAACCAGCGATTTGATTCAAGTCTCCATTTGCCTGACGAGATAACGTATTTTGAATTGTAATCAAAAGAGCAACCAAAAGATTATTAGTTTTAATAATTAAAGTTTCTGTTCAGCAGCTGGAAATTCCTATAAAGACACATGACCATTGGTGAGGGTGACTTTTAAATGTGGTGATAAACAATAAACATCCAGCTAAGACAAAATAATAATTCTAATATTCATGCATTCATGCAGTAACGTAAAGGATGACTCTACGACCTAGGCTCGGAAAAGGTTGTGCTGTATTGTTCTGATAATAAAAAACTGACGAGGAAAGTTGCCCGGGTGTCTAAAATGCTGAAAAGCATAAACAGCGCCCACATGAGCTGATACCACATAGAATCATGAAGTCACAGAGAAAGAGCAAAAAACAGGTCCTTCAGCCCACTGAGTCTATGCTGACCATAAACCCCCATACATGTATACGCATCCTACATGACAGGTGACCTCAGTGTTACTGCCTTTTTGATAATGGAAATTCACCCTACTCGTGTTCACAAGGCACCACCCAAAAATTTGAGATACAGAATAACATTTTCTCACAGAATTTGTGTGAAGAAAAAAAGAGCACTTTTTTTTCAAATCGCGTTTCTGTACAGAAATTACGGTATGGGAGTCACCGGTAATTCCATGTTTTATTCTCTCCACATTGTTATTAATTCCCCTCAGATTCTACCAATCACATGCACAAACTCCAGTCTCACCAGATCATATTTTGGACTTAAGGGGATGCAAGATGGCACAGCAGTTTGTGCTGCTGCTTCACACACCTCCAGGGACCTGGATTTGATTCCAACTTTGAGTGCTACCTGTGTGGAGTTTGAATGCTCTCTGTGACTATATGGATTTATTTCCAGTCTTCCGGTTACTCCCACATTGGAGGCTAATAACAAAATGAAACAAACCAATGGGCAGCTACAGAGAGATTAAGTTGCAGCAATACAGAAAAGTAATGGGAGGTGGAATAGGACTAATAGGTGCTGACATGGACCTAATGGGCTGAATAACCTCACTCTGTGGCATATTCTATCTATACATACATACATACATACATACATACATTACATTTACATTACATTACATTACATTACATTACATTACATTACATAACTAAAGCTCTAATCTTGTTATCTTCCGGTTTGCTCGATCATTCTATTTGTTCAAAAACGGTACGCGCTGGCGCTACAATTTTTCGCCAGCTTAATCACCGATCTCCTGAGATGCAATTGCACCATTTTGTTCCGATCGGTGGTCTAATGTAAAAGTTAGCGAGGTTTGAAAAATCTTAAAAACTACGCGTGCGCAGATCGATCTCCTCTCCTGCCGTTCAGCGCTGCGTGGATTGATCTTTTATTGGAAAACACAATTTTCGGAAAGGAGATTGGGTCGGAGACCAGACCCAAAGCAGCCCAGCGTCGGAGACCCAGCCCAGCATCGGAGACCCAGCCCAGCCCAGCATGGAGTTGGAGATGTCACCGATTTCGCCAAACGGAAAGTGGAGGCTCTGATCCCGGTGGAGGAGAATGACCAGCGCCCGTTGTGAGTCATCACCGCAGTGTCAGATCCAGCCCCTTCCCCTCTGGTCCCCCTCGCTGGCTCCTGCTCCCCTCCCCTGTGATACCACCATCTCCCCACAACCACAATCTCTGAGATCTCTCCCTCCCCCACACAACTGCACAACCTGTTTGAGAGGACGTTGACAGCCAAAGATACGGATTTAGATTTCAAAGCACAACATCAGTACTTTCTACATTCATTTCAGATCTTGCTAAATAACTTAGAGGCAAGATAGCAAAACCACCTGACAATGTTGTAACTTACTGTATGTGGATAACATGATCACATGGGAGCCACCTGCAGTATAGACTTGTTGAATAATCTCCAAACTTTTGGGAAAGGTACCAACTTGAATGTTGTAACTGAGGTTCTACTCAGCTTTAATCTACAGAATCTCTCTTGTCCCTATCCACCATATAGGGATATCAAATGCACCAGCAACCACATTGCTTCTCGATGATTTACTTCATTGTTCCTCTTTAACTGTATGGATAGAATGCCCAACAAGAATGCACTTGCAAGAATGAACCCAAATCATGTTGTCTTTCATATCCAGAACACCTTCCTATTACACTTTGACCAGCAATGTTTCTCATGAAACATAGGCTCAATGTATTACTAGTTGCAGGATATTAGACATTTTAGATCAAATCTTCAGTGTATCCGTGCTGTTGCTGTCTTGGTGTATTTTAACACGTGAATGAGGCTAAATTGCCACATTGCTAATTGTATTTGAGTGTAACCTAATAATGTAGCGTATTTATGTGATGGGGTTCAGTTCAATTACTTCAGTTACTGCACGTATATTTAAAGTGAAGTCACTGTCATCATTATACGAAATGCAATCAATCTGATCAGAGCAAATGAGATAATGGCAAAGTAAATAATTATATCGGTGATGTTGACTGGAAGATAAATATTGCCTTTCTCTGCTTCAGTGATGCCTGGAGATCTCTTTAAGTCTAATTTGAAAGACAGCTTCACCAAGAGTTGGCATAGCAATACAGTTTCTGCTCTAAGTTATGTGCTCATATTTCTGGAACAGGAACTGAACATGTGGCTTTCTGATTTAGACTGAGTTACAAGTTAAAGAGCCTGCAGATGCAAAAATCTAGGATAAAAACTGGATGCTGGAAGTACTCACCAGTCAACCAGCTTCCGTGGTAGGCTTGACCTGTTGAGATCTACCAGCACTCCACTTTCTTTAAGAGCCCTATCTAGCTCTCTCTTGAAAGTATCCAGAGAACCGGCCTCCACCGCCCTCTGAGGCAGAGAATTCCACAGACTCACAACTCCCTGTGTGAAAAAGTAAATGGCTTACCCCTTATTCTTAAACTGTGGCCCCCGGTTCTCGACTCCCCCAACATCGGGAACATATTTCCTGCCTCTAGCGTGTCCAAACACTTAATAATCTTATGTGTTTCAATAAGATATTTTTAGCCACTACTACTGTGTCTGAGATAAAAATAAGGATAGTTGACCCAGTAAATAAGGATAGTTGACCCAGTAAAAGGATCAAACCTTTCACTCTCTTACAGATTTTGTCACTTTCAATGCTATGCAAATTTACAACATTTCTTATTTCTATTTTTTTCTTAATTTCTTAAGGCATACAGAGACCATTCAGCTTATTAATACTATGGCACCTTTTGGAGCATTAACATCAATACTATTAACCCCCCTACGCCCCGCCACCCTACACTAAGAGTAATTTAGCTCAATTAACCTACAAGTACACTATTGCAATGTGGGTGGAGATTTGTGCAGCAGCATGGTCACAGGGTGAACTTGCAAACTGCTCACAGTCAGCACCGGAGGTCATGATTTAGCAAGGGTTGCCGGAGCTGTGAGCCACCAGGATAAGCAGTTGTGCACCATGCAGGCTGCTCCTGCCCGACCTCCCAACCACCCCCGCCCCACCTGCTATCATGTCCTCATTTAAACTTAACCCAATTCCAAATTCAGTCCAAGAAAAATAATTTAAAATGTTGAAAAGCAGTACCGTGTAAACCCCTGACTTGGCATTAGATGCTAATGGGCCAGCACTATCATTGTTGACAGCGGCTACTCGTTCCTCTTCCCCTTTAGACTGGTGCCACAACAACCACATCATCTAAAAACAGATGTCACAATGCAAATGTTAAAGGCAAGAATCAGCACAAAACAAAACACTGATACCTTAGGTTGCAAGAACCACTAAAAATTAACCAAAAATACGCTTGATTTCCTCCCTTTCCCTGTGTCCCACCAGGATGCACACCCTCACAATTTTTGTCTACTTTCCATCTCTGGCCTTTGTCCACACATCAGTCCAGCAAAACCCTCCTTACCTGTATCCACATTACTTGCCTGGCTCTGTCCCGTCCCCCTCACTTTCCCAGCTTTCACCCCCCTACTTCAATGAAGAATGACCCCAACCTGAAACTCCATCTATCCATGTCCCCCACAGATAATGCCTTACCCGTTGAGTTACACCAACACTTTGTGTCTTATTTTCCTCTAAAAGTTAAACTCACCATTAGTGGAATGTAATCTCTTGCTTATTTTTTGTCTAGCAGAATAGGAATGCTGTGGAAAGTTAATTGGTTGCAATATGGAGTTAGCCCAATGGAAAATTATTTATCATTTTTTAGTGCATCCGGCTCCTATGGAGTTGACTATTGTGTGTAGAATATTTATACTGGTGTGAAATTCATCTTTGGTTGCTAATATGCCAGAATATTGACTGCTCATTGCACTGAAATCTGCACATTCAATTATATTGTTATTAATGGACCCAACATTGCAGAGATGAGAGTCCTAGGTCTCCTCCATTGTCAGAGTGAGTCCAAACGCAAATTGGAGGAACAGCATCTCATATTTCGCTTGGGCAGCTTACAGCCCAGTGGTATGAATATTGATTTCTCTCACTTTAAGTTGCCCTGGCATTTCCTCTCTCTCTATCCCTCCCCCACCCGTCACATTAGCTTCTCGTTTTCACCCATCAAACAGCTAACAATGGCCTGTTTCCTTTATCATCATTACATTTTTGCATATCTTTTATTCATTGTTCTTTATCTCTCTACATCATCGTCCATCTCTCTCGTTTCCCTTATCCCTCACCAGCCTGAATAAGGGTCTCGACCCAAAATGTCACCCATTCCTTCTCTCGAGAGATTCTGCTTGTCCCGTTAAGTTACTCCAGCTCTTTGTGCCTATTGCAGAGACGAGAGATGACTATTACGTTCCAATGTGGTTAGAGCTGGCAATTTAATGCAAGCTACTCGCCTATCATTCTATTGCAGTGAACGAGTGGTTTCCCCTTTGTTTGCCGATGTTTTTTTTCTGTCTGCTTCATGACTGTTCACTTCTGTGGAGATCAAATCTCAGAGGGGAATGTATAGAAGAAAAACAAAAGTGTAAAGAATATTGTGCGCAGGCAGAAGATTAAGCTTTATCTAGGTAGCTTATATGGGAACTAGCAACAACATGGAATTGCTTTCCCTGCAATGGTTTATGACTAGCAACAGGAATGTTCAGGCATCAAATCACTGTCCATGCATGCTATTACTGTGTTTAAATAAAATCTTATTATAAGCAGATCATATCCTATGCCTTATTGTGTAGGAAGGAACTATAGATGCTGGTTTACACCCAAGATAGACACAAAATGCTGGAGTAACTCAGCGGGTCAGGCAGTATCTCTGGAATAGGTGATGTTTTGGGTTGGAACCCTTCATCAGACTGAAAGATAGAGAAGGCACGAACAAAACACGGCGGCAACAAATGACCTCAGGAACGGTGGATGCGATCTCGCTGGCCCTCCACTCCGCTCCGGACCTCTTGGACAACAAAAACTCATGTCAGGCTGTTATTCATCGATTACAGCTCGGCATTTAACACAATCATCCCCTCCAAGCTGGTTACCAAACTCGCAGAACTGGGTCTCTGCGCATCCCACTGCAATTGGATCCTCGACTTCCTCATTCACAGACCACAGTCTGTTCATATTGGTGGAAATGTGTCAGCCTTGATAACAATCAGCACGGGAGCACCGCAAGGCTGCATGCTCAGCCCCCTGCTGTACTCACTCTATACTCATAACTGTGTTGCCGGTCACATTGCGAAATCCATCATCAAGTTCACTGATGACACCACTGTTGTGGGACGTATCACTGATGGGGATGAGTCAGAGTATAGAAGAGAGGTCGAGCAACTGTCCATATGGTGCCAGCGCAATAACCTGGCCCTCAACACCAGCAAAACCAAGGAACTGATTGTGGACTTTGGAAGGAGTAGGATCGGGACCCACAGCCCCGTTTATATCAACGGTTCGATGGTTGAAAGGGTGAAGAGCTTCAAATTCCTGGGCGTGCACATCTCTGAAGATCTTTCCTGGTCCGAGAACACTAATGCAATCATCAAGAAAGCTCATCAGTGCCTCTACTTCCTGAGAAGGTTACGGAGAGTCGGATTGTCAAGGAGGACTCTCTCTAACTTCTACAGGTGCACATAGAGAGCATGCTGACCGGTTGCATCGTGGCTTGGAATGGCAACTTGAGCGCCCTGGAGAGGAAAAGATTACAAAAAGTAGTAAACACTGCCCAGTCCATCATCGGCTCTGACCTTCCTTCCATTGAGGGGATTTATCACAGTCGCTGCCTCAACAAGGCTGGCAGTATCATCAAAGACCCACACCATCCTGGCCACACACTCATCTCCCTGCTACCTTCAGGTAGAAGGTACAGGAGCCTGAAGACTGCAACAACCAGGTTCAGGAATAGCTACTTCCCCACAGCCATCAGGCTATTAAACCTGGCTCGGACAAAACTGATTATTAATAACCAATTATCTGTTATTTGCACTTTATCATTTTATTTATTCATGTGTGTATATATTTATATTATAATATATGGACACATTGATCTGTTTTGTAGTAAATGCCTACTATGTTCTGTGTGCTGAAATAAAGCAAGAATTTCATTGTCCTATCATGGACACATGACAATAAACTCACTTGAACTTGAGCTTGAACTTGAACTTGAAGGTGGTCCATAATGGCCCACTGTTGGCTGGGGAATGACAGGGATACAAGGATGAGAATGGTGGAACTCGTAGGCTGACTAGCTTGGGGAAGGGAGAGAGAGGGGGAGGGGGGGGGGAAGGAAATGCAGGAGTTACTTGAAATTAAATAAATCAACGTTCATCCGTTGAGTTGTAAACTGCCCCAAACAAAATATGAGGTGCTGTTCCTCTAATTTATGTGTGGCCACACTAGTAATAGAGAAGGCACAGGCCAGAAAGGTCAGTATGAGAATCTGAAGGAGAGTTAAAATGTTTGGTAACCAGGAGATTGCGTAGGCCAAGGCGGACTGAGCAGCAGTGTTCATTGAAACAATTGCCAAGTCTACGTTTGGTCTATATATAGGAGCCTACACCGGGAGCACCAGATAATCAAATATATCATATATCAAAATAGGACGTACATGGTAAATGGTAGGGAATTGAAGAATGTAGGTGAACAGAGGGATCTGGGAATAACTGTGCACAGTTCCCTGAAAGTGGAATCTCATGTAGATAGGGTGGTAAAGAAAGCTTTTGGTGTGCTGGCCTTTATAAATCAGAGCATTGAGTATAGAAGTTGGGATGTAATGTTAAAATTGTACAAGGCATTGGTGAGGCCAATTCTGGAGTATGGTGTACAATTTTGGTCGCCTAATTATAGGAAGGATGTCAGCAAAATAGAGAGAGTACAGAGGAGATTTACTAGAATGTTGCCTGGGTTTCAGCAACTAAGTTACAGAGAAAGGTTGAACAAGTTAGGGCTTTATTCTTTGGAGCGCAGAAGGTTAAGGGGGGACTTGATAGAGGTTTTTAAAATGATGAGAGGGATAGACAGAGTTGACGTGGAAAAGCTTTTCCCACTGAGAGTAGGGAAGATTCAAACAAGGGGACATGACTTGAGAATTAAGGGACTGAGATTTAGGGGTAACATGAGGGGGAACTTCTTTACTCAGAGAGCGGTAGCTGTGTGGAATGAGCTTCCAGTGAAGGTGGTGGAGGCTGGTTCGTTTTTATCATTTAAAAATAAATTGGATAGTTATATGGATGGGAAAGGAATGGAGGGTTATGGTCTGAGCGCAGGTAAATGGGACTAGGGGTGATTATGTGTTCGGCACGGACTAGAAGGGTCGAGATGGCCTGTTTCCGTGCTGTAATTGTTATATGGTTATATGGTTATACAGTAGATGAGGTTGGAGGAGGTGCAAGTAAACCTCTGCCTAACCTGAAAGGACTGTTGGGGTCCCTGGATGAAGTTGAGGGAGGTGTTGCATCTCCTGCGGTTACAGGAGAATGTATCTGGGGAAGGGGTGGTGTGGTTGTGAAGGGATGAGTGAACCAGGGAGTTGCGGAGGGCGCAGTCTCTCTGGAAGGTAGAAAGGGGTGGGGATTGGAAGATGTGACTAGTGGTGGGATCCCGTTGGAGGTGACAAAAAGTTGGAGGATGATGTATTATATGTAATGGCTTAAAGAGTGAAAGTTGAGGACTAGGGGGACTCTGCCCCTGTTACAACTGGGTGGAGCAAGGGTGGAGTACAGAGGAGACACGTGGGAGGGCACCATCTATGACAGAAGGGGGGAACCATTCCCGAAAGAATGAGGTTATCTCGGAGTATGGAATGCTTCACCTTGGGAGCAGATGCTGCAGAGATGGAGGAATTGGGAGTAGGGAATGGAGTCTTTGTAAGAGGCAGGGTGGGAAGAAATGTCGTCCAAATAACTCTGAGAGTCAGTGGGTTTGTAATAGTCTATTTCCTGTGGTGGAGACGGTGAGATCAAGAAAGGGGATTGAGGTGTTCAAAATAGTGTTCTGCCTTATTTCCAGACTTGCCCTTAAATTTAACATTGGTTTTATTATCCATGACTGTATTCCTCATCCAGGTATCCAACAATCTACCCTTGCAAATTTTGTAAAAGATTTTCATAAGTAATATTTCCTGCAGAAATTGATTTTCAATGCCTTGCAAATAGATAAATGATAAGCGATTGCCTACAAATATATCTTTAGTTGATGGAACTAAATGCTACATATTAACACCATAACTTATTCAATGGAACTAAGTTTTTGATACAGAGTGCAATACACCAAAGTTAATGAAAATAAATGTGTGATAGGAAGGATTTAACTGAACGAAAGGCCAGTCGTGCATTGAAAATGAACACTAAGCCAGTGGAGCACTATCCAGCTACTTGCGTCACATAATGGTAATCACTCAGTTCTTTACGAATGGAATTTAATGCCTTTACATAAAATGGATTCTCGGGTAATTTATGGCCATCATTATATTAAGAATGAACTCTTAATATAATACAATCTGACATTGACTGCATTATCACATGTTATGTTATCAAAAGATCTCTTTGAAACACAATGGTTCCTGTGCTGCAGAGACTATGATAGCATCAGCTGTGGAAAGGAGAGATGTTTTCGGCCCGAAACGTCGCCTATTTCCTTCGCTCCATAGATGCTGCTGCACCAGCTGAGTTTCCCCAGCAATTTTGTGTACCTGTCTTATAACATTGCTTGGCCACTAGTGTCAGGAAAACATTGTGTGGAACTTTCTCTGTGATTTGATGAGGAGGGTAGTTACTTTTTGGTTGAATTACCTTATTCTGTTTCACACTTCATGTGATCCTTTATAGTTCCCCAATAATGGGAGCTATTGGTAATTCTCTGTTCTGAATGAGCTATTATTGTCTTTTCTTAAATAGTTTTATTTCCTGAAATAGGATTACTTGCCTTGTAGTTGTAACATGGCAGCTCTATTGCAAATCAATCATGGTTCATAGAAATCTACACACAATTGATTCTTGTTGGTAAAGGCACATTGGTTCTTAACACCCACATTATGAGATGATCCATGAGTCTCACATACCCAGGTTGTTTTGAAATGAACATAGTCTGTTCATACTATAATAATTTCAACATAAATTCCATGCTGTTGAAAGTCCAATGATTTTACTTGATGTTAAAGTGCACACTTTTGCAAATACTATCGTCAGCCAAAATCAATAAGGTTTTACTGAGATCGGTTTTTCTATCTCTTTACAGAGTAACCTTTCAGAAATGTAAGCTAGTTGAATATGGTCTCTTGTTTTCTATTTCATCCATATATTCATGAATATAGTTATTTTTTACTTTTGGGTTGCTATTATTTCCATAGGGTTTATTCAATGATTATATTAAATCAATGTATAAAATCAAGCAAACCTACAAGATACAAGATATATTTATTTGTCGCATGTGCCAGTTGACACAGTGAAATGTGATCACCATACAGCCATACAATAAAATAAAGAACACACCACACGATAGAGTTCAACAAAAAACATCCCCCCACAGCAGAATCAAACGTTTCCCACGGTGAGGAAAGGCACCAAAGTCAGTCATCTTCCTCTGATGTTCACCCATGGTTGGGGCCTCCGGAGCCCTCCGCAGTCGCCGCTACGGGTAACCCGCCGCTCAGGCCCGCCCGCCGGGATGCCGGAACTCCGACGTCGGAACAGGAGGCCAACCCCAGAGGCCCGGACCTCCGAATCGGCCGCGCCCCACCAGAGTCCGCGGCTCCCGATGTCCCCAGGACATGCCGGGCGGAGACTCACGCTGGTGGCCCTTGACAAAGGGCCCCAGGACTCTCAAAACCTGTGTGGTTTTTAATAAATACAGTCATCTGAAAGAATGAAAAGATGTTTGTTTCAGAGGTTCACAATTGTAAGGATTTGGATATGCATTAACTCAACAGTGAGAAAATATTTAAAGGATAGGATGTTCTTAAAGGATTGGACAGGCTAGATTCAGGAAAAATGTTCCCGATGTTGGGGAAGTCCAGGACAAGGGATCACAGTTTAAGGATTTAAAGTTTTAGGACCGAGATGAGAAAAACATTTTTCACACAGAGTGGTGAATCTCTGGAATTCTCTGCCACAGAAGGTAGTTGAGGCCAGTTCATTGGCTATATTTAAGAGGGAGTTAGATGTGGCCCTTGTGGCTAAAGGGATCAGGGGGTATGGAGAGAAGGCAGGTAGGTACAGGATACTGAGTTGGATGATCAGCCATGATCATATTGAATGGCGGTTCAGGCTCGAAGGGCTGAATGGCCTACTCCTGCACCTATTTTCTATGTTTCTATGTTTCTGCAAAGTGGCACAGCCAATACAGGTGCTGCCGCACTGATCCAGCAACCCAGGTTGAATCCTGACCTCAGATGTTGGCTGAGTGGTGTTTGTATATTTTCCCTGTGATTGTGTGGATGCTCCAGTCTCTTCCGAAGAGTGGGTTGTAGCCTTAATTGGCCACTGTAAATTGTCTGTAGTGTGTAGTGTTGAATCTGGGGGCGTTAGCAACATAGAGTCATAGAATCATAGTCATAGAGCATGGAAACAGGCTCTTCAGCCCAACTTGTCCACACTGACCAACATGCCCCTTCTATACTAGTCCCACCTGCCTCGCTTGGCTCGTAACCCTCTAAACGTATCCTATCCATGTATCTGTCCAAATGTCTCTTAAAAGTTATGATATTACCTGTATCAACTACTTCCTCCGGCAGGTCATTCCATACACCCACCATCCTTTGTGTAAAAAAGTTTCCCCTCGGGTTCCAAATCTCGTTGCACCTCTGTGCAATGACAATAAAAAAGATATTATTATATTCCAATTAAATCTATTCCCCCTCACCTTAAACATGTTCTCTGCTTCTCAATCTCTTTACTCTGCGAAAAAAAAGATGCATTCACCTGATCTATTTCTTTCATGATTTTTCACACCTATATAATTTCACCCATCATCCTCCTGAACTCCAAGGAATAAAGTATCCCTTCCCGAAAGCTCAGGCCATTGACTCCTGGCAACATCCTCGTAAATCGTCTCTGCACCCTTTGCAGCTTGACAACATCTTTCCTACAACATGGTGACCAAACCAGTTGATCGGAATGTGGGGTCAATATAAAACAGCATTAGGTGCCTTTCCCACTTAGGTGATTTTTTGCGATGACTACAGGCGACTAGGCTGTTTTCACATGGTTGCAGGGTAACGCCTGTACGGTCCTGAGTAGTCTCCTCAAGTCATCTAGAGAGCCGTAATGTTTTTCTGGTCGCTGCTGGATTTTGAATTGTTCAAAGCTTTTTGGCGACTGTGGGCTTGAAGTAACTTGTCGTGGGTGCTGTCGCAGGTTGTCGCCAGGATGACGCAGGTTGTCGCCAGTTGACGTTGGTTGTCGTCGGGTGCTGACTTTGGTGAATTCCATTGGCGACTACCTACGTCAACCTACGTTAACCTACGTCAACCGGCGACTGAATTTTCTTCAGTTGTCGCTGACAGGGTCATTGCTTGTCGTAGCTTGTCGCAGGTGGACGTAGGTTGACTTCGGTTGTCGAAAGTTGTTGCCTGTGTGGTCGTAGGTTGTCGTAGGTGTGGTTGTAGGTGGACGTCCTAAGTCACGACAATTGGGTCGCCGGTTGTCGGTAGCTTTTCGTAACATGACATCGACTAGGTGGTAGGTTGTCGTAGACATTGTCGTAGGGGGAGTTCAGTCACCGTGTTTATTGGTGACCTGCTACAATTGTGACAGTCGCCAGCAGTCGCCAAAAAAATCGCCTAAGTGGGACAGGCCCTTTAGTGTAGGATTAGTGTTAACGAATGTCTAAGAGTCAGCAAAGACCTGGTAAGCTAAACTTCCTGCTTCTAAGTTATATGACTTTAATACTCTGATGTTTATGTTTCTATTTTGCCTTTCTCCACCAGTCAATATTAGTATAGTTGAGTCATAGATAACAAAAACACATCCTTTGGCCCATCATTCTGTTAATTGGAATTTAGAGTGACCAATTAACCTACGAACCAGTATGTCTTAGAGATGTGGGAGGAAACTCGAGCACTGGGAGGAAACCCACGTTGTCACCAGGAGAAAGTGCAAACACCATGACGACAGCACCCAGGGTCAAGATTGAAAATGGGTATTTTGACATTGTAAGGCAGCAACTCTACTAGATGCACCATGGTGCTGCCCTTACTTTATTTGGCAACCTACAAGCATTTGTTTCTGGATCTCATAGAGCTTTTGTCAATGTGAGTTATTTTGATTTATTGCATAAGAAGTGTAGGAGAAATACCAGACTACAATTAAATAAGAAATATTATATTTATATTATACCTTTGCTGATGCAAATCAGTGGTTTAATATTTTTTATAAAAAGCAATGACTTTTAGAATTAGAATTAGAATTTCCTTTATTGTCATTCAGACCTTACGGTCCGAACGAAATTTCGTGCCTGCAGCCATACATACAATAATACAATAATAAACAACAATAAACACAAATTAACATCCACCACAGTGAGTCCTCCAAGCACCTCCTCACTGTGATGGAGGCAAAAATCTTAGGGCTGCAGTCTCTTCCCTCCTCTTCTCCCTCTGCGCTGAGGCGATACCCCACCGGGCGATGGTACAAACAGTCCCGCGGCTCACCGAACCCCGCAAACGGGGTGTCGAAGCTGCCGCCCTCCAGTCCAGCGGACGCAGCCACTGGCCCGCAGCTGAACCCAGGACTCAGGTCACCGCCGCCAGAACGCCGTCCCAGCCACCGGAGCACTGTTCCAGCCCCGAGCCGGATCGCCCTCACGTGGGTGCCGTTCCTCCCTCGAGCTGGGCCGCCCCGACGGGAGCGCCGTTCCTCCCTCGAGCTGGGCTGCCCCGACGGGAGCGCCGTACCTCCCTCGAGCTGGGCCGCCCCGACGGGAGCGCCATTCCACCCTCGAGCTGGGCCGCCCCGACGGGAGCGCCATTCCACCCTCGGGCTGGGCCGCCCCGACGGGAGTGCCACAGCCCCTCACGGGAGAGTCTCAGCCCCGCGCCAGGCCGCCCTCACGGGAGCGTCACAGCCCCTCACGGGAGCGCCGTTCCAGCCCCGAGCTGGACCGCCCTCACGGGAGCGAGCCCAGGGCAAGTCCTAACTGGCTCTGCCTCCGGAGTCTCGAGGTCGCCAGCTCCGCCATTAGGCCTCAGCGCAGACGGAGGCAGAGAAGGGGGATACGACAAAAAAGTCGCATTCCCCCGAAGGGAGAGGCAGCAAGCCCTGTTTCAACCCCCCCCCCCCCCCCCCCCCGTGACACTTTTAGAAATCTCCATCCTAGGCATGGTTCTAAAAACTTATCAAGGTCATAACATTGGCATCAGGAAAAACAAAGCCAGAGTGCAAAGTCTCCACACTGAAGACAGTTGTGCTTATTTATTCCATTGTGACACACAGCAAAAGACTACTTGTTTTGTGTTATCTCTAGTCTTAAGAAAATAATTGAAGCAGGACATGTAATTATTTTTGAATGTCGTAAGGTAAAGTTTTTGTTTTATCCTAAGGCACATCAACTCAAAAACTAAATTATGATTGGTGTAAAAGAGAAGGATGATGAAGAACATGGCTGAGTGCAAGGTTCACAATCAACCTGCTCTTATTGCAGGAAATAGGAGACAAACTCTGTGCAGTAAAATGTACAATGGGAGTTAAAGACCCATTAGGGATATTGATGCCAACATGATTGCTGGTTTAGAAAGATGTGAAACATTACTGAACTTGTGCCCTATATAGTCATAGAATTCAGGCAATGAAATCGACACATCGCCTTCAACAAGAAATTTCAGTTAAGTGACAGAGATCTTCAATAGTGGGAAATACACCAAAAGCAATTTTTTGAAACAGCTGATTTTTCTGAATGCAAGGAACAATCGCAGCAGAGTTCAATATTACATTGGGTCTGGATCTGACTGAAGAAGATGAACAGTAGCAATAATGTAAATAAAGTACCAATGCTGTTAAATGTTACCCCTCATAGTATTCAACATATGCTGGTATAAAAGAGATGAAATGCATATTACATGTTGTGTTTGATATTTAGTTCCATGAAAGATAACATGACAGAGTGGTGTAGTATAAATGGCATCTGATGTGATACCTTCTATTTTGCGGTACTGTCCAGTATTAGACTTTTCCAGAGCTTTGGGACTTGTTGTACTCTCTTACCCACTGTTGTACTCTCTTAGGCATAGCTCCTGGGGATTAACATCAGACCAATGTCTTAAGAGTCTGTGGTTTGACAGCCGTATCTGAGCTGTGCAATTGCCTAAAGGAATACTGCCAGGTAACATGTACTCTAGTTAATGCTTTTGTTCACATTGTATGTGGGATTTGGGCACTACTAGCTAAGCTGTATTTATTGCTCATTGCTAATTGTCTTTAAAAAATGGTGGTGAGCCACCTTCTTGAAGATCTGCAGTCCTTTTGCTAAGATTCTTCCACTTCTCCTTCTTTCGTGTGGCGTGCACAGCCTAAAGTTGTTGGACAACTTGTTCTATTTGATCATCCGTTTGTGCACCTCGAGTTGATTGCAGTAGTCGAAAGAGGGCGGACATCGTGAAGGTTGCAATCTTCCACCCCATCCTTCCACTGTGCTGCAGGCAAGGATTTCCAGGATTTAGACCCAGTGATGTTGAAAGAATTGTGATATATTTCCAAGTCAGAATAGTGTGTGATTTGCAGGGGAATCTGTTGCTGGTGATGTTTCCATTTAGTAGATTGCACAGGTTTCAGGGATATTGCGTGAGTAGGCTTGATATGTAACAATTGTATATTTTGTCGATGGTGCACAGTGCATAACTGGTGGAGGGAACTAAAGTTTCAGTTTGCATAGAGGATACCAATCAAACAATCACACATTGCTTTATCCTGAATGGTGTTGTTTCATGAGCAATATGGAGCTACACTTATCCAGGCAAGTGGCAAGTATTTAATCATGCTTCTAACATGCCTTGTAGATGATGGGGTATCAATCACCATAGGACAACCAGTCACTGACCTGCTCTTTTTGCCACAGTATTTAGCTTCAAGGATCAACGGTGGCTTTCCAAGGATGTTGATGGTGGGTGCTTGGCAATGGTAATGCCATTGAATGTCAAGGGTAAATGGCAAGACTCACTCTCATTGGAGATGATCAGTCACAGTCACACGTGATGCACAAATGTTACTTGACATCTAAACACAAATGCCTGTTTTTTTCTTGGACTTATTGCATGCATTTTCTGAGAAGTCACAACAAGAATTGAGCAGTTTGGAATTCATGTGCACATGCGTATTTCTGAAGCTATGGTGGAAGAAAGGTCATTAATGGAGCAGCTAAAGATGGTTGGGCTTGAATACTGCTAGGACTTCCAGCAGTAGCTTTTCGCAGGCTGGCCAAATTGACATCCAACAATAACAATAATTTTCCTTTGTATAAGATGTGGTTCCATCCATTTGAGTGCATTCGTTTGATGCCCAACAAATTCAGTTTTACCAGGGTGCTTTGATACCATGTTTGGTCAAATGCTGCCCTAATATCAGGGCAGTCACTTATCTCACAACTGAAAGTCTATGCTTTGGACCATATCTGGATCAAGTCTGAGATGAGGTTTGAAGCAGAATGAACCTGCTGAAACTCAAGGTAGGCAAAGGTAGAAAATTACTGGTGAATTAGTGCTGTCCAAAAGTATTGTCACCAAAACCTTCAATTTCTTTGCTGGAAAAAGGGAGAAGGATGGTTGGGGAGTAATTGAGATTAGATTTGTTCTGCTTTTTGTGAATAGGATAAACCTATAAATGTCCTACTGTACATTCATATGCCTGTGGTATAGAACAATATCTCCATTGAAGAATGGAAGCAATGCACAATATTATATTCAGGTATCATGATACTTGCAATCATCATTAAAATTATGTAATATTTATGCCATTATTGCCCAACGTCGGCATTGGCAAGTTGGTCCGAAGGGCCTGTTTTTGTGCTATATGATGCTAGGTGCAATTGGACAGTGGTTGTAATTGTTTAGATGCAGTACACTGTTGATTTTCCATGAGCATAATTGTAACTGATTGCACCAGATTCTCATTGCTCCCCTTCTCTCCCCTTCTCCCCACTTCTCTCCCCCTTCTCTCTCCCTTCTCGCTCCCCTTCTCTCCCCTTCTCTCCCCTTCTCTCCCCTTCTCTCTCCTTCTCACCCCTTCTCTCCCCTTCTCTCCCCTTCTCTCCCCTTCTCTCCCCTTCTCTCCCCTTCTCTCCCCTTCTCCCCCCCTCCCCCCTCCCCCCCCACGCTCTCTAAAGGATTTACCGTGCTCTGTGGCAGCCGTTTATCTTCTTCTTCATCACGCAGACAGCGCTCCTCTGCTCTCCATGGCCCCCACCTTCACGATGTGTTTGTGTGTGTGTGTGTGTGTGTGTGCGGTCTGTAGATGCAGCTCGCGCTTCGGTCGATCCAGCTCGAGGCTTTCCAGGCGAGTGGCCAAAACCTCCTGTGACCTTGTGGCAACCTTGCAGCGACCATGGTTGCGGGGAAGGTCACCAGAGATTGCTGTTTAGGTCGCCTAAATGGGACAGGGGCAGAACAGTTTTATTCTTGTTTCTCAGTCTCATAATGGCTTCTTTGACTTTCATTGGCACAACTTTGGGCCTCATGTTGATACACAGCAATAAAGGTTTCCAAAGGTGATGGAAAGACTGGAGGAAAGACTAGGTGCTGAGAGTTCTCTTGCATGAAGGAGGCAATTAAACACACCTGAGCAATTACAAACACCTGTAAAGCTATGTGTCCCAAAAATTAAGGTGCCCTGAAATGGGGGGGACTAGGTATATATAAACACAGCTGTGATTTCTACATGGTGAAACCAACATGTATAAAAGTGGCTTTTAATAAAATCTGACAATGTGCACTTTAACCACATGCGATTTTTTTCTATTACAAATCTCAAATTGTGGAGTACAGAGGCAAATAAATAAATGATGGGTCTTTGTCTAAAACATTACGAAGGGCACTGTATATGTACTGAACAGGTGGGATACTAAAATATTAGCAATCTGACCCAACCCACAACCAATAAACAACACTGATATTTACCGACAATTCAAAAGACAAGGCTCAGAAAGTTATGGTCGTAATGCAGGCAAAAGGGATTATTGTAGAGGGATATTAAGGCCGGTGTGGACACAATGGGCTGAAGGTCCTGTTTCTGTGTTGTATGACTCCTTGACTTTATAACTCTAGGTTACGCAGCCCTTCCGAAAGATACCTCTAACACCTATTCTACCTATACCTTCTTAAGTACGTAGGATTTGGGGTGGTGAAGGTAGAGAGAAGTAGAGGCTGCTTTAATTAGCATAGTGCCTGGCTCTTATTCCCCAATAATAATATAATACCAATCACACAAAGTGAGTTTTACATCAGGGAAAAGTTACATCTCCACCACTATTATTCTGACTGCTGCATTTCTTGGCTGTGATCTCCCATAATTTTGGGGGTATTCTGGCTGGAATCTTCAGTCATGATGCTTGGAATTCTATGTTGTTTCTGTCTGCAGCTTGTTTTTTTTAATGAGAGGACTGCAGGTTTTATTAGGCAATGTTCAGCTGGCTTCTTTGGCCTCGCAAGAAGATTTTTCTTTCCACTTTACTTTGTCAAAGACTGAGATAAAGTCTAAGAAGCAGGAAATCAATAAAATTAAGACTGGGAAAATGTACATTTAAACTGCTGAAATCATGAACAAAGTTCTCCAAATATTCCAACATCAGCTTTTATCTTGCAGCTGTAGCAGTGCCACTTGTATCTTCAGATTAACCCTCCTTGATTTCAATGTGAGATTTCCTTTCAAAGGTTAAGAGGCTAACGAAAGCCATGGACATTTTAATATATATTGATCAACAAAGTGGTTAATACATAAAATACATCATATGATGAGCAGCAGAGAATAGAGAACTATCATTGGTGATTAAAATTTTATGGTTAACTGAATAAATGATCATCATCCCTCCTTCACTTTTAAATCCTACTTTCTAGCCCTTTCTGAGCTATATTTTCCACATCAATTATGCCTTTTGCAGCAAATGGACCCCCACAATGCGGTGAAGGGATTTGAGTGAATTATATTGGGAAATGGCAGGGCCAAAACAGCCGCTGGCATGTAAAACTGAAGGCTGCGTCTGATTGTTATTGGAGAAGGAATGAAGGGATGAAGAGGAGACATTGAATAAATGCAGCCACTTGCCTATTGATTAATTATCACTGTTCACTAACAAATTGTCCAGACTTCCTCTCTAAGCGAACCTGCACATTATACTCCAAAGGGGCAGAAATATGGGTCTGAATTTAAGTAGGAGCAAGGAGACGAGAGAGAATGACTGGAAAATTCACACTTAGGTCTTCACTGCATGTGCAGCAAACTGTATTAATTTAGCTGATTTGCTATCGGAAAGAGATGTTAAATTAAATTGAAAAAGTTGTTTGAAAGGTAAATTTGCAATTAGACCCCCTCTTATTGACAGGTAATTACGTCAAAACTATATTATTTCAAGGTTCCAGTCACATTAATGTGATGGAGTGTCTTTGGCTGTCTAGGGAACAAGTGGTCTCGTCCTTGTAAGGTCGTAGATAACTGAGATTTCACTGAGCGAGCAAGGCACTGCAGGAGCAGAGCAAAAGTCCCCTAACACAGTCAATGCTAATGTATTGTTTGCAAGTAGCAACCTCACACCAGGGATGGTTCATAGGCCATTTGAGGAAAACCACACATCCTCTAATATAGCTGTCACATCAATGGACAACCTGACTCTTGGCTTCGCTGGCTTCGCATATTTTGAATTTTGCCACATGACAATCAGCTGATTATTTTTTTCCATTTCGCTACCAATAATTGGCAAGCTTTAAAACTGCAGTGGAAATTCAAAAAAGATTAACTGAATGGAACCAACAATGGAAAATGTATTTATAGAGAGAGAATAAATAAACTTATTTTAACTCTCTCCCCCCCAGCCAGAAAATAATGGGGGAGACACCTCCAATATCAATGTCAGGTGCCCACGCTAGACCTGTTCTTTAGAGCTGCCAGGCTTAATCAATCACCAATGGCTCCATTACCAGATAAAGCCTCACAGGAACCAGGTTTCTTGGCCAGCAGTCATTTTGTAGACACGTTAAAATTTAATCATCAGCTTTTCGTTCAGACCAGGAAGGGCACTCGTGCTCCTTTTGACTTCCCATGGAAACAATTGAGCTATCTCCTTATTCCCAATGTTGGGAGAGTCCAGAACCAGAGGCCACAGTTTAAGAATAAGGGGTAAGCCATTTAGAACGGAGACGAGGAAACACTTTTTCTCTCAAATTGTTGTGAGTGTGTGGTATTCTCTGCCTCAGTGGTTCTCTGGATGCTTTCAAGAAAGAGCTGGATAGGTTTCTTAAAGATAGCAGAGTCAGGGGATATGGGGAGAAGGCAGGAACAGGGTACTGATTGGGGATGATCAGCCATGATCACATTGAATGGCGGTGCTGGCTCGAAGGGCCGAATCGCCTACTTCTGCACCTATTGTCTATTGTCTATTGTCTATTCCACCTATTGTAGGCAGACCAGTGCATTCACTGCGAGGCACCCCACCTTCTCAATACTCCACCACACCATGAGTCACACTCAGAGGGTGTCCAACATAGCAGGGTGACCAGGTCATCAATCTAACTGTGTAGGAAGGAGCTGCAGATGCTGGTTTACAATGAAGATAGACACAAAACACTGAAGTAACACAGCGGGACAGGCAGCATCTCTGGAAAAAAGGAATAGGTGACGTTTCGGGTTGAGACCCTTCTTCAGACTGAGAGTCTTGTGAGAGGAAAATAGAGGTATGAAACGGTACAGAACATGAAGAAGGGTCTCGATGTGAAACGTCACCTATTCCTTTTCTCCAGAGATGCTGCTTGACCCATTGACTTACTCCAGCATTTAGTGTCTATCATCCATTTGACAGTTTGCCACCTGGTAAATGGCACAATTTTGTTGCATGAGACATTGCCATTGAGATTAGCAGCACCTACACATGTAAGGCCTTAAGGCACACACAATTGCTGGGGAAACTCAGCGGGTGCAGCAGCATCTATGGAGCGAAGGAAATAGGCGACGTTTCGGGCCGAAACCCTTCTTCAGACACTAAGGCCTTAAGGCCTTGGCTGACTCCTCAGCTGATTAATCATCCCCTGCCCGGGTGGTGAATCTGTGGAATTCATTGCCACAGACGGCTGTGGAGACCAAGACATTGGGTATTTTTAAGGTGTTGATTAAGAATGGCGTCAATGGGGATAAGGCAGGAGAATTGGGTTGAGAAGGTAAAATGGATCAGTTATAATTGAAAATGTAGTGGACACGATGGGCTGAATGGCCTGATTCTGTTCCTATGTCATATGGTCTTATAGTCATGGCCATCTCCGTGTCCTGCCTCTTTCTTATTAGCGTCAAAACCAGCGTTCCACAATGACACAATCCCCCTTCAGTCTGAAGAAGGGTTTCGGCCCGAAACGTCGCGTATTTCCTTCGCTCCATAGATGCTGCTGCACCCGCTGAGTTTCCCCAGCAATTGTGTGTACCTTCCGTTCCACAATGACAGCTTTCTTTCAAACAAAACTGAAAGCAAAAGATGTGATAGTTTATAGATTATTAAAGAGAAGTGGGGGGGGGGGGGGGGAAGAAGCTGGGGGTAGTCAAGGGGGACACAATGGAGAAGGGATTTTCTTTTATGGTAGCGGATGAGTGTAATAAATGATGAAAAGGGTGATGATCCAAGGCAAAATATTCTGCTTTCCTTCAGATTTCTAGCTTTTCTTAATACTGCAGTGGGTAAATTATCAGGTCTTATTCTCAATGAAATATTATGTGTACAATTGTTTTGGATGTGTGTCACATTGGTCTCCATTTCATATGGGTATAATTAACAATTCAGAAATAGGCAATTGTGGCTACTGAAATAGTATCTTGAAACAAATCACACAGGAAGAGATACAACGTCAGTGCTGACCTTAAAACTAACACAGCAATGTTACACTAAAGTGCTAAAATTGTATTTCATTGAGCAACATAAATAGTAAGATTAAACGAGAACTTACCAGTTTGAAGTTTGATCTGTATTTTATGAGGAGTTACGATGAGGGATTACGTGAAGAAGCCCGCCAGGACGCATGCGTGTCATTCTTCAAAGCAGCGGTGTGAAATCACAGATAACTGTAATGACTAAACATAGTAAGATTAGAGAAGAGATACCAGTTAAGTATATGATCAAGGGTGGGAGCGGAGGGCACGTAATCCCTCATCGTAACTCCTCATAAAATACAGATCAAACTTCAAACTGGTAAGTTCTCGTTTAATCTTACTATTTTACTTCGGAGTCACGTGAGTGACTACGTGAAGATTTTAAAGGTCTGTGATTTCATGCCGTGGAAACGAGTCCATGCATCACGTCTGCCTTGATGACTGTAGGAGGAATTGTGTTAACATAATTTCGACATGAATTCGACATTGAAATCATAAAATTTGTTAACACAAAGTTATAACCCCTTTTTATGGGTTTAAATTAATTTACAGAACTTAAAATTGTTTCTGCAAACGTTCCAGGTTTCATTACTGGTTTGTTGTAAAATAATTGGAATGTTTTTTCCCCAGACCATCCTGCTGCCTTGAGGATTTGGTCCATTGGTACATCCAACTGTATCGCTGCCGATGTAGCTGCAGCCCTGGTGGAATGAGATTTTAAAATATTAGTATCCACCCCAGCCTGTGTTAGCACCTGTTTCAGCCATCTTGAGATGGTCTGGACCGTCACTCTTTTGTGTGGTTGCTTGTGGCTGACCAAAAGTGCCTTCTCATTGCCTCTTAGGATTTTCGTTGTCTCCATGTATAACGACAGATGTCTTACAATACAGAGACGGTCATCTGTTGGGTATGACCTAAATTGTATATTAAGACCTGCTGATCCCTGTCTGTTCTGCTTTACTAACTCATAGATATAAAACGTAATATTTTCTGTTGAGGAAGTCATGTTGTCCAGTCTTAGTTTATGCAGTGACTGTACCCTCTGTGCCGTGACCAATGCCAGTAGCATGACTGTTTTTAATGTCAGTCTGTGTTGGGACAGAGCTGTTGCTGGAGACCAATTCCTGAGCATCTTCAGGACAATACTTACATCCCATCTTTGGGAGTACCTGGTTCTTGGGGGATTAGTATTAAAAATTCCCCTCATAAGTTTTGTTACCAGTTGGTGAGTCCCAACAGAGTAACGCTCTGTCCCCTGCCATAGGTAAGTCAATAGGGCACTTCTGGCACAGTTGATGGCACTGTAACTGAGCCCCTCATCATAGTGGAGGCCTGCCAGATATTCCAGAACAGACGGGATGTTCATGTCTCTGTAGGTGATGTTGTTTTTATGGCAGTACATCTCCCACTTCCTGATATAGACCAGATACTGTTTTTTAGTTGACTGTCTTTGGGCCGCCGAGATCATGTTCACTGTTCGGTCCGTCAGTCCCAGTTGTAGTAGAGGTGTTAATGGCATGGGTGGCTGTCCCTTGTTACGGGATGTAGCAATAAATCTGGTCTATGTGGGATGGTGATACATGGTTCTAATACCATGTTTAATACCACTGGGAACCATGGTTGAGTAGGCCAATCGGGTACTACCAAAATACCAGACGCAGAGTCTTGTTGTATTTTCCTTAATACCTGACTGATGAGGCAGAAAGGAGGGAATGCGTAAATAAACAATTTCCCCCCAATGCAGTGAAAATGCATCTGTCGCCGCTGCCCCAGGGTCTGGTTCCCATGAAACATAATTTGATAACTGGTGGTTAAGTTTGGATGCGAATAGATCGATATCTGGTGCTCCATATTTTGCTGTAATATCAGCAAATACTTTTTTATTCAACATCCATTCGGTGTTTTCATTAAATTTGCATGACCTGGTGTCTGCCACTAAATTTAGTCTTCCTGGTAGGTAAGTGGCTGATATCCAAATATCTCTCCGGATACACCATTGCCAAATTGTATTAGCCAGATTGTCACATGATGTCGATTTGTTTCCACCCATGTGGTTAATGTATGCTACCACGGTGGTATTGTCTATCTGTAGTCTAACATGCTGGTGATATGACCCAGTACAATATGACTTTAGGCCATGGAATGCACCCAACATTTCCAGGCAGTTTATGCCCAGTGTGAGTAATAATGATGCCTCCTGAGCAGTCCATCTACCTCCACAGTTGGTGATGGTATTGGTGGCTCCCCACCCAAGTGCACTGGCATCAGTTTGTAGTACCATGGAAGGGTTACTGACAATGATTGGATTGGAACAAAGCCAGATCTATCCACCATTTTAGTTCCATTTTAGCTTTGATTGGTAGTTTCATAGGTCTGTCAAAGTGACCTGCATTAATTTTGAGTGCTTGTATTTTTGCTCTCTGTAAGTTTTGGTAATGTAGAGATCCAAATTGTGTGGCTGGAAAGGCAGCCACCATTTTGCCAATTACTTTTGTTACCAATCTGATGGATGGTTTGCTGATGTCAATGAGGTTATTGCAAGCCTCTATTAAATCTCTAGCCTTTCCCTTAGGCAGAGTCACCGACATGTGAACTGAGTCAATGGTGAACCCCAAATAGTCCATAGTAGTGGAAGGCGTTAGTTTAGATTTAACTGGATGGATAATAAATCCCAGTTTTTCAAATAACTGTTTTGTGGCTGTTACAGTTTGTTTGGCCAATTCCAAAGTTTTGCCCACAATGAGTTTGTCATCTAAATATGCCATGACCATGTGTTTACGTTTCTGTAGAAACGCTAGGGCTGGTTTCAAAATTTTTGTGAACAGCCTGGGGGCTGATGATAAACCATTTGGCAGTGCTTTATACTGCCATATTGCCCATCCAGTTGAATTTTAAGTAACATCTGTGGTCACCTCGTATAGGCACTGAATAGTAAGCATCTTTTAAATCGATGCTGGCCATGAAGTAACCTTTGGAAATTAATTGTTTAGCAGTAACAAAGGTTTCCATTTTGAAGTGAATATATTGTACAAATGCATTCAATTTTGTCAGATCTATGATGATGCGACAACGACCATCTTTTTTGTTTTTGGTAAATATATTGGACACGAATTCTAATGGTTCGTGTTGAGTTTTCTCAATTACACCTTTTACGTAAAGCCGCTCTAGTTCAGCTTGCGCTTTTAATTTTTCTTTATCAGAAAGCACGAACATTCGGTTCGGTATATGTTGAACTGGAGGGCTGTACTTGTGTATAAACTCTATTGTATATCCCTGGATACTGCTTAAGATGTAAGTATCGGTTGTTAACATGCTCCATGCATTCAGAAAAGAGTGTAATCTCCCCCCAACCTCCATGCTCCCTGTATTTTGTAAGGAACCAGACCCACCTACCTCCATAGTTACCAGTGGCAGGTTTATTTCTTTTTTGTAGGTTCTTCGCTGCTGTTGTTGCGCTGGTGTCTGGATTTTCGGTTTAGTTGGCGTTGGAGGTACCCGCATCTTCCAAGAAGGCCGGCCTGGGCCATGGCCTAAAAAGACTCATGTTTTAAGTACCGGGCCTTCGAGCTTTCACCAGTTCTGCTGGTGGGTGCGTAGGGGTGCTGTCTTGGCTGTAGTGGGTTTTTGTTGGAGTCCCTTTTATTAGTCCCAGGGTTTTTGCTTCCTCATCGAACTCCTTGACTTGCTTCGATAGGTTGCCTCCAAACAATAGTATTGGTGGTTTTGTGGTCCCAGGTTTGCACAGTCCCTGCACCCCTTGCACACTTGTCTTTCCTTCTGCGGACCCCTCTTCCAGGTCAGCCCAGAACTGACCCGCAGTGCTCCCCTCTGATGAGGTAGAAGCACTGTGCAGCCCTTCAAGAGGTACTGCTGTGGGTTTATCATAGGGCCCACAGTGACCTGACTCCATCTCCCGGAGTCTGTCACGTTGGAGCAAATGCTCCACACACCGCTCCATCCGGCTCCAGCGCTCACGGTCGCTGGCCGCCCGCGGTTGTTCAAAGTCGGACTCCTCTGAGTCCACGACCTTCTTTGTTTTGTGTCTAGCCTTACTGCCCGGCCGCGTGGATCTGGCCGGTGCGGAGGTGACATCGGGCACAGCTGATCCCACTATCGGTGATCCGAGTGCCGCTGGCTGCTGCTGGCTGCCCGCTGCTCCGCGGTCCTCCCTCACCAGCTTTGTCACAGCCCACCGGTGCGGAGGCGACATCGGGCACAGCTGATCCCATTATAGGTGATTCAAGTGCCGCTGGCCGCTGCTAGCCCACCAGCTTTGTCGCAGCCCGTTGGTTTCTCCACCTGTAATCAGCATGGGAAAACACAAAAAGACCGCAGCTCTTATCTGCAGGTCCTGGGTTTAAATTGTCGCTACAGGGGAACGTCGTTCCACCCCGCCTCCTGCCGTTTTCGACTTGTCAAAAGTCGATGGCCCCATTCTGAATAGTCTCCCGCCCGGCCGTGGTGTTCTGGGACTAAAAGTCGGCACAGCTGATCCCTTACGGGGCTTGTGCCTTCAGCTGCTGCTGGCTCCCGCAACTTCGCGGTCCTCCCCAGCCAGCTTCACTCGCAGCACTTGTGGACACTATTTTGTCCAGCTTCCACCCCTGTGTAAAAACAGCGCAGGGACAAAAACTACCGCAGAGTAAATCACTTACCTGCAGGTCGCGGTTTCAAACTTACCGCTGCGGGGGAACGCTCCACCCCGCCTGTCGTATCGCAAGCGTGAAAGCGATATGACACGCATGCGTCCTGGCGGGCTTCTTCACGTAGTCACTCACGTGACTCCGAAGTAAAATTAGAATTATGCAGCACTGAACACAATACATAAATCAAATTTAAATGGACACATGCACAATTCCTTCAACAGCTTGTATCCAATCTCTCTCAGTAAAGTGCTGAACAGAGACTTGTAAAGGTCCCACCCGATGCATAAGGCAAATTGAAAGATGCTTGTATCCCGATGTGCAGTACCTGAATCAATGGCTTTGTCTTTCTGCTGGAGAATGGTGCAAGGCACTGGAGAAGGAGAACCTGAAGAGTGCAAGGTAATGAAACAGGGAGCTATACAAATCTTTTCAAATATCATTTGGATAAAATTTGGATAACATTTTAGTAGCAATGTTACAACATTTTGAGATTTAAAAAATCAATTCTGCAATTTATCCCATCAGATAAAGCATAAAAATAAGTTTAATTTGACACTTAATTTACTTTCATATCTTCAGTATTAAAAAAGTTATGGCCATTTTAATACTCGGAAATTAGCATCTTGTTCGCCATTGCTTTTACATTGACTTAACACAAAAGCTGTGATCGAGGACAGTCAAAATCCCATAACTTTCTTAAAAATTAAGAGAACTGAATGAAATTTTCAGTTATTATAGATTGAAGCATTCTGAAACAAATATAAAACATCTTACTTGGATGATCTGAAATTTTATATCGAAGTCACGTGAGTGACTATGTGAATAGCCCGCCAGCCCGCATGCGCGTCAATACATCGACGCATGGCGCGAGAATCGGAGCAGTTTGAAACTGCTCCGGCAGGTAAGGGGAATTTTTCTTTCAGGAATGGGCCGCTGCTCTGAAAATAGGGGCAGCGGGCCTGGAGAAGCTGGCACAGCTTGTGCAGCTGCCGCCGTGGAGGCTCCGTACGGAGCTGGCGGTTTTCATTTTTCAGCTGACGGCGCGACCGGGACAGCGACCACCGTGGAGGCTCCGTAGAGGAGCTGGCGGCTAATAATAACGGCTGCCGGCGTGGCTGGGACAGCGACCACGGTGAAGGCTCCGTAGAGGAACTGGAGGCTAATAATAGCGGCTGCCGGCGCGTCCGGGACGGCGACCTCCGCGGAGGCTCAGCAGGAGCTGGCGGGTTAAAAATAGCGGCTGCTGGCTAGGCCGGGACAGCGACCGCCATGGAAGAATGGGGCTCCACTGGAGCAGGCGGCTGTTCTGAGCATCTGACGGGCAATGCCTGTACAGATACCTCCATTGGAGCACCGAAAGGGAGCCAGCCAGAGGCCTGAGGAATCAACACCAGGTTCAGGGTTGCGTTCTATTTCCTCCCCTAAGAAACTCCGTTGAGGGTCCAGAAGGAAGCAAGGACTCGGAGTCACTAGCAGGTGCAACCTGTCTAGTAAGTAAAAATAAATAAATAAATAAATAAACAAACAAACAAATAAATAAAGAAAAAATTAATGGATGAATAAATAAATAAAATGAAAAAAGGAAATGTGTGCCTAGCTCAGGAGATACAAGATACAAGATCCAAGATACACTTATTTGTCACATGTGCTAGTTGGCACAGTGAAATGAGATAACCATACAGCCATACAATAAAAATAAAGAACACAACACACGATAGAGTTAAACATAAAACATCCCCACACAGCAGAATCAAAGTTTCCCACTGTGAGGGAAGGCACCAAAGTCAGTCTATTCCTTTAATGTTCCTGATGTTCACCGATGGTCGGGGCCTCTCCGTGCACTCCGCAGTCGCCGCTACGGGTGGCCCGATGTTCACGCCCGCTCGCCGGGGTGATGTAAGTCCGACGTCGGGGCAGGGCGACCTCCTCAGCGGCCTGGACACTTACAGGCTGTGTCAGTCAGATGCCTGTGGGAGCAACACCTGGTTCAGGGTTGCATAATAATATCTCCCACTCAGAAGAAGGGAAGCAACACCTGGCTCAGGGTTGCGTTATAATATTTCCCGCTCAGAAGAGGGGAGTGTTGGAGATTCTTACATAGGTGACTCCAACTATGTGGATATCGATATGGAAATCGAACTAATGGGGGATATGCTTCATTTTCATCATATGAAGAAGCTACCGGCTCTTGTCACATATTTGCCATCCCTTTGGGGATAGGAGATTCACTGGAGGAAGATCTGGCTTAGAGTAACCGGGAAATATGCCAGTCTAGGCTGTGGGCCGAGGAGCTTTATTCTGCAGTTTCGTGACCCAAGTCACCAAACTACATGAAATTTTCACATATTGTGTAAAAATATTTATATAAATCACCCCTGAAACTCGATATGAAGAAGACTTGCATATTTTTTATTAAATTAGAGAAAAACCGGAAAAATTTCGGGAATTTTTTAGTCCAATCAAATCACGTTTAAAATTGAGTTGTCTGCCAGTTGGCCAATCGCGTGCTTTATTTCAGGCTAGCACACAAAATGGCTGAGGGGGCTTCACAGATGCCTGTTTTACTGGAGATTCCGATTTGTTGTTCTGTGGAATAAATGTCGTGGAAACTTGTAGCAGGTAATTGTATTTAGTGGGAAAAGCATTAAAAAGGCTGAAGAAAGTGCTGCGAAGTGGATTAAAGTGCAAGAAAGCCTTCAAAGTCCCTGCTGATGTGCTGGAACACAAAGAAGGCCCCCATGAATCAACTCCAACTGAAAGGTAAGATTAAAGTCTGAATTTATGAAAATCTATCTGTATGGACTTTAATTAATTTAATTGCACCCGTTTATAATGTGAATAAATTCATTCATTCATTCATTCATTCATTCATTCATTCATTCATTCATTCATTCATTCATTCCCGACATTTCCCGACATTTTTACCAGTTTTTCTCTAATTTAATAAAAATGTGCAAGTCTTCTTCATATCGAGTTTCAGGGGTGATTTATATAAATATTTTTACACAATATGTGAAAATTTCATGTAGTTTGGTGACTTGGGTCACAAAATCCTATTTCTAGACACATTTTTGATGCTCGGCCCACAGCCTAGTCCAGATAACTGCCAGACTTTTGGATGTTCCATACGTCAATTTCATCAGTTGGAATATCTCAGTGATGATATGTAGGCAAAGAATTATGTCAGCGAGTCCAAAAACTGCTCTGGAATAATTACGGCCTTTTGCAAGTCAGTAGATGGGTCTCAACTCTCAGAAGTGCAGAAAGCTGCATTATCATTTCTCTGTAATACACAGTTGGGGCTATTGCCTTCGCAAAATTCTATATGGCATGAGATAATTCCCAAAATGGCTCATTTTTACAGGGCCAGTAACGTGCAGCCTGCTTAGTATCTCTTCAGAGAGGACTTATGTAGCAAGTTGAAGACTTGCAGGGGGAATTTAAAGTGGCTGCGGGGGTGGAGTACCATCCTATGTGGGTAAATCTCCAGTATTCTGGCGATTTTTCATCCTGTATTGAAAGGGCAGGAAGCGCCATTGAAGCTCCGGAAAGGAGCAGTCGGGTGTCACTAGCTGGCCTCGCAAGGACATCTTGTTGAGCCAGGCTTGCAGTAATGGCAAGCGTGACCTGTCCAGTGAGCCCCTCTGAGGCTCTGAAGGAGCAGTTGGCCAAAGGAGCAGCCTGTTGATCCCGGCTGGGAGAAACTGGCAGCGCGATCTGCACAGTCAGCTCCCGCAAAGGCTCCAAAAAAGGCAGAAGGCCGCAGGAGTAGCCCATCGAGGCAGGTTCGGAGTTATGGCAGGCGTGGCCTGTTCAGTGAGCTCCGCTAAGGCTCCGAAGGAGCAGAAGGGGTCGAAGGAGCGGCCTGTCAAACCAGACTGGGAATAACTGGTAGCGTGTCCTGCACAGTAAAGCACCAGCAAGGCTCTAAAGAGGCTGTCGGCCGAAGAAGCAATCTGTCCCATTGGGCTCAGAAATGCTGGCAGGCGTGCCTTGCAAAGCAATATCACTTTTGAGCTCCAGAAACAAACTGTTTGGCAAGTGTGGAGCTGAAGATGTGGTCAGACAGGAGCTGCAATGGAACTTCGCTGAAGCTCCAACAAGCAGGGCGACCTGGGCTCAGAGACACTGGCAGGTAAGGTCTCTTTACTAACCTCCATAAAACTCTGAAATGGAGCAGTCTGTCGCCCTGGGTTTGGATTTACTGGCAGCATGGTGAGTCTAGTACCTTTCACTGTCTCTTGAGAAGAGCAGGTTGATGCAGAAACATTAGCAGGGTGCCTTGCATAACAACCTCTGTAAGTTCCAAGTTGGAACAGCTTGGCTACCCTGGTTCAGGGTAGACCATCTTGGAACTGGCTGGCCATATGGATCATCTTGACCAGGGAAGCACTGCCTCAACATCTGTGATTGAGGTTATCAGGCTGCTCAATAGAGTGAGGTAGTTTGAGGTTTCCCTCAACACATGCAGAGTTGCCAGTTAATTGGAAACATCATTGCCATCCTCTCTGGGATAGGTAGCTACCAGCAGAAAGCCAGTCTGGCATGTAGCATTTTTTTTTATCTGACCTGCAGGTTCCTGTTGTGAATAGAAAATATATATATAATAATCTGTAGGCTCTCAATACCAGTATTCCTGATTGAGTGGCTGGTTGAAGAGAGTGTGTTGCGCACCCTGACGACTGAGACAGGTAGTTTCAGTCAGAGGACTGCGAAGTAATTCCTGGTTCAGGGTTGCATTATGCTATTTTCCACTCTGAGGAAGGAGGCTGAGGATTCGTGGTGACTCTGACGGTGAAGAGTTGACAGGGAACTTGTATTCCCACATCAAGCGGATGTTGCGCTTCAGCACTAGTGATAAGGATCTGATTATATGTTATGAGCACAATAAATAAATAAATAGATGAATGCATCTTCCACGGCAAGAGAAGCCAAAAAATTCCGTCCGTACGGTCAATAGAGGAAACGATGGTTATCCAAGTGGAAACAGAGACGTCTCACTAAGGATGAGTAGTCTGCCCAAGAACAAGGGGGGTATATTTCTGATAATTTTCAATGTCGCAGAAATGTGGAGCATGCTAAATTGGGTTAGGATTTGGCTAGTCTGATCATGTGTTTGGTTACCCAGTTTAAGATGGATAATTGTCTTTCAGCAATTTAACTGATTCAGAGGAGTAGGGCCTCTATTGATCTTGAAGATGCATACTTTGCCATATCTATAAACGAGAGGCACAGATATATCTGGTGTTTTGATGACAAAGCCAGTGGTGGAAAGTTTAGGCTCTACCTAGGGGTTGTCTTCAGGCCTAGGCTATTTACAAAGATTCTAAAGCTAATGCTGCCCTACTCAGATCAAAAGGGCATTGTGTCATGGAGTTTATAGACGACACGCAAATTTTGTAGCTGATAAGACTCAGGGGTTTATCAGTAGATGCCTCTTAAGATATTAAGGATGAGGCAACAAGAAATTTAATAATTCCAGATTTGCCTATTCATTCAGAGTGTCCATGGTAAAAGTGGCTGAAAGAAGCTCCTATTTACTCAAAGTCACGAGTGATGGCTAGCTCAGCTTATTTCTCATGCAGCTAGCTCTGCAAAATTGTATGGGAATTTGTGGAGAAGACATGTTTGAGCTGCTTTGTCATTCTCTATACTACCATAAGCAGGACAATAAATGATTGGTTAGTCTCCCATTGTTAACTAACATCATGCAAGGTGTCTTTTATATGACCGCTCTAAAGCCTAGACTCATAGTAGTGTGGAAAGTATATCAGTAAATTATTATGCAGATGTTCATCTACTGTATTCCTAATGGGAGCAGTATCTTCTAAGTTGATTATGCTTTTAGCAACTGATTTCAGCACAAAGAACACAGTCTTTACTCAATCTCCGGCTCGGTCTCTGGGTCATAACTGACATGAGGGTAGCTTGTTATGGGAATAATCTCATAAAACAAAACGGGCATGGCTGGGTACGATTTGGAGTTGACAGCATACCCACCAGATCGGAGATTGGGGGTGTTATTATGTATACAGGTACACCAAGCTTGCTAGTACCCATGAGATGAAGGATAGTTTCTTCATTCTTATTTAATACTTTTCTCAAGAGATTGCTGGTGGCTAATTAGCAGCCAATAGAATGGATGTTCCCATTTGATCATCTTCTTGCAACAGCAGGAGGCTTACATAGTGCACTTTCAGAAGTTGTAAAATTTGGTTGAATATGCCTGGATGATTGCAGATAGAATTCTGAACAGCGTTGCATAGATTATTGTCTAACTCAAAGCCAATTGGGACTGTGGTCCGATTAAGGGCAATGGCCATAGACAATAGATAATAGACAATAGCCAATAGGTGCAGGAGTAGGCCATTTGGCCCTTCGAGCCAGCACCACCATTCAATGTGATCATGGCTGATCATCCCCAATCAGTACCCTGTTCCTGCCTTCACCCCATATCCCCTGACTCCGCTATTTTTAAGAGCCCTACCTAGCTCTCTCTTGAAAGCATCCAGAGAACCTGCCTCCACCGCCCTCTGAGGCAGAGAATTCCACAGACTAGTTAGCATCATGTTGTTAATAACCCATGTCTTTTCTACCATTTATGGTTTATCTGTTTAAGTGTTTCTCACACAGATTGGTTTACTGCATGAAACTACAGAGCTTTGAAGGCTTTACGCAGTCACTCACGTGACTTCGATATAAATAGAAAGATTAAACAAAAACGTACCGTTTGAAATTTGATCTTTATTTCATGAGAAGTTGAAGTGAGGGACTACGTGCCCTCCACTCCCAACCCTGAATCTCATAAAGATAATTCGATAAGTCAACGGTTAAAGGGCTTTCTCACGGTGCGACCTGACGCAAGAGTTTAACATCGTGGGAACCTCCTGCGATAACAGTACGGCATTCGTGGACCACTGAGGACCTCTGTGGCGCTAACGGCAGGTAGTCGTGTAGCTTTGTAAGGTCGGGAGAAAATTCAAACATTTTTGAATTTCCCCAAGAGTGACTTGAGCACTTTTTGGTGAGCGTTGCAACATTGTATGAACGCAGATGCCAGTGCGATATCCGTGCGATATCCGTAATGACTCTTGCGGGTACCGTGGGAACTCCTGCGAACGGTAAACCCGGAAGCTTGACAGAGGGGACATAAGGTGAGTAAAAAAGGTGGTCTCAATATCGCCAATGGACCATGTGTCCATCGAGGACGTCCCACCTAATTGTCATTATTTGAGAATCTTTTTCACAGTAAGACTTGCAGAGATGCCTCTCAGAAAAGCGCAAAGAAAGGGGTCAAAGAAAGTCAGAAATGTTTGAGCCATGCAGGTAAATGAGGAGGAGACTCAGCAAGAGAGACAGGTGGAGAGGCAAGAGGAGATGCCAGAGATACCACTGCATGTGGGCTCCTTGGACCAGGGAGAGGGTGATCCTTTACTCTTGTGCATTTTTTTTTTCTGTTGGTGGCTCCACATTTTATTATATCCTGCAGTGTGATAAAGCTTTTACCTCAGCATTTTGATTGTCATTGCTTGTTTACCTCACTGCTAAATACATTTATTTTTTACTATCAGCTTGACGTCTGCAAATCATCATTAATACATCACTACAAGATGAATGTCTCTAATGTTATAATCCCTCTCATGCTGAAACACAAAATACCTTAATGGAGGTGATATAATCACATTTTCACTCATTTACATTTTTGAGTGTGCAGGACCCTGAAATGTTCAGCTATTTAAACGTGTTCTTCACCTCTTGGTAGAAAATGAAATAAGACAATCAGCACGGTAAATGTGATACAAAGTCTTTATTCCTATTTGACAATATAAGAAGACGAATTCTGTCACATATTGAGAGGAGATGCATCACACAAAACATTTGTCTGTAATAGGGCCTCGCAAACACGAAATACAACAAATGAGGCACGCGAGATTATTTAAAACACATTATATCCATCAACCTCCGCTACAAGCGTGAACTCAGGCATTTAAAGGGAAAATGCAATGTTCTAAACGGCAGGTTTTGCGGACGAACATCTTATAGGAAGCACTTTTCAGAGGACAACACTAGGAAGTCAGCTTATAACATGCAGTAGTGTTCCTGTGGGCGGCTACCCATCAACATAGCTGTCCTGCCACGGCACACTCCCCAATTGTGAATTGTAGTAAGCGCAGAGATGGTCTCTTTGCTCTTTCACACTGGATGTGCCCGAGTTACCTTTCAAACGCTGCAGTGAGACCATTTTCAACTTGTTCGCACCACTTCTCCAAGCACCTAGTGTTACTTCCCCTGTGTCACTGTCCACTATGTCACCATCCTGGATGGATGTTGCTGATCCAGCAGCTGCACCTCTCATTCGGATCAGCTTGTGCAGAACACATGCTGCATATACTATACTCTCAACATTCTTGGGCCTCTGCTCCATTGTCTTGAGCAAGCATCTAAATCTGTTTGTCAAGATGCCAAAATAATTTTCTACTACCCTCCTGGCCCTTGACAGCCTGTAATTGAAGATCCTCTGTTCCCTAGTTGGATTCCTCTGTGGATATGGCTTCATAATCCAGGGCCGTAGTGCAAAGGCTTCATCAGCAACCATCGCATATGGGATGTCCGGGCTGTCTTCTCCTGACAGAGGTTCTGGATCAGGCATGCCTGCTGTTCCACCTTCCATTTTCTTTCCAAGCCAGGTTTCTTTCCAAATCCGGCCATCACCAACACTTCCAGGTGTGCCCACATCCACATACAGGAAGTTGTAGTTATAATCAACCACCGCCATGAGTACAATTGAGTGGAATTTCTTGTAATTGAAATAATTTGAGCCACCTCCGGGTGGTTTACGAATTGCCACATGCTTGCCATCCAAAGCCCCACATGTGTGAGCAAAGTTCCACCTGTTTTCAAACCCCAGTGCAACTCTCTTCCACGCATCTGGTGTACTGGGGCATTCCATCACTTCAGCTGAATAAAATTGGATGATCGCCTCACAGGTTTCTCGGACAATACCACAGATGCTGTTGGTGGCGACAAGAAAGTTGTAAGATAGACTTTTATAAGAATCGCCTGAGGCCAAGTAGCGGAGGGTGATTGCTATGCGCAACCCTGGTTCCAGTGCCTTTCTCATTACAGTGTCAGTCTTCTTCAGCAGAGGTCCTAAATTATTCTTTAACTCATCAAAGAGCTCGGGTGAAATTCTGACAATGTTTTTGAATGCACTTTTATCCTCTTCGCACAGCACATTAAGCAGTTGCTCATATTGTCCAAATTGAGGTCTCCGTTGAAACATGGGCTTAACCCAGTGAGACTTCCTCTTAATTCTCTTTTTAATTAATCTTACCCTTCTGCCTTCACGCAAGCGTTTTTGATGCACATGTTGCGCTAATGCATACAGCGCATCAATGAAAATAACAACCAGTCTGTACTCGAACCAACTTTGTATAGGCATGTCTGCAAATGAGCCAATTCTACGAACGGAGGATATTTATATAGTGTGTGAAAAAAAGTGACATCATTTGTGCCACGTTATTAACTACACTACAGTCCACGATGTTCATTCACGATTAACGGGAAAGATCGGGAGACGGACAAGTCACTCGCACAAATGACAGAATTGCCGAGTACTGTGGGAACTCTTTATCTACCCCCCGTTATATCGTGCGGAACTCGTGCTGAACCACAACCACTTCACTCTGGTGACATCTTGCGTCAGGTCGCACCGTGAGAACCGGCCATTATTAATCTTTCTATAGTTTAAGTTTGTGCAAGTGGTCTGTGGTTTCATTCAGTTGCTCTGAAGATTGACGCACATGCGGGCAGATGGGCTCTTCACGTATTCCCTCACTTCAACTTCTCATAAACTAATCAAACTTCAAACGGTAAGTTTTTGTTTAATCTTCCTATTAAAGCATATAATTAGTTATTTAACTAATTGTAGCTAATTACAAAATTGACCGTTGTGACGGAAATAATAATAAACACCCAGACTGCCTTGAAAATTCAAAAATGTGATATTCTCAAGATCAGAACTTTAATATTATTGTATTATATGCTGTATGTCCATAACAGATAGGTAAATAAATTACAATTTCTAGCAATAGACCAAGTCTTTATGGCGAAGATCAGTTGCTAGCTGGTACATTGACATATCATAATCAGTAGCATCATCATACTCCTCAGATTGTAACTAATAAGCAACTCTGTACACCTTGTTTTTCCTCAACTTTTCAATTTTGGCATTGTAAACTACAAGTTTTTGCTCTTCAAACCACGCATGATATGCCTTTCTGCCCACTACTTTCCCATTAAGAATGTCCTGTAGATCATCACATTTGGAGTAGTCCAAATTCGGATAATCTCTGCGAATGCTGCCTAAATCAGTCTCTTTTGCTGGGCATTTGGATTGACAATTTTGCATTTCTTCTTCGGAGACATCTGTTTAAAATGTAAATGAAAAAAAACTCTGAACAGCATTAACAGAAACAAGTTATTATTTACAGTTTTAGAAAAAAGGTAGAAATGATAAAGTTAAGCGCTAAAACAAATAGTAAATGCCCAACAAAAAATTCATATTCATCAGTTTCATCAAATCAATTATATTCATTTAATCAATTAAATTCATCTAAATTCAATTACTGGATCTAAACATCTATCCATTTCTTAAGAAAAGGATTTTTTTTTTTAACAGCCTAAGTATCCAAATAACAAACTAATCCCATTCACACAAGAATTCACAATATAACATGATTTTTAAATCTCACTGTCATGAATTTATATGCCAGATGGAAGGAATTTAATATTTAATTCCCTAAAGCCGTTGTGGATATTTAGAATAAAAAATATTGATTATGGATAGACAATAACACAAAATATAGATTTAGATCCTCTTATGACATGATCGTCCAAAAAAAATTAGGATTTAAATCATCTTGTGAGTGGATGTTTCTGGAATGCGATCGATTGGAACGTTGCCTTAGCAGTGAATTTAAACCCCATATCGGCAGGAAAGACACTGCCGGTTCGTATGGGGCCCAGATAACATTTTTGCGTCGTAAAATTAGATTAAAACCACCCCAAGAAGCAAGATTATATGTAACCATATAACCATATAACAATTACAACACGGAAACAGGCCATCTCGGCCCTACAAGTCCGCGCCGAACAATTTTTTTCCCATAGTCCCACCTGCCTGCACTCATACCATAACCCTCCATTCCCTTCTCATCCATATGCCTATCCAATTTATTCTTAAATGATACCAAAGAACCTGCCGCCACCACTTCAACTGGAAGCTCATTCCACACCGCTACCACTCTCTGAGTAAAGAAGTTCCCCCTCATGTTAAACATCTATCCATTTCTTAAGAAAAGGATTTTTTTTTTAACAGCCTAAGTATCCAAATAACAAACTAATCCCATTCACACAAGAATTCACAATATAACATGATTTTTAAATCTCACTGTCATGAATTTATATGCCAGATGGAAGGAATTTAATATTTAATTCCCTAAAGCCGTTGTGGATATTTAGAATAAAAAATATTGATTATGGATAGACAATAACACAAAATATAGATTTAGATCCTCTTATGACATGATCGTCCAAAAAAAAAGAGGATTTAAATCATCTTGTGAGTGGATGTTTCTGGAATGCGATCGATTGGAACGTTGCCTTAGCAGTGAATTTAAACCCCATATCGGCAGGAAAGACACTGCCGGTTCGTATGGGGCCCAGATAACATTTTTGCGTCGTAAAATTAGATTAAAACCACCCCAAGAAGCAAGATTATATGTGAAATATACGACTTACCTTTTGTTTTGTCCTGATATTATGATCCGTCACGTTATAGGCATTGAGGGCGTTCGAAGTCGCTTTTTACTTTAATCCAACTATTAAATTGTCCAGCGATTTTTTAATTAAAAAATCCGGGAACAGAAGTCCGATCGATTTTTCTTCATCGACTAGCAGCCCGAGGAAATCCCTCTCCGACAAGCGATACAAGCCTGCATTTTAATCCCGCCCCCCCCTCAAAGGCGCCTAAGTCGCGCACACGGCCAGTGGCAGATCTTTAGCACCACTGAAGGTAGGCTTTGTAACATCGCTAATTTTAGTGCAATTATGTGCTGGTGCTATTTTCTGCAGTATAATACCACCAGCAGCACTAATGTTTAAAGTGGTCATTTCCTCAGTCCGGTTCTTGATAAAAGCTCTGTTGCTAATGGGATAATACCTGCTCATGACCTGAGCCAGTTGTCAACTGCTGCCTTAATGTTGTGTTACACTTTAATCTAGTGATAGTGATATAACCAAGCTGACACTAATACAGCAATGTAACACTAACGTGCTAAAATTGCAGATACTGGTTTAAGCCGAAGACAGACACAAAAAGCTGGAGTAACTCAACGGATCAGACAGCATCTCTGAAGAAAAGGAATAAGTGATGTTTCAGGTCGAGACTCTTCTTCAGACAATAGTTTTGCTGGGCAATACGCATCACTGAAAAGAAAATTAACAATATTTTCTGCAAATACTTCTTATTTTGACTATGGTTAGGATATAAAACTCAGCAATACTTGAAGTTATTGAGACAATCAATTTCTTACATTTAAGGACAACCGGTATAACTACATTAAATGAGGAAGGATTTGTTGAAAGGATGAAATGAAAAAAATGAAAGAAAGATAATGGAGATAAGTGAAAGAAAATAAATAATTATCAGCAAGTGCTTGTGGGTCAAGTGCTTTGTTTTTGTACTGGAATTCCTACATTTTGCAATTGGCACCATTTGATGCTTTTCAACAAAATGCATTTGCTTTCTCTCACCACTTCCAGGAGGACACTGGAGGGAAAAAAACCTACTGGTCTCAATAGGAGAGGTTACGATGTTACACAGATTTAGAAATTATGTTTAGCTAATGCAGGTGCAGTGGAAAATGACAAGGAAATTATATCAATGCCAGAAATGTGATATAAACCAGTAAAGACCGAAAATATATATCAGGTATACCCCAACAACTGTCTGGCTATTTAACACTAAAAAGTCCAACTAAACCCAGAACAACAAACTGCTCGGGACTTTGTTATTGTTTTTCAATTATAGACTTTTTAAATGTATTGAACTTCTTTTTATTGTATATTATGGTATATACTGAGTGCTTTTAAGAATTTCATTGTTCCGTTTCAGGACATATGACAACAAAATACTTTCGACGCTTGACCCATGATCAGGCACCATCTGTGGAATGAATAACCAAGTCAATTGGGGTTGGTGCTTTGTAGCGGGATTTGTTAAGCAGTAGAATTTAATACTGCTGTGGGAGAAGGAAGAGATGGGAGAAGGATGATGACAACGTTCAGATGAATAATGTGGAGCTAGGAGACTACAAATTCCTTGGGAGGCCAAGGTGAGCCAACAGGTTGAATGGGCGACATGAGAGACTAAAGCAAAGGGCACATGCAGGCAGCAGGTTAAATTTATTTCCTTTATCATCATTACTTTTTGCATATCCTTCTTTCATTTGTTTTATATCTCCCAATATCACTTTCTATATTGCTTGTTTCACTTTTCACTGACTCTCAGTCTGAAGAAGGGTTTCGACCCTAAACATCACATATTCTTTTTCTCCAGAGATGCTGTCTGCCCCACTGCGTGACTCCAGCCTTTTGTGTCGATCTTTGGTTTAAACCAGCATCTGCAGTTCCTTCCTATTCATCACATGGAATAGGTTACATTCCATTTGGTTTACATGGTCAAGGTCAATTGAGAATGGGTCGGGGGTGGGTGGGGGCCTGAGGTGAAGTGAAGTAACAATGATTTATGTGCAATATTAGTTGGTACCATGCAAAAAATTGCATCATGTAACCAACTTCTATCTTTGTCATTGCAACATTTTTAAAGTGGAACTTTCAAAGGAGTCTGTCTGTTTCTGGAAAAGCCACAGAACAAAACAAACATTGTTTTTGACACAAGCTGTTCCTTTATTTGTTTTTCTGTGTAGTTAGTTGGGATTGCTGACTATTTTCCAGTATCTCAGAGAGAGGTGTGGAGATAGTTGGATTTCAAAGAGCGACAGGAATGAGATAGACGGAGGATGTCAACTTACCAACAGAGATGGGGATTGAGTCATGTTAGTGATTACAGTATGTACCTTATCATGGAATAATAAATAAAAAAAACTATTGGAGGAACTCAGTGGGTCAGGCAACATCTATGGAAGGAAATGGACAGACAATATTTCAGGTCAAGTCCATTCATTTAGATTGCAAGAACTAAAGAGAGACAGTTAGAGGTGAAGGGACACAGATGGAGCAAGAGCTGTTAAGCACAAGGTGGATCCAGGTGAGGAGAGAATAACTGGCTGGTGGGGTCAGGTGGGGGAACGATGGATGGAGGTAGGAGGGAGGGATGTGGGGATAAGAAAGGGCTGCGGATGATGAAATCTGATAAGAAAGGAAGTGTGGAATCAAATAAGAGGGTGGTGGTGGGCAGACGGCAATAGAGGGGGAATGGGATAGGGTACCAAGTGGGAGGAGTGTGCGGGTGATCGGCAATTGGGGTAAATGGGGGAGGGGAAGAAACTGAGTTTAGTTTAGGTTAGTTTAGAAATACAGCTTGGAAACAGGCCCTTCAGCCCACCAAGTCCATGCCAACCATTAATCACCTGTACATTAGTTCTATGTTATCCCACATTCGCATCCTACACACTAGAGGCAATTTACTGAAGCCAACAACTCTGCACATCTCTGGAATGTGGGAGGAAACCGGAGCTTACAGAGAAAATCCGCATGGTCACAGGGAGAACATACCTGTAGAAACTGAACAAACACCACCCGTAGTCAGGATCGAACCCGGGTCTCTGGTGTGTGAGGCAGAAGATCTACTGCTGCACACTGTGATGAGTGGCTGGATGCAAGCCAATGCAAGTCGCCTCATTTTTCATGTTCCCTCGTTGTTTTAGTTTAACCTTTAACTTCAATAACTGAATGAAAGGCCATCAACCTGAAATTTTGAACTCTGTTTCTGACTATATTTCTGCTAAATGTTACCTGCATTTCATTAAAAAAAAACATTGAGATTTTCATAGTGGGGGGGTGTGGGGTGTAGGGGGAGGTGAGTAGTGGGGGAGCAGGGAGATAGAGGGAGAGGAGGGTGGTAGGGAGGGAGAGGGAGGGGAAAGTGGGGGAGGTGGGGACGGAATGTGGGGGGGGGGGGGGGCAGCGGGAGGGGAGGGGAAGAGTGGCGAGTGGGGGATAGAGGGAGAGGAGGGCAGTGGGTGAGGTGAGGAGGGAGAGTGGCGCGTGGGATAGGGGAGGTGAGGAGAGGGGGAGCAGGGGTAAGGGAGAGGAGAGGGTTAGGGAGGGGAGAGGGGTTATGAAGGGAGGGAGGGAGGGAGAAAGGGAGGGAGGGAGGAAGGGAATGACTGAGGGTAGGGGAAAGGAGAGAGGGGGAGGTGAGGGAGGGAGTGGGGGAGGGGAGGAGGAGAGGTGAAAGAAGAGGGAGGGTGAAGAGGAGGGGGAGGGAGTGCTGGGGGATGAGGGGGAATGAAGGATGATAGTGGTAGCAAGAGGGATGGCGAGGTGATGGAGGAGGGGAAGGGAAAGAGGGAGTACGGTAGGGAGGGGATGCGGGGAGGAAGCAGAGGAGGGTTTGTGGAGGGTGGGGAGAGTGAGGATAATGGAGGAGGGGAATAGGGGACTGAAGAAGGAGAGTGAGATGCATTCACATTGATCTTATATTTTGCAGGTTATTGCCATTTTAAACTTAAAAACATCGCAGTTGCGCTCCCACTTGCTGGCCGCGCCTGCACAGTCGGGGGAAGGTTGCCGCCACTCGCGTAACAACGGGGATCTCTGGCATCACAACGGGAACCTGTCAGCTGCGCCTGCGCAGTTGGGGACTATGGACCAGTGTTGGAATATTACCTTGGGGAACGGGTCCTACGAGTCCGCACCTGGTCGAGTAATATTTTAAAAAAACAAGAACATTGAATATTATTCATGAGCAAAACCTGTTCGACTCGAAGAGGCTGTGAATTATTTAAACAGAAGTGACAGTGTGTGAGAGGAAAGAGGATACTGAAACATTTATTTTCTGATCTGCTTTTACACTAGTGTTCTCTGATGCTTCCTTTGCTTTGCAAAAGAGCTACCACTTGCAAATTGAATACTCACCATAGATTTACAGTCTCGGTCTAGCGCTGAGAATTACTTAGATATAGGGAAGAGAGGAATTTTCACTGTAATACAGCAGAGTTGTGTGCATCCATTAGTTAACCCACAATCTTTCAGAACTGAGCATAAGAGGCAATCCTCTTACATTGCAGGGACGTGTAACCTCTGAGAGCTACAAATACTCCACAGCCTATTTCCCTTCCTATAAACAACCATAGCAGTCCTGGTTATTGCTACCTATTAGGGATTAACATTTTTCTCATTATGGCCAAACTGAAGATCAGGGACCCATCGACAATGACATCAGTGGAGTGGATTTCTGGAACCTTTTCACATGTTTATGCTCAGTGGTTGCTCAGTAACTAAAAAGGCAATACGGGGAGAAGATAACTAAAAAGGCAATACGGGGAGAAAAGATTAGCTAACCAAGAATATAAGGGAGGATAGTGAAAGCTTCTTTAGGTATGCGAAGAGGAAAAAAATAGTTAAGACCAAAGTTGGACCCTTGAAGATTGAAAAAGGTGAATTTATTATGGGCAACAAGGAAATGGCAGATGAGTTGAACAAATACTTTGGATCCGTCTTCACTAAGGAGGACACAAACAATCTTCCTGATATACTAGTGGCCAGAGGATCTGGGGTGACGGAAGAACTGACGGAAATCCACATTAGGCAGGAAAAGGTGTTGGGTAGACTGATGGGACTGAAGGCTGCTAAATCCCCAGGGCCTGATGGTCTGCATCCCAGGGTACTTAAGGAAGTGGCTCGAGAAATCGTGGACGCATTGGTGATCATTTTCCAATATTCTATAGATTCAGGATCAGTTCCTGTGGATTGGAGGGTAGCTAATGTTATCCCACTTTTTAAGAAAGGCGGGAGAGAGAAAGCAGGGAATTATAGACCATTTAGCCTGATGGTGGGAAAGATGCTGGAGTCAATTATAAAAGATGAAATAGCGGCACATTTGGATAGCAGTAACAGGATTGGTCTGAGTCAGCATGGATTTACGAAGGGGAAATCATGCTTGACTAATCTTCTGAACTTTTTTGATGATGTAACTAGGAAAATGGACAAGGGAGAGCCAGTGGATGTAGTGTACCTGGACTTTCAGAAAACATTTGATAAGGTCCCACATGGGAGAGTAGTTGGCAAAATTAGGGCACATGGTATTGGGGGTAGACTGCTGACATGGATAGAAAATTGGTTGGAAGACAGGAAACAAAGAGTAAAAATTAATGGGTCCCTTTCAGAATGGCAGGCAGTGACTAGTGGGGTACCGCAAGGCTCGGTGCTTGGACCACAGCTATTTACAATATACTACAATGATTTAGACGAAGGGATTACAAGTAACATTAGCAAATTTGCAGATGACACAAAGCTGGGTGGCAGTGTGAACTGTGAGGAGGATGCTATGAGAATGCAGGGTGACTTGGACAGGTTGGGGGAGTGGTCAGATGCATGACAGATGCAGTTTAATACAGATAAATGTGAGGTTATCCATTTTGGTAGCAAAAACAGGAAGGCAGATTATTATCTAAATGGTGTCAAGTTGGGAAAAGGGGAAGTACAACGGGATCTGGGGGTCCTTGTTCATCAGTCAATGAAAGTAAGCGTGCAGGTACAGCAGGCAGTGAAGAAAGGGAATGGCATGTTGGCCTTCATAACAAGAGGAGTTGAGTATAGGAGCTAAGAGGTCCTTCTGCAGTTGTACAGGGCCCTAGTGAGACCACACCTGGAGTATTGTGTGCAGTTTTGGTCCCATAATTTGAGGAAGGACATTCTTGCTATTGAGGGAGTGCAGCGCAGGTTTACAAGGTTAATTCCTGGGATGGCGGGGCTGTCATATGCTGAGAGAATGGAGCGGCTGGGCTTGTACACTCTGGAGTTTAGAAGGATGAGAGGGTCTTATTGAAACATATAAGATTATTAAGGGTTTGGACACGCTAGAGGCAGGAAAGATGTTCCCGATGTTGGGGGAGTTCAGAACCAGAGGCCACAGTTTAAGAATAAGGGTTAGGTCATTTAGAACGGAGATGAGGAAACACTTTTTCACATAGAGAGTTGTGAGTCTGTGGAATTCTCTTCCTCAGAGGGCGGTGGAGGCCGGTTCTCTGGATACTTTCAAGAGAGAGCTAGAAAGGGCTCTTAAAGATAGTGGAGTCATGGGATATGGGGAGAAGGCAGGAACGGGGTACTGATTGGGGATGATCAACCATGATCACATTGATCATAGCTGATCATCAATGTGATCATGTGGGCCATGTGGGCATGGGAAAAAATTGTTGCATCCGGAGGAAACCCACGTGGTCACAGAGAGAACATGCAAACTCCACACTGACAGCACCCAAGGTCAGTTTTGAACCTAGGTCTGTGGCACTGTGAGGCAGTACCTCTACCAGCTGTGCCACAGCGGTTGTCCAAGCCATGTCATTCTGAAACACTAATGGTGAAAATGTCCTTAAAAGAGCATCAAAATAGTAAGATTAAACGAGAACTTACCAGTTTGAAGTTTGATCTGTATTTAATGAGGAGTTACGATGAGGGATTACGTGAAGAACCCGTCCAGCACGCATGCGCGACATACTTCAGAATCACAGGAAACACAATAATTGAAATAAACATAGTAAAGAAAAGGAGAACTAAGATAGCAGTTGATCTCTATAATTGAGGGTGGGAGCAGAGGGCACGTAATCCCTCATCGTAACTCCTCATAAAATACAGATCAAACTTCAAACTGGTAAGTTCTCGTTTAATCTTACTATTTTACTTCGGAGTCACGTGAGTGACTACGTGAAGATTTTAAAGCTCTGTGATTTCAAACCGTGTAGCAGTTCATACTTAACTCGCTGCCGAAGTCATTCAAGGGAGGAAGTATGTTATCGTAATCAACCATGAATCTGTTTGTAAAACAATAATGGTATTTATTAAACAATAACAAAAAGAAAAATGCTCCCCTGGGCTTAAATTATATATTTGCAGATTCTAAAACTCTTTCTGCAAACAATACAGGTTCTGCTAGTGGCTTATTGTAGAACGTAGCCAGGATGTCCATCCTCTTAGCCGCCAATGTGGATGCTGCCCTGGTGGAGTGAGATGTATATACGTCAGTATCTACTCCAGCAGCTCGCAGTACCTACTTGAGCCATTTGAGATAGTTTGGCTCGACACCTGACCATGAGGTTTCTTGTGGCTGACCCATAAGGCTTTTTCTCTCCCTCGGGGATCTCTTGTTGTGTTGATGTAAATTAGTAAGTGAGTCATGACACATAACCTTGGGTCAGGTGGGTATGCCCGGAAATCCATAACTAGGCCTGAAGTTCCTGGCCTGCTCTGCTTTACCAGCTCCTGAATGGTGAATGAGACACGGTCTGGTGTTATAACCATGTTGTCCAGTCGCAGTAAGTGGAGGGACTGAACTCTTTGTGCTGAGACTAGTGCCATCAGCATGACCGTTTTCAGTGTTAGCTGTTCCAGGGTGAGAGACCTGGCTGGTGACCATCCCCTTAGGTATGTCAGGACCACACTGACATCCCAGATTTGGGTGTACCTAGGTCTAGGGGGGTTGGAGTTGAATATACCTCTCATCAGTTTGATCACCAGCGGGTGAGACCCTATGGCCTGTTGTCCTGGTGACTGTTTTAAGTAGGCTGACAGAGCACACCTGGCAGTATTGATGGTGCTGTAGCTCAGTCCTTCATTATGGTGAAGGCCGGCCAGGAACTCCAGTACACTGGTCATGGTTGTAGATAAGTATGTAGTTCCAGTATTCGAGCAGTATCTTTCCCACTTCCTGATGCTTGATAGGTATTGTTTTCTGGTGGACATACGGTTGGACGCTGTCATCATGTTGATGGTCCTGTCAGACAATCCCAGGCCCAGCAGTGGTCTTTTCATAATCTGCAACCCAGTAGTTTAATTTTGTCATGGCATGGATGACTTATGCCTGATACCGGGTGAGTCAATAGGTCTGGGCTACTGGGAAAGGTCATTGGAGTTTCGATGACCATGTCGAGGACCACTGGGAACCATGGCTGTGTAGGCCAGTCGGGTACTATCAAAATTCCTGCAGCAGAGTCCATCTGTATTTTGCATAGTACCCGACTGATGAGGCAGAAGGGGGGAAAGGCATAAAATAAATAGTTTCCCCAGTCCAGCGCGAATGCATCTATCGCTGCTGCCTCAGGGTCTGTTTCCCAAGCGACATACATTGGTACCTGGTGATTTAGTCTGGATGCAAAGAGATCGATATCTGGTGTGCCATATTGCTTTGTAATTTTAGCAAATGCTTTGGGATTTAACATCCATTCGGTGTTATCATTGAATTTGCGTGACCTGGTGTCTGCCACTGTATTTAACTTACCTGGTAGGTAAGTTGCTGATAGCCAAATATGTCTATCAACACACCATCGCCAGATTGTGTTGACCAAATTGTCACATGATATCGATTTTATTCCGCCCATATGGTTAATATAGGCCACCACCATGGTATTATCAATCTGTAAACGAACATGCAAGTGGTGCATATTTGTAGAATATGCTTTTAAACCATAAGACGCACCCAACATTTCCAAATAATTTATGCCCAGTGTCTGTAGTAAAGATGATTCTAGGTTAGTCCATCTACCACCTGTGCTGGATATGGTATTAGTTGCTCTCCAGCCTTGAGCACTGGCATCTGTTTGTATAGTTAACATTGGGTTATTGATGATGATAGGGCTGGAACTATGCTAAATGTTCTCTATCCACCATTGTAACTCTGATATTGCTTCAATGGGTAATTTCATGGTTCGGTCAAAGTGACCTGCATGTCGTTTTAACGCCTGCACCTTTGCCCTTTGTAGGTTTTGATAATGCAGAGGTCCAAATTGTGTAGCTAGAAATGCTGCTACTATTTTGCCAATTACTCTTGCCACTTGTCGGATGGTTGGTCGATCGTTAACCATTAAATTGTTACACGTCTGCGCCAATTCTGCTGCTTTATCTTTTGGCAATGTTACAGACATGTGGACTGAGTTAATTGTAAATCCCAGATAGTCCATAGTTGTGGATGGCATCAACTTAGATTTATCTGGATGTAAGACAAATCCCAGGGTTTCAAACAATTGTTTGGTAGCTAATACAGCTGATTTAGCCAATTCCATGGTTTTGCCTACTATTAGAATATCATCAAGATTTGCCATGACAATATGTCTCTGTTTTCTTAATGTTGCCAAGGCTGGTTTTAATATCTTGGTAAATAGTCTTGGGGCTGATGTTAAACCATTAGACAACGCTTTAAACTGCCATTGTTGCCCCATCCAGGTAAATTTCAGGTATCTGCGATGATCCTTTTGAATGGGTACTGAATAATAGGCATCTTTTAAATCGATGCTTGCCATAAAGTATCCTTTGGAAATCAGTTGTTTGGCAGTTACAAATGTTTCCATTTTGAAATGTATATACTTAACAAAGGTATTTAGCGAGGTTAAGTCAATGATGATGCGACATCCACCATCTTTTTTGTTTTTGGTAAATATATTTGAGACAAAATCCAAAGGTTCATGTTTGGATTTCTCAATGATACCTTTTGTAAGTAACCTCACCAGTTCTGCTTGACCCTCTAGTTTTTCTTTGACTGAGAGGGTAAAGACCCTTTGGGGTGCATGCTGAACTGGTGGCATGTTTTCTTGAATGAATTCTATTTTGTATCCACGAATACTGTTAAGTATATAACTATCATTCGTGATAGACCTCCATGCTTCCATGAACAGGTGTAATCTCCCCCCTGTTAGTACAGTTCCCCCACTTTTTATATGCTGGTAGGAACCAGACCCACCTACCTCCATAGTTATGGGAGTGTGCCTTTCTTCGGTTTCTTCATCCGTCGTTGTGCTGCTGGATGTACTGCTGGTTGGGGGTGGCGCATTTTCCATGGGGTCCGCTCTGGGCCCTGGCCTTAAAAAGGCTTTCGGGGATGGTATGCAGACCCCGAGCTTTCACCAGTCCCATGAGTTTGACGTCGACTGGTGGACATGGTGGGGTACTGCCGTCTGGGTTGTGTGGGTCTGCTCATTCCGGGGCCTGCCCTCATGAGGCCGAATGCTTTGGACTCTTCCTCTAGGTCTTTTACTTGTTTTGACAAGTCCTTACCAAATAGCAGGATCTGTGGCTCTGAGGCCGGTGTTTTGCACAGTCCTGCAAATTTGGGATTGAGGGCAGGTCTTATTATCTCCTTACGGAGGTTGTTTATTTCGTATTGGGTGTTACACAGCAGAGCTAGAATGTCTTGCTGGTTGGTGGTCATGTCCACCCCATCCACGGAACGAGCATAGGATGTTATGGCTGATGTCAGGAGCTTGAGGATACGCTGCAATTTTAGTTCCTGGTTTCGGATACTCTGCCCAACGTACCCCCAGATTTGGCTGTTGACGGCCGGTACGTTTAGCGAAATGCAGTTCTCCGGAGGCGAATATAGTTCTAGTGCCTCATTGACTACCTGGTCTTGTAGGGGTTTGAAGGACAGGTAGTCAATGCTGGCCGCCAGTTTTGTTTGCAACGGCCGCCCTGCTCGTGGTGTAGCCACGTAGCGATTCACCACACCCAGCAGCTCTTCCTGGTCCTGTACCCCATGCGTACTCCCGACATCTTCGACCAGTGACCCCTGTTCCTGACCAGCCCAGTCCTGGTCGCCAATGCTGCCCTCGGCTGAGGGGGAAGCGATGGGCAGTGCATTGTAAGGCACTGGTGAGGGAGTGCCTGAACTCCCTTGGCGAGACTGCTCCAGCTCCCGAAGCAAGTCTCGCTGGAGCATTTGCTCCATGAGCCTTTCCAAGCGGCTCACGCGGCTGCCTCTGCCGCTCTCAGGCGGAGAGTCTTCCTGGTCGGAGTCATCAGAGATTACCGGCCGGTTAGTTTTCCGTTTTGATTTGCCTCCAGTCCGCTGCTGGTGGTCAGGCTGCTTTAGCGGTACTGGGCTCGGCTCGGTATCAATGATTGTGGGCCGCAGCGTGTGCGGTCCAGGTGCCGCCTCTCACCCCCCACTGATGGAACGCTCCTGTTCTGTTGGAGTCGAACGGGGGGGTGGTCTTTTTTCCTTGTCGTGCTTTGCTCATTTTCCAGTTTTTTTCTCGATCTGGAGAACACAAAGCAGAACAAAGTTTTCCAATTACGACCTCAGAGTAAATACTTACCTGACAGTCCGTCTATTTAAGCTTGTAGCGGGAGCGCCTGTTCTCCCGTTCGTCGCTGTTGCACTGCGTGAACGCCCATGTCGCGCATGTGTGCTGGACGGGTTCTTCACATAGTCACTCACGTGACTCCGAAGTAAAATTTGCTGTAACTCCCTCAGAAACCTTATTTAATGTATATTAATATGATTCTCACACAACTTCTAAAAAACTTACAAAATAAAGTGGAGCAAAAGAAGCACTGAGAAGTTCCAGCACAAAACTACTATCAATAAACTGTACAAAGGTCAGATTTGGCAGATTTTCCCTTTATCACAAAGCAGATAACAAAGGGTGATTTTTAACTTCAGTGCCAAAAAATGCCACAGCCCTGATTGCCTACTAACCTGGAAGTGGGGTGTGAGGTTGAAACTAGTTTGATGGTCTGAATCTGGATTAAATACCTTAGCTCCCAAGACTAAATAAAACTCCGAGGTGATGTGTTGCTCGGCCCTGGCCCACCGTTTTGCTGCTGTGGGTCTACTGTGAACTGATGAAAAAGATGTAACAGCTCATTACTTCAGCTAATGATTCTTAACATGGGTTCTCAAGCAATATGTTTTGCCTTTGGAAGCCAACTGTATAATACTAAGTTGTCATTATTTTACAAAAATGGTTAAAGTGCAGATACTCAAAAATGTGACATTTCTGTTTGTAATAACTATCTTGCAGCTATATAAATAATACAGAGAGGATAAAGGACCTCTGTTTTGCTCCCCCAGTGCTAGGTAGTTTCTCCTGGCTATCATTTGATTGAATTGAATTGAAAGATACATGGAAACAAAGATACATGGATCCACCGAGTCCACGCCAACTATTAATCTCTCGTTCAAACTAGTTGTATGTTATCCCACTTTTGCACACAATTCCTACACTTGAAGGGCAATTTACAGAGGCCATTTTACCTACAACCTGCACGTCTTTGAAATGTGGGAGGAAATTGGAGCAACCGGAGGAAACCCACACGGTAACAGGGAGAACGTGCAAACTCCACACAGACAGCACCCAAGGTCAGGGTCAAAACTGCGTCTCTGACATTGTGAGGAATCAGCTGTGCCAATGTGCCACCCACTGTGCCAGTCTGTGCCGCCCTACTCTAAACTATAATGTATTTGCATTGAAGTGATCATTACGCATCTTCCACAAGAATACCTCGTGCATTTACATGTTACCAATAAGGTATATGGTGAGTTAAATATCTAGATTAAATAATGAAGGGCATGGCTCAATTTTTCCTTTCTTGTCAATTAAGAGCGATGACAACAATTAACTAAATATTCCAGTTATAGCATTAAGAAAATGGTACTAACTGATGGTATTCACAGTTGAAACAACTGGAAAGCAAATTAAGTTAAACCTGTGGCAAGAGACAAGGTACAAAAAGAGAAACAGAGACAGAAATCTATAATGTGAAGAAATCCAACCTGACATTAAGGATTTGCTACAGACCACTGGGTTAACTCAAGGAGGAAGGCAATGTGCTCTACAAGAGATGAGAATGTTGTTATTTTATTAGGAGAATGCTATCAACTTTGTGTTAAATTGGAAAATCCCCGGTGAGTCAGTTTGAGTCGGTAAACACAAAGCATGGACTGCATCATGCTCAGTGGATTAGAAAGCCACGAGAGGCACTGCTCATCTCGACATGGTTTTTGTAAATTACGCAGACACCATACAGGAAATAGAAGCTCTAGTGTCCCTGAGGGATGGTGCCCGATGAATGATCAAGCTTAAAATCATCAGACTTCCAGTTATAAGGAAACAGGTTAAAAGAGTGATCAGATGGCCAGAAGAAAATGTAGAACAACACACAGATACAAAAATAAGCAACCCAAAAGATATTTTTTTAATCCAGTTTGTAATTAGATAATCTGTCCATTTTCTACTCTACAGGGCAGTATTAGAAAGTGGACAAGGATGGCAATGAATACTTCAGTTCAGTACTATGCAATGAAAAAGCACAATGGCGACCTTTTAAGTCATGTCATGGAACTGGCATTTCCCACTGTGAGTGATGCTCATGACTTACCGATTAGATGTGTATTAAATTATATCCTTCATGCACAGTACCCCTTCTGAACACTGGTAGGGAAATCAGAAGCAACCATCATTGGCCAAAGTCAAATCTTGAAAGTGTTGTACTGGACTGGGACTCATTATATGTGTTCTATCTTCTGGGTTCTCTCCCTTCCCCCGTGGTACTGACACACTGCATCCCCACTCCACACACTCACCTTGAGGCCTACCACCCCTCTTTCGTCAAACAAGGTGCAAATCTAACCAAGTCATCCCTGCACTCTAGCCCTGTCTACAATCTGATCTCCATTGGCCAAACATCACCACATCTCCAGATACAGGGACAGTTTCTTCCCAGCTGTTATCAGGCAACTGAACCATCCTACCAACATCTAGAGAGCAGTCCTGATCTACTATCTACCTGATTGGAGACCCTCAGATTATCTTTTATCTGACTTCACTGGACTTTATCTTGTACTAAATGTTACTCACGTTTTTCCTTTTATCATATATCTGTACACTGTGGATGGCTCGATTGTAATCATGTATTGTCTTTCCTCTGACTGATTAGCACACAAAAAAAGCTTTTCACTGTACCTTGGTACTTGTGACATTAAATTAAACTCACTCAATCTCAAACTCATTAACTCAAGACCAGACAGTTAGGAGATCAACAAGCCTGAAGGAAGAAATGAACAGGAAACAAAATTTGAAGGTCGGCTACTTCAGCTTGGCATTGTTTCAATTGAAAATCAAATTCATGTTACTCAAACTATAAAAGTTATTCAAACCACAATAGTAAATCAATTATAAAATTTTATATAAAAGCATTACTCAACATTTTGATACCAGAATTTGGACAGCAATTGTATTCAAACATAAAATGCAGTACTCAATCTTCCATGATTTTGCACACGAAAGATCAAGACAGATCATTGTCAGACCAGAGATGAGGGATGACTAGTTCAGAGTTGGGAGATATCCTTCAATCTACACTTTAATGTCCTAAATTCTGCCCTTATTTTTAAAGAATGCTCTTCTGAAGAAGAATACCAACCCAAAACATCACCAATCATTGCTCTCCAGAGATGCTGCCTGGCCCGATGAGTTACTCCAGTGCTTTATGTCCTTATTTTTAGATGTTGACTTTATATTATTCCTGATTACCTATAACGATAAGTTGACAGTAGAGAAATATACCATTTTCAAGCATATGTATTTCTCCATGGTATAAAATTAGGTTCAATAAACAATGAAAAGGCTCACAGTCTGTGAAAGGAAACATGGAAGCAATAGTGAAAGACAAGTGGAAGCCAAACCTAATATAAAGTAATGTAAAGTAACATATGTTGACAGAAGGAACAGGGAGAAATAGTTTAGACCAAATTGTATGGTTCTCAAGAGTGTGCTGGGCATCCTGGGTATGTGCTTCTAACTCGGATGGTGATTCTGTGGAATTTATTGCCACAGAAGGCTGGTGGATGACTTTTCAATCCCAAGAGCAACTGAATTAGGAGATGTCCTCATTCTTTAAGAAACATTATAGATGAGGCTCTCACTAGGTCTGCTCTTGCTCCCCCTCCCCCTATTCGTAACAAGGACAGAGGCCCCCTTGACTTCACATTCCACCCCATCAGCCGTCGCATACAGCATATAATCCACCAACATTTTTGCCACCTCCGACGGGATCCCACTACTGGCCACATCTTTCCATCTCCACCCCTTTTCTGCTTGCCGCAGAGACCATTTCCTCTGCAACTCCCCAGTCTACACGTCCCTTCAAACCAAAACCACCCCCTCCCCAGGTACTTTCCCCTGCAACAGCAGGAGATGCAACACATCTCCCTTTACCTCCCCCCTCGACTCCATCGAAGGACCCTGACAGTCTTTTCAGGTGAAGCAGAGGTTCATTTGCACTTCCTCCAACCTCATCTACTGTATCCGCTCTTCCAGGTATCAACTCCTGTATATCGGCGAGATCAAGCCCAGGCTCGGCGATAGTTTTGCTGAACGATGGCTGATCAGTTGACCTTAACCTACCTGAATTCCCAGTTGCTTGTCACTTTAACTTCCCCTCCCATGGCCCTTGTGGCTAAAGGGATCAGGGTTTATGGAGAGAAGGCAGGTACAGAATACTGAGTTGGCTGATCAGCCATGATCATATTGAATGGCGGTGCAGGCTCGAAGGGCCGAATGGCCTACTCCTGCACCTATTTTCTATGTTTCTATGTTTCTATTCCCAATCTGACCTTTCTTCCTGGGCCTCCATTGTCAGAGTGAGGCCCAGCGCAAATTGGAGGAACAGAACCTCATTTTTTGCTTGGGTTGCTTACACCCTAGCGGTGTGAACATTGACTTCCACAACTTCAAATAGCCTTTGCATTCCTTCTCTCTCCATCCTCTCCCCCTTCCCAGTTGTCCCACTAATCTTACTGTCTCCGACTACATTCTATCTCTGTCCCGCCCACTCTGCTGACATCAGTCTGAAGAAGGGTCTCAACCTGAAACATCACCCATTCCTTCTCTCCTGAGATGTTGCCTGTCCCGCTGAGTAAAGGGCCTGTCCCACTGTACGAGGTAATACAAGAGTTCTCCCGAGTTTTCCCGTGATTCGAACTAGGAGAATGTCCGTAGCGGGTCCGTAGGAGTTTGTGGATGTCTCGTAGCGGCTCGTACTAGTAATGGTAGGTACTCCGTAAATCCGGTAAACTCGTGACATTTTTTCAACATCGTGAAAAATGTCCGCGAGTTAAAAAATACTTGTGATTAAATTTTTTTTTACTATTTACTCTTTTGAGCCTCTTCGAGACATCCACAAATTCCTACGGAACCGCTACCATACAATACAATACAATTAATACAATCAGTTTTATTCGTCACTTGCACATAAAGTGCAAGTGAAGTGAATTTTTCAGCAGCGGTACAATGAAAAAGGACACACAAAAACACAGTAAAAATGTAACACAAACATCCACCACAACATTCATCACTGTGGTGGAAGGCACAAAATTTGGCCAGTCCTCCTCCATTTTCCCCCGTGGTCGGGACCTCAACCCTCAGCAGCTGCTGCTGCGGGCGTCCAGATGAGTGAAAGTCAAGGTAAGTCCTGAAACGGTGCCTCCCCCACCGGAGAGTTGGTGTAGGCCGCAGGCCGGCGGTCGAAGAATTAACGTCTACGGACATTCTTCGAGATCGAATCATGGGAAAACTCGGGATAACTCTTGAATTACCTCGTACAGTAGGACAGGCCCTTTACTCCAGCACTTTGTGTCTTCGTGCAACTGAATTAGTGCCGCCTTTGAAATTATGCCAGAGTTGATGATTTAGTGTTACACCCAGCTGGAACTTCAGCCAGATTCTTCCAGACACCATTCACTGAATAATAGACCTATCCAGCAAAATGGGACTGAGTATATAATGTAAGTAGAATAAGAGATATATAATCCATGACTTTGCTTTCAATGCAGGAAGAATATTAGTGTTGTGCTACCTGCTCATCTGTATCACAATCAGGAACCAGTGCTTCCACACCTCAAAAAAATAAATTCCTTAAATAGAATCCCAAATTTACTGGAATTTGATGGTATTTCCTGAAATTTTCAAAAATACTTCCTGCGTGGTATTTGTTGTTAGGTTTTTTTTCACGGGCACACATTAACAACACAAAGAAGAACAAGGCAATACAGATCTATGTAACTACACCGTATCTGCCTGGTTCTGTTATTCACTTGTACAGTGTTATGCAAGGCAGCTTTCGTTGCCGCCAACAGCTTTCATTGTCTTCGTTTTTTCAACCTGCTCTCGTGTGTCTCAGTATCTGCTCTCCCCCACCCACTCTCCCTCCCTCTCTCCCTCCCGCCCTCTCTCCCTCCCTCCCTCCTCCCCCTTTCCCTCCCTTCATCTCTCCCTCTCTTTGTCTCTCCCTCTCCCTCCCTCCCTCCCTCCTGCTTTCTCTCCCTCCTTCCCTCCCTCTCTCTCCCTCTCCCTCTCCCTCTCCCTCTCCCTCCCTCCCTTTACTTCCCTCCCTCTCCCTCCCTCTCTTTCTCCCTCTCTCCATCCCTCTTTCTCTCCCTCCCTCTCTCCCCCTCTCTCTCCCTTTCTCTCCCTCCCTCTCTCTCTCTCTCCCTCCCCATCCTCTTTCTCTCCCTCCCCCTTTCCCTCCTTCTCTCACCCTTCCTTTTTTTCTCTCCCTCCCTCTCTTATTCCCTCCCTCCCTCCCCTTCTCGCTCTCCCTCCCTCTCTCTCCCACCCTCCTCCCTCTGTCCTTCTCCCTATGTCACTCCTTCTCCCACTTCTCTCCCTCTCTCCCACTCTCTCTCCTCTCTCCATTCTTCCCTCTCTCCCTCTCTCTCTCTCTCCCTCTCTCGCTCTCTCCACCCCACCCTCTCTCCACCCCTCCCTCTCACCCTCTCTCCACCCCTCCCTCTCTCCCTCTCTCCACTCCTCCCTCTCTTCCTCTCTCCACACCTCCCTCTCTCACTCATGGCCCCTTGAGCCCACCCACCTTTCTGTAAACTCAAGGCCATCCCAATTTAACTGCAATCCCACCGCCCACTGGTAACCTTTCACCACTAGGCTTATCCAGAATTCTACCACTGCCTGAAAATTAATCAAAGGCTGAACTTCCACTGAGAAAGAGAATTCCAAAGAATCATTGTTATACGAGAATTTTCCCGAACAGTCTGCGCTGTGTTTAAAGCCCATAGCGCTGCAGCCGATAGCACTTTATTTAGAACCCACAGCGCTGCAGCTCTTTGTTTAAATTCCCACGCATTAAACTGACAGTGCTCTGTTTAATCATTTGAGCGTCAAACCAGCAGTGCTGTGTGTATTACCTTTACACCCCTTCGCGGGCTGGATGTGGAAATTTCCTGAAATTCCCCCAAATTATTCAATTTCCCTAAAATTACCCGAAGACAACCAGAATTTCCCGAATTTCAATGTTGAAACACTGTCAGGAACTCTGTGAATATTTGCCCATATTAAGGTCAGTCCACATCTCCTATCGCTGAACACTTCCGCTCAGTCCACCTAGGCCTATGTGATCTCCCGGTTGGTAAACACTTTAACTCCCCCTCCCATTCCCATACTGACCTTTCTGTCCTGGGCGACCTCCACTGTCAGGGTGAGGCCCAACGCAAATTGGAGGATCAGCACATCATATTTCACTTGCGCAGCTTACAAGCCAGTGGAATGAGTATTGATTTCTTTAACTTCAAGTAACCTTTGCTTTCCCTCTCTCTCCATCCCTCAACCACCCTAGTTCTCTGACTAGTTCTCCCTCCACAAATGACTGAGAGGCCAAATTCTACTCTAACTCCAATTACAAGATTACAGGGTACACTACTGTAGTGAGCTGTATCGCGAACAATGGCATGACAGGGTACAGGAAGGAGATAGAGACCTTGGTGTCAAGACAACAACTCTCTCAATGTCCTATCTCGTGGTTTTATCTAGTTATTGACTTCATGACATGAGGTAGTGTGCATTCTCCAATCAGTATCTATGGTGCTGAAGTGGAGATGGTTGAAAGCTTCAAGTTCCTAGGTGTAAATATTACCAACAATTTGTTCTGGACAAACCACATTGAAGCTATGACCAAGAAAGCACATCACACCTCTATTTTCTCAGCAGACTAATGGGCCTGCCCCACTTAGGTGACTTTTTAGGCGACTGCAGGAGACCAAGCAGTCGCCACATGGTCGGCACATGTTCGGGGAGTCGCCTTCACGGCCGTGAGGAGTTCCCGCATTCTGGGAACTAGTCGCGGCCTCATTATAGTCATCACAAATTTTGCAACATGTTGAAAAATTAGCGGCGACTAGAATGAAGCCGCCATGGAGAGTAGCGAGAATTCTCGTGCGATAGGTGGGTCACCAGGAGGTCGAAGGTTCTCGTAAGTTCTCGTAGGTTGTAGCCGGTGAATTTCATTAGCTCATTGGGAGAAAAAAAACGTAAGCAATAGTTTTCAGAACCAAGGAAAACCGACCGGTAATGTTAATGTCCTCCGAGCTTCGCAGCCGTGTATCTCTGGCTTCTTAAAAGTTGTTTCCACTCCTTCTCCGCCCTCTCCCCCACCCCCTGTCCCCTCCTCTTTTAAAGGACTTACTGTACACTGTGCTTTAGCCATCTTAATTACAGCGCCAACATTCCTGTTCATCACGGTGTGTGTCTGTATCACCTTGGCTTTGCACCGTGTGAATTTCACTCAGACAGCGCTCCCCCCGCTTGCTCTGTCCCCCGCCTGCATACCGGGCTGGTGAAGCAAGCGATGTGTGTGTGTGTGTATGTTCCACTCTGACAGTCGCCGTTCTAGTTGCCGGTTTTTCAGGCGACTGCCGACAACTTGACAGTCATCGGCAGCCGCCTGAAAAATTGCTGATGTGGGACAGGCCCATAAAGATGTTTGGCATGCCTGCATTGAATCTTACCAACTTCTATAGATGCACTGTACAAGTCGTCCTATCAGCATGTATTGCAGCTTGCTTTGGCAACAGTTCTGCCCAAGACTGCAAGAAATTACAGAAAGTTATGGATATCATTCACTTTCACACAAACCTGCTTTCTCCCCATTGGATCCTTCTGCACTTCATGCTGCCTCAGGAAAGCAGCCAGTTGAAGCAGCAGCCAAGGATCATTTACAAATGGTCACTCCTTCTCTTCCGCTCTCCTTTTGGGGGTGGAAGAAACAAAAGCTTGAAAACAGCACCATCAGATTGAGGAACAGCTTCTTTCCCACTGTTATCAGACGACTGAACAGTCCTCCCATAAACTAAGGTGTCATCCCGATCTTACAATCTATCTCATTCCAGACCCTACACGTTTTTATCTGCACATTCTTTGAAATGTTATAGCGTTGTTACACTATATTCCGCACTCCGGTATTTTTCTACATACACAAACTACATTGTGTAATGCTTGATTGTGCTCATGTATAGCATGATTTGACTGGATAGCACATGGACAAAGTATTTCACTGTATTTGAGTAGATGTGACAATAATACCAATGCCTGGAATACTAAGAGAGATGCCATTTCCACACAGAAAGACTGGGGGCCTTCATGAGGCGCACAGCAGTAGCAGTGGGGTGATTCAGTAGTGGCAGTCAATGGCAGGAGTCAAGATGAAAGGAGCTGCCTGCAGCACCATAAAAAAAATCAATGATCTCATATTAGTAGCAAAGGTCAAATGCTAGGTCTCTCCATTTACTCCATAAGCTTTTCATGCTGCAGTCCCACCACTCACCCATAAACAAGCTTTGATAATAAGGTTTCATATCTAACTTATGCTAAGTTAGAAGTTACTCTCTCAAAGCTGATCCTGATAGTCCCAAAGCAGCTGGATGTGGTTCTCGAAAGCTATCTACAGTCTTTGCTGCTGAAAGTCATCAGCTTTTCACCAGCCAGGTTTCAAACACTGATCTTATAGAGGTGTACATGATCATGATAGGGTAAATGCAGAGTCTTTTACCCACAGTAGGGGAATCAAGAACATGAGGACTTAGGTTTAAGGCGAGGGGGGTGGGGGGAGGGGGAGGGGGGGGAGATTTAATAGGAACCTGAAGGGCAACATTTTTACACAAAGGGTGGTAGGTGTTCGGAAGAAGCTGTCAGAGGAAATAGTTGAGGCAGATACTATTACAAGATTTAGACATGTACATGGATAGGATAGGCTTTGAGGTATATGGGCTAAATGCAGGCAGGTGGGACTAGTGTAGATGGGGGATGTAGGTCAGCATTGCCAAGTTGGCTGAAGGGCCTGTTTTCATGTGGAATGACTATGCAGTAGCTTTGGTACAAAGAAAAACACAAAGAAGAAAGACTGTGCATACTGTAACTACCACCAGATTTATGGGTTGATAATTGTTTTTTTTATTTTTTATTTTTATTTTATTAGAAGCAATGTACATACATCTTAATTATAATATGCAACATACTACATTTCTTGTACAATTTCTTTAAAAAAAAACTTTAACCTATAATAGAAAAAGAGAAAAGGAAAAAGAGAAAGAAGAAAAGAGTGAGGATAGTAGTGAAGTGTAGTCCGCAGTAGTTGGCGTTAAGTGAATGATAATGGTTAAGTAGATTGCGTGCTTGAAAATGTGAAAAGAAAAGAAGGAAAAAAAAGGCCCCACAGAAAAGGGGGGCCTTAAAAAAAGGAAAAGAAAATAAGTAAGGAATCTAAAAAAGGTAAGGCTAAGCAAGAAGGAAAGGGAATGTGCCTAATTCCTAACGATTCACACCTATCACCTAGTTCTAAAAGAGTTACTTTCCAGGGTTGTGTTGCACCATATTACACCTGTAACAAATCAATGAAAGGTGACCATATTCTTAAGAATTGCTCTTGTTTTCCTGCTAGAACAAATCGCATTTCATCAAGATGTAGTATTTACGACATATTTGTAATCCACATTTTAAACGTTGGGATAGGAGCGTTTTTCCAGAATTTAAGTATAAGTTTTTTTGCCGTTATCAAACCGTAGTTTAATAAGCATCTTTGATAATTGTTTTTTAAACTGCAGATCTGAATGACTGAAATAAAAACTGAAAATGCTGCAAATATTCAGCAGGTCAGTCAGCATATGTAGAAAGAGTTCACATTTCCAATCCAGGACCTTTGTCATCCAGAACATCCCAGACCTGAAATGTTGATTGTTTCTCTTTCCAAGGATAGTTAGTTGCAAGTTGGCATGTTTTGGTTTATCAATTCGGATCAGAAAGTATTGGATTTACTTCTTTGAGGCCAGTTGGATCCTGCGATGATGTCACACAGTTGGGATGAGTTGAGAGCGTTAATAGATGGAGACTAGGGATTGTGTTCATTAGTATGGGCTTGGACTAAGCTGTGGGCAGCTAGCCATCAGAAGGCTGATAAGGTTACCTCCTCCCTCTCGCTTCCAATTCCTCCTACGCCACAACTGTTCACCATCTAGCTTGTTGAAAGGACGGAATCCTAATGATGTAAGGTTGTTCAGCGTACAGCAGACTACAAAGAAACTTGTGAACAGGGTCCTCTGGGCCAATCTAGATATTGGAAGACACACTACCTCCACACACGGAGGCAAGAGACATAGATGCTGGAATCTTGAGTAAAAAACAGAACCAATGGGATATCGGAAGGGGGGTAATGGAGAGTCGATGTTTCAGATTGCAACCCTACTTCATACTCAGTCTGGAGAATGGTCCCAAGCCAAAATTTCACCTGGCCATTTACCTCAGATGCTGCCTGACCCGCTGAGTTTCTTATACACATTAAAGGTCACCTCTAACTATTTGTTCATCAATATTATTTCCATTGTATGGATGGTATCCACAAGTGTGGGAATTTGACTATATATTCACGAGCCATGTCATCATCAAATAACCATCACCACCCCCCTTCAGCATGTTGTTATTTTAATGAACACTTCAGCTACTTTTGCAAATAGAAAATTGCTTCCATATTCTTTCTTCAAATGATATTGTTATTTTATTGATTTTAAAATCACAGAGAGCAATTATATTTCATAAAATGTATTCCTGTTGCAATGGAGCATTGCAGAATGGAGCCATCATGATTGTTGCCAGGAAACCGAGCATTAACCAGTATAATACATTTCTATGGTCATGCACTTGCTGGATAATGTTTAGTATGGTATCTCTCTTAATTACAAAATATTTTAAGAATCATATTCAGCATTCACAAACCATGTGGTCAAAACCTCTTTCTAGATAAGCAAACATTGACATTAGGTTATTTAAAACAAATGGATTCATTGTGAGTCCTTCTTTTCCTTGGTGATGTTCAAGTAGAAGAATAGCTCTGTGAGTATCCTAGGCTGCAAAGAACTGAGAAAAGACCTTCCATCAAACGCCACAGCTCCTCGCACTTCCAGCACCTTGTTTTGCTGTGGTTGCCCTCTGTCCATTTTCCTGTTCTGTAATATTCTAATGCTTTTTAATTCACTCATGCCTGTGAGTAAATGGTTTAAACAGAAATATGTTAAAGACAAGACAAATGCTTTGAACATTTTCAGTCCTCTCTCTGTAAACTTTGGTAACAATGGAAAGCTTGAGTAAGCATGGAATACTTGCAGAATTGCAGACAGACTAATAGAAATCAAACAGCAACTTACCTGTAAGTAGTTGATATTTCTTTTTTTTAAATTCTACAGCTGGTTTGGGGGAAAGGAGAGTTTGTTTGTTGGGGAACAAGCGTTCATCTATGTAGGCTTTATGAAAGGCATTAACAGGAGAGATCAGATTTGCAGCATTGCTGCTAAATCAACATTGTGTATTACAATCTGCTTATTTTGCAATTTTTTCACAGTTGCCAGCTGTACTTTCAACAATATCCCCATCAAGCTGCTCTGTATATAATGGCACAAATAAGGTACGTACAGTAAATGGCTTGTCTTAACTGATGTGGTATCCATTCATTCCAAGTGATACATTGACAAAGGGAATTAAAACAATATTTTGTGGTATGTGATGATTCTGACTAAACTATTCCAATTAGGATATAGCTAATTTATCAGCTAATCTCACATTAAATTCCTCAAATGGATAATGATATATAATATTTACATATATTATTTTAGCCAAGAGGACAATAAAGTACCTTTGGTGTTTGCATTGAGGTATGAAACCTTGCCTATTTTGAAGATTAAATGGTTGATTTTACCTGGTCCATGCATCACCATTCAAAATTAGTTATGGACCAGAAATGGATATTTAATTTACCAAATTTTAAGTCTTTCTCTTCAGCAGTCACCAAGAGCACCCTCCAGTGCTATTATTTATGCATGGTGGTTTCAAATGGCACCACTGGGACCAGAATACAACTTTAGGTATGGAGGTCACAGCGACTTCACTACAGAGTGTAGATAATGGGTCAAAATAACCAGACCTCAGGATGAAACAACAGATTAGTCTGGTTAGATTTAAATAAAGAAGTAATTGAAGTAAATAATTAATCTGAAGCCAGGAGTGAGTTCTAATGGGCCTGTCCCACTTCGGTGACTTTTTAGGCGACTGCAGGAGACTATGCAGTCGCCACATGTTCGCAGGTGGTTGTCGGGGAGTCGCCTTCATGGTTGTGAGGAGTTCCCGCATTCTGGGAACTAGTCGCGGCCTCATTATGATCGCCATGAATTTTTCAACATGTTGAAAAATTAGCGGCGACTAAAATGAAGCCACCATGGAGAGTAGCGAGAATTCTCGAGCTGTAGGTGGGTTGGCGGAAGGTCCTAGTGTGTTGCCAGGAGGTCGAAGGATCTCGGAGGTTCTCGTAGGTTGGAGTCGATACTGACGAGTGAAATTCATTGGCTCATTGGAGAAAAAAAGGTAAGCAGTGGTTTTAAATGTCCAACGAGTTTCACAGCCTTGTGTCTCTGGCTTCTTAAAAGTTATCTCCACTCCTTCTTCCCCCTTCTCCCCACCTCTTTTAAAGGACTCCAATCTTTTAAAGGACTCCCCCCTTCTCCCCCCCCCCCCCTCCCTTTTTAAAGGACTCCACTCCTTCTCCTCCCCCTCTTTTACAGTACACTGTGCTTTAGTCGTCTTTTTACAGCGACAACCTTCCTGTTGATCGCTGTGTATGTCTGTATCACCTTGGCTTTACACCGTGTGAATTTTTTAGACAGGGCAAGCGGGGGGGAGCAATGTCTAAAAAAAATCACATGGGCTGGTGAAGGAAGCAATGTGTTTGTGTGTGTGGGTGTGTGTGTTCCACTCTGACAGTCGCCGTTCCAGTTCCCCGTTTTTCAGGCGACTGCCGGCAACTTGACAGACGCCCGCAGTCCGCTGAAAAATCGCCGAAGTGGGACAGGGCCAAAATTTGTCAGGTGTTACAACAGAGACTTATCCTGATATCTCGAAGGTAGACAAAAATGCTGGAGAAACTCAGCAGGTGAGGCAGCATCTATGGAGAGAAGGAATAGGTGACGTTTCGGGTCGAGACCCTTCTTTATCCTGTTATCTCAATTTGTTACTAGAAATCAATAAACATCAATATGACAGAAGCTAGTAATCTTAAGATGCGACCCATTGTATAGAATTTGTCATGCCTGCTTCTCCTTGTTTAGTAAGACAAATTAATTAGTTAACCTTCAGCAATTTGTTTAAGACCAGCTTTTTTAATAATTAAATAAATACTGCCATATCCTTTTTTTTAACGAGTTATTCTATTGATTTTATCATCACAAAGAGCACATATTTTAATAAGTTTGGTCATGCTGCCTGAAGATTGTTGTAGGACCATTTTACTTGTAGATATTTACAGAAGACAGTTGCAGAAGGGAACAGATTTTACAGCTTGAAATGCAACTTTGCTTTATCCTGTAATCACCTTCACTTGTTCCCTATTCCTTTCCCACATAGAAAGGTAAAAATCAGGAGGAAAAAACAATGGAATAAAAACAAATTAATTTAATTGACTTGGATGTATCCTGCTCATCACATTTTATCACCAATTTAGCTTTAACTTGGAACAGAATAATTCATTCATCTGTTGTCTTTAGAATCGGAAAATCAATTGCTCAATTTGCAATCAATTTATGTTATTGCAGATCTCAAATTGGAATTAGTTTCTAAACATGCTTAAATATTTCAGTGGCTTGAGTGATGAAAATAATGCCTTATGTTGCTATATCATTATAGGACAATTTACATCTTCTCATAAGACAATTCTCCCAACTGACATTGAGTATGAGAGCATGGCAGTACAACTTCCTTTTCAACTTCCTTATTGAACAGCCTTTCCCACCTTCACAGATAATGTATCAGTAGTTCAGAAAAATTACTTTAGTTCTGTAGACTAGATGGTCTGTCAAATAATGTATTTGGTTATTGGTTTATGAACCCCAGATGAGCAGGTGAGCTCAATACAATGGCCATCTTGTATTGGCCTGTGGAAACCAATAGTTATTAATTTTATGGCAGACAAGTAAGGCGGCCATAATCAGTCTTAACAATCAAAACTGATTTCTTAAAATTTTTCTTTAATTGATATGAGGAGGAGGAGGAGCCATCTTGGTGAACGGCTGCTAGCAGCAGCCGTCCGTCTTAAATTCGTTTTTTTTTAGTTTTTAGTGAGTCCTGTTTTTTTGTTTGTAGGGGATATGGTCTTTTAATGTGGGGGGGTAGGTGTTACTTTATTTATAGGTCCCTACCTGGTCGGTGTGGCAGCCTTTTTTCCGGGCTGCCCGTCGACCCGTCGTCGTGGCCTACCAGCGGGCTTGGAGCGCCGTTTCTTGGCGGGAACCACCCAGCACCTCGGCCTGCGTGGCGGCACTGCATTGGAGCGCTGGAGCGGAGCGGAGCGGAGCGGGCGATGCCTTGCCTGGGTCGCCGCGCTGGAGCTCTGGCGAGCTGGACCGCCGTAAGCAACATCTCCGGGCTGCGGGTTTGCGGAGCGGAGAGGCGGCGTGCGGAGAGACGGCGTGCGTAGAGGCGGCAAGGCGGCAGTGAGGAGAGCGGGGCGCCGACTTTTTCATCTGGAGCCTAGGAGCGCCAAACCGGCGCGGCCTTGTCGGCTTCGGCAGCCGCGGGCTCCAACCAAGAAGCGGCCGTTCCAAGTGGCCCAGCCGCCGAAAGGACTCTCCCGACGCCGGGGCAAGACCACCCGGTGAGAACGGCCAGGGACATCGGGCCTCCGTAGAGGCAACTGCGGTGGCCCCAATAGGCCTGACTTTGGGGTGAACATGGGGTGGGGATTGGACATTGTGCCTTCCTCCACAGTGCTATCCACTGTGGGGGGATGATTTTTTTTTTTTTTTGTCTAACTGTAGTCTTGTAGGTCTGTGTCCAAGATGGCTGCCGTGAAGAGAGAGTGGACGCTGGCACGATTTGGTTGCCGCTGCTCTCTCTTCACACTGTGTTTTTGATTTTCTGTTTTTGGATTGAATTCTGTTTTTAATTTGTGTCATTGTGATGTCTTTAATTACTTGTTTTACTCCGATTATATGTTTTTATTCCGATTACTATGTAAGGTGTCCTTGAGATTTTGTATGAAAGGCGCCCATTAAATATAAAATTTATTATTATTATTATTATATGCATTCACTCATTTTAAACAATGGAGATGAGAAATAGTTGTTTTTTTTTAATTGCAGATCTTGTGGATTGTTCCATCCTATTGGAAATCTTTAAAATTGACACTTAATCATTTTATCATTGAAACAGAAAGTGGAACATCTTCAGTAGTGTTTCAGTTCACTTAAATGTAATGGAGGATTTGTGGCTTAATAAATTTAAGGGAGCCTTAATTGTGAGATGGTTCAGATGTTGTTTCGTAATTGCAGGATGCATTATACATTTTCATTGGATTTTATTCCAAAGCAAAATATGAAAGTAAAATTGCAATTCCACATTAAGCAGGAAAAGCAGTTAACTGAATATTAGCAGCACGTGACTAGAATAGTTTTTCTAAATACAGGTTTGAAAGTAAGATGTATCCAAAAGTTAGTCAATAGTTCAGATACTTGGATAAGAGTGAGCATTCAAGCCCAACAAATTAAAACATACAACATAGAACAATACAGACATAAAAATCTGGAGTAACTCAGTGGGCCAGGCAGCATCTCTGGAGCATCTGAACAGCGGATATCGCAGATGTGGTTGGAGGAGGTACAAGTGAACCTCTGCCTCAACAGAAAGGACTGTCAGGGTCTCTAGACAGTTGAGGGAGGACCATCCCTTGCATCTCCCCCACCCTGGACATCAAACTAGTTTCACTGTCATCCTGCTGAGTTTCACTGTCTGTATTACACAATACCACCTTCCCCCCAGCCAATAATGGAACATTGTGGGCTCCACCTTTCTTTGATCATCGTTGCTGGCTTTCAGCTGGCTTTTTGCAGATCTTTCATTAATTTGTTCCTTCCCTTTTCATATCTCTCAGTTCCCTCTTCCCTGACTTTCAGTCTGAAGAAGGGTCTCAACCTAAAAAGACACCTATTCCTTATCTCCAGTTACTCCAGCTTTTTTCATCTATCTTCAGTGTAAACCAGCATCTGCAGTTTCTTGCTACACATCTCTGCAGTTTCTTCCTACACATAGAACAGTGCAGCACAGGAATGGGTCTTTTGGCTCACAATATTTGAGTCGAATATTAGCAAATAGTTAAATCACTGTACCAATACAAATTATTAATAATTTGTGCTTATTCAGAAGGGACAGTCTACCAGAAAATCCAGTGTAAAATACCTTAGCTTAAATGATTTCAGGCTGTTGGCTGAACTGTTATGGATTCTTCCCTAATGGCCAAGATTCCAAATTATATGCTTTAATTGCAAATGTTATTAACCACATCATTCTCCCAAGCCCTTAATTGACACCATAAACTTAACTCCAGCCATTGGAAAAGAGTGCCAATTATCTACCTCCTGAATCAGTGGCCACAATATTATCAGGCGTACAGATAGAGCTGAAAAATTGCCATGATGAAGGGTAGAACTACAAAGCAATATATTTGATTCACCCTTTGAAACCAGTAGTAACTTTTACGCATTGACTTTGATGTGGACCTCACCTTTAAATCATGAACCTCATGCAAATTACTTTCAATTGGGAGTCTGATTATATTATTTCTGGAATTGTTTCTCAAAGTAGAAATTGCTCTCTATATCTTTGCAAAGCTAAACATTTTTTTCATGCTAGCTCAAAAATGTATTTCACTATGTTGCAGAGTTTTGCAGATAACTCGATACTTACACCAGAGGGGGAATAGGGAATAAATTTACTTTCCTGGAAAATGTAACAACATGCCATTGAAGGACATTAACAATACCCAGTGAAATTAAAAGAGACAATGAACTGTATGTGGATTACACATAATAAACCACCTTAAAGAAAAAAAAAACATTAAACCCATACTAAAGGATTAAGGCTTATTTCTGTGCATGAAATCTAATATCTTTCATCTACAACCTTTGGGTTGGAGGGACAAAAAAGGGTGAAGTTTGGTGTTTTATCAGTCGTCAGCAACCTGCAAAAAAGCTCTGTCAGAATTTAAACCCAAAGCATGGAGGACGCTTTGTGATTGGGAATTAAACTAAGATCCCAGTACATTGCTTATCTGATTAGTTCCTTCTCTTAAGCACATTTACATGGTTATTTTCCTCTTGAAGAAGCTGAAGAACTTTGTTTGGATGATAAGCAGAATAAGAATAGCAGTTAAAATGAAGCATCTACACATTCCTCTTTGTTAGATTTATGATTTCAACACCAAACTCTATTTGCTTCAGCGGCAGAAGAAATGACTGTTGGATGTTGGCAAACCTATGATGCAGAGATGCAAATAAGAGTCTTACGACATCAATAGAATTTCCATGAGTTTCTAACTAGGCCTGAATGAGGAGGTCAGTGTGGCTTCCTGATAGTCAGAGCTAGATATGATCTCCGGAAGTCCATCAGGAAAGCCAAGAGAGCCTACAGGGACAAAGTAGAATCTAACTACTACAGCTCTGACCCCAGATGCATGTGGAGTGGATTACGTTGCTTCACGGATTACAATGGGAAAAACAGGAGCACTGTCCAGCCTACCGGTTCGTTCCCGGATGAGCTTAACACCATCTATGCCCGGTTCGATGCAGACAACATAGTGCCCACCATGAGTCCACAGGTGTGCAGGGGGACTACCTCACTGACCCCGCAAACGGCAGACATGAGGCGGTCCTTCAAAAACGTCAATGGCCGCAAAGTTCCAGGGCCGGATGGTATTCCAAGGCGGGCTCTCAGGGCGTGCACTGATCAACTGGCAGAGGTGTTCACCAACATCTTTAACCTCTCCCGGAGTCAGTCTGTGGTTCCCACTCCCTTCAAAGCATCCATCATTGTTCCTGTTCCAAAGAAACCATTAATCTCCTGTTTAAATGACTACCGTCCTGATATCAGTCATCATGAAGTGCTTCGAGCGACTAGTCAAAACTCACATCTGCTCCTCTCTCCCTGACACCTTGGACCCTCTTCAGTTTGCGTATAGATCAAACAGAGCCATGGACGATGCCATCGCCATGGCAACTCACACTGCACTCGCCCACCTGGACAAAGGGAAAACATATGTGGGAATACTCTTCATTGACTACAGCTCGGCATTCAACACTATCATTCCCTCAAAACTCGTCCCCAAGCTCCTAGATCTTGGACTGGAGACCTCCATCTGCGGCTGGATATTCGACTTCCTGACGGGCAGGCCGCAGGTGGTGAGAATTGGCAGCCACACCTCTTCCTCACTGATCCTCAACACAGGCGCACCACAGGGCTGTGTGCTCAGTCCTCTCCTGTACTCCATGTTCACACAAGACTGTATTGTTAAGCACAGCTCCAACATCATCTTAAAGTTTGCTGACGCCACGACCATCCTGGGCCTCATCACAGACAATAATGAGTCGGCCTATAGAGAGGATGTAAAGGCACTAAACAGCTGGTGCCAGGAAAATAACCTTTCTCTCAATGTCAGCAAAACTAAAGAGATGATCGTGGACTACAGGAGACAGCAAGGGAGTGGGCACCTCCCCATCCACATCGGTGATGCTGAGGTTGAAAGGGTCAGCAGCTTCAAGTTCCTCAATGTGCACATCACTGAGGATCTGTCTTGGACACTGCACACGGACACAATAACTAAGAAAGCCCGCCAGCGGCTCTTTTTCCTGAGAAGACTGATGAAGTTTGGCATGAACGCCAGCATCCTCACAAACCTCTACAGTTGCACCATCGAGAGTCTGCTGACGGGCTACATCACAGTCTGGTACGGGAACTGTTCTGCCCACAGCCGCAAATCACTACAGAGAGTGGCGAAGGCGGCACAGCACATCATTGGCAACTGTCTCCCGGTCATTCAGGACATTTTCCACCGGCAGTGCCTGCGGAAGGCACACAGCATCATCAAGGACCACAGCCACCCAGCACGCAGACTGTTCTCCTTGTTGCTGTCAGGTAGACGATATAGGAGCATGGTTGCACGCACCACAGGACTTAAGAATAGTTTTTATCGTCATGCCATCAGGCTTCTGAGCTCATAAACATCATATATGTTGATTATTTTATTTATTATTGTCTTTTACCTACCAATGTCACTTTTATCTTATCTTTTTTTAACCTTAATTTTATCCTTGTAATATAATTGCGGAGGTGACCCGTTGTCTTGTCAAAAACATTTCATTGTACTGTTGACCCTGTGTAAACCCACATATGACAAATAAAACTGAACTGAACTGAACTAAACTGAATTAAGCCTCAGGCAGCATGTATCTTTGCTGGGCTTTTTCAATACCTAGTGTAATGTTTAAACAAACTAGCACATTTCTCTGCTTGGTTACATAACATTATTTAAAACATGTGCCAATGCAGTTTACTCTTCTAAATGTGATTTCAATACAATTGATGTTCATGTCTTTTAAGTCTTGTTGGAGTTAGCTCTGCTGCCAAGAGGTTGAGCAGAAGGTCTACTTACAAAGTGCTGTCAAAGTTAAAAGCATTTTGAAGAGTTGTCAGGATACATGTTCCCAATCAATTATCAACTCGCCTACATAAAGGTATGCAACCTTTGCCTGACAACTCTTGCTTACCACCTCTCACATCAGGAACAGCACAAAACAAAGCAAATCTTTCTCTATGGCATCTGTAGTCAGTGGTTCAGCACTCAACATTACTTTGCTGTTAGTATTTGTAACTTTTGTTCTGCTTGAGTCTGGATTTATGTGGTAACTTTGGTGTTGTTACTGTCATCACAGAATATTGAACACTTAGTCTCTTTGAAAATTCAAAATATCTTTTTCAATTGAGTGCTGGTAATATAAGAAATGACAGGTACATCTCCGCATTGATGTACTCCACAGTGGCATGAAGATCTGGGCTGAACAAACTGCCAACCATGTACTGCCTTCCTGTTAACATCTGGTATTTACAGATAATTACAGAATTACAGATAACGTACATCATGGATGGAGACTAATTGCCCATCGTATCTACGCCAGCTCTATGCAAAAGCAAAGTAGCTTCTCCCATCCCTGCTCCCTGTTCCCATATGCCCAATTTTCTGCATTCAAATACTGATTTAATTTCCTTTTGAAGACTTGATAGAATTTTCCTCCACTACCCCACGCATTGTACAACAAATATATTAACTCCTCACTACATAGAATGCTTTCATCGTTATTTTGTTTATGATCTTCTTTTCTGTGTCTATGATTCTTGACATTTTTCCCATTGGGAACAGTCCCTTGCTATCTATTCTGATTATATCCTTCACAATGTTAAATGCTTCTGCCAATCCTCTATGAGTCTCCTTTGTCCCAAGGGGTACAGCCCCAGCTTCTTAGTCTATCCAGATGGCTGAAGTCTATTTCCTTGGTATCACTCTGGTAAGTTCCTTCTCTGAGTCCTTAACATATTTCCCAATATCTGATGCCCAGAAATGGATACAATAGTTCAAATTGGCCACACCATTGTTACAAAGGTAATTCATAATTTCCTTGTTTTTTTTTACACCATGCTTCGATTTATAAAATTCAGATTCTTGTATGCTCCATTAACCAATTTCTCCACACGCCATAATATTTTCAACAATTTATCCACATGCATCCACCAATACTTAAGTCTCTGTACCCTTTTTAGACCTATGTCTTCTAATTTACAATGCCACTCCTCGTTCTTATTTCTGAAACTGTCACTTTGCAAACACACAATGTTAAATTTCATCCACCATGTGTCTGTCCATTCCACCAGCCCAGCTATCTCCTACCAATGGTTCCTTACCATTCCAGATTGTGTGTTAGCTGCAAATTCAGAAGTTGTGTCATGTTCACCGAAGTCCAATGAACTGCTTCTACTCTGGACCCATGGCGAACACCACTTTACACAGGTCCATAAAACTATTTTTTGCAAGTAATGACAGAGATATCTTCATAAGCAATCCCTATAGGTTGAATACAGTGCCTGGCGGTGAGGAAAGGTTGGTAGTTTATATGCTGCTTCTGCAACTATGTGCTCTCAACACATGGAGTTGACGTTCATTTCAAACTATCTCACCACAGTGCGGCTCCTTACCACCAGCGATGTTTCCATTTGGTGGAGCTTATCTTCAGAATTCATGGGAAACTGTTCAATCCCAGCCGATTGCAATCTAGAACCCAGATCGCCCCCAACTTCGGTGGACAACTGCAATATGCAGAGCGCACTTGTATGTTTCCTCAGAGGCCAAACTCCAAGCCATCATCAACTTATTCACTGCAGCATATGAGAGGATGGGGCCTACTCTTAACGACCATTGTTCACTGCCAATCTGCCCTAGTTGTACAAACTTTATCTCTGTCAGGGAGAATAACAAATGATAGTATAACTTAGTTACACTCACAGAATTATGCCTTTTAGCCAAAGTCACGGAATACATCATCACCCATCCTGATCCCCCTGAGTAACAGGATAGGCTCACCAAGTATGAGGGCAGGTAATATACAGTCAGAAGGATAGTTTTATAAATTGGCTTAAGCTGCAAAGGCGAACACAAGCAAGGGATCATCTTGCAGATTACCACTTGCAGATCTCTGTCAGCGAATGTACCCCTCATGTTGAATATCATTTGGAAGAAGTACTGACACCAGCAAGGGCACAAGATGTACTCTGACTGCAACTGTTCTCATTTGAAATATTTTTTTTGTCAGTGTGGCCGAGTGTCATAGAGTCATTCAGTCCAACTTGTCCATGCTGACTAAGTAGACTAATAGAACTGGTCCCACTTGCTTGCACCTGGCCTATTTCCCTCCAAACCTTCCCAAACCATGTATCTAAGTTAACTGCAAATGTCATAACTCTAACTGCTTCTACAATTTCCTCTGCCAGCTCGTTCAATGTGAATACCACCCTCTGTGTGAAAATGTTGCCTTTTTAAATCTTTCTCCTCTTACCTTAAATCTATGCCCTCAAGTTTTATGCTCCCCTACTCTTATGGAAAAGAACTGTGGCTATTAGTCTTATCTGGACCTCTCATGATGTTTGCAAGGTCATTCCCAGGCCTCCAATGCTCCAGGGATGGAAACAGCTGTCAGCCTCTCCTTACAACTCAAACACTCTAGTCCTGGAAACACCCTTGTAAATCCTTTCCAGTTTAATGACATTTTTCTTATATAACATGACATATAACCCTTTTTCTTGACCAGAGCCTCAATATCTCTTGTCATCAGGGCTTGCTACTGCTGCCGGCCTTGTCCTTCATTCTACCAAGAACTTGCAGTCCCTGAACTCTCACTGTATACATTTGAAAGCCTCCCATGTATCAGATGTATTTTACATGCAAAAACCTCCTCCCCATCCCACCCACTGCAAATCAATTTATGAAAGTTCCTGCCTAATCTTATCAACATTAGCCTTGCTCCTATTTTGAACTTCAGATTTTGGACCAGTACCATCCTTAAACGTTCCTACTTTAAACCTAAGCAAATTATTATCACTGGTATTATCAGTGTTTCCCCCCCTAACAGTTCAGTCATTTGTCCTGCCTTATTTCCCAAGAGGAGGTCAAGTATGAGATCTTCCCTAGTAGGGTCTGGTTTCCAAGCAATGCTTTATAGTATTGTATAGGAAAGAACTGCAGATGCTGGTTTAAACCGAAAATAGACACAAAGCTGGAGTAACTCAGCCTGTCAGACAGCATCTCTGGAGAAAAGGAATAGGGACGTTTCTGAAGAAGGGTCTCAACCTGAAAAGTTACCTATTCCTTTTATCCAGAGTTGCTTTAGAGTGTGTCATTGAGGAGGCTCGGTCAAATCAATGTCAATTGGAATTAAGTGGAACTCTATATTAGCTCGTCTTTTCTAGCAAACAAGTAATATGCTTTTTGGAGGCCATTTAGCTTATCTAAGACCTCAATACACATTTTTCAAGGCAGCATTATATCCAGCATCTTCAGTTGCTTCACTAATCATATCTATATTTCTATATTATATATTTCTAATATAGAAATAGAAAGTTCACTATTGATTGCACAATTCCATACACAAGATGCTTTGCGAAAATATCTCCTCACAAACCATGACCTCTTGAAGGAAAGGACAACTTATTCATGGGAATATCGCCATCTAGACAGCTCTTCTAGCCACAGACCAACCTGGGCTGGCATATATTTCTCCTACATCGACTCCTTCAAATCAGGAAACACCTTGCAGTTTTTACCATGTATACACTTACAGCACAATGCATATCAATTCAGGAAAATCAGCACATCAGCAGCTTTTCAATGGTAATTAAGATTGCAGAATAAAAGCTGACCTGCTTCACGATGTCCACTACCTATGAATAAATAAAACTATGTTAAAGAAATATACTTCAACACTCCACAATTAAACTCATGAATGACGAGAATTATATATTCATAACTATGGCTTCCCATGTACATTTGACTCTTTAACCTAATCATTTTCAATTTTCTGATTTAATTTTGTTAAATCATGCCATTACTATTTTCTTGTTCTTAAAATTAAACCATACACACATCAATCATTTGTTACTTATTATTCCTACTTATGAAACATGAGGACATATTGCATCTTTGAAATTACGTGTGGAATTTATTTTTTCACCCTTCTCATAGTGCATAGTTGGCAACTCATATCAGCCATCCAGTTGAATGTCTGACACAAACAAATGTGTGCATTTCTATCAATTTCTTAATTTCCATAGATCAAAAGAAGATGATCACTTACAGTTGTTTTGAATTGACTTTCTTTACTCAGGGAGTGTCATTTAATTGCATATTGTCAGAGTGAATGTATGCTTTGCAAATCATTAATTTGTCCATGTAACTGAACAAAACAGAAATCAACATGTCAGTAGATTCCCCTGCAATGCAAATTTAGCTCAATAACACATAAATTATTCAAGAATCAATGGAAAATAATTTTAGGTTGCATCTAATCACTTGCACAACTACATGTAAAGTGAGGATTCTACAATGATTATGTATTCTTTCGTTTAATTTATTGAAAGATGGAAAAGGTTCAAAGCAGTCCCGCTCCTTAGAATTTAGCAAGGAATCTATTTATTTTTGAAACACAAAATGACAAATTTACAGCAAATTTGTACTCTGTCAAATAATTATTGGACACCATTTTAAGACCCAGATACTTTGATTCTGGGGAAGGAATAGAAAACAATGGAAAATCCATTCAATGTGATAGCTGACCGGATTTCTGTTCTGTGAATCAGAATTTATGTTATTCATTTGCAGTACGTGAAAGTTGACAGCAAGGCCAGCATTTAATATTCATTGCCAAGTCCCGAGAGCCACCTTTTTGAAAATAGATTCAGTTATAAGAACATAAGAATCGTGAACAATACTAGGCCATCTGGCCTTTGAGCCTGTTCTGCATTTATCAAGACCATAAGATCATATGACTTAGGAGCAGCATTAGGTCATTTGGCCCAACGGGGTCTGCTCCATCTTTCAATCATGGCTTATCTATTTTTCCCTTTCAGCCCCATTCTCCTGTCTTCTCCCCATCTTCGATGCACCTTACTAATCAAGAAGCTATCAATCTATTGGCTAATTTTGCCTAGTTTTCTGTCTCAGCATCATTTTCTGTGCTTTCTCTTGATTACCTTAATATCTTGCAATCTACTAATCACTGATGAGTGAATAATGAGTTAATAACTGAGTTAATAATGATGTTGTGATTAAGTCTCTTAGCCTTTCAGGGTAGAGAAATGTACAAGACGCTAGTGAGGCTGCATTTGGAGTATGGTATTCAGTTTGATCACCCTGCAAAGAGATGTTGTTAAGCTGGAAAGAGTGTATAGAAGATTTACGAAAATGTTGTCAGGACTTGAGGGTCTGAGCTATAGGGAGAGGTTGGACAGGTGAAGACTTTATTCCTTGGAGTGCAGTAGGTTGAGAGGTTAGGTTTAGTTTATTGTCACCTGTACCGAGGTACAGTGAAACACTTTTGTTGCGTGCTATCCAGTCAGCAGAAAGACAATACATGAATACAATTGAGCCATTTACAGTGTATAGATAGATGGTAAGTGAATAATGTTTAGTACAAGGTAAAGCCAGCAAAGTCCAATCAAGATTGTCTGAGAGTCATCAAAGACGTAGATAATAGTTCAACACTGCTCTCTGGTTGTGGTAGGATGATTCAATTATCATCTAGAGGTGTATAAAATCATGAGAGGTGCAGATAGACATTTACCCAGAGTAGAGGGATCAAGAATCAGGGAACATAAGTTTAAGGTGAGAGTGGAAAGATTTAATAGGAATCCAAGGGGCAAATTTTTTCATACAGAAGGTAGTGGATGTATGGAATTAGCTGCCAGAGGAGGTAGTTGAACAGGAACTAACACAACATTTAAACAACATTTAGACAGATATATGGATAGGAAAGGTTTAGTGGGATATAGGCCTACAACAGGCAAGTGGGACTAATGTAGATGGGGCATCTTGGTCGGCATGGGCAAGTTGGGCCGACGGGGCCTGTTTCTATGCATAGGACTGTATGACTCAAAGAGACTGCTTCCTCTATTTGAAGAGATTACTCTACATCTCAGAACTAAGTGACCTACTCCTTATTCTGAGTTTGTTATCTCCAGCCCTTCACACACAAGGCAGGGGAAACATCGAAGGTAGACAAAAGTGCTGGAGAAACTCAGCGGGTGCAGCATCATCTATGGAGCGAAGGAAATAGGCAATGTTTCGGGCCGAAACCCTTCTTCAGACTGAAGTCGTAGAGTTGGAGGGAAGGGGGAATCACAGAGGGGGAGCAGTTAGAGTGTGTACAGTTGGAGGGAAGTCTACCTTTGATTTTGCCTACCTTCAATTTTCCAGCATCTGCAGTTCCTTCTTAAACACAGGGGAAACATCATCCGTACATCCATCTTATCAAGTTCCATCAGAATTTTACCATGTTCTCTGGAGATGTTGCATGACCCATTGATTTACTCCAGCAAATTGCCTTGTTTTAATAAACTGGCATCCGCAGTTCCTTGTGTCCCAAAATCATGTTGTTTTGGTACCAATTTGGATAACCTCACATTTTACCAGATTATATTCATGTGCCATGTTCACTTTGCTTATCTATAATCAGCAATGGTTACAGAGGACTGGAAAATCACAAATATGACTCCATTGTTTAGGAAGGTAGCAAGACAAAATAAAAGCAATTATAGGCCAGTAAGTCTGACTTCTGTGAAGGATAAAATGTTAGAGCCTGTTATTAAGGATGAGGTTCATGGTACTTGGAGCACGATAAAATAGGCCAAAGTCAGCATGATATTGTTAATGGTAGATCTTGCCTGACAAATCTGTTGAACTTTTTTGAGGAGGTAACAAGCATGATTTTCAATTAAGAGTGGGTGGATGTTGTTTACTTGGATTTTCGGAAAAGACCTTTGATAAGGTGCCACACATGAGGCTGCTAAAAAAGATAGGATGGTATTGGTATTAGATGCAAAGTACTGGCATGGATAGAAGATTGGCTGACATTGCAGGTTTGTCAGTGGTAAGGAAGGCAAATGCAAAGGTAGCAGTCATTTCAAGGGGACTAGAATATAAAAACAAGGATGTAATGCTCAGGCTTTATTAGTTGCTGGTGAGGCCATATCTGGAAAATTGTGAGCAGTCTTGGGCCCTAGATGTGAGGAAGGATGTGCTGGCTTCAGAGAGGATCCAGAGAAGTGTACAAGAATGATTCCGGCAATGATTGGATTAACATATGAGGAACGTTTGAAGGCTCTGTGCCTGTACTTGCTGGAGTTTAGAACGATGAGGGGGTATCTCAATTAATCCTACCAGATAATGAAATGCCTGGATGTTTCCAGTGATGGGAGAATAGGAAGGTGGTCAACGGTTAACAGAAGAAGACAGAAGAAGACAGAAGAATGGGGTTGGGAGGGAAAAATCGATCATCCATGATTGAATGGTAGAGTAGACTCGATTGGCTAAATGGCCTAATTCTGCTTCAATGTCTCATGGTCATATAATAACCCCTTCCACCTTTAAATCTCTTGATATCCTCCCCCCTCTTCACAAACCTATCTAGATTTTTATCATTAGCAAACTTAGATCTACAACATTTTGTCCTACAACCCAAATTACTGATATAGATTGTGCATAGCTAGGGCAAAAGCTCTAATCATTGGATGTTCCTCATGTCATGACCTGCCAATCTGAGAAACCCATGTTTATTCGCATTTATTGTTTTCTGTTTATAAATCATTTCTTAATCCTTGCCGATATATTGTATCTGTCTTTCTTGATTTGATTTGGATGTTTTCAAAAACCTTTCAAAAATCCAAATGGATATATTACATGGATAGGACAGGTTTAGAGGGATAAGGGCCAAATTGAGACAAGTGGGACTTGTCAATGGGACATGTTGGTCGGTGTGGGCAAGTTAGGCCAAAGCATCTGATTCCACACTATATGCTTCAATGACTCTATGACTAGCACATCTGCCATTTCCCCTTATCTATACAACAAGTCACATCTCAAAAACTTCCAATTGATTAGTCAAACATTATTTTTTGTCTTCTGTCATGAAGACAGACAAAATATTTGTTTAATTTCTTTGCTATTGCCTTATGGCCCATTATAAATTCTCCCTTCACTGTCAGCCAAGTACCCACATTTGTCTTTTTCACTGTTTATTATTTGTACACCTATACAAACTCTTAGAGCCTGCTTTTATGTTTCTTGTCAATTTATTATCAAGAGACAAGAGTCAAGTTCCTAAGAGTGTTTAATTGTTATATGCAGCAACATATCAATGAACATTTATGGTGAGAGGGGAAAGATTTAGTTGAGGTGGGAAGAAGCTGTTCTTAAACCTGGAGGTACCAGGGTGATGTGGATCTTTCACATTAGTTGCCTTCTTGAGGCAACGTCTTCCTGTAGATCTCTTCAATGGTGGGGATATCAATACCCATGATAGACTGGGCAATGTCCACCACTTGCTGCAGCCTCCTTCATTCTTGGGTGTTTAAGTTGCTGAACCAAGCCGTGATACAACAAGTCAGTATGCTCTACCATATATACGAGATAGACATTCTATCTCCATTAATTTCTTGACCTACCTTTGTTGAATTTTAAATGCTCCCAATCCGCAGACCTAATGTTATTTCTGGCAACTGGAAAAGCTTCTTGTTTTGATTTAATGGTTTAATTTGTCCTGCCAGTCAGGAACATATACCGTTTTTCCATTGGGGTTATTTGCCTTAAATGAGTTTATCTTTTGTAACTCATGTACTATTTCTTTAACTGCAAACTGTTGTTCTTCCATTATAATTCCTCTTGATGTAGTTTCCCAATCAACCACACCAAATCGATTAATGTGCCTTCATAGTTCCCTTTGTTTAGTCTTAAAGACCCTAATTTCAGATTGGACCACTGCCCAACTCAAAATAAAATGTGTTTATATTATATTCACATTTCCTAAAGACCACTTTACAATACAATTATTAATTAACTTTTTCTTATTGCACAAAACCAGAATTAAAACACGTTTTTTCCTGGTTTGTTTCAAATAAGAATTTCATTGTTCTGTTTCTAGGCATATGACAATAAAACACTCTTGACTCTTCACCCTTGACTCTTGATCTAGCAAACAATATTTCTTATGTTCCACGAATTTGTCTTCCATTTTGTTATTGCCATCCTGACTCTCCAGACTATATGTAATTTAAAGTTCCCACCAATTATTTTACTACTCTTTTGTATACCCTTCCAACATTTCCTTCTATGCCATGGCCATTATCACACCTACTATTTGATTGCCTATAAGTCATACCAACGTCTTCTTTAAACATTGACCTACCAAAGTTGGGCAACCTGCAGGTATTTTCCTCTAATAGCAACTGATCATAACACTTTACTTCATGATCAAATGTGTCATTGATTCATCTACTCTAGTTGGACTTGCTGCCTGCATTTAGTTTTAATTTTGTTCATTCGCTTAATATTTTTCAAATATTGACACAATTTTCTGTTTGCCTTTGCTTCCGGTGGGTGGCATTCAAATGAGCGGCTTTGTCCTGAGTGGTAACAATATTATTGATTATTTTTGTAAGTGCATTCAATTTAGGAATATTCCATAACACTCCAGAATTGGGCAGTTTGTGTAGCTGAGGTTCTCACAGGCCCCTTGCCATAGCTTTAACCCAGACTTGGAGTATGTGATTAATATGGAGCACAAGTGCCTCTTCAAGTTAATTACAAAACAAAAAGTAGGTTTCCATCTTTCATGCGTGAAACTTTTTTAATGAAATAAGGATGAGCAAAAATGTGTCACAAGCAGGCAAATGATCAAAGAGAAGAACTTAAAGCATTATCAAAATTACATTTACACATGACTTTCTGTGTTCAATTATGCCTGTCGCCTAAAGTTTATTTTTAAACAACAACATAATTTTGGTTATTAAGGATCAAACAATGGCTAATGTTTTATCCTTGACTGAAAATAAATTATGAGGTGTACATAAAATGGTTTCCAGTTCAGTCACGGATATCTTTGGATGAGTCAAGAATGAATTAAGCCAATAATGCTCGGTGAGTCAAATTAGGGATAGAGAAGAACTAATTAGTAAGTTTTCTGATTATTTTAACAAAAAAGAACATTATCTGAAATGAAAGATGTGGTTACCAGTCATGGATCTCTTAAAATAAATAAGCCTGACTGAAATCTCAGCTCTCCATATAAACTCCGCTGTGCATTTTGTTAAAATAATACTTTTGCCTGGCCTTTCTATATAATGCCTTCTAACTCGATTAACTTTTCCAGATGCCATTATCCAACATTGCTTCAGTAATCCAAGATTTCTTCTGTGTGCTGTGAAGCAAAACTGTAAACTTGTTTTCAAATAAATGTTTCCAATATCATTAGACATAATACATGGAGCAAGTATTTCCTGATTGTCAGCTAAGGTTGTTTAAAATTTCCATTGTGCCAATCAGGGTTGCTTAATATTTATAGCAATGCTGTCTCATTTTTAGCTGCCATTGCCAATGTTGGTTAATATTCCCAGTGTCACCTTGCTTTGATGTATGTTGACATAATGTAACTTATTGTTGGAAACTATTGTCTAATTAAAGAATAATCTATGCCTATGTCACCATGTCTCAAGCTCTCTTCATTGAGATGCAGGTCCAGACAATTAAATGACAACTCAACTGTCAAATCAGTCACTATCTAGCACTCTTACTCAATAGACACGATGCATTATATAATTTACCAGATGAGGGGAAAATGAGAATTAATTTTCAAGCTATCGTCAGGAAACAGACAAGGGTGTGATAGGAAGTGACTCAGTGCTGGCTATGCAATTTGTTATTTACAGATAAATTAAGACAAATTATGGAAATTGAAAAAAATAAAGATGATCAGTGGCTGAAAAAGGATCAGTTATGTTTACTCTGAACCGATTATTGCAGAATGCTACATGCGGCACAGCAGCCTGCAGCAGCTTCACAGACAGTGGTGGAAGGAGCTGACGGCATTGCACTGAACCAGGCCGACCCCTTCATCATCAATCCAGTGCTTCCAGTACACCAGGCTGTAAAGTGAGATATATATGAGTTGCATATCACCTTGAGCCTAGATCGGACGTTTCAGAGTCTTGGAAGTTGCAAGATGGCGGCGGAACGTAGCGACTCTCTGCATGCTGTTTCTGAGGATGATCTATTGTACTAATGTAACATATGATTTCATTGATAGCATGCAGAACAAGCTCTGTCCATCTGTACGTGACAATGAAGAAACCATTGAACCATCTGTATTAGACACAAAAAGCTGGAGTAACTCAGCGGGATGGGCTCGGATGTTTCGGATCGAGACAAGAGTCTCGACCCAAAATGTCACCCATTCCTTCTCTCCAGAGATGCTGCTTGTCCTGCTGAGTTATTCCAGCTTTTTGTGTCTATCTTCGGTTTTAACCAGCATCTGCAGTTCCTTTCTACACTAACCATGTGTACTTTTCCATGACACATATCCTTCAGTTCTAACTCACATCTCCCTATACAGAAAGGTACAAGAATGACAAAGATTATTTGCACTGGCAACATTGCGTGATTTATTTTTGCGAAGCACAGAAATGAAATTCCGAAGCATAACGCTGATGGGAGCTGCATGATTACCTATTTAGTTAGCAGAGTGGTTGCTAGGCTGTTCTTCACAGGTACCAGCAATGATCCTGTTACTTCAATAGTGGCACCAGTCGGCCACTTGAATCAGTGAAGGAGACTATGCATTAAGCAGCCACTGTGATCAGCTGCTGTGATAAGCTCAGTGAATTCAAACACATCGCATAATAAAAATCAATCAGTTTCAGTCCTGTTCGTGGTATGTAACCTGCATCGCCAGCAAAGGTTCCGAGTGGTAGACTAAACTGTGAACAGTCACAGAAAGAAAACACATTGTGCACAAAATAAGGACAACATAAGATAATATTTTACTTCACAGCCTAAAGATGTGAAGCTTCAATCTTACACTTTATTGTACAAGGTGAGGACATTCTACTGAAGGTCTCAAATACCGAAAACAGTGCCTGAGGGTATTGCTTTAAAGTGGAAATAATTTAGCCGTAATTCAGAATGTTTGCCTCCCAACTTTAATGAATAAAAGCTTTGAAATAACATAGGGCTGGCAAAAGTGATAATTATCTCTCAAAATGAATAACAGAGATTTCTTAAATTATCCAGTCTTGAAATGCTTTTAAGCTGCCTGACATTTTTTCTCGCCCTTCTTAAACAGTACAGTGTATTGAAGTGTATGCGATTCCTGCAGTACAAGCAAAACTTTTTACCCTCTAACTCAGCATGTAAAGGACAATGCAATTAATAACAGATGGCACAGATGACCACGTCCTTGTGAGAGAGTCTTATTGGCACATTCTGCTAATTGTATCACATATAACACAACTAAAAGCATAATAAATCTGAGCTGGAGAACATTTTATGCAAGAGCTCTCCTCCTTTCAGATGGTAAATTGCTCTGCTGTTGAAATATCTACAACCTTATGACACCCAACTTGCATTAGCTTAATTGCTTCTCTCTGTATCTATGGTTAGAGGGACTACTGGAAAGATTTCAGTGTATTAGTCCATCCATTGTGGTTCTTTTGGCGACTTTATTTCCTTTTCACTCAGCAGCACATCAGATTGTGGCATGTTCAATCAATGTTTAATCCCACATAGAGTTGCTAGATACAATATGCATTAAACAATTGCATTCTGATGCCTGGTACTGCAATGTATAGCAATTGCGTTTTATTTTCTCGTATCTTGGAAAATGTTTAGAGACAGAACATTTTATAATTTTCATACCCATTGCTGATCCATAACAGACAAAACAATTTTTGTCAGACTTGAGTTAGTTCAGTTCAAAGCTTCACTGTATGCTATCCAAATGCGACTCCCTTAATCTCAAAAGACAGATTGTTACTACCCCAGTGGTTTTATCACACCAGCTACCATTGTAACTGTGCACTTACATTAGGATTAGAGTTAATTTTATTCACCATATTGTACCAATGTTTATACTGCAGCACATCTGATTTTGTACTGTTTAATACTGTTATTAGCATGCATGAGAGTACTTTGATCCTATTATTATGTATACAATGAAGACTGACGCATTCTTTCCTCTACAGTTACTATTTTATTATTCACTTGTGAGTCACTAAGGTGTGCATCACTTTTAGTATCACGAATTCAACATAAAACCCCATGATACAGAAAGGCATGAGGCAAGTCAGTTTCCAAAATAGCAAAAGGCCTTTTGATGCAATTAAAGACGCAGAGTGAAAAGGCAGCACGCAAGAGATTTGCAGCTAATTGATTGAATTAATTGATTAGTCTGGCACATTAGGGTTGACTTTCTGAGTGTGCACTCTTGGTGGGTATCGTCAGTTAAGGGCCATATATATATCAGAAATTTGCAACTGTGCTGCCCTTGTTTCCAGATCCATTAGGATCATTGGGCAAAACATCATAGGCAGAGTACCTGCATTGTACTGATAGGTTTTAGTTTTGTTTAGGTTAGAGATACAACACAGAAACAGGTCCGCCCAGTCCGCGCCGACCAGCGATCCCCGGATATTAACACTATCCTACATGCACTAGGGACAATTTACACTTATACCAAGCCAATTAACCTACAAACCTGTACGTCTTTCGTGCGTGGGAGGAAACCAAAGGTCTTGGAGAAAACCCACACGGTCACGGGGAGAATGTACAAACTTCGTTCAGACAGCACCCATAGTCGGGATCGAACCCGGGTCTCCGGTCATGCAAGTACTGTAAGGCAGCAACTTTACCACTGCGCTACCATGCCGTAGTTTTACCAGCAAGTGAAGTACCCCAGCATTACCACTTATTCCTAACATTCGCATGATGCTATAGCGGAGCCTAAAAACCACTTAAATTCAGATCCGATCAAAGTTTGACTGCATTCTTACATCAAGTTATTTGTTTTTGCTCTTTTAATTGTGAACTTAAAGCTGCTGTTAAAGTAGAAAAGAAGGGAAAATGACATGAAAGGTATTTATAGGATAGCTTTATTCAGTAAATTTGAGGCTGAGATATTCAATATCCTAAGGGAAGAGTTTAAAAAGGACATTAAGTGTCACAGAGCTCCACAAATTCTGTGTTGCCAATGCCAGTGAAAGGTGATTATATTACTCACTTCCCAGGGTATTGACAGCAGTCAGGGCAAGTATGGATATCAATCAGGTTATAAGAGCAAATCAAATTAATCACAAATCTGCCCCCTGAGAGAATCTTCCATTGTAATTATTTTGAGTTATCTTTGAAAACAGTAGGGTGTTCTGGCTACAGAAGCCAGCACAGGAGAATTGCTATCTACTGTATTTCTCCTAGGTTACCTATTTCTTCCAGAGCTGACAGAGGTCAGGTAAGTCGCAGTGGGTTTGATATCTGCCCACAGCCCCAGCTCACTCCCTCAAAGTTCCCCTCACCTCTCTCTTTCCCTAAATTATCTCCACACCCCTCTCCCTCAACCACCATCCTCAGCCTCAGCCTCAGCCTACTTGAGGCCTTACTCCAATGCTTGGTTATACTTCACACTGTCCTCATCTCCAACATTCTGAAACACCTGAGGTTTATAAGCATGCATTTCCAAAGGCTTTATTATCTATTTTTCAAGTATCTGCAAATTAAAGCAACATGACAAATTTGCATTTGAAAAGATGTAGACAAAATGAATAGAGAAACAACATCAAGAGTCAAGAGTGCTGAATTGTCATATGTATTGAGAATGGAACAATGACATTCTTATTTGCAGCAGCATAACAGGCCTTTACACATGTAGGTTAAACATAATAAACACAATTCAATAAATTAATAACCCCAATACTAATGGGAAAACAGCCTGAAGTCCCAATGCAACCACAGAGGGTCCATAGTTCATATTTAAGGTTAGTGTTATGTAGTGTTCAAGAGTTATGTAGTGTTCAAGAATTGTTGGGAAGAAACTAACCTTGACCGGATGGTCCTGGTTTTCAATGTCTCGTACCTTCTTTCTGATGGTAGGAATGAAATGAAAGCATGGCCAGGATAGTGTGGGTGGTGTATCCTTTAGAACCAGTGGCTAACACTACCCAACACTAACAGTTCAGATCAGTCTCAGAGGAGGAAAATGAAAGGAATATTTTGCTGAACGTGGTGAATGTTGTTTTCATCTGAAGGAAGCATTGGCAGCCTGTTCAGTTCTGATTCCTAGTTCTGTTTCTTCATTTGATTATTGGAACAAAAATGCCCATCTCCTCACAAACAGTTTCCAACTGGTGCTCAAAATCAGATTTGTCATTCGGGTATGCAGGTTTTGGTCACCCTTTTATAGGAAACATGTTGTTAAGATGGAAAGGGGGCAGAACATATTTTGCTAGGATGTTGCCAGGACTTGAGGGCCTGAGCTATAGGGAGTGGTTGTGCAAGTTAGGACATTATTCCATGGAGAGCATGAAGATAAGGGTGATTTTATAGAGGTATAAGATCATGAGATAAATAGATAGGGTAAATGCACTTTTATCCGGAATAAGGAAAATCTTAAACCAGAGGACATAGATTTAAGGTGACGGGGGAAAGATTTAATAGGAACCTGAGGGGCAACTGTTTTACATGAAAGGTGGAAGTTATATGGAATTAACTGCCAGAGAAGGTAGTTGAGGCAGGTACTATCGTAATGTTTAAAAACCATTTGGACAAGTACATGGATAGGATAGGTTTAAAGGGATATGGGCCAAATGCAGGCAGGTGAGACTAGCATAGTTGGGGCATATTTACGGCATGGGCAAATTGGGTGGAAGGCTGCATGCTGTGTGATCCTATGACTATGTTTCTATTAATTGAATTTGTAAAGACACAAGGAATCAGCAAAATCATCATCCTTTGATCTCCTGGTTCGTCCATTTTCTTTTAGCCATTTTGCTGGAGGTGCTTTAATTCTGACTGGGAATGGTACCATTTGATATCACCCACAGTTAACATGAAAGAAATCAAGAAATGGGCACCATAATAGGACTAAGATGCAAAGGTTTTCGAGGTCTTCAATTTAATTTGACATAATGAACATTTAGGAAGCTTCTGTTTCAAGTGGGAGCTCCAGCCATTGAAAACAGTATTTGGACAGAATTGTGAGGAAAAGAATATTAAAATTAATTCAATACATTTTCTGCTATTTAGATAGTCATTTGATATTACTGACAATGGAGTTCCGGATAAAATATAGCATTCACTCTTCATAAATATGTCTACTGCAGCCACAAATATAATGCAAGGGAAATCCAATGATAGGTTTCCTTTAAGCCTTCTATACTGAGCACATGATACATCCCACATGTAGGATTTCAAAAGGTATTGTCTGTAAAAGATCTATAAGACTTGCACTGAATAAAATATTACTAACATAAAACCATATAAATTATGAGAGGCATAGTTCGGGTAAACACTCAGAACCTTTTGCCCAGGATGGAAATGTCAAAGAACAGAGAGCGTAGCTTTCAGGTGAGGGAGGTAAATTTTAAAGGAGATGTGCAGGACAAGTTTTTTTACATAGAGGCGGTGGGTGTCTGGAATATGCTGTTGGGGTTGGTGTGAAGGTAGATATGATAGTGGCATTGCAGAGGAATTTAGATTAGCACATGGATAGGCAGGAGTGGAGGGATATGTATTTCATGCAGGCATCATGTTTAATCTGGCATTGTGTTCTGCACAGACATTGTGCACCAAAGGACCTGTTCCTGTGCTGTACTGTTCTATGTTTTATAGCTTCACTGTATCCCTCGGTTGTCTGTTCCATATCCACTCGTCCACTATAATTTTGGGTGGGGTTTGAAATAGGATTGTAAGTTTGGACGTGATGGGTTGGTGATGTGTATTAGGAGATATGGCTGAGAAATCTAGAAATATGTGTTTCTTCAAATAGAGATTTTATCTCCCCAACTGTTGATTTCAATGGCACCAACTTTGACATTTATTTCAGTCAAGCAAGTATGTTTTGTGGAGATCTGTCATAAAACAATGACAGGATAGAAAACTGATGCTCCATTTCATTGTATAATTTGGTCCAGCCATCGTCTTTCATTAATAATGTATCAGTGGCATAATAATCACCCCAATTAAGTAGATTTACCCTGAAAAGAAGTGGATAATGAATGAGTGGAAAAAACTGTGTCATCATCACAGCCAAGAGTGCCAGAAGCACATTGACTTTGGCTCATGTTGGGCAAACAGGCCCAGCGTTGGACCCCTTTCTGAAAAGTGCTTTTTCTCAAGTTTTACGACAACTTCATTTGCGAATCACTAATCGAACTCTACCATGTACCAAACAATTAAGCAGCATTTGATAATGCTATTTTAAGAATTTGTAAAAGAGGTATTCCTTGATATATTAGCAATTAGCCACCTGTTGGATTAACCCAGGATTGAATTAGTTTGAAGAACAAAAATATGCATTTTCGTTCTACAATTTCAAATTTGAGGCCAATGAGTAATTTAAGTTTAAATTGCAGAGAATGTCTTGAATACCCAGAAATTTTTCAGCAATGTTGTTTACCTATCTGCCAGTGTGTGGTGAGGTATTTTTTATCAAGTACAAAGCCTTTTTAATTTTCACTTTATAAACATAATCAGACATAAATGACGGGTCATCAACCTGATATGTTAACCCTGTTTTTCCCTCCATAAACATTGCCTGACCCGTTGAGTATTACAGTCTCTTCTGTTTTTACTGTTATTCCGTTGGCCGATCTCAGCTCAGTATTTTGAGTGAGCAATTTGGAACTTGGTGTGGAAATAGATTATTTCATTTTACGATCTTTTCCCACATACTGAAGCTTTTATGACTTTTAATTAGTACTGCAGCATATATTTTATTAAATCACAGTGTGGATAAGTGCCAATATTTATATGCCTCAATGAGATGGAGAACTCTGCAGGACTAAATGTGTTCTGTTTGATGTGTTCTCAGGCACAGTTGAATATTTCACTTGATGGATAGTAGAGCAATCTCAGCTTGGAAGTATTTATTTCAAATTGCCACATCAGAAATCGAAAGATTCAGGTTCGTATCTTTTAAATTATTTACAATTGAAGGACTATTTGTTCACTTAATGATAGTGAAACTTCAATAATGTTTTTCACAACTTTTTTAATTAATGTTTGTTTGTCTTTGTGACGAAAAGTATCCTTTTTGTTGCTTTCTTATCTTCTAATTTGTTCTTAATTCATTCACGCCTGGTAAATATATTATTTACTGTCCTTTCTTAACTGCCCTTCACAAGATGGTGTCGGGCTGCCTCTGAAGCAGAGTAATTCTCCTGGTGAAACGACTTAGACAGCTTTATGAAATTGTCATAGTTTGATTAGTTTCTTGCGCTGTTGCAGAGGGCAATTGTAATCAGCTATATTGGTGTGTACTTGGCATCACATGTTGGCCAGACTTAGTAAAGACAGTGGAATTGCTTTCTTGAAAGTTCTGCCATTTCTCAACCATATAGTTTTTATGACAATCCAGCTGCTTCATTGTCACCTTTACTGATCCTCGTATTTTTAGTTCCATATTATTTAACAAATTGATTTTCAATTATATGTTCCATTACATATATTTAATACTTACATACTCTCAGCAATAAATTAATTGAGTGACAATGTGTTTTATGCAATGGTAGAGGTGTCTGAATGACAAAGAAACAAGGAGAGATTCTCAGTGAGGTCTGATACCAGAGTTAAGCAAATTAGTGGAAATTCAAGGTGTTCAATTGATGTACCCTGCAACACACTCGTTAAATAAATTGAAACATGCACATGAGATGAAGAATGGGAGGTTTTCCACTAAAACTCAATGATCAGTTAAACTGTAACATACCCCAGGAAGGATTGTTGAACCTTGGCTCTTATCAATCCCTGACTAAATTGGAATATGACATGTACAGCAATAGCAGGATATTGGAGATGTATGGTGGTAAGCTTGGATATACAGCCTATCTGGCTCAGTAAAAAGGTTAAACATTATGTTTTTCATCCATGGGAACTAAATAAATTGGAAAGGTTCTAGGTAAATTATCCTCTTTGAAGTCTACTTCATTCCACACATTCTGTGTGGAGAATATCTCAAACCCAATTTCAGTCTCTTGAATCATATTTCATTCTGCAGGCACAGAGAAACTCTGCCATCCAAATGGGCAGGAAATCCTGGCATGCTATACTGATTACATCATTGCTGAATCAAAACACACAACGAGAAATCCTACAAGGACAGTAGCTCTCCAGAGCTAACAGCAAAACTGTCAACAAATGCCTTGGTCTTATCAAACACACAGTTTCACTTTAAAACACTGTGCCCTCTAGATTAGATCTTTTACCATCACCTTCCAGAGCCTACCATTGGGTGTTAGGTCCTCTTTTCCTCCTGCAACTTACAAGTAAGGAATAGACGGAGTAGGAACTCTCTCCATGTGAAAGGAGGCAGAAAGATCCTGGTTATAGCAATGAAGTGGCGACAGACCAATGTCTCTCTCCTTTTCTCAAAAATGCTGCCAGAATGTAGAGAATTTCCTTTCCTTGGCAATGTAGATGGCATTTCTTTCTAAATAGAACAAATGGTCTGAATAATTTTAATTTTAAATGTTATTTCTCACTCTGTGCTTCTTAGATTCTTCCGTAACAAAGGATATTGCAGTGCAGACAGAGTTAATGAACTGGGATGAAATAACTGCACCTTAGTTACACATGTACTGAACAGTAGAGGCTCATATATATTCATATGGTGAGAATAATATATTCCAGTCAGTAGCCCAAAGAATACATGAATTCTAATGTAGATAAGTAGTACTTCGCTTCCATCCTGTAAAACCTGTAAAGCTGCAGCAAGTAAGAATTCAATTTTTCCGGTTCATATCCGGTGCATATGACAAATAAATAGTCTTGAATTTGAATCTTAAAACCTCTAAGCTTAGTTCCACCACGAATTGTAAAGCTACATCTTTTTTTCTTTTCTAACCCATCACTGAACATTTCACACATCTTCCAGAAGAAGTCCACGTCACATGTATTCATCTATGTCTCAATATTTTATAATTGAGGGGTGGTGCAGTGGTACAGTTAGTAAGGCTGTTGCATCACAGTGCTAGAGATTTAGGTTCATAGAAACATAGAAAATAGGTGCAGGAGGCCATCCGGCCCTTTGAGACTGCACCGCCATTCATTGTGATCATGGCTGATCATCCCCAATCATTACCCCGTGTCTGCCTTCTCCCCGTATCCCTTGACTCCACTAGCCCCTAGAGCTCTATCTAACTCTCAGTTAAATCCATCCAGTGATTTGGCCTCCACTGCCCTCTATGGCAGGAATTCCATAAATTCACAACTCTCTGGGTGAAAAAGTTTTTTCTCACCTCTGTCTTAAATGACCTTCCCTTTATTCTAGGACTGTGCCCCTGGATCTCGACTCGCACAACATTGGGAATATTTTTCCTGCATCTAGCTTGTCCAGTCCTTGTATAATGTTATATGATTCTATAAGATCCCCCTCATCCTTCAGTGAATACAAACCTAGTCTTTTCAATCTTTCCTCCTATGACAGTCCCGCCATCCCAGGGATCAATCTCGTGAACCTACGCTGCACTGCCTCAATCACAAGGATGTCCTTCCTCAAATTAGGGGACCAAAACTGTACACAATACTCCAGATGTGGTCTCACCAGAGCCCTATACAACTGCAGAAGAACCTCTTTACTCCTATACTGAAATCCTCTTGTTATGAAGGCCAAGATTCTATTAGCTTTCTTCAATGCCTGCTGTATCTGCACGCCAACTTTCAGTGACCAGTGTACAAGGACACCCAGGTCTCGCAGTACCTCCCCCTTACCTAACCTAACCCCATTGAGATAATAATCTACTCCCTTGTTTTTGCCGCCAAAGTGGATAACCTCACATTTATCTATATTATACTGCATCTGCCACGCATCTGCCCACTCACTCAAACTGTCCAGGTCACCCTGCAACATCCTAACATCCTCTTCACAGTTCACACTGCCACCCAGCTTCGTGTCATCCGCAAACTTGCTAGTGTTGCTCCTAATTCCCTCTTCCAAATCATTAATATATATGGTAAACAGTTGCGGCCCCAACACCGAGCCTTGCGGCATTCCACTCGCCACCGCCTGCCATTCTGAAAAGGACCCGTTCACTCCTACTCTTTGCTTCCGGTATGCCGACCAATTTTCTATCCATGTCAACACCCTACCCCCAATACCATGTGCTCTAATTTTAGTCACCAGTCTCCCATATGGGACCTTATCAAAGGCTTTCTGAAAGTCTAGATACACTATATCCACTGGCACCCCTTCATCCATTTTACTTGTCACATCCTCAAAAAATTCCAGAAGATTAGTCAAGCATGATTTCCCTTTCATAAATCCATGTTGACTTGGACTAATCCTTTTACTGCTATCCAAATGCCCCATTATTAACTCTTTAATAATTGACTCCAGCATCTTTCCCACCACCGAAGTCAGGCTAACTGGTCTGTAATTCCTCGTTTTCTCTCTCGCTCCTTTCTTGAAGTGGGATAACATTAGCTATCCTCCAATCCACAGGAACTGATCCTGAATCTATTGAACATTGGAAAATGATCACCAATGCATCCACTATTTCTAGAGCCACCTCCCTGAGGACCCTGGGATGCAGACCATCAGGCCCAGGGGATTTATCATCCTTCAGTCCCATTAGCCTACCCAATACTATATCTCGCCTAATGAAAATTTCTTTCAGTTCCTCTACCCCCTTAGATCCTCTGTCCTCCAGTACACCTGGGAGATTGTTTGTGTCTTCCTTAGTGAAGACATTCAACTCTTCTGCCATTTCCTTGTTGCCCATAATAATTTCACCCGTGTCTGCCTTCAAGGGACCCACATTTAACTTTGCTACTCAGTACAGACCTCAGATGCTCTCTGTGAGAAGTTTGCACATTCCCACTGTGACTACATGGGTTTTCTTTGTGTGCACTGGTTACCTCACACATCACAAAGACATGCATGTTAGTAGGCTAAATGGCCATAAAATGCCCATGAGGATTGGATGAGGAAAATGGATCAACGAATGGGTGATCAATGGTCAGCTTGGACTCGGTGGGCTGAAGGACCAGTATCGATACTGTATGATTTCATGAAGTCTATGAATTACTTCTTATTTCTTATTTGAAGGAACAAATTATTTTGATTCTGTCACCTTACTTAAAAATTGACCCAATATATCAAGAATAATATTTTTGTTTTGTTGAGGAAAAGATTATTTACAGATGTTATAAGCCACGTGGAGATTAATGTAGTGTCGGTTATGAATTATTGGAGCCTCGAAATGACAAAATAACATTACAACTGGATAAAAGCATAAGATATAGCATTCTGTAAAACATTTGTAAACTAATGTTGTGTATGTCATTTTCTCCTCACAATAATTAAAATTGAGAATCCATGAAATCATAAATAGACTGGATTTAATGAATTATTTGAGTCAATGGAGAATATATCCCACTTGGTGATGAGTATTGGGAATTCAAATAAAAAAAATATTGGGTAGGCTGAACACTTTATGTACATTTATCACAATTTTTATTTCCAATCACGCCTTTGGAAGCAACATTCAGGAATGAGCACAGACTGAATTGTTTTCACTAGTTTCACTCTGTTGCCTGAAGTAAAATATAACCATTATGAGCGTAAAGACTGTGCCAAATGGAGTTCAATGACAAATCATTAGGATCTAATCCACAAAGGCAAAAGTTAATTGAAAAAACTAATGTAATCCAGGCCTTATCACATTTCCTCAGATTTAAAGAAGAAAGTGGAGGCGAGAGTGAACTGTAAGACTGAGGGAAAGAGGATTTGGCAGATGCCATTTAGATTATTGTATTCAGACTGAGGTGTGATCTAATTGACGTATTTGGAATAATAAAAGGATTAGATGCGATAAGTTAGGCCTTCCAGGATAGAAAATCCCTCTCGAGTGATAGCTTGTCACCATCATTACAGTGAATGCTCAATTGTAGTGATATTAGCATGGGTATTTGGAGTTGATTTAAACTTTATGGATATTCTGTTTTTTTGTGGAAATTGCCAGCTATGTTAATGTTACTGTAGCTATTGTGTTCTCTTGGGAACCTTCTCCACTTTCTTACCTGAACAAATCTGTTTACGATAGTTCTATAGAGATATTGTTCCACACACTTCAAATGTTTCAATGGGGATACAACCTCTGTTCTGTTTGTTTAAAGCTCAGATGAAAAGAAGATAACAAGCAGCAGCACCAGAAGTACCAATAGCAGCAGCAGCTGCAGCAGCAGAAACCTGAGCCTTGGTTGGTCAAAAGGTCTGCTTCCATGCTCTACAACACTATGGACACAAAGTGCTGGAGTAACTCAGCAGGGCAAGCATCATCTCTGGAGAACATGGATAGGTGATGTTTAGGTTCTCAACCCAAAATATCACCTATCCATGTTCTTCAGAGATGCTGACTGACCTGCTGAGTTACTCCAGTACTTTCGTGTGTCTGCAGTTCTTTGTTTCTACATCTATACATAACTAAAACTCTGATCTTGTTATCTTCCAGTTTGGCGATCTTTCTATTTGCACAAAAACAGTTCGCGATAGCGCTGCGATATTTTGCCAGTTCATTCACCATTCTGCGCTACGATTGCACCAAGTTTCGTTCCGATCGGTTGAATGTCGTAAAAGTTAGCGAGGTTTAAAAATCTTAAAAACCGCGCCTTCGCAGATCGATCTCTTCTCCTGCCAGTCAGCGCCGCGTGGATTCATCTCTTCCCCTGTCACTGCCCAGGACGGTCCTCCCCTTCCTGCCCCATCGTGTCTTTACTGGAATGAGGGTGGTCAGCGGATGTTTCCAACCGGATTTTCAGAGGGACCCAAAGCAGCCCAACCCCAAGCAGCCCAGCCCCAAGCAGCAGTCCCGCCCCAAGCAGCAGCCCAGTGCCGGAGATCCGACCCAGCCCAACCCAGTGTGGGGGACCCAGCCCAGCCTGGAGTCAGAGATGTTGCGGATGTCGCCAAACAGAAAGCAGAGACTCTGATCCCGGCAGAGGAGAACGACCAGTGACCAGCTGTTGTTGTGAGTCCCCATTGCACCACCAATTCCAGCCATTATCCCTCTGGCTCCTTCCCCCTCCCCCAGGACGACCTCCTCTCCTCCATGGCTCTTCCCCCATTTTTTCCCCGAGCACACTACCCCCTCCCCACAACCCCTCCTCCCCCATAACCCCGCTCCCCACAACCCACACCCACACCCAGAATACCCCCTCGCCCCCACAACCCCCCTGCCCCCTGAACCCCCTGAACCCCCTGCCCCCACAACCCCCACGACCCCCCTCGCCACGACTACCCCCCGCCCCCCCGTCCCCACAACCACCCCCGCTCCCACAATCCCTACTCCCACCCTCACAATCCCCCCACCTCCAGAAAACTGCACACGCCCCCACAACCACCCCCCCCCCCCACAACCACCCTCCCACAACCATCCCCCCTGCGCTCACACACACCTCCCCCCGCTCACACACCCCTCCCACCCACAACCCTTTTGCCTGCAACCCCCCTTCCCCGCCCACACCCACCCCACACACCCACCACCCTGCCCACACATGTCCCCCTCCCACACACACCCCCTCCCCCACAATCCCCCCCTACATCCCTCTTCCCACCCCTCCCACACCCCCCCGCCCACATATACATCTCCCCCCCACCCCACACCCCTGCCACACACCCCCTCCCCCACACCACCTTCTCCCCCCCTCTTACACCTCCCTGTCCAAGCACACCCCTCCTCCCCTCCCACCCCACATCATACCTCCCCGCCACACAACACACTTTCCTCCCTCCCTCCCCTCCCAAATATGGAGGGGGAGGTAGTGCTCGTGGATGAGCCGCCCCTGCGCAGTTAGAGGCTATGGATGAGTGGTGAAATATTGCGTTGGGGAATGGGTTGCGTTGGGGGACCAGGCCTCCCATGTGACTGGGACCCAACACGTCCCACTTAGTCTAGTCTATAATTCTAAAACTCTATAACCTAACAACAGGAGTAGGAAGACTTGTGCCAGCGGGAGCCTGGATGTGGAGTTGCGAGCTTGCCGTTTGAAGATGAGGGATACAAGGTTGACGGCACCAATCAGATAGAAAAACAATAGGTCTCCATGGTCTGGTGTTCATGCCTAATAAGATCCAGAACCATCCATCAGGAAACACTATGCAGAATGATAATGGAGTGAAGTCCACAGGAACGATCTTTCCATCATCAGAAGGCACAGGAAACAGAACAAAACGCCTACTCATCTGCTTATGAAGGTTGATACACATCAATGTGTAGGAAGGAACTACAGATGCTGGTTTACACCGAAGATAGACACAAAAAGCTGGAGTAACTCAGCAGGTCAGGCCGCATATCTGGAAAAAATGAATAGGGGATGTTTCAGGTCAAAACCCTTCTTCAGACTCAGGGGAGAGGAAAAATATAGGTATCAAAAGGTACAAAGAACAAATGAATGGAAAGTATGAAAAGAAAAAATGAAAGCCAGCACAGATAATCAAAGAAAGGTGGAGCCCACAATGGTCCATTGTTAGCTATGGAAAAAGTGATAACGAGGGGATACAAACAGTGAAATTTAGCAGGACGACAGTGAAACTAGTAGGATGACTTGTGTGAGAGGGGGACAGAGAGAGGGGATTCAAGGGTTACTTGAAATTAGAGAAATCAATATTCATACCATTGGGTTGTAAGCTGCCCAAGCAAAAGATGAGGTGCTGTTCCTCCAAATTTGCATAAACTGTGATGCACATCAATGTCTGGTACACCAGATTATTCCAGGATTCACTTGGGTTCTTCCGATGTCCCCAACAGCTTCACACATTGGAAACTCATTCTTTTCACTCCTCACCCTGTGCCCAAGATGTCCTAACACACCAATTTTAGACACGTAATCAAGCCTCCACTTTCAGGACCCTAGGGTTTGGTGCCATTCTTCATCACATGCCTGGAAAGGTCACTTGCTGGCCATTAATAAAGAATAGGCGAGGCAAGCAAGTGATACCAGTAATCCCATCAATGTGACACACTTCTAAAATAGAAATGTATTAGTCTAACAATGTCTATCTCAATCTAACAGCATGCTGCTTACATATGCAAACATAATTCTCAACTTTGATTTTTCTTACTACCTTTCAGAGAGTTCAATAGTTCAATAATACATTTTTTTAAATCAAATTAACCTGATACAGTGAAATACTTTGCTTTGCATGCAATCCAGCAAAATCATACTATTTTGGCGGATAGAGAGTCAATCGTTTAAATTAAGTTTTAATTGCAAAACGGTTAAACTGATGATGCATCTCACACAACCAACAAAACAGATCCAGCCATAACGGTGGTCTAGAGCGACTGAAAGGGCACTGCCCTGAAAGCGCGCGAAACGCAACCCCTCCCCAGTGTCACATGCCTGAGGCACCCGACCGCAGGGTTCGACTACCTGCGAGCACCAGCAGGTGCCGCTACATGGCCCCCCTCTAGAACCCGAGGTACAGAACCGAGAAGGTTCTCCGGGTGATAGGTCCGGAATGTGTGGTTCTCACAAGCAGGGCAGGCGTAACAGTAGGGGCCGGCAAAACAGGGCCGGTAGGACGTGAATGCCGTGAAAGTGGGACGGTCGTAACAATGGGGGCCGGCAGAACAAAGCCGGAAACAGATGTGCTCAGCATGGGCGGAATGGCCGGCGGATGACCCCTACGACGCGGTGGAGCAACGACCACCCACGTGGGCGGCTTGAGACGGTCGATGGAGACGAATTCCTGCCAGCCACCCACATCCAACGTGAATGTGGCGACTCCAGCCCGCAGCACCAGAAAAGGCCCTTCATTGACCCACTGCAGTGGCGAGCGGCGAGCGGATGAAAACATAGGCACACTGTTGTAACACCACGGGCACATGCACCACGGACGACCCATGGCTGGAAGTGGAAACGGGAGCCAATGTGTGCACCCATTCACGAAGGCCGGCCAGCAACGCCGGGGCCGAAACCTCCTGACCCCGGGCGTCAGGCAGGAAATCCCCAGGCACCTGCAAGGCTGAGCCATACACAAGCTCAGCCGAGGAAGCAGCCAAATCCTCCTTAGGCGTGGTCCGGTTACCTAGGAAGAACCAGGGCAGCTGGTCCACCCAGTCCGGACCCGTAAGCCGGGCCTTCAGCGCCGACTTAAGGTGCCGATTGAACCTTTCGACCAGCCTGTTAGCCTGCGGGTGATAGGCGGTCGTCTGGTCCAGCCGGGCGCTGTAGAGCTGTGCCAGGGCCGACTACAAGGAAGAGATGAACTGGGCCCCTCGGTCCATGGTGCTTTCGGATGGCACCCCGAAATGGGTGATCCAGTGGGCCACCATAGCCTGGGCGCAATCCTCGGCGGAGGTATCCGAGAGTGGAATCACCTCCGGCCACCTCGTGAAATGGTCCACGATGGTGAGCAGGTGCGTGGCGCCTCGGGAATGTGGCAAGGGACCGATGAGGTCCACATGCACATGCAGGAACTTGCCCTCGGTGACAGCGAAATCCTGCACCGGAGGCCGTACATGTCGCTGGACCTTGGAGATCTGGCACGGGATGCAGGCGCGGGCCCAAGCAGCCACCTGCTTACGGAGTCCATGCCAGATGAACTTGGCAGCCAACAGTGCGGACGTCGCGTGTATGGAGGGGTGGGCCAAACCATGAACCGCGTTGAAAACCTGCCATCTCCAGCTGACGGGGATGACCAGGCGGGCGCGTCCTGTGGAGACGTCGTACAGGACCATGACATTTGCAGCGCCACAAGGAACTTCGGCTAGCCATAGACCAGTACTGGCAGTACGGTAGTCCGCCTTACTGGCATCAGCCTGCTGTGCTGCTGCCAGCTCGCCGTAGTCGACGCCGTGGTCTCGAGCCTAAACGGAGGGAATGGCGGGGCAGGACAAGGTGTCGGCCATGACGTTAAGCTTCCCGGCTACGTGATGGATATCTGATGTGAATTCAGAGACGTAGGCAAGGTGCTGCTGCTGTCGGGTGGACCACGGATCCGCGATCTTACTGAGGGCGAAAGTAAGGGGTTTGTGGTCCGTGAATGTGGTGAACGCGCGGCCCTCGTGGAAATACCTGAAATGCCTGACGGCCAGGTAAAGCGGCAGGAGCTCTCGGTTGAAAGCACTGTATTTGCACTCCGGAGCCCGCAGTTGCTGGCTGAAAAATGGCAACAGCTGTCAACGAACTGCTCCAGAACTGCACCAACAGCAGCATCCGAGGTGTTGACGGTGAGCACTGTGGGAGCGGACGCACGCGGGTGCACCAGCATGGTGGCATCAGCCAACGCTGCCTTGGCATCTTCAAACGCCGTGTCCGCCTCTGCGGACCACGCGAGGTCTCACGGTTTGCCCACCAGGCACCGGAACATGGGGTGCATGATGGCAGCAGCCGCCGGCACGAAACAGTGATAAAAATCACCATACCGACAAACTTCTGTAGCCCCTTGATGGTGAGCGGTCGGGGGAACTGCCGAATGGCCTCCACTTTCGCAGGGAGCAGGGGAAGCACCCTGCGGGGTACACTGGTGCCCCAGGAACAAAATGGAAGTCAGGCCAAACTGACACTTCGCAGGGTTAATTACCAGGCCGTGATCGTTGAGGCGCTGAAACAAAAGACGGAGATGGGCGACGTGCTCCGCTTGGGAAGCGCTGACAACCAGCATGTCATCCAGATAAATGAAAACAAAAGTCATCCAGGGTGATGCGCAGCTTGTCGGGCGGGAGGCGGCGCGCCCGGGCATGCATCGGGAGGCCCTTGTTGGGGATGTGATGCATGACCCCGTGCCGGGTAGCAGCCCTGCTGAAACGGGTGTAAGGAGCTCGGGGAAATCAGAGAGCAGGGCGGCGTACGGGACCTCGACCCCAGCAATGGCGTCAAGCTGCGGTACAGGTGGGGGCATTCTGCGCTGTGCAGCGGAGCCGATGTCCGACCACAGAATCATGCGACTGCTTTGTAAATCGATGAAGAGGGAGAAAGCGAGTAGGAAATCGGCTCCCAAGAGCGGCTGGGCAACATTCGCGATGATAAATTTCCATTTGTATGGGCGGGAATCGAAGTTGAGGGTAAGGGTCCTCGTACCGTACATTCGTTTGTCGCTCTCATTAATGGCCGAGAGGACGGGGCTCTTCTTACCAGCCGGTCGAGGGCAGTGTGCTGGCGATTGCACCAGAGTCCATCCGGAAAAGGCGGCCAGAATGGCGGTCGCGGATGTAGAGGCGTTCGTTCTGGCCGATCGCTATCGCCACTACAGACGATCGGCCGAGGCATTTCCCTGAAACGTGCAGGGATGGCGGCTGTGTCAAGCCTCCGCTCCAAAGCGGAGGTGGTAGTAGCACCAACAGTGCCTACCGTGAGTCTCGGGACGCTGCTGCGGCTCTTCAGTGGAAGCTGAGGCCGTGCCTTCCTCGCGGTGCGGCCGAGGCGAAAGGCGCGCTGCTGCGGGCACTTGGGCAATGGCGCAGATATTCTGATGCCTGGTGACCCTGAGCTCATCAGCCCGCTCCGCGAGCTGCTGGGGATCGTTGAAACTCCGCGCCGGCGAGCATTAGACGGACATCATCGGGTATCTGTTCCAGAAATGTCTGCTCGAACAACAGGCAGGGGCGGTGGCCGTCCATGAGCGCGAGCATCCTGGCCATCAGGGTGGACGGCCGTCGATCTCCCAAGCCGTCCATGTGAAGGATGCGGGCGGCACGGTCCTGTCAGCTGAGTCTGAAGGTGTGCAAAAGGAGGGCCTTGAGGCCGTCGTACTTGGCAGTTACGGGTGGTTCCCGAAGGTAAGGCAATAGACGAGAGGCGGACTCCTGCGGCAGGACTCCCACCACGTTTAAGTATCTCGTCTCATCTGCAATGATGTGGTGCAGATGAAACTGCACTTCAACATGGGAGAACCACACCTGAGGTTGATCGGGCTGGATAATTATCTTGCATTTCTTCGTCCAATCTTCAGATGGACGCGTCGGGGTCACCAATTTGAGTTTCTTCAGCATTTTTGTCTAACCTAGACACTGATATGTGTTTGGTGATTTTTTGTAATATGGCATCTTGAAGAGTGCACTAATGATGCTCCACCTGAACCTGCAAAGGGACAGTCTTAGTCATTGAGATGCAAATCTGATTGTTCGATGCTGAGGACGTGAAGAGGACATCGAGGGATGTGTAGCAGCAGCAGCAGTCAATAGGTGAGAAGATAAAACACATGGAGAAGAGGCTCCACATCCTTGTCCCCTTCCACAATCATTCCCCTCCTTTCACATATAGCAATTCACGGACTGTTAAAGTTGCTGCTCAGTGGGGCACAGAATAGCCAAGGCCAAGGCATCAGTCATCCTATTGAAGTGACTTTCATAGTTTACCAGTCATTTCTGAACACTTGGATACACTTGTGTAATTGCCATTTTGTACAGTTGGCCACCCTTGTCATATACAAGGACATCAGTAAACCCTTGCTTTGTCACGTACGCTTGAGAGAGTATCCTTCTCAACTCCATGCAAGCATTAATAATGCAGGTAGAATGAGTGCCACTGTGTCAAACATTCTTTAACACTGCTTCAGAAGGGACCTGGTTGTTGACATCTCCAGGGTTAAAGTGTCTGTGAACAGCTTGGAAGAAGCCTGCACATCCTGCACGCTCAGATGCAGACTTTACACTGCTCTCCCTCATCCAACCTCTATTCTGTCCTAATGGAAGGTCTTGACCTGAGATGATTAGATTAGATTAGATTCCTTTATTGTCATTCAGACCTTTCGGTCTGAACGAAATTATGTTGCCTGCAGTCATACACAGAACCAATAAAAACAAAACATACAATAAACACAAATTAAACAAACAGTTTAACAGTTGCCTATCTGTTTACCTCTACAGATGCTGCTTGTCCCACTGAGTTCTTCCAGCTGTTTGTTTCTTGATCTCCATTCATGTTCATTTTGGAAGCATGAAAACCAAATGGTCTAAACCCAAAATGTCACCTATACCATTGCTCCAGAGATACTTCCTGACCCGCTGAGTTACTCCAGCATTTTGTGTCAATTGTCAGCATCTGCAGTTCCCTCTTACACAAGCTTTGTCTTGCTGGTCTCACTGAAATGTGGGTATTTGAGCTGCAGTGCACATGAACCTGAGACAGCTGTGATCCAAAGAGGACATGTCAGTCCCCTCCACAACCTACCATGGGAAAATGAAGACTCTATGGGAGATTAAAAGCATGTAATAGAATCATCCAGGCAGGGACCTTTTCAGTCATCATTATGCACAGGATCATATTTAATTTACTACTAACATTGGCATAAAATGAATGGGTATTGAATGCCAAGTGGATTGCTTGATGGTTAATTCATCCACCAGGTAGAGAGCAAGGTGACAGCTTTCTGACGTATCTGATGGTAATATAATTTAGACACCACTGATTCCCTGCATCTCCTCCTCTGTATTTTCCAGCTATGAGCTATGTAGTTCTAAATGTTCTCAGCCTCTATGCTCCTCTCTTCTCTTGTTTGGAGTTAAAGAGAGATGTAGCACATAAACAGGTCCTAAATCCCACTGATTCCATGTTGACTGCCAACCATCCAATTGCACTGCATTAATACCATTATTTTTAATTCTTCCTACATTCTCATTAACTCCACCCAGATTGACCCACTTACCAGAACACCACAGTGACCAATTAACCTACCAAACCACACAACTTTGTGAGGTGGGAGGAAACAGGAGCGCCCGGAGGGAACGCACGTAATCACGTGGAAAATCTGCAAATGCCACACAGATAGCACCCAAGTCGTGGCTGAACTCAGGACTCTGGCGCTGTGAGCTCTGCTCTCTACTTGCTGCCCACTGGTGGGTAAGGGCAAAATGTGACCCAATGTTACTCTTAATAGCAGGTTTCCTCCACTTGACTGAGGACCATTTGCTGAATATGAAGGAGATGCATGATATTGTGTGAATATTTCGATAAACATTGGCATGTGCAGTGGAAGAAAGAGAGAGGCATGGTGGGTTGGTGTGAGGAGTGGCTTGGGCAAGCAGAATGAGGAATTTGCTTGTTGTGCACCTCAGATTCTCAGTGACTGTGCAATTGCCAATGTTCCTGCCTTGCTTTGATCTTTAAATCACATTGTACACCCCATCCGGCCTGACCATGTTCTTACACCAGGTGCCTTCCCTTCTGTCAAGTTTTATTTTGCTTTTATCTTCAGCCAAGCTTTTCCTCCCAGTGCCAGGAATACTCTCCATCAGCATATCCATAGAAGCAATGATGGGTCGAGGAGAAGTCCATGAACCCCATTAGCTTAATTTATTTTTCCTTTGTTTCCCAACTCCAAACTCCTTCAAACTACATGCTCAGTGCATCTGTCCAAATCACTTAACATGGGTCCTCAGAAAACTCCTTCATGCCAATAAATACTTTGGTTATAGTATTGGAGCATTTTGTGCAATTTTGGTCTCCTAATTTGAGGAAGGACATTACTGCTATTGAGGGAGTGCAGCGTAGGTTCACCAGGTTAATTCCCGGGATGGCGGGACGGACATATGATGAAAGAATGGGTCACTGAAATTTAGAAGGATGAGAAGAGATCTAATAGAAACATATAAAATTCTTAAAGGATTGGACAGGAAAGATGCAGGAAAAACGTGCCCAAATGATAGGGGAGCCCAGAACCAGGGGTCACAGTTTCAGAATAACGGGTAGGCCATTTAGGACTGAGATGAGGACATTTTTTTTAAACCCAGAGAGTTGTGAATCTGTGGAATTCTCTGCCGCAGAAGGCAGTGGAGGCCAAGTCACTGGATGTTTTCAAGCGAGAAGGGCCTGTCCCACTTGGGTGACTTAATGTGCGAGTTTAGAAGAGTTTGCCCTGGACTCAAACTCGCAGCATGGTCGACACAAGGTCCTAGGAGGTCCAATGAGGTCGCTGGAACTCTCCTGCATGCTCGAGGGAATTTCCCGCCTTAGCTAGGTATTGGAAAAAATTTCAGGATATTGAAAAATTTTCTGCGAGTAAAATTTGGTCGGAATGGGTCTTTTTCACTCGTAGTGCAGTGGAGTGGGGTCGCTATTTACTTACAGGCAGTCGAGGGCAGCCGTAGGCAATCTCCTTCGCTGACCGAGCATTTTGATTGGCTCATTGGAGTTTTCAGGACCTAGGAAGACCTACCGGTAGGTAAAATGCCCGCTAAACTTTATTAAACATCTTAAAAGTGTCTCCCTCCACTTCTCTCCCCATTCTCTCCTCCTTCTCTCCCCTTCTCTGCACCCCCCCCCCCCCCCACCCTCCGTGCTCTCTAAAGGACTTACCATTACTGTGGCAGCTGTTTACCTTCATCTTCATCGCGCAGACATCGCTCCTCCGCTTTCCCTTGACCCCACCTTCGCGATGCGTTTGTGTGTGTGTGTGTGCGCGTGTGTGGTCGGTAGATGCAGCTCGCGGTTCGGTCGATCCAGCTCGTGGTTTCAACGCGGCTGGTCGATCCAGCTCGAGGCTTTCCAGGAGAGTGCCCTCGAGCTTGAAGGTCGAAGGCACTCTTCTGGACTCGCGGATTAGGTCGCCCAAGTGGAACAGGCCTTAGAGTTCGATTTAGCTCTTACGCCTAAAGGAATCAAGGGATATGGAGAGAAAGCAGGAATGGGGTACTCATTTTAGATGATCAGCTATGATCATATTGAATGGCGGTGCTGGCTCGAAGGGCCGAATGACCTACTCCTGCATCTATTTCTCTTTGGGGTATTTTCTAAAGTGCTAGATAAGTGCAGACCAGTTGTGTCTTCTCCCCAACGCAATATTCCACCACTAACTTGTTCCCCCAATGCAATAATCCACCACTCACGCATAGCCCCCAACTGCGCAGGCGCAGCTCATTTCCCCTCATCTCCAGCACTCCCTCCCCCTCCCCCTCCTCTTCAACCTCCCTCTTCTTTCCCCTCCTCATCCCCTCCCCCAATCACTCCCTCACCTCTCCCTCCCTTTCCTTTCCCCAAACCTCATTCACTCCCTCCCTCCCTCCATAACTCCTCTCCCCTTCATATCCCCCTGCTATCCCTCTATCCCCCACCGCCCCCACTCTTCACCTCCCCCTATCCCCACTATCCCTCCTCTCCCTCTATTCCCCACTCCCTACCTCCCCCAATCCCCCTTCCTCTCTCCCTCTATTCCTCCCCTCCTCTCCCCTCACCTCCCCCACTTTCCCCCCTGTCCCTCCATACCCCCTCCTCTCCCTCAATCCCCCCACCCTCCCTCCTCACCAGGAGCTTTCCCCTCTCCTCCTCCCCTCCCCCAATCCCTACCTCACCTCTCCCTCCCTCTCCATCCCCCTACCCTCAGTAACTCCCTCCCTGCCTCCATAACTCCTCTCCCCTCCCTACCCCCTCCTAACCCTCCTATCCCCCCTCCTCCCCACCAGACATGAGACAGGAAAAAAATGAAAAAAGAGGAAGAGATAGATTTCTCCGCAGATTTTGAAATTCGGCGAGGCCCCATCGCCGCCGCTAGGCCCCACCACCATCGCAAGGCACCACCGCCGATGCGAGTCTGCACCGTCGCCACGAGGTGCCACCACAGCCGCAGCCCCTCACTCGCGAGACTTCACCGCCTGGGTCGCCGCGTAGAACCCCAGCCGGGGCCTCGCGGATAAAAGCCCGGGTTGGACGAAGCTGCCGTCGGCAGGGCACCAAGAAGGCCGTGAATTGGGCTCGGCTGCTCGCACTCTCGGCACCACGGAGGCGCCCGCAGACGCAGCTCCAGCCAGCGGAGCGTTAGTGATGCTCACTCCGCTCCTTCAGCTTTACAATCTCCTCGCCGGGCACCTCCCGTGAGTGACAGTGGACCGGGCCAATCAGTGCAGCGATGCTGCCGGTAAGGGTGTCGTAGTCACGGCGACTGACAGGAGAGGAGACCTAACTGCGCGTTTGTTAAGATTTTTAAACCTTAATAACTTTTGAAGAGTGACGGCTTCAGGCTGGGGTTGTCGGGGCCGGTGGGGCGGGAGCTGGGGGAGGAGGACGGCTTCAGATGGGGAATGATTGGCGGAGGGAGCGTATTACAGCGGGGGAGGAGGATGGCTTCAGGAGAGGGCTGTCGGTATCGGGGGGGGGGGGGAGCGTCCTAGAACCGGGGAGGGGGTGGCTTCAGGTGGAGGGCTAGTACAGGTGTTGTGGTCCGAAGGAACTGGTTTCCAGAGGGCTAGTACGGATAATATGGGCCGAAGGGACGTTTGCGGAGGGCTAGTAGGATATTGTGGGCCGAATGGACTATTAATGTGCATATAAAGGTGTTGTGGGTGGAATGGACTGCAGCTAGGGGAGGGGGACGGCATCAGGCATGGGCTTTCCAGGGCCGTGTGGGGGGAACGATCGTCCTGCAGCTGAGGGAGGGGGACGGCTTTAGCTGGGGGCTTTCAGAGGTCGTTGGGAGGAGGGTGTGAGTGACCTGCAGCCGGGGGATGGGGATGGCTTCAGATCGGGGCTGTAGGGGACCGAGGGGGCGAACGTACTGCAGCCGGGGGAGAGGGACGGCTGCAGGCAGGGCCTGTCGGGGGCCGGTGCGGGGGTCCACTGCCGTGGCCTACAGCTCCCATGGCCTACTGCTACCTACCCCTGCCGTGGCCTGCTGCTGCTGCTCTCATGGCCTATCGCTGTCGTGGCCTATCAATGTTGTGGCCTATCGCTATCCGTGGCTTGCCACTGCCACTGCCTACAGCTGCATTGACCTATTGCTGTCATGGCCTACCGCTGCCATGGCCATGGCCTGTCGCTGCCATGGCCTACCGCTGCCGGAGGAGAGAGACGTCTTCAGGCTAGGGTTGTCGAGGCTGGTGGAGCGGGAGCGTTCGGCAGCTGGGGTAAGGGTACGGCTTCAGGCGGTGATGTCAGGGGCCAGTGGGGGGGGGGGGGGTGAGTGAGCGAATTGCAGCTGGGGGAGGTGAGGGTTTCAGGCAATGGCAGGGGAGAACTTACTGGAGGACTAGCACGGGTGTTGTGGTCCGAAGCGGGGAGCATCCTGCAGCCGGGGAGGGGGATGGCTTCAGGCGTGAGCTGTCAGTGACCACTCCGCACTCTGGGCTCCCCGACTCAGTGCCGCCTCCGGGCTCCCCGACACCATGCCGCTTCGGGGCTGACGGACTCGGGGCAGCTTAGGGGTGGACGGGCCTCGGGACGGCTTCTGCACTCAGCCGGCCTCCGTGGTTTTATTCTCCTCGCCCCGGTGGTTAACAGCGGGTGCCGGAATGGGCGTTGCCGTCCCAGCGAATGACAGGAGAGAAGAACAATCTGCTGATCTTACGATTTTTAAACCTTCATAACTTTTGTAATATTCCACCGATCGGAACAAAACTTAATGCGCTTGGGGCACAGGAGAACAGTGAGTAAGTCGTAGCGCTATCGGGTACTGTTTTTGTGCAAATGTAAAATGAATGCAAACTGGAAGAAGACAGGATGAGAGTTTTAGTTAAGTACTAGACTAAGTGGGTCCCGTTGGGAGGCCTCACACGGGAGGCCTGGTCCCCAACGCAATATTCCACCACTCGCCCATAGCCCCCAACTGCGCAGGCGCAGCTGACAGGTTCCCGTTGTGACGCTCCTGATCTCCCCTCACCCCCCTCATCCCCCTCCCACTCTGCCCCTTGCCATTTGCCCCCCCCCCACTCACTCACTCCATCCCCCCTCAACCCCTCCCCCAACACTCTAAGCGGCTCTCCGGCGGCGCAGCCATTCCCGCACATTGGGTTCCCATTGTGACGTAGAACACACAGGCATTACAGCACAGGCACAGTTGACGGGCATGGCAAGTGGAAAAAGGGATTTATTAAAGCTTAAAATGTGAGGAACTCTTAAAATATAACAACAATTTAAATGTTAAAGATGAGATTTATTCAGTTCAGTTCTTTCTTGTTGTGTCTCTTGTTGCGTCTGCTGCCTCTTGATGTCTCTTTGCTGTTGAAGAGAAAAAAAAGACACACAATTTTAATATAGAGACATTTTTGAGTGGTCAAATTTTAGCTTGAATAAAATCTGAGAAGTCATCATTTACCTCAGAAGTCGATGTTCCATCCTTCAAGAAAACGTTGACATTTTCCTTCATCTTTCCTCGGCAAAGAGCCACATATATTGTAGATGTCCATGCTATATCAACTCTTTCTCCATGGTTTGTCCTTGCGCTTGATGGATCGTTATTGCAAAACTTGACTGAATAGGGAATTGGGTCTGCTGAAGGGGAATGTCTTCGCCTTCTGTCAAATTGAGCATTATCCTAGGAATGAGAACAATGTCATCTTTGAAGGCTCCCATGTTGATTCTTGCAATGATCAAATGATTGTGTAGCTCTTCCATGATCATCCTTGTTCCATTGCATAGCTTTGGGGGTTCCAAGTTTCTCACTAACATTGGATATCCTTTTTTCAACTCTAATTTGTGTGGTGGTAATCCAGAGATCTCGAGTGAATCGAGGAATTCTGTTGGGAAGCGAGTAACATTAGTTCCCTCAGTGACAGCATTGAAATAAAAGTACTCTTTAATGATTCCAGGGAAGCGTGTGATACGTAGTATTGATCCTTCTCATCGTATAGTTGTGTGGAACTAAGATACTATTGTCGGAGAATAATTATGCAGGATTGTCAAATGCAGGATAGATTAAATGAATACGACCCTCCAGTGTTTCTGCTGATAGAACCATGTCTTGTGGCATTTTAAATTCAACATCTTCATTCTTTAAAATGTCGTCTTCAACTTTCAACAAAAATTGAGAATAGTTGCCTTCTCCCTCTCTTAATCACATATTTGTGTGCAATTGAAATTTGGTGAAAAGTGTCCACAAGTAGGATTTCTTGATGCCGGAATTTTCAACATCAGCATCATTTCCCCTTTTCACTACAGGACGAAGTTGTCGAAAATCGCCACAACAAATGGTAAGAATGCTGCCAAAAGGCTTAGTGTTGCTGCGTACATCTTGAAGAGATCTGTCCACCGCTTCAAAGCTCTCTCTCCTAATCAATGGGCATTCATCTGAAACAATGAGTTTCACTTGCCTCATCAAACGTGCAGTGTTTCGTGTCAATGTTGCAGAATGTATCCTCGGTCACTTGGATGGGTATCTTGAATCGAGAATGTGCAGTTCTTCCACCAGGCATTAATGTAGCTGCTCTCCCGGAGGATGCTACAGCAATAGCTACATCACATTGACCTCTAACTTTGGAGAGGATCCAATTTGTTAAAAAACATTTTTTCCCGTTCCTCCTGGTGAATCATTGAAAAACATTGAAGGAAGCTTCCTTTTCAAGCAGTTGCACACCTGGTCATACACTGCTCTCTGCTCCGCATTCAGGAGAGGCTCATTCTCCTCAACAAATTTATGTTGTTCAGTTCTATCGTATTGCAATTCCTGCAGCAATCCTGGATTGTCATCATCAAGGTGTGGCCTTCCATTTATTGGTCATGGCAAATGAAAGCATTCCATTGTTTTGTTGCAATTCTCAAGCTTGTCTTGAATATACAACAGAGCCTGATCATGATGCTTCTATTCAATCAGGTTATTAGGATCACTCCTGCAGCTAAGGGAGGGGGACGGTGTAGGAGGGAGCTGGTGGAGGGTGGTGGAAGGGGGGGGGGGGGGGGGTTGAGGAGAGCATCCTGCAGCCGAGGGAGAGGCACGGCTTCAGGCGTGGGCTGTCATGGGGGGAGCATGCTGCAGCCGGGGGAGGAGCACGGATACAGGTGGGGGCAATCGGGGACTAGATGGGGGGGAGGGAACATCCTACCACTGGCCTACCACTGCCTGCTGCTGGCATGGCCTACTGCTGCGGTGGTCTGCCGCTGCCATGGCCTTCTGCTGCCATGGCTTTCCGCTGGCGCTCCCCACCGGCTTCAGGCGGGGGCCAGTGGGAGGGGGTGCTTTATGGAAGGCTAGTATGGGCGTTGTGGGCCAATGGGGCTGGTTTCTGGAGGGCTAGTACCTACATTGTGGGCCGAATGGACTTTTATTGGGCTAGTCCTGCAGGTGGGGACGGGGAGGCTGCAGGTGGGGGCCGGAGGAAGCGTTCTGTAGTCAGGCGAGGGGCACGGCTTCAGGCAGGGGCCATTGGAGGCGGGAGCGCTGCCGTTGCCTAGCGCTGCCTGTGCCCCACCAGCGCCCGGCCCCGCCAGCGTCCAGCCTTGCCAGCGCCCGGCCCTGCCAGAACCCAGCCCCCTCAATCCCCCCACTCACACTCCTTAGTTCCCCAGCATCTCGAGGTTGCAACAGTCGGTGTCGCACATCGGCTCCGGCTTCCAGGTGGACGGCTTCTGGACTGACTCACGGCTTCTGGACTCACTCTGACTCACGGCGTCTAGACTCACTGATGGCTTCTGGACTCACTCACGGCTTCTGAATGCACTCACGGCTTCTGGACTCACTCACCTCTTCTGGACTCAGCCCGACCTCCGGGGATATATTTTCCTCGCCCAGGTGATTGACAGCGGGGGCCGGAAAGGCCATTGCCGTCCTGGCGACTGACAGGAGAGAAGACCTTGATAACTTTTGTAATCTTTCACCGATCTAAACAAAACTTGATGGGCTTGGAGCACACGAGAACAGTGAGTAAGGTGGCAAAAATTCATAGCGCTATCAGTTATCGTTTTTGTGCAAATCTAAAAACAAAGCAAACCGGAAGAGGACAAGTGACTGAGAGGGAGGGAGGGAGGGAGGGAGGGAGGGAGGGAGGGAGGGAGGGAGGGAGGGAGGGAGGGAGAGAGTGGGAGGGAGAGAGTGGGAGGGGGGGAGAGGGGGGGGAGAGGGGGAGAGGGAGGGAGGGGAGAGGGGAGAGGGGAGAGGGGAGAGGGGAGAGGGGAGAGGGAGAGGGGGAGGGGAGAGGGGAGAGGGAGAGGGGAGAGGGAGAGGGGAGAGGGAGAGGGAGAGGGGAGAGGGGAGAGGGGAGAGGGGAGAGGGAGAGGGAGAGGGAGAGGGAGAGGGAGAGGAGAGGGAGAGGGAGAGGGAGAGGGAGAGGGAGAGGGAGAGGGAGGAGAGGGAGAGGGAGAGGGAGAGGGAGAGGGAGAGGGAGAGGGAGAGGGAGAGGGAGAGGGAGAGGGAGAGGGAGAGGGAGGGAGAGATCATCCCAGCCTTAGGACATATTATTGCATGTGTTTCTCATGGCAGTGGCTTCATCCCAACATTGTTCAACTGGTCATACTAGTGATTTGGATGCCAAGAAACCTGAAGATGTTGCTGATCTCCATAGCAGCTCCATTGATAAGGACAGAGATGTGTTCACTACCCCAATTCCCCGGTCATGTGACAGTCCCGACCAATGACGAGGGTGCTGAATACCCAGGACTGCAATTGTTCAGACAATAGCTCACCACACCATCTAAGGGCAATTATTGATCAATAATAAATTTTGGCCTTGCCAGTGAAGCTGAATCCTAATAATGCATACATTATAGAGCATGGAGGTTGGGATTTAATCCAACTCAGTAAACTTCAGCAACTTGCCAAATAAACATAAACGCATCAAATGAGCATTGTTATATTAAGGACATAATAAATGTGACTGTCCTAGACAGCAATTGATCATTAATCCATGTTTCAAATAAATCAAGACACTTAGTCTTAAAGTACGGCACAGTTAATTTTAACTCTTTTTTAAATTCTCTTTTGGCTGGCTTCTAATTTGCATTCTTTCTTACTTGGTGTATTCAAATTTCTCCTGCTTATGTACTGCTCCACACATTCAGTGTCAAATGCTCCTAATTGGATATTTGGATCAGATCTGACAATGCCTCAGGTCAAATTAAAAATTCACACCAAATATTTAGACCGTTTTATGGCATAGACACACCCTATCCCCACAATATATTCCAATGCTACAACTCTGAGATCTACATTGCTGCCATCTTTCAAAACTCCAATTACCCTTGCTACACTGAGTAGCAATGTTACACAATTTTGAGATTTTAAAAATCAAGTCTGTAATTTATCCCATCAGATAAAGCATAAAAATAAGTTTAATTTGACACCTAATTCACTTTCATATCTCAAGTATTTAAAAAGTTATGGCCATTTTCATACTGGGAAATGAGCATCTTGTTCCCTATTGATTTTCTATGGACATAACAAAAAAGCTGTGATCGTGAACAGTCAAAAGCCCATAACTTTCTTAAAAATTAAGAGAACTGAATGAAATTTTCAGTTATCATAGATTGAAGCATTCTGAAACAAATATAAAATAATCTTACTTGGATGACCTGAAATTAAAGCATATAATTAGTTAGTTACCTAATTGTAGCTAATTTCAGACTTCAATTACTAGATCTAAACATCTATCCATTTCTTAATAAATGATTAACATTTTTAAATAGCCTAAATGTCCAAATAATATTCACAAATAATTCACAATAAAACATGATTTTTAAATCTCATTTACATTAATTTATAGGCCAAATGGAAGGAATTTAGTGTTTAATTGCTGTAAATAAATGCCCATTTAAATCAGCTTTCCAGTGGGTCCCTGTGGAACGCGTTGGTTTAGAACGTTCACATTGCGGTAGATTTGTGCCCCAAATGCCGAGAAAAATACTGCGGGATATAATGGGCCCAAATTGAGCTACTCGCAATATTAAACTTTGTATAAAGGGATCTTTAGAAGCCCTTTTTAATGTAAAAATATACAACCTAACTTCTGCTATTTGCTTTATGAGACCCTGCGGTTGCTGGCGGTCGCGGGTTTAGAGATTGATTTTTAAACTACTATAACTATTATTCAAGGCCTTTAAACCTAATAATAGCTTTTGCGACGGGGTCTTCCAGCGATTTTTCGTTAATAATTAACTAGGCTGAACATTTTCGATTGGAACAGCCTAGAGAAAATCGCGTTTTAAACCCGCCCCCTCTAAACGGCGCCAAAATCGCGCACACTTGCAGCGGCAGATTTTCAACGACGCTTCAGGTAGGCTTTGCAACATACCTACACTGAGGGGAGACCTCATTGAAATTTGCTCAATAGTGAAAGGCTTGGGTAGAGTGAACGTGGAAAGGATATTTCCACTAATGGGAGAGTCTAGGACCAGAGTTCATTGCCTCAGAATAAAAGGATGTACCTTTAGAAAGTAGATGAGAAGAAATGTCTTCAGTCAGAGGATGGTGAATCTGTGGAATTCATTGCCATAGTTGGCTGTGGAGGCCAAGTCAAAGGACATATTTAAGGTGGAGTTTGATAGCTTCTTGATTAGTAAAGGTGTCAGGGGTTAAGGGGAGAAGGTGGGGCAATTGAGTTGTGAGGGAAAGATAGATCAGCCATGATTGAATGGCAGAGTAGGCTTGAAGGGCCGACTGGCCTAATTCTTCTCCTAGAACTTATGAACACGAACTGCTGATGGTCATGCAGTACTGTCGCCAGTTCTCCTTTGATTTTTACTTGTATCTCTCCCCTCTCTCTCTCCTAGTTGCTGCTGCTGCTGCTTCTTCTTCTTCTTCTTCTTCTTCTTCTTCTTCTTCTTCTTCTTCTTCTTCTTCTTCTTCTTCTTCTTCTTCTTCTTCTTCTTCTTCTTCTTCTTCTTCTGCTTCTGCTTCTGCTTCTGCTTCTGCTTCTGCTTCTGCTGCTTCTTCTTCTTCTTCTTCTTCTTCTTCTTCTTCTTCTTCTTCTTCTTCTTCTTCTTCTTCTTCTTCTTCTTCTTCTTCTTCTTCTTCTTCTTCTTCTTCTTCTTCTTCTTCTTCTTGCATGGAACACTAATGGCATGTTGGCCTTCATTGCGAGATGATTTGAGTATAGGAGCAAGGAGGCCCTGCTGCAGTTGTACAGGGGTCTGGTGACACCACACCTGGAGCATTGTGTGCAGTTTTGGTCTCCTCATTTGAGGAAGGACATTCTTGCTATTGAGGGAGTGCAGCATAGGCTAACCAGGTTAGTTCCCAGAATGGGGGGACTGACATATGATGAAAGAAGGCGTCGACTGGGCTTAAAGTCACTGGAATTTAGGATGAGAGGGTATCTTACAGAAACATATACAATTCTTAAAGGATTGGACAGGCTAGATGCAGGAAAAATGGTCCCCATGTTGGGGGAGTCCAGAACCAGGGGTCACAGTTTAAGAATAAGGGGTAGGCCATTTTGGACTTTTTCAGCCAGAGAGTTGTGAATCTGTGGAATTCTCTGCCACAGATGTAGTGGAGGCCAATTCACTGGATGTATTGAAGAGAGAGTTAGATATAGCTCTTAGGGCTAATGAGATCAAGGGATATGGGGAGAAAGCTGGAACAGGGTACTGATTCTGGGTGATCAGCCATGATCATATTGAATGGCGGTGCTGGCTTGAAGGACCAAATGGCCTATTCCTACAACTATTTTCTATGTTTCCATTTTTCTGTGTGAATCGTGAAGCCAGAAGAAGGAATATAGGTTGAACAAATTTATAGTTGTTGTTACTGTCATTCTTAAATTGCTTGGCCAATTTTTCATTTGTTTTATGTGAGGTATATAGGATAATGGAGAAACAAAATTATAATTTGTAGTTGCAATTCTTTCTTCATTGTTAGAGACAGTTAGGGCCTGTCCCACAGGAGATTTTTTAGGCGACTACCGGCAAGTAGGCAGTCGCCACATGGTCGCCAGGATGTCGCCTATATGATCGTGAGTAGTCTCCTCAGTCGCCCAAAGAGTCATAGCATTTTTCTGCTGCCGTAGGTTGTCGCCAGGATGACGTAGGTTGTCACCAGGTGACGTAGGTTGTTGCCGGTGCTGACATCAGTGAATTCCATTGGCGACTACCTACGTCAACCTACGTCAACTGGCGACCGGACAGGTAACTGAATTGTCTTCACTTGTCTTCAGTTGTCGCCGACAGGGTCGTAGCTTGTCGTAGCTTGTCGTGGGTGGATGTAGGTTGACTTCGGTTGTTGTAGGTTTTCGCCTGTGTGGTCATAGGTTGTCGTAGGTGTGATCGTAGATGGACATCCTAATTGTTCGCTGCTTGTCGGTAGCTTGTCGTAGCTTGACGTCGACTAGGTGGTAGGTTGATGTAGCTTGTCGCAGACATTGTGGTGGACATTGTCATAGGGGGGGTCCAGTCGCTGGTTTTTCGGCGACCTGCTATGACTTTAACAGTCACCAGCAGTTACCTAAAAAATAGCCTAAGTGGGACAGGCCCTTTAATAATTGGTTAACCTAAAATAAATTGAAATGGTCATCAGGAATGCTGAGGAGTTTTCTAATAATATTAATAAAATTATCTTCAGTGCCAATAGAATGCCAATAGGAAGTAAAACTTAACCCTGAATACATACCCAATGCTTCTCTTTATGTAAGAAATTATGAGGACAGAATATCCATTTCTCACGGATCTGGAGGGAATGACCAATGACACATATAACCCAAGAACAGCTAAACAAAATCCAAATATATCCAATATTGAGTTAGAATTATGTATCATTGAAAGTTCTGATTCTAGTGAATTGGGGACTGTGGTGAAATATATTTTTACTCATAACATGTATCTACTAAAAACATGAAGCTTCCACCCTGAACAACTCAATAGTGCCAATAATCACCCTTTTTGTTTTCCTCAAAACAAATCATTAAAAGGAAAAAAAAAATCCTGTCCTTTCAGAAGGATTTCTTTTTGTGCGTGTTAAGCAAATCTGTGCTGACAGCAATGTGATTTTTGTTACACATCAGTAAATTATCATTATATCCATTGCAGTGGATTACATTTTGCTATACAACGTGGATAATTACCACTGGCACAGAACAATGGGGATTAGTGCAGCAGGTGTAACTCTGAACATTGATGCAGCAACCAAAGACTCCAAAATCACTCCCTATAAAATGACATGGGAATGGAGAAAGCACAGTGGATACTGCATAAGAAATGTTATTAGTTCAATTCCTCTGTCTCGCATTATATTAAAATTGTAATCATGTATAGTCTTTCTGATGACTGGATAGCTTGCAACAAAAAAGCTTTTCACTGTACCTCAGTAAAAATGACAATAAACTAAACTAAACTAATTATCAGTTTCCCATTAAAACAACCATTAATTCATGTATTGCTGAAATACAAAATGTACCATCACAGTTTTGGACAGCCAAACCAGGACTACCAATCAAATTGCAAAGCTCTCTTTATTTGCCCAATTCTTCTCAATTGAGAATTGCCAGAGATTTTCAACTCTGTTTGATTGACTGAATTGCTAATACTTTGCCTTTCGTTGTATTTAATGGCCTAACAGGATTTAACTTACTGAAAGAAGACTGATCTCCCATAACGCAAATCAAAAATATCCCTGCCCCTACAATACCTGCGAGCAGCAGCCTAAAGAGTTTAAAATGCATCCACAGAATCCTTACACCTGCTATGCTTATCAAAAACTGAGATTGCCAATTCAGAAAAAAATAGTTTTCAGATGAACAGACAGGCCATGTTGCTTGGGAGAATATATCTCTCATATCCACACAGTGTGATTCAAGACAAAATCACTGAATGCTTTGTGTTATAATAAATGTGACATTAGGCTATGGCAAAGTAAGTAATAGAGTAACGAACAGTTACTTGATTATTTATAATTAATACTAGACGAAGTGGGACTCGTTGGGTCACATGGGAGGGCTGGTCCCCCAATGCAATATTCCACCTCCCCACCATTTCCAATATTGGTGGCCAGTGGGGGGGGGGGGGGGGGGGGCCTTTCTGGAACACTAGTATGGGTGTTGTGGGCCAAAGGGACTGGTTACCAAGGGCTAGTATGGACATTGTGGGCCGAATGGATTCTTGGACTCACAGTCTAGTCACTCACAGCTGGTGGATTCACAGTTCAGTCACACTCACAGTTCAGTCACTCACGGCTGGTGCTCACAGATAAGTCACTCACGGCTGGTGTACTCACAGTTCAGTCACTCACGGCTGGTGGACTCACAGTTCACTCACTCACGGCTGATGGACTCACAGTTCACTCACTCATGGCTGGTGGACTCACAGTTCAGTCACTCACGGCTGGTGGACTCACAGTTCAGTCACTCATGGCTGATGGACTCACAGTTCACTCACTCATGGCTGGTGGACTCACAGTTCAGTCACTCAGGGCTGGTGGAATCACAGTTCATTCACTCATGGCTGGTGCTCACAGATAAGTCACGGCTGGTGGACTCACAGTTCAGTCACTCACGGCTGGTGGACTCACAGTTCACTCACTCACGGCTGATGGACTCATCCATCATACACACACACACCCTCCATCACACACACATACACCCCCCATCTCACACACATACACCCCCCATCTCACATACATACACCCCCCATCTCACACACACACATACACACTCACACCCCCCATCTCACACACACACACCCTCCATCACACACACACACCTTCCATCTCACACACTCACACTCACCCTCCATCTCTCTCTCGCAAACACACCCTCCATCTCACACACACACACCCGCCAGCTCACACACACACACAACCTTCATCTCTCTCTCACACACACCCTCCATCTCACACACACACCCTGCATCACACACAAACACCCTCCATCTCTCTCTCTCTCACACACACACACACACACACACACACACACACACACACACACACACACACACACACACACACACACACACACACACACACACACACACACACACACACACACACACACACACACACACACACACACACTCCATCTCACACACATACAGGGTTCAGTGAGTTAAGGGTACAGTGAGTTAAGGGTACCGTGAGTTAAGGGTACAGTGAGTTAAGGGTTCAGTGAGTTAAAGGTACAGTGAGTTAAGGGTACAGTGAGTTAAGGGTACAGTGAGTTAAGGGTTCAGTGTGTTAAGGGTACAGTGAGTTAAGGGTACCGTGAGTTAAGGGTACAGTGAGTTAAGGGTTCAGTGAGTTAAGGGTACAGTGAGTTAAGGGTTCAGTGAGTTAAGGGTACAGTGAGTTAAGGGTACAGTGAGTTAAGGGTACCGTGAGTTAAGGGTACAGTGAGTTAAGGGTTCAGTGAGTTACGGGTACAGTGAGTTAAGGGTACAGTGAGTTAAGGGTTCAGTGAGTTAAGGGTACAGTGAGTTAAGGGTACCGTGAGTTAAGGGTTCAGTGAGTTAAGGGTACCGTGAGTTAAGGGTACAGTGAGTTAAGGGTACAGTGAGTTAAGGGTGCAGTGAGTTAAGGGTACCGTGAGTTAAGGGTTCAGTGAGTTAAGGGTTCAGTGAGTTAAGGGTTCAGTGAGTTAAGGGTTCAGTGAGTTAAGGGTACCGTGAGTTAAGGGTTCAGTGAGTTAAGGGTTCAGTGAGTTAAGGGTACAGTGCTTTTTAGTAAAGGTACAGTTTAAAGGATTAAGATTTTTATAGTGTGAGTGAGTTGATTTAATTTGGGGGTAAGCCATGTCAGTTGAGATCAGCCCCATGGTTTGCTCATCCTGCAACATGTGGGAGATCAGGGATATGGTCGGTGTCCCTGGTGACTACGTTTGCAGGAAGTGTGTCCAGCTGCAGCTCCTGGCAGACCGCATTGAACGGTTGGAGCTGCGGTTGGATTCATACTTTTCTAGACCTTTGCATGTTACTCAACCAACGTGCTCTTTCTGCAACCAGTGAACATGCTATGTCTCTCTTGCTTCCTCCCAAGACACATTTTCAACACTTTAAATTTTCACTTTCTCTTAAATTTCCATCCAAAATACAACTTGAATCAAACCATCATTTTATTTTGATGTTGAAATGAGCAGTATTGTAATAAGACATCGTTCTCTTTAGTTAAATGTGGTAGAGCAGATATCCTACCAATCTAAAGTAGTGATTTATGTTCTCAGACAATGGTTGGCTAAAGTAGAAATTATTGAGGATATGTTCCTGGTGTTAAATCTGGATGTCTGTCCAAATGATTGCCAGTCTGACATCTTGGTTGTCCCTGCACAAGTCCAGTCCATTTTACAAGAGAGCCAAAATGTATTTTACACCAATGGCTGCAAGCCAAAACCAATTATAACGACACAGCCAACTTGATCATAAATAAATTGAATTGTATTGTATTGTATTGTATCAGGGACATCTTAACAACAAAGAAAGACACAAAAAGCTAGAGTAACTCTGGAAAAAAGGAATAGGTGCAGCTTCAGGTCACTAAGGAAGACAAACAATCTCCCAGATGTACTAGGGGACAGAGGACCTAGGGTGATGGAGAAACTGAAGAAAATTCACATTAGGCAGGAAATGGTGTTGGGTAGACTGATGGAACTGAAGGCTGATCAATCCCCAGGGCCTGATGGTCTGCATCCCAGGGTACTCAAGGAGATGGCTCCAGAAATTGTGGTTGCATTGGTGATCATTTTCCAATGTTCTATAGATTCTGGATCAGTTCCTGTGGATTGGAGGGTAGCTAATGTTATCCCTATATTGTTTTCAAGAAAGGAGGGAGAGAGAAAGCAGGGAATTATAGAACAGTTAGCTTGACATCAGTGGTGGGCAAGATGCTGGAGTTGATTATCAAAGATGTAATAGCAGCGCATTTGGAGAGCAGTAACAGGATCAGTCCAGGTCAGCATGGATTTACGAAGGGGAAATCATGCTTGACAAATCTGGAATTTTTTGAGGATGTAACAAGTAAAATGGACAAGGGAGAGCCAGTGGATGTAGTGTACCTGGACTGTCAGAAAACCTTGGATAAGGTCCCACACAGGAGATTAGTGGAGAAAATTAGAGCACATGGTATTGGGGATAGTGTATTGACATGGATAGAAAATTAGTTGTCAGACAGTAAACAATGAGTAGGGATTAACGGGTCCCTTTCATAATGGCAGGCAGTGATTAGTGAGGTGCCGCAAGAATCGGTGCTGGGACCGCAGCTATTTACAATATACATTCATGATTTAGGTGAAGGAATTAATAGTGACATTAGCAAATTTGCAGATGACACAACAGGAAGGCAGATTACTAAGTGTTCGGCTGGCGACCGGAAGGTAGCCGGTTCGAATCCCGCTTGGAGTGCATACTGTTGTTGTTTCCTTGGGCAAGGCACTTCACCCACCTTTGCCTGTGTGTGAATGTGTGTGAATGTGTGTGAGTGATTGGTGGTGGTCGGAGGGGCCGTAGGCGCAGATTGGCAGCCACGCTTCCGTCAGTCTGCCCCAGGGCAGCTGTGGCTACAGAAGTAGCTTACCACCACCGAGTGTGACTGAGGAGTGAATGAATAATGCGATGTAAAGCGCCTTGAGTATTAGAAAGGCGCTATATAAATCCCATCCATTATTATCTGAATGGCGTCAGGTTAGGAAAAGATGAAGTACAACAAGACTTGGGTGTCCTTGGACATCAGTAACTGCAGGAAAACATGAAGGTACAACAGGCAGAGAGGAATGCTAATGGCCTGTTGGCCTTCATAACGAGAGGAGTTGAGTACAGGAGCAAAGCGGTCCTTCTGCAGTTGAGCAGGGCCATGGTGAGAGCACACCTGGAGTACTGTGCAGATTTGGTCTCCTAGTTTGAGGAAGGACATTCTTGCTATTGACAGAGTGCAGCGTTGGTTCACGAGGTTAATTCCCAGGATGGCGCAATTGTCATATGATTAAATAATGGAGTGACTAGGGTTGTATTCACTGGAATTTAGAAGGAGGAGAGGAAATCATATAGAAACATATAAAATTATTAAGGGATTGGACATGCTAGATGTAGGAAACATGTTCCCGATGTTGGGGGAGTCCAGAACCAGGGGCCACATTTTAAGAATAAGGGGGAGACTGTTATCTCCACTACCACATACATCGTAGTGGAGAGAACATACGTCGTATCTCCACTACGACATACATGGTAAAAGATAGGTCTTTATTCCATTCAGAAATACCGAGCATTTAAGTTGCACAGCCGTGCTCATGAAGCTCAGCATATGTTCTGCCAGCTTGCCGTCAGCGTTAGTGTAGTACCGTAATACCATGTAATGGGCGGTACGCATTATATGTGTAGTGGAGATTATAACTGGCATGGATTAATAAAGGTTAATCTACAGAGACCATTTAGAACTGAGATGAGGAAAAACCTTTTTCACCCAGAGAGTTGTGATTTTTGTGGATTTCTCTGCTTCAGAAGGCAGTGGAGGCTGATCTATTGGATGCTTTCAAGAGAGAGTTAGATAGAGCTCTTAGGGCTCATGGAATCAAGGGGTATGTGGAGAAGGCAGGAATGGGGAATTGATTGCGGATGATCAGCTATGATCACATTGAATGGTGGTGCTAGCTCGAAGGGCCGAATGTCCTGCATCTATTCTCCATGTATCTCTGTATCTACGAGACTCTTCTTCAGACTGAGAGTCAGAGGAGAGGGGGAAAGGAGAGATATGAAATAGTACATAGTACAAATGAATGAAAGATATGCCAAAAGACAAATGAAAGTCCTTTATCCGGTGGAAATATGTCCACAATTACAATGAGCTTGTTGGCCACTATTTATCAAGCGCAATATTCATCAAGTGCATATCCTCCCTTCCGATATTTGGTGGCATGTAAATTTGCTTCGATCTTACGTCTTAGCAAATTGTAGTGATTGCCAATATTTACAATAGCGGAGCATAGACCTCTAAGTTAGAATAAAATTTCAAGAAAGAAGAATAGTAAGATTAAACGAGAACTTACCAGTTTGAAGTTTGATCGTTATTTTATGAGGAGTAACGTTGAGGGAATACGTGAAGAACCCCGCCAGGACGCATGCGTGTCATTCTTCAAAGCAGCGGTGAGAAATCACAGATAACTGTAATGACTAAACATAGTAAGATTAGAGAAGAAGATACCAGTTGAGTATATGATCAAGGGTGGGAGCGGAGGGCACGTATTCCCTCAACGTTACTCCTCATAAAATAACGATCAAACTTCGAACTGGTAAGTTCTCGTTTAATCTTACTATTTTACTTCAGAGTCACGTGAGTGACTACATGAAGATTTTAAAGCTCTGTGATTTAATGCCGTGGAAACGAGTCCATGCATCACATCTGCCTTGATGATTATGGGAAGAATAGCGTTAATATTATTAGACATGAATTCGACGTTGAAATCAATGAAAAATGTATTAACACCAAATTATAGCCCCTATTCATGGGGTAAAATTATATTACATAACTTAAAATAGTTTCTGCAAACGTTCCAGGTTTAATTACTGGTTTGTGATAAAATCGTTGGAAAGTTTTCTCCGTTGACCATCCTGCTGTCTTGAGGATTTGGTCCATTGGAACATCCAACTGCATAGCTGCCGATATAGCTGCAGCCCTGGTGGAGTGAGATTTTAAAATGTTAGTATCCACTCCAGCCTTTATTAGAACCTGTTTCAGCCATCTCGAGATGGTCTGGACTGTCACTTTTTTGTGTGGTTGTTTGTGGCTGATTAAAAGTGCCATTTCTTTGCATCTGATGATTTTTGTATACTCCATATATAATAGTAAGTGTCTTACTATACAGAGACGATCATCTGTCGGGTAGGCCCTAAATTCTATTTTTAGGCCTGCTGACCCCTGTCTGTTCTGCTTGACTAATTCATTGATGTGAAAAGTTAAGTTTCCAGATGAAGAAGTCATGTTGTCCAGTCTTAATTTATGTAGCGACTGTACCCTTTGTGCCATGACCAAGGCCATCAGCATGACTGTTTTCAGTGTCAGTTTCTGTAGGGACAGAGCTGTAGCTGGAGACCAGTTCCTTAGCATGGTTAGTACAATGCTCACATCCCATATTTGGTAGTACCTGGTTCTCGGGGGATTGACATTAAAAATTCCCCTCATGAGTTTAGTTACCAGGGAGTGTGTCCCAACAGAATGCTGCTCTGTTGCTTGCCATAGGTATGTTGACAGAGCACTTCTGGCGCAGTTGATGGCACTATAACTGAGCCCCTCATCGTAATGGAGGCCTGCCAAATATTCCAGAACAGACGGGATGTTCATTGATCTGTGGTTGATGTTGTTGTTGTGACAGTACATTTCCAATTTCCTGATGTACACCAGGTACTGTTTTTTGGTGGACTGTCTGTGGGCTGCTGAAATCATGTCCACTGTTCGGTCCGTCAGTCCCAGATGCAATAGAGGGGCTTTTAAACTCTACAAATTAATAAGTTCATATGGTTATGACATGGGTGGCTTTCCCTTGTTACTGATGAGTACTTTACTCAGAGAGTGGTAGCGGTGTGGAATGAGCTTCCAGTGGAAGTGGTGGCGGCAGGTTCGTTGGTATCATTTAAAAATAAATTGGATAGGCATATGGATGAGAAGGGAATGGAGGGTTATGGTATGAGTGCAGGCAGGTGGGACTAAGGGAAAAAAGTTGTTCGGCACGGACTTGTAGGGCCGAGATGGCCTGTTTCCGTGCTGTAATTGTTATATGGTTATATGGTTATATGAGGCAGAAAGGAGGGAATGCATAAATAAACAATCTCCCCCAATGCAGCGAAAATGCATCTGTCACCGCTGCCCCAGGGTCTGGTTCCCATGAAACATAGTTTGATAACTGGTGATTAAGCCTGGATGCGAATAGATCGATATCTGGTGTTCCATACCGTGCTGCAATATCAGCAAATACTTTTTTATCCAACATCCATTCGGTGTTTTCATTAAATTTGCGTGACCTGGTGTCTGCCACTAACTTTAGTTTACCTGGTAGGTAGGTAGCTGATATCCAAATATTTTTCTGGATACACCATTGCCAAATTGTGTTGGCCAGATTGTCACATGATGTCGATTTGTTTCCACCCATGTGGTTGATATATGCTACCACGGTGGTATTGTCAATTTGTAGTCTAACATGCTGGTGATATAACCCAGAACAATATGACTTAAGGCCATGGAATGCACCCAACATTTCCAGGTAGTTTATGTCCAGTGTTTGTAATAATGATGCCTCCTGTGCATTCTATCTACCTCCACAGCTGGAGATGGAATTGGTAGCACCCCAACCAAGTGCACTGGCATCAGTTTGTAGTACCATAGACGGCCTGCTGATAATGATTGGGTTGGAACAATGCCGAATGTTATCTTTCCACCATTTTAGTTCCATTATGGCCTCGGTTGGTAGCTTCATTGGTCTGTCAAAATGTCTGTCACCATTAATTTTGAGTGCTCGTATTTTTGCCCTCTGTAAATTTTGATAATGTAAAGGCCCGAATTGTGTGGCTGGAAAGGCAGCCACTATTTTGTCAATTATTCTTGCTACCAATCTGATGGATGGTTTACTAATGTCAATGAGGTTACTGCAAGCCTCTGTTAAGGCTGTAACCTTTTCCTTAGGCAAAGTCACTGACATGTGAACGGCGTTAATTTAGATTTAACTGGATGGATGATAAAACCCAGTTTTTCAAATAATTGTTTTGTGGCTGTTACCGTTTGTTTAGCCAATTCCAAAGTTTTGCCCACAATAAGTATGTCGTCTAGATATGCCATCACCATGTGTTTTTGTTTCCGCAGAAATGCTAGGGCTGGTTTCAAAATTTTTGTGAACAGCCTGGGGGCTGATGTTAGACCATTAGGTAGTGCTCTGTACTATCAGCGCTGACCCATCCAGTTGAATTTTAAATAACATCTGTGGTCACCTCGTCTAGGTACTGAATAGTAAGCATCTTTTAGATCGATGCTTGCCATGTAGTAACCTTTGGAAATCAATTGCTTAGCAGTAACAAAGGTTTCCATCTTGAAATGAATATATTGTACGAAAGTATTCAAATTAGTCAAATCTATGATGATGCGACAACCACCATCTTTTTTGTTTTTGATAAAGATATTGGACACGAATTCTATTGATTCGTGATGGGTTTTTTCAATTACCCCTTTTTCATAAAGCCGCTCCAGTTCAGTGTGTGCTTATGATTTTTCTTTGCCTGAAAGCACGAACTTTCGGTTCGGTACATGCTGAACTGGAGGGTTATGTTTATGTATAAATTCTATGGTATATCCCTGGATACTGCTTAAAATATAAGTGTCGGAAGTTAACTTATTCCATGCATCCAGATAGAAGTGTAATCTCCCACCAACCTCCATGCTTCCTTTAATTCGTAAGGAACCAGACCCACCTACCTCCATGGTTACCAGTGGTAGGTTTACTTCTTTCTCGGTATCCTTCGTGGACGTTGAGGCGCCGGTGTCTGGGTCTGTGGTTGGGTTGGTGTTGGGGGTTTGCGCATTTTCCAGGAAGGCCGGTCTGGGTCATGGCCTAAAAAAGACCGATGTTCAGTGTACCTGGCCTTCGAGCTTTCACCAGTTTGTTTTGTTCGACTGGTGGGTGCGTAAGGGTGCTGTTTGTGGCCGAAGTAGGTTTTAGCTGATGTTGCTTTGATGAGCCCCAGGGTTTTTGCCTCCTCATCGAGTTCTTTCACTTGTTTGGATAGATTACCTCCAAATAGTAGAATTGGTGGTTTAGGGGATCCAGGTTTGCACAGACCTGCAAATTTAGGGTCTAAAGCGGGTTGGATGGCACTCTTCCTAATACTGTTTATTTCATATTGAGTGTTGCAGAATAAAGCAAGTGCATCCTGTTGATCCTGTGACATGTCTTTTTCATCTATTGTGCGGGCGAAAGCTGTAATTCCCGCTGTTAGGACCTTCAGTACTTTTTGGAGTTTCAAGTCCCTGGCTCTAATTGTTACTCCGACGTGTTTCCATATGCACTGGTTTACAATAGGAACATTCAGTGATGTACAGTTCCCTGGTGGTAAGTGTCTTGCCGTAGTGTCCATTAATGCCTGTCCTTGTAGCTGCTTAAATGACATATAGTCAATACTGGCAGCTAGTTTTGGTTCCAGGTTTTGGCCAGTTAGGTCTGGTTGTATGAATTGGGACACCATGTCCAGTAAATTTTCGTTTTCTTGCACCCCTCGCACACTTGGTGATTGTTCTGCAAACCCCTCTTCAGGGTCAGCTCAGAATTGACCCCCAGTACTCCCCTCTGACGAGGGAGAAGCACTGTGCAGCCCTACAAGAGGTACTGCTGTAGGACTTACAAATTTCCCACAGTGACTAGCCTCCATCTCCCGGAGCCTGTCACGTTGGAGCATTTGCTCTATCAGCCGCTCAAACCGACTCCAATGCTCTCGGTCACTGGCCGCTCGCGGCTGCTCCTCAAGCCGCTCCAACCGGCCCCAATGCTCTCGGGCACTGGCCGCTCGCGGCTGCTCAAAGTCAGACTCATCGGAGTCAACGACTCTGTCAGACTTTTGCTTTGCCTTACCGCCCGGCCGCGGTGTAGATCTGGCCGGTGCGGGGGCGAAGTCGGGCACAGCTGTCCCCATTACGGGCGATTCGTGTGCCGTTGGCCGCTGTTGGCTGCCCGCAACTCTGCGGTTCTCCCCTGCCAGCTTTGTCGCAGCCTTCTTATTCTTCTTTGTTCTGTCCATTGGCTCCACCTGTAACACAGTGAGTGGAAAAAGAACGCAGAGTCTCCTTACCTGCAGTTCCCGGCTTTTAAATTCTGCCGCTGAGGGGGAACGTCGTTCCACCTGCATGACTCTTTCGCAATGCGTGTAGCGATATGACACACATGCGTCCTGGCGGGGTTCTTCACGTAGTCACTCACGTGACTCCGAAGTAAAATAATAAAGATTTTGGTCATTATCATCCTAAAGTGCTTTATTTTGATTATTGTTTCAGTTGATTTTCAATATTTTTTAGATCATTCTGTGAATATGCAGGGAGTTGGGTACTTTGGAAATGGCAGGTATCTGTGAAAGACTGGGCTTCACTGATAGTGACAATACATTACAAGGTGCTGGAGACCCATGTGACCTAGTTGTCTCCAGTAAGTCTGGACCTCTGAAGAAGCCCTGAGAAGTTTCTGCCCATGTGACCCACCTGTCGCCACCAAGTCTGGGATCCTAAAGTGGTTTCTGTTAATGTTTCAGTACACTGACGCTTAATGCATGTCTGTGATTGGTTGGGGAAGCTTTATGTGTCTACTTTGTTTCGGTACCTTCCCGCCGGTATATGTGATTGGTCTAAGAGGGGTTAACTCACCTAATATGTATATATTTTGTATTCTGTGTACCGAATAGGTGCCGTGATTGGTTTGTAGGGGTTGTCCCCCCCTCTGTACTTTCACGCCATTAATTTTCCCACCACTGTATAGTGCTATAAAAGGGTGAGTATTTCGTTAGGGCATGTCGGTTGTCTTTCCTTCTGTTCTGTTTAAGCGAGGCTGCTGAGGGCTCGAGTGAGTAGATCCGAAGCCGGCCGCGCAGTGCTATATACAAATAAAGAAAGGGTTTGGACTCCAGTGTTCGACTCAGTAGTTTTACTGAACCAGACTAAGGAGATAGTAATAAATCCGGAATCAACAATTATAGCAATATAAATCATACTTGTATACAGTAACATCGATTATGTTTTAAGCTAATGAATACTTAAATGTTTATGATAAGGCATACCAGTAGAATATACCCACATTTCCTTACACATCTTATCTATGTTTCATTTAACTGAACATCTAGGCTAGTAAATGTTAACTGATGCAGAAAAGCTTTCAGGGTTCACTCTGCTTAAGGTAACTTACATTTGTGCCTAATTCTAATTGTTCCTTGCATTGCATTTCTATGTGACTAAATCATTTTCAGACTGCTTAAGAGCAGGACAGATGAATTATATCTTTGATTTTATTGTGTATTGTACAGAGCCATAGCTCCAGTAATATGCTTTCTGATAAAGTAAATGCTTTCTCCATCAAAACACAAATCTTATTTGCTGCCCTGCGTAGTCAGCTGAGATAGCTGAGTCTGCAGCAGGAGTGCTTACTCTGGAAGAATTTAAGATTTATTAGTGGATTTCATTAAATATATGGAGTACCTTGGGAGTCAAGGTTAAAAAATTAGAATGCAAGAACTAACTGGTAAATTCAAGGGAATTTTGATGGAAATGACAGGGAAAGGATGGACTTTGAACCTCAACGGAGTTCCTCCAGAATGTTAAATAAGGCATTTTCTTTTCTTCAGGCATAATGAAATACAAATGTAGACATGAGATTTTTTTTCCCATTTAAATGCTTGCCTAACTCTTCTGAGAATTGTTAGGTTTATTTTTAAATTATAAAGACAATGAATATTTTTAGAGCCAGATACAATGGTTTTGTTTTATTCAAATTGTGTACATTTAAGGATCCTAATTTGCAATTCTTTTATGGGTCTGTTTGATGTATACTTTAAAATTCAAAAGGCAAAATCATTTGAGCCTTGCTTTCAATTTCCACATTTAAAGAACAACTCATTCTATTTTTTTTTTATGTTGCTGCAAGATATCCGAGTGGTATTAGATAAAGACAGCCTCAAATTAACCTCCAAAGATCACGGCTGGGATTGATTTTAAATTGAGGGCATCAATGTGAAATTAGCAGACAGATCATTGGAAGTAAAAAAGAATATTGACGTTTGAACTGTTGGATTGTCAGTTCTAATCAAAGGAGGACATGTGAACATGTGTACAGATTTTAGAATAAAACAGAAAATCAATGTTTTTTTTAATGAAGATTGCTGTAATTTTGATTGAGCATTTTCCTTAAATATAAACATAGAGTAATATGACATTTTAATGCAGATATCTTACAATATCCTGCAAGTACTGGTTTATTTTAGCTACTGGATCACTTAGATTTATCAAGTATTTAGCTCCAATAAAAGTAAAATTGCAGCTCGTTTTGTAAGGCCCTCAGAATATGGTCCATTTATGGAAAATAATGCTAAAGACATGTGAGTGAATCACAGCTAAACTATTAATGAAAAATTCAGCATTGAATAAGCATTGAGCTCCAGGGAGAAATAAATATATATTTTTATTCCCTTACATCAGCAAGTCAAAGATAAATGTACATTCTGTAACCCGTGTAATCTTATTTTTGAGTTCACATTTTTGTGGAGCACAACTTGGATTTGTAGATATTACAGTATGTGAAATGCGTGGCTACTGAAAATACGATCTGATGGTATATTACGTTGAATGTTGTTACTTACTCCTGCTTACCATATGCAAGCTTGCCAATGTGGATTTATATCTACCCAATAATATGAGTGCAGCACCATCTCAGAGCCCAAATAACAGCTGTTGTTGACACAAGAAACAGTAGGTAAAACATATTGCTACATTAAAAATATAAAACCATTTAACACGTTGGATGTGCTATTGTAACAACTAATAAATACGTCTGATTTACAACTACATTTTTTGAAATGCTGTTTGTAATTTTTCAGTCTCCTTTTCAATTACTTCCTCCTTCCAGTTCATGTTCAATGCGGAACAACCTCCTGCGTTGCTTGGCTGGATCGTCATGGGGCGCCAGGACATCTACTCTCCGAACCAGTGCTCTTGCACTCGTGTACAGCGGCGCCGAGTACGTCGCCCAAGCATGGTGCCACAGTGCTCATACTAGCAAGCTAGACGCTATCCTCAACGACACCATGCAGATCATCACCGGCTGCCTACGCCCCACTCCGATGGATCTTCTGCCGGTGCTTGCAGTTATCGCATCTGCCAAGCTTCGCAGAGAGTACTTCACTCACAGGCTGATGTGCAAGGCCCTATCGGACGCCAAACATCCTTTGCACCACCTCGCACAGGACTCATAGCAACTGGGACCTCAATGCCTGTCATCTCTTCGCCCTTCTCCCATCACGCAGCGACCCTCTGTGGCTCCAGTTTCATCACACTAGAAGCATGGAGAACCAGCTGGGAACAGACTTTACGACCTCCGCAATTCACGGTTGCACAGAACATCACAGCCCAACTCAGCTCGGACCTGCCCCGCAAAGAGTGGGTCGCCCTGAACAGGCTCCATACAGGGGTCGGCCGGTTCAACAGCAGCATGCATCGCTGGGGGCTGCGTCCATCAGCAGCCTGCGTGTGTGGAGCAGTCCAGCAAACAGCGCAACACGTCATTTTCGAATGCGCTGTCTTCCGCCCCCTTGGTGGAGGGGTAGACCTCACGGCCCTCAACAAAAGCACATTGAACTGGCTACTGCGCCTGGAGGGCGTTACATAACCTCTCCTGCCACAAACACAAGAAGAAGAAGATAGTCATGTGCAGCACAGATAAAGGGCCGATGGAGGACTGTATCAATGCCGACCATCAGGCCTAATTATACTAGTCCCACTTGGCTAATTAATTCCATATCCCTCTGTGCCATGGTCATTCAAGGCCCTGTCCAGGTGACTCTTTTTTTATTAAACTGTTCCTGCCTCCACTATCTCTTCTGGCAGCTTATTCCAAATACCGACCACCCTTTGCATGAAAACCTTATCCCTCACATCCTCTTTGAACCTCCTCCCTCTCACCATAATCCTATGCCCTCTAGTTTTAAAGAAACAGACACTATCTGTCTACCTTCCCTATCACTCATAATGTTGTATACTTTTATCATGTAACCTTTCAGCATCCTTAGCTCCAGGGTAAACAGACCCAGTCTCTCCAATCTCTCTTTATAACGCATGTCCTTCAGTTTGGCAACATTTTTGTGAATCTTTCTGCACCCTCTTTAGTTTAATCACATCCTTTCTGTAGCATGATGACCAGATTACATACAATATTCTGAGTACTGCCTCATCACGTTTTATACAACTGGAAAATGGTGGCCTGTACTCAATACCTTAGCTGATGAAGACAAGCGTAGAATATGATTTCCTCATCACCTTGTCTCGCTGTGTGCCATTTTCATGGGAACCATGTACCTGCATCCCTAAGTATCTATGTTCAACAACACACCCCAGGGCCCTGCTATTCACTGTGTATGTCCAGCTTCCCAAAATGCATTACTCGATTCTTATCGCAGTTAAATTGAGGGAGGAAAAAATTAATAGGAACCTGAAGGATTACTTTTTTACACAAAGGTTGTGGGTGTATGGAATGGGTGGCCAGAGGGGGTGGTTGAGGCAGGTACTATTAATAAATATTTAGACAGGTACATGGATAGGATAGGTTCATAGCTATATGGGGTAAATGCAGGCCAGTGGGGCTAGTGTAGATGGGACATGTTGGTCGGTGTGGGGGTAAATGGGCCTATTTCCATGCTGTATGACGCCAGGATACCAAATTCCATCAGCCATTCCCTTGCCCACTTTCCTAGTTGATTAAATTCTTTGTAACCTTAGCCAACCTTCTTTACTGTTCAGTATGCCATCAATTTGGTATCATCTTCAAACTTACCAATCATGCCATCTACATTTTCATCTAAATCATCGATATATAATACAAACTGTTTGCACTGAAACCTGCGGAAACCACAGGTCACAGGTATTCAATCTGAGAAACCAACTCTCCACCACTGTCCCCTGCCTCTTACTACAATGACAATGTTAGTTCACCCTGCATACCACATGGTTTAACATTGCAGACAAGACTACTATTAAACACCTTATCAAAGGCCTTGCTAATGTAAATGTAGATAGAGTTTACTGCCCTGTCCTTTCAGTCATCTTGCACTCCTCTGCAATAACCTTAATCAAATTTGTGAGCCATGATTTCCCATGCGCAACCCATGCTGACTATCCCTAATCCGAATGCAAAATATTACTATCTCTCAGAATCCCTTCCAATAATTTTCACACCACCATTGAAACACCAGCTTGTAGTTCCCTGGCTTTTCCCTGCTACCTGTGTGAGACATTCACCACCCCCCAGTCTTCCAGTACCGCTCCTGCAGCGAACAAAATACAAAAATCTCTGCCAAGGTCCCAGCAAACTCCTCCCCTGCTTACCATAATGTCTTGGGGGTACATCTGGTCAGGCCACATCTGGTCATCCACCTTTATGTATTTCAAGATCTCTCAAACCTAGTCCATCATAACATTGAGATGATCAAGGTTGTCAGTGTTCTCCCCTCTGGATTTCCATCTCCTTCTCCATGAAAATACGGTTGCGAAGTATTCATTGAAGGCTTTCCCTTTCTCTCAAGACCACACATACATAACAGTACCGAGCCTTAAGGAGACCTACTTTATCTCTCCCTTGCTAACCATTTTAGCTTTAATTGAATGATTGAACTGAGAATACACCCCAGTACTTCCAGTTTGAAAATGAGGGAATATTCAGCATAATTAAAAATGGAACAAGACCACAGATGGTTTCAGTGGCACAGAAAGGCGGATGAAAGGAATGTAAATATGTTGAGTGTGTAGACATGTAATTTGTAAAGTAGCTAATTTGCTCATACACCATTAAATAAAAATATGACGACCTAACTTTGCAAGTTTTGATATCATAATGTTAACAGTTTAAAATCTGTGACCTTGAAATGGTATTGTAAAATGAGCGATCATGTCTTAATAGCTTGTTAACATTGCTCTCATTTCTATTTTTATTTGCTCCAGTTGAATCTTCCCCAGTTAATGACTTGGTAGTTTAGATTTAGAACTAGCTTACCCATAGAAGACAGAAGGTATTTGTGGAAGAGTGTTACTCTGCCTGAAAGTCTGTGGCGAGAGAAGTTCCGCAGGGATTAGTGCTGGGACCTCTTTTGTCTGTGATATATATAAATGATGTGGGTGGGTAGTAAGCTTGCAAGCAACACAAAAACTGGTTGAGTTATAGAAAGTGAAGAAGGCTGCCAAGAGTCAAGTGAGTTTTATTGGTGGGTAAGAGGTTTACCAGGATGCTGCTGAAGGGAGTGTGCCTGTGCGGTACTGCACCATGTTGTATGAACCCACTGGTGGATATGAGAAGATTCAAGCAAAAATATTTGATTTAACTCATTTGATTACCTATTGCAGTGATTGCCTTCAGCCTGCATAAATATAGCAATAATCCGCCGACGTGTAGAGAACATAATGCAGTTATAGAGTCATAGAGTGATACAGTGTGGAAACAGGCCCTTCAGGACAACTTGCCCACACCAGCCAACAATGTGTAGGAAAGAACTGCAGATGCTGGTTTAAATCGAAAGTAGACACACAAAACGCTGGGGTAACTCAGCGGGAGAGGCAGCATCTTTGGAGAGAAGGAATGGGTGACGTTTCAGGTCGAGACCCTTCTTCAGACTGATGTCAAGGGAGTGGGCAGGACAGAGATAGAATGTAGTCGGAGACAGTAAGACTGGTGGGAGAACTGTAAATGGGGATGGGATGGAGAGAGAGGGAAAGCAAGGACTATTTGAAGTTAGAGAAGTCAATGTTCATACCGCTGGGATGTAAGCTACCCAAGTGAAATATGAAGTGCTGTTCATCCAATTTGCGCTGCCCCTCACTCTGACAATGGAGGAGACCCAGGCCAGAAAGGTCAGATTGTGAATGGGAGAGGGAGTAAAAGTGCTGAGCAGCTGGGAGATCAGGTAGGTTACGGCGGACTGAGCAGAGGCGTACAGCGAAACAATTGCCGAGCCTGTGCTTGGTCTCGCCCATGTACAGAAGTTGACAACTGGAACAGCGGATGCAGTAGATGATGTTGGAGGAGGTGCTAGTGAACCTCTGCCTCCCCCTCCCATTCCCAATCTGAACGCTTTCAAGCTTGACAATATCTTTCCTATAACAAGGTGCACAGAAATGAACCCCATTTTTCTAAAAGCGGTCTCACCAACGTCTTATACAACTACAACATGACCTCCCAACTTCTATACTCAATAGGTACACAAAAATGCTGGAGAAACTCAGCGGGTGCAGCAGCATCTATGGAGCGAAGGAGATAGGCAACGTTTAATACTGACTGATGAAGGCCAAAGTGCCAAAAGCCTTTTTGACCACATTATCCACCTGTGACTCGACTTTCAAGGAACCATGCACCTGTATTCCTAGGTCCCTCTGCTCTACAACACTACCCAGAGGCCTACGATTTACTGTGTAGGTCCTGCCCTTGTTCGACGTCGCAAAATGCAACACCTCACACTTCTCTGTATTAAATTCCATCAACCATTCCTCAGCGCACCTGGCCAATCGATCCAGATCCTGCTGCAATCTTTCACAACCATTATCACTATCTGCAAAACCACTCAGTTTTGTATCATCAGCAAACTTGCTAATCTTGCCCTGTGTGTTCTCATCCAAATCATTGATGTAGATGACAAACAGTAACGGGCCTAGCATCGAACCCTGAGACACACCACTAGTCACAGGCCTCCAGTCCGAGAAGCAACCTTCCACCATCACACTTTGTTTCCTTCCATGGAGCCAATTTGCTATCCATTCAGCTATCTCCTTGGATCCCATGCAATCTAACCATCCAGAGCAGCCTTCCATACTTCCTTGTCGAATGCCTTACTGAAATCCATGTACACAACATCTACAGCTCTGCACTCATAGACCTTTTTGGTCATGTCTTCAAAAAAATCAATCAGATTTGTGAGACACGACCTCCCACATACAAAACAATGCTGACTGTCCCTAATCAGCCCTTGTCCATCCAAATGCTTGTATATCCTATCCCTCAGAATACTCCCCAGTAACTTTCCAACTACAGATTTGAGGGCTTATTCCCAAAAACTTGAAAGCTTTTACCTAAGTAACAACACACGCAGTATGTGGCAGGGAATCCAAGCAGTCACAAACTACAAGAAAACAGTACCAACCACAGACCCCCAGGATGTCACCCTCCCAGACAGCCTTAATACCTTCTACACCAGGTTTGACAGACTGAACACAGACACCCCCTCAAAAGCCCCATGCAACCCCACGGACACTGTTTTTCAGGTGACACCCGTACAGGTCCTGAAAGCTCTGAGGCAGGTGAACCCCCACAAGGCTGTGGGACCAGATGGCGTCCCTCCTAAAGTTCTGAAGGCCTGTGCAGAACAACTCACGGGAGTGTATGTAGACATTTTCAATCTGTCTTTAAACCAAGCAGTGGTCCCCCGTATTTTTAAATATTCCACCATTGTACCAGTTCCAAAAAAAACAAACCCATCCACCCTGAATGACTTCAGGCCAGTGGCACTCACGCCAGTTGCCATGAAGTGTCTAGAAAAACTGGTTCTCACACACATCAATCACATGGTCCCGGGCACGATCGACCCCCTCCAGTTCGCCTACCGCCCCAACCGCTCAGTGGACGACGCAGTGGCCATTGCTCTACACCACATCCTGCAACACCTGGACAGCAGAGGAACATACGTCAGAACGCTGTTCCTGGATTATAGCTCGGCCTTTAACACCATTCGCCCGGGCAGGCTGACTGAGAAGCTGACAGACCTCGGCGTCCCGACTCCCACCTGCAACTGGATCTTAGATTTCCTGACTGAAAGACCACAGGTGGTGAGGATGGGAAGGAGGGTGTCTGCAGAGCTCACCGTCAGCACAGGATCACCACAAGGCTGCTGTCTCAGTCCCAAACCTTTCACCCTGTACACACACGACTGTGTCTCCACCTTTGAACACTGCAGCCACAGTGAAAAAAGCCAAGCAGAGACTGTACTCCATCAGGCTGCTCAGAAAAGCTGGTCTGCACTGTCGCCCTCTCACCCAGGTCTACAAAGGACTGGTAGAGAGCATCCTCACCACAGGCATCACGGTGTGGTATGGAAACACCACACAGACAGAGAGGAAGGCTCTGCAAAGAGTCATAAAGACTGCAGAGAGGATCATCAGAACTGAACTCCCCTCCATGGACACAATCTACGCACAGCGCTGTCAAAAAAGAGCAGGGAGAATCATTAGAGACACACTACATCCAGCTCACTCCCTGCTCAAACACAAAAACTGCACATACAACCTCAGGCACAGACGAGCGGACAGTATCGCCACAAATAGAACACGCTTTTTTAAGAGCTTCTTCCCTGCAACAGTGAGACTCTTGGCCAAAACACAACAAAATGAACTGATGTCCTGATATAGTGTCTGTGCAAGTTACAATGCTCTATGCGTCTTCTGTGTGTCTTTTTAAATTTTTAACAAAATTTTAATTTTTAATTTTAATTTTTAACTTAACTTGACTCTCTGAATAGCCGCACAAGAGTTCCTATGTGTGTAAGCACAAATGGCAAATAAAGTTTTTGACCTTTTGACCTTTGACCTTTGAGATGTTAAGATCACCGGCCTATAGTTCCCAGCGTTTTCCCTGCAGCCCTTCTTGAAAAGAAGCACAACATTTGTCACCCTCCAATCTTCTGGCACCTTGTCGACTCGGAACTTTCAACCAGGGCTCCCGCAATTTCCTCTCTAGTTTCCCGCCATGTCCTCGGATATATCTGGACATGTCAGTGGAAATTTTTTAAAAGATCCAATGCGCACTTCTCAATCGATTAATTTTCAGATAACTTGACTGGGAGGCCCTATAAATGCTCTTTTTGAATAAGAACATGTGCCACATGCTTTCTTCAATGCCAGGTGTGCCACATGCAGCAAGTCAAGATTCGAGGCCACAACATAAAAGCAGGGCAGAAGATGTCTCTACCCAGGGTAGATGGTGGCAGAAGATAAATAAGATAAATCAGAGGTGCCTCAAATAAATAATCCTGCAAATCCCTCCTGGATTAAACTAAGGACAGGAGAGACATTGTTAGTTTTCCATTGTAATATATTTGTAAAAAAAGTTACCCATTATCTGCTATTAATTGCTGACTATCTTATCTCTATCTTTGAAGCCCAATACCACAAAAAAGCTCAATGACAGGACCAGGGTAAACACAATTGCATGTGGCAATTATATATTTTTTCCCTTAAACTGTTGGGTTAGCAGTACATTCAGGAGTATACCCAACTCTTCACAATAATATGACAGTATGTTACATATCTTACAGAACAGTGGTAATTTAAGTGCACAACTTAAAGCTGCTAACACCATCAGTTCCCTTATTTGGTCTCTGCCACTGAGCACACACTGAGCCTATTTTTTATTACTTGACTCAATCTTGATGCAGGGGAGAAAATGCTGTGCAGTGCATGGGGCACAAGAGACCAAAACCAATTTCTCCAACAACATTTTTTGAAGATAATACTCTTTGAGAATACATCCGGCTCATGCAAAGGCATTTTGCATTTGTTTTGTGAGACGGGCAAATTGAGGGCATATTGTGAAATTTAGGATAATGATTGAAAGATGAAGCCATCATTGAGGAAGATGAATGGCAATGACAATGACCAGAGCTTTATTTTTCCTTGGTGGCCTAGTGTAAATCTCACCCAATTTTATTTTGTGCCATTCATATCCATGTCCTCCAGAGATGCTGCCTGACCTGCTGAGTTAAGCCCCTGTCCCACTTTGGAAACCTGAACGGAAACCTCTGGTGACCTTGCGCCCCACCCAAGGTTTCCATGAGTCACCAGAGGTTTTGGTCACTCGCCTGGAAAACCTCGACCAAAGCGTGAGCTGCATCACTGACGAAAGATCCTACAGGATCTTTGCTCCAGACCACACACACACACACACACACACACACACACACACACACACACACACACACACACACACACACACACACACACACACACACACACACACACACACACACACACATCGCGAAGGTGGGGTCCAGGGACAGCAGAGGAGTGCTGTCTGCGCGATGAAGAGGAAGGTAAACAGCTGCCACAGAGCACAGTAAGCCCTTTAGAGAGCTTGGGAGGGAGGGAGGGAGGGAGAGAAGGGGAAAGAAGGGCAGAGAAGGACAGAGAAGGGGAGAATGGGAAGAGAAGGGGGGAGGAGGGGAGAGAGAATGAGAGAGAGAAGGGGAGAGAGACGGGGAGAGAGAAGGGGAGAGAGAAGGGGAGAGAAGGGGGGAGTAGGAGTGGAGACAATTTTAAGAAGTTTAATAAAGTAACGGGCATTTTACCTTCCGGCGAATCTTCTAGGTCCTGAAAACAAAAGATCCTACAGGATCTTTGCTGAAAACTCCAATGAGCCAATCAAAATGGTCGGTCAGCGAAGGAGATTGCCTTTGACTACCTGTAAGTAAATAGCAACCTAGTTTTAGTCGAGACCGGTTGGGAGCAAGGTCTCCAGAGGTTTCCGTTCAGGTTTCCTAAGTGGGACAGGGGCACTAGTCCATCACTTTTTTTAAATTTATTTGTAAATCACCTTTCAGATTGTCCCAATGCATGACCTGAGCAATGAAATACTTGCCTCCATGGTTCTCTCTTGAGATGTTGAGATGTTACAGTTTGTTAATATCAGGCTTTGTGGCTTTCAAAGCACTCAATCTACTCATGGCAAGTATGGTTCAAGTGTTTCTTCATGTTTACAACGCACCTGAATTGGGTTGTGTATGATTCTAATCCAGACATTTATTAATTGAACCTATACTCAAATTCCTTATTCTAGATGTGTAGGAAGGAACTGCAGATGTTGGTTTAAACCAAAGATAGACACAAAAAGCTGGATTAACTCAGCAGGTCAGACAGCATATCTGGAGAAAAGGAATAGATGATGTTTCCTTTTGAGACCCTTCTTCAAACAGTCTCGACCTAAAACGTCACCTATTCCTTTTCTCCAGAGATGCTGCCTGACCCGCAGAGTAACTCCAGTTTTTTGTGTCTAGCTTCCATATTCTCACAATCACAATCACAATCAATCACAATAATACTTTATTAGCCAAGTATGTTTTGCAACATATGAGGAATTTTATTTGGCATGTCAGTCATACAAATAAAAAGCAACGGAACACACAAAACATATTTTAACAAAAACATCCACCACAGTGCCTCCTCCGCTTTCCTCACTGTGATGGAAGGCGACAAAAAGTTAAAATCTCTTCCCTTAGCTCTCCCGTGGTCAGGGGTCTCGAGCCCTCCGTTGACGGGACGATCTTGACACCCGTAGCCGGCGGCGTTTTGGTCCTCCACATCGAGGCAATCAGCTCCTGCATCGGGGGGGATATCAGCTCCCCCATGCCGGACGATCGGACAGCGCAACGGGGCTGGTCGAGCCTCTGCATTGTTGGAGCTTCCCGATTAACCTCTCCCGAGACTGCGAGCTCTTGATGGTAAAGTCCGCAGGCCACGGTGAGGCCCAAAGTCAGGCAAGGGATTGGCTCCAATGTAAGTCCACGCCCTGCGGTGAGGCCCAAAGTCAGTCTGAGGAGGCCTCCAGCTCCATCAATGGTAGGCCGCAGAGTGACCGGTGAATGCAATCTGAAAATTAATTGCATCTCCGGCAAGTTAAGTAACTGAAAAAAAGTTCCCCCTCTCACTTCCCCGCTCCCTCCCCCTCCCCCCACATAAAACAAACCGGAGAACATTTACACAGAATTGTAACACACACTAAAAAATTTTTAAAGACGAAAAAACACACAGACTGTTGGTGGGGCTGCCAATCGTGCGGCGTCCCAGTGGTTATACATTTATATACTTCTATACATTTATATACTTGATGTAGCTTTATTTGAGGTCGAGGGATTGCAGTAATTTAATGTAATGACTGGAACCATTTTAACCTCTCTTGGTTCTTGGTGTCTTGGTCCTCCAAAATATTCCAAATGGAATTTAAACTGGAGGTGGTGAAGGGAGGGCTTAAGCCAGAAAGGGTTATTGGGTAGAAAGAGCTACTTTAAATTTAGTTGCATCTGGTTGGGTAACTATAGTTGGGTGGAGATTATTCCATGCTTTAATTGTGCGGGGGAAGAACGAATTGCTGTATACATCGGTCTTTGTAGCTGGGATCACAAATTGGATCGAATCCCTCGTCTGCTCCTAATTGGTTTGGGTTTGGTGTAGGTCTTGTAGTCTATGTCGATCTGACCATTTAACATTTTGTAAAAACAGGTCAAACGGTGAGCTTCACGTCTGTCTTGGAGAGGGTTCCACCCCAGAGAATTCAGAAGTTTGGTGACACTCGCTTCTCTCTCATAAGTGTTAGTAACTCTCTCTTCGCCACTTTGTTACAAGCTGAATCAGGAACCCTAATGGGCCTGTCCCACTTAGGCGACTGCAGGAGACTATGCAGTCATCACATGGTCGCCACATGTTCGTGGGAAATTGCCGGGGAGTTGCCTTCATGGTCGCGAGGAGTTCCCACATTCTGGGAACTAGTCGCGGCCTCATTATGATCGCCGTGAATTTTTCAACATGTCTAAAAAAATCACATGGGCTGGTGAAAGAAGCGATGTGTTTGTGTGAGCGTGTGTTCCACTCTGACAGTCACCGTTCCAGTTATCGTTTTTTCAGACGACTGCCGGCAACTTGACAGTCGCTGGCAGTCGGCTGAAAAATCGCCTAAGTAGGACAGGCCCATTAACCCCCACAGGGATTATAATGTTGATGATCCAAAAAGTCAGAACTACAGATGATTTAACCATGTCACTCTTCTTCATGGCAGTCTTCACATATTGCATTCCACTAGCTACTATCAACTACAATTGCAGCTTCCTCTTTGATCTTTTGTTAAAAGTTTCATGCTCCTATTCTTCCTTGATTAAACAAACTGAAATCAGCCCAAACTATATCCTCTCCCTTTGTTGGCACATTATGCAACAACCCTTTGATGTCATTTGTGAAAGAACATAATTAAAACTGAGTTACATTTTAATTAGGAAAATACAATTTCATTTTGTCACACGTTTGCAATGGATCAGTAAAATGCAATTTAAAATGAAGTTGTAATTTGAGTGGGAAGATACAAATTTCATATTCTCCTCTTCATCCTTATATGATTTGTTTGATCACTGTTTATTTTGTCTGTTGTGATATCTTGAGTTAACAGTTCCTGAAAACTAATGAAAAAATTGCAGATGACGCAAAAGTGGGTGGTATTTTTAGGTATGTTGCAAAGCCTACCTGAAGCGTCGCTGAAAATCTGTCGCTGCGGGTGTGCGCGATTTTGGCGCCGTTTAGAGGGGGGCGGGTTTAAAACGCGATTTTCTCTAGGCTGTTCAAATCGAAGATGTTCAGCCTAGTTAATTATTAACGAAAAATCGCTGGAAGACCCCGTCGCAAAAGCTATTATTAGTTTTAAAGGCCTCGTATAATAGTTATAGTAGTTTAAAAATCAATCTCTAAACCCGCGAACAACGGCAGCTGTCAGGGTCTCATAGAGCAAACAATTGAAGGTAGGCTGCATATTTTTACATTAAAAAGGGCTTCTTAAGATCCCTTTATACAAAGTTTAATATTGCGAGTAGCTCATTTTGGGCCCATTATATCCCGCAGAGTTTTTCTGGGCATTTGAGGGCACAAATCTAGCGCAATGTGAACGTTCTAAACCAGCGCGTTCATAGAATCCCACTAGAAAGCTGATTTAAATGGACTTTAATTTACAGCAATTGAACACTAAATTCCTTCCATTTGGCCTATAAATTAATGTAAATGAGATTTAAAAATCATGTTTTATTGTGAATTATTTATGAATATTATTTGGACACTTAGGCTATTTAAAAATGTTAATTATTTATTAAGAAATGGATAGATGTTTAGATCTAGTAATTGAAGTTTGAAATTAGCTACACTTGGGTAACTAACTAATTATATGCTTTAATTTCAGGTCATCCAAGTAAGATTATTTTATATTTGTTTCAGAATGGTTCAATCTACGATAACTGAAAATTTCATTCAGTTCTCTTAATTTTTAAGAAAGTTATGGGCTTTTGACTGCACACGATCACAGCTTTTTTGTTATGTCCATAGAAAATCAATAGGGAACAAGATGCTAATTTCCGAGTATGAAAATGGCCATAGGTTTTTAAATACTTGAGATATGAAAGTGAATTAGGTGTCAAATTAAACTTCTTTTTATGCTTTATCTGATGGGATAAATTACAGACTTGATTTTTTAAATCTCAAAATTTTGTAACATTGCTAGTATTTTCGACAGTGAAGATGATTGTCAAAAATTGCAGCAGGATCTTGATTGGTTGGGCAGATGGGCTGTGGAGTGGTTGATGAAATGTTGTGGTGTAACATGGGCAGAACCTACACAGTGAATGGTAGGGCTCTGGGGAGTGTTGTAGAGCAGAGGGATCTAAGAGTGCAGGGATATAGTTCCTTGAAGCGGCGTCACAGGTGGACAAAAAGGCTTTTGGTACATTGTCCTTCATCAGTAACATTATTGAGTAGAGAAGTTGGGAGGTCATGTTGCAGTTATATAAGGTGTTGGTGAGGCCGCAGTTAGAGTATTAGACTTCAGTTTTGGGTATCATGTTATAGAAAAGATGTTATCAAGCTGGAAAGGGTGCAGAGAAGATTTACAAGGATGTTGACAGGACTCAAGGGCCTAAGCTATAGGGAGAGGTTGAGCAGCCTAGGACTCTATTCCTTGCAGTGCAGGAGGATGAGGAGTGATCTTATAGAGGTGTACAAATTCATGAGTGGAATAAATTAGGTAAATGCAAAGAGTATTTTGCCCAGATTAGGTGAATCAAGAATTAGAGGACATAGGTTTAAGGTGAAGGGGGAAAGATTTAATAGGAATCTGAGGGGCATTTTTTTTACACAAAGGATGGTGGGTGAATGGAACGAGCTGGGTGGGGGCGCTAAGGAACAACCCCAGGACTGTTTGGAGTCTGTAGACTGGGCAATGTTCAAGGACTCAGCAACGGACCTGAACGTATACGCTACAGTCGTTACAGGCTTCATAAAGAAATGTGTGGAGGACTGCATCCCTACAAAAACCTTCCGAGTGTTTCCCAATCAGAAGCCTTGGATGAACAATGAGATCCGCACTCATCTGAAGACCAGAAACCAGCCATTCATGTCCGAAGATACAGAGGTCTACATGAAGTCCAGATACGACCTTGGTAAGGCCATCAAAAAGGCCAAAAGGGAGTTCTGCTCAAAGCTGGAGGATGAGACGGATGTTCGGCAACTGTGGCGGGGCTTGAATGCCATCACTTCCTACAGGGCGAAATCAGGAGGGAGCTCAAATGTCAGCAAAGCATCACTCCCTGACGAGCTCAATGCGTTCTACGCACGCTTTGATAGGGAGAATACTGATGTGCCTTCCCGAGCCCCCATTTGCCGTGATGGTATTTCGGTCACAGTCACAGAGGTCGACGTCAGAAAATCCTTCAGTGGGTGAACCCTTGGAAAGCACCTGGACCTGATGGTATACCCGGTCGTGTTCTGAAAACCTGTGCGGACCAACTGGCTGGAGTTTTTACGGACATTTTCAACCTCCCACTTCTGAGGTCTGAGGTTCCCACCTGCTTTAAAAGGGCATCAATAATACCAGTGCCCAAGAAGAGCAAGGTGACGTGCCTCAATGACTATCGAGCAGTGGCATTAACGTCTGTGGTGATGAAGTGCTTTGAGAGGCTGATCATGGCGCAAATCAATTCATACCTTGACAAAAACCTGGACCCACTGCAGTTCGCTTACCGCCACAACAGTCAACGCTGGATGCGTTCTCGCTGGCTCTCCACTCCGCTCTGGACCAATTGGACAACAAAAACTCATATGTCAGGCTGTTATTCATTGACTACAGCTCGGTATTTAATACAATCATCCCCTCCAAGCTAGTTACCAAGCTCTCAGAACTGGGTCTCTGCGCATCCCTCTGCAACTGGACCCTCGATTTCCTCAATCACAGACCACAGTCAGTTCGTATTGGTGGCAATGTGTCATCCTCGATAAAAATTAGCATGGGAGCACCTCAAGGCTGCGTGCTCAGCCCCTGCTGTACTCATTCTATACTCATGACTGTGTAGCCGGTCATAGTGCAAACTCCATCATCAAGTTCGCCGACGACACCACTGTTGTGGGATGTATCACTGATGAAGATGAGTCAGAGTATAGAAGTGAGATCGACCGACTGACCAAATGTTGTCAGCACAATAACCTGGCTCTTAACACCAGCAAAACCAAGGAACTGATTATGGACTTTGGAAGGGGTAGGATGGGGACCTCTTCAGCGCCTCTACTTCCTGAGAAGATTACGGAGTGTCGGTATGTCGAGGAGGACTCTCTCGAACTTCTACAGGTGCACAGTAGAGAGCATGCTGACCGGTTGCATCGTGGCTTGGTTCGGCAACTTGTGTGGCCAGGAGCGGAAAAGACTGCAAAAAGTTGCAAACACTGCCCAGTCCATCATCGGTTCTGACCTCCTGACCATCGAGGGGATATACCACAGTAGCTGCCTCAAAAAGGCTGGCAGCATCATCAAGGACCAACACCATCCTGGCCACACACTCATCTCTCCGCTGCCTTCAGGTGGAAGGAGCTTGAAATCTGCAACATCCAGGTTCAGGAACAGCTACTTCCCCTCAGCCATCAGACTACTAAACTCAACTCAAACAAAAATCTGAACTTTAATAGCCTATTGCAATTTATATGCTTATTTATGTATGTGAATATAAATTCAATTGTTTATGGACACACTGATCTGTTCTGTGTTTATTTATGCCGACAATATTCTGTTGTGCTGAAGCAAAGCAAGAATTTCATTGTCCTATCTGGGCCACATGACAATAAACTCTCTTGAACTCTTGAACTCTTGATTTTATTTAATATACTCCATCTCAACAATCATTAGCATTTCCAAAGACTTTGAGTATGAATCCTAACATTTTGCTGCCCAAGTCTGTTACTGTCTTATTAATTTCAAAGTCAGAAATCTCAGGTCCTTATAAAAGTAGTAATGTTTAAATTTGAGAAAGTACACATGAACTTCCATCGGTTTCCTCTTACAGCTTGTTTACTTACAGAGGTTTCTTGGTTCTCGTGTGACATGTTGAAATAATATTTTAGTTGATTTCTGGATATGTGAGTTTCAACTTACCTTTACTGTGGAGCTGGGTGCTCTGCTAGGGTAGATTGAATCAGACTTGCTTCTTGTGTAACTGCACAAGCTCCCTCCTTCCCCTCCCCTTCCCGTCTATCCCACAGCCCACTGTCTCCGCCTCTCCCTTTCTTCTTCCCGACCCCCCCCCTTCCCCCCAACCCCCACATCAGTCTGAACAAGGGTCTCGACCCAAAACATCAACTATTCCTTCGCTCCATAGATGCTCCCTCACCCGCTGAGTTTCTCCAGCATTTTTGTCAAGCTCCCACATTTAGTATTTTCATAATGACCACTTAATCTTCTTTGGAAATATTGAATAAATGAATTTTATAAGACTTTGCCTTCCATCACAGTGAGGAGGAGATTCACTGTGATGGATGTTTGTGTAAATTGTGTTGTGTCTTGGTTCTCTTTCTTGTGTGTATGACTGCAGAAACCAAATTTTGTTTGAACCTCAATGAGGTTCAAATGACAACAAATAAATTGTATGTATTGTATCATTGTAAATATTGGTCAGGACAGCAGAACTAATAACACTGCATTTTTATAAATAGTTGTATTGAACCTTTTCCATCCACCTGAGATTTCTCCATTAGTGCAGAACACTACCGTGGTGTGAATGTAGTGTTGGTCCAGAGTGAGATGTGAATTTAAAAAAACATTTGACTCAAGGATAAAGTGCTCTCCATTGTTGCACACCTGACATTGAAGAAAGCACAGGGAGACATTAACTATAGAGCAGGAACTGCATTTCTGCCTCATTAACTGTTGATTATGAAGAAGGACACGGGCCAAGTCACTCTTTATGTCCCTCGGGCTGCATTCTTGATGCATATCACGGTGAATGTCACCTCCTGTGATTTTGTACCAACTCAAATCTTCAGTAGGGTGAAGGAGAGAATTAGTCTAGTGAAGAGGTGATAACAGTGCATTCCCATAATTACCCACATAACACCCTGAGTGTGTGTTGCAACTGACAGATGGGAGTTTTACCCTTCCATTGTGAGAGTGTCAGAGAAGATTTTTGCTGTTGACATCAATGCAACATTTGTTGCCTTCATTATAATCAAAAATGGAGCTCATTTAAGAACCATTTTGGGAATCTACCGTCGCCTCCGCCAAGCTCTTCTACTGTCGCCTCCGCCTCAGAGCTTTCTTCCATGGGAAGGAGTCCTCGCCCCCTATTGATGATCCCTTTTCCCGTCTCCAACTAACCCCCTCTTCGTGGACTCCCCCTCATGGCCTTCTGGCTTTAGAACTTTTTATCCAAAACTGCCGTTGGGACATCAACCGCCTCAACTTCTCCACTCCCCTATCTCAGTCCAATCTCTCCCCCCCTGAACGTACAGCCATCGACTCACTCCGCAATAACCCAGACTGGGTCATCAAACCCGCCGACAAGGGAGGTGCCGTGGTAGTCTGGCGCGTCGATCTCTACAAAGCTGAGGCCACGCGCCAACTTTCGGACACCTCCTCCTACTAACCCCTGGACCATGACCCCACTGACGAGCACCAGGCCACTATCTCTAGCACCATCACCGACTTCATCCACTCCAGCTCCCTGCCCCCCCGAGCCTCCAACCTCATCATTCCCCAGCCCCACACGGCCCGATTTTACCTCCCCAAAATCCACAAACCTGACTGTCCTGGTAGACCCATTGTCTCTGCCTGTTTGTGCCCTACCAAACTCATTTCCACATACCTTGACTCCATCATATCCCCCCTGGTTAAATTCCTCCCTACCTATGTTCAAGACACCTCAGACACTCTCCGTCGTCTCCGGGCATTTCATTCTCTAGGCCCTCACCCCCTCATCTTCACCATGGACGTCCAGTCACTCAACACCTCCATCCCCCACCAGGATGGTCTCAAAGCCCTCCAGTTCTTCCTCGACTAGAGAATCAACCTATACTCGTCCACTGATACTCTCCTCCGCCTAGCGGAGTTGGTCCTTACCCTCAATAACTTCTCATTTGACTCCTCCCATTTCCTCCAAATACAAGGCGTAGCTATGGGCACGCGCATGGGCCCCAGCTATGCCTACCTCTTTGTCCGGTACCTCGAACAATCCTTGTTCAATACGTACCAGGGCCCCATCCCCGACCTCTACCTCCGCTATGTCGACGATTGCTTTGGTACTACCTCCTGCACCCACACACAACTGACTGACTTCATCCGCTTCACCACTAACTTCCATCCGGCACTCAAATACACCTGGACCATTTCAAGTCAAGTCAAGTCAAGTTTATTTGTCACATACACATACAAGATGTGCAGTGAAATGAAAGTGGCAATGCTCGCGGACTTTTGTGCAAAAAGACAAAAACCAAACAACCAAACAAACTATAAACACAATCACAACACACATATACCTTTACATAATAAATAATGGAAGGAAAAACATTCAGTAGAGTTAGTCCCTGGTGAGATAGGCGTTTGCAGTCCGAATGGCCTCTGGGAAGAAACTCCTTCTCAACCTCTCTGTTCTCACCGCATGGCAACGGAGGCGTTTGCCTGACCGTAGCAGCTGGAACAGTCCGTTGCAGGGGTGGAAGGGGTCTCTCATGATATTGTTAGCTCTGGAGTTGCACCTTCTGATGTATAGTTCCTGCAGGGGGGGCAAGTGAAGTTCCCATAGTGCGTTCGGCCGAACGCACTACTCTCTGCAGAGCCTTCTTGTCCTTGGCAGAGGAATTCCCAAACCAAATGGTAATGTTCCCGGACAAGATGCTTTCCACCGCCGCTGCGTAGAAGCACTGGAGGATCCTCGGAGACACTCTGAATTTCCTCAATTGCCTGAGGTGGTAAAGGCGCTGCCTTGCCTTACTCACGAGTGCTGAGGCGTGTGATGCCCATGTCATATCCTCGGAGATGTGGACTCCCAGATATTTAAAACAGTTCACCCTATCCACAGGATCCCGTTTCCGACACTTCCCTACCATTTCTTGACCTCACTATCTCCATTGCAGGTGATAGATTTCCGACCGACATCCACTATAAACCCACTGACTCCCATGGCTATCTAGACTACTCTTCTTCCCACCCTGCTTCCTGTAAGGACTCCATCCCCTACTCCCAATTCCTCCGTCTATGCCGCATCATCTCCCAGGATGAGGTGTCCCACACCAGGGCATCGGAAATGTCCTAATTCTTCAGGGAACGGGGGTTCCCCTCCCCTACTATAGATGAGGCTCGCACCAGGGTCTCTTCCATACCCCGTAACACTGCTCTCTCTCCCCATCCCCCCACTCGTAACAAGGGCAGAGTCCCCCTAGTCCTCACCTTTCACCCCACTAGCCGTCACATACAACAAATAGTCCTCCGTCAGTTTCGCCACCTCCAACGAGACCCCACCACTCGCCACATCTTCCCATCTCCCCCCCTGTCTGCTTTCCGCAAAGACCGCTCCCTCCGTAACTCCCTTGTCAATTCATCCCTTCCCTCCTGCACCACCCCTCCCCGGGCACTTTCCTTTGCAACCGCAAGAGATGCTACAATTGTCGCTTTACCTCCCCCCTCGACTCCATTCAAGGACCCAAGCAGTCGTTCCAGGTGCAACAGAGACCTGCATCTCCTCCAACCTCATCTATTGCATCCGCTGCACTAGATGTCAGCTGATCTACAGCTTGGCGATCGTTTTGCCGAACACCTCCGCTCGGTCCGCATTAACCAACCTGACCTCCCGGTGGCTCCGCACTTCAACTCCCCCTCCCATTCCGAATCCGACCTCTCTGTCCTGGGCCTCCTCCGTGGCCAGAGTGAGCACCACCGGAAATTGGAGGAGCAGCACCTCATATTCCGCTTGGGCAGTGTGCATCCTAGCGGCATAAACATTGAATTCTCCAATTTCCGGTAGCCCTTGCTGTCTCCTCCCCTTCTCAGCTCTCCCTCAGCCCTCGGGCTCCTCCTCTTCCTTTTTCCTTTCTTCTCTCCCCCCCCCCCCCACCTTCCATCAGTCTGAAGAAGGATTTTGGCCCGGAACGTTTCCTATTTCCTTCGCTCCATAGATGCTGCTGCACCCGCTGAGTTTCTCCAGCACTTTTGTCTACCTTGGGAATCCACTAGTGGACCCACCAGCATCAAAGCATAGACTGTGATTCTCGTGTGAGTGGTGGAGAGTGTAGACATCACCCTGGCTGCCATGTTGCATCTCCTGCTACTTTCAAATTGCGATAAATATTTTAGACTAGCTTCCCTGGTGATCTGGGAAATTGCAGATCCTGGACTTGCTGGAGTGGGGGTTGGGGTGGCAGGAACAAGGAGTAAGGGGGGTGCATGGTGATGGAAATCTGGAGAGAGTAGATCACCGTAGATTCAATTTGATTGAACATAGAACAGTACAGTGCAAGGTTTTGTCCATCAGCTCACAATGCCCATTCCGAACATGATGCCAGATTAAACTAATCTCTTCTGCCTGCACATGATCCATATCCCTCCATTCACCACATATCCATGTGCCCAGCTAAAAGCTTAAATGCAACTATCAAATCTACCTCTACCATCAACCCTCGCAGCATGGTTCGGGCATATACCACTCTCGCAGCATGATTCGGGCATATACCATATAAACATTTGTCCTGCACATCTTCTTTATGTTTTGCCCCTCTCACCTTAAAGCTATGCCCTCTAGTCTCTACCATTTCCACCCTGGGAGGGAGGTTTTCACTGCCTACCCTATCTATGTCTCTCATCATTTTATATACTTCTATCAGATCTTCCCTCAGTCCCTGGCACTCCAGAGAAAACAATGCAACTTTTGCCAACTGCTTTGAAAGAAGAGCCAGTTTAGGCGCAGAACATTATCTTGTTGTGATGTAGACTTTGATTCACCTAGCGCAAGCACTAGAATAGATGATAGTCCACATGGGGAAGTGTAAGGGCAGGTGACAGTAAGATGTCTTGTCTTTTCTTCAAACACTGTTATAAAATTAACCTCAAAAGCAGCTTTACTTTCCACTGCTGTAAAATGCACTAGCTTGTAATAAAACCTGCAAAGGGTTAGAAATAGGAAAATAACTTGGTTATACAACCCCGTCGGCCTGTTCCACCAATCAATAAAATTATGACTGATCTGATGTTAACCTTGGGGAATTGATGGAATTCAATTATCGATCCTTTATACATCGCCCTTGACTTTAATTCAAATTCTAACCGATACCAAATTCTGGGGATTCTTTTTGGTAAAGGTTTAAAATAAGGAGTCCGAAGAAGGATCCCGACCTGAGCAGTCACCCTGCCATCTATGTGGGAGACTTTAACAGCCACCACCCTGACTGGGGTTACCCAGCAGCGGATCATGATGGGGAGGCACTTTCAGACTGGGCATCCAGAAATGACCTTGCTCTCATACACGACCCAAAACAAAGAGGAACATTCCACTCTGCCAGGTGGAACGAGGACTACTCTCCTGACCTGTGCTGGGTCAGCTCTTTGAATGGAACCCATTACCCTGCACAGACCCTCATCCTGGAAGATTTCCCACACAGTCAACACCGCCCCTCACTCATACACATCAGCCTACACCTCCCAGTCATAAACAGTCCAAGAAAGATGCGCTGGAATTTCCGCAAAGCCAACTGGAAGAAATACAGTGAAACTCTAGACCAGAGTGTGGTTACCATCCCACTCCACACCATCACTGTAGATGAAGCATACAACCGTTTCTGCAGCGCCATCTATAAAGCCGCCCACAAAACAATTCCAAGAGGCTACCGTCCCCTCTACGTCCCATGCCTGGATGGAGAAAGCGCTGCCCTCCTACAAACCTACAAAACATCAGGGGACCCTGAGATAGCAGAACATCTCATTGAATCACTATCTTCAGCTCGGCAAAGGAAATGGGAGGAGACAGTAACAGAGCTAAACTTCACCCACTCTAGCAGAAAATGCTGGAGCCTCATCTGCCGCCTAGGAGCTGCACAGAAACCCCCTACCCAAAGCCGACCTTCTGTCACACCCAACCAGGTTGCATCCCACCTACTGAATATTGCAAAAGCATCCCAAGACAAGTCCACCAGAAGAGCTGTCGCAACAGAGCTAAGGACGCTTCGACGAACACCTGGAAAGGAAAGAAACCCTGAGCCATTCGAGGTGGCTGAACTGGAGAAGGTCCTGCAGGGCCTGAAATGTGGAAAGGCAGCAGGTTATGATAACATCTCTCCAGAGCTCATGAAACACCTGGGCCCCCGAGCTCTAACCTGGCTGACCCAACTCTACACTAGGGCCATACAGACTAACTCCATCCCAAAGATATGGCGGACAGCAAAAGTCATTGCTATACCAAAACCTGGCAAAGACGACAAACTACCAGCAAGCTACCGCCCAATCTCTCTACTCTGCGTCCCACTCAAAATCTTAGAACGCCTTATACTACAACGTATATCTCCAGGAGTAGAAGAGATTCTCAGTGTGGATCAGGCAGGTTTCCGCAAGGACCGCAGCACAGGAGAACAAGTTCTGGCCCTAACCACCTGCATTGAAAACGGCTTCGAGAACAAACTGAAGACCGGGGCAGTGTTCCTTGATCTCACCGCAGCCTATGACATTGTGTGGCACAAAGGCCTCCTCCTAAAACTCACCAAAGCACTCCCTGCCTGGGCATCAGAAACCATCAAATCTCTGCTCTCCAACCGCAGGTTCAGAGTTCACCTTGGACAGAACAAGAGTGCATGGAGAACGCAAGGGTCAGTTTTAGCCCCAACCTTGTTCAACCTTTACACAAATGACCTACCCACCACCAAATCCCGCAAATTCATTTATGCAGATGACATCTGTTTGGCCTTCCAAGCACCAGATTTTGGTACATTGGAACAGGTGCTCAATGAAGACCTTGCTAAACTGGACGAGTACTGCAAAACCTGGCGCCTAAAACCAAGCCCAGCAAAAACGGTCTCCAGTGTGTTCCACCTCCATAATGCAGAAGCCACAAGAGAACCAAACATCTATCTGAGCAGGACCAAACTGAAGTATGCCCCCACTCCAACCTACCTCGGAGTGACCCTTGACAGGACCCTATCCTTCAAGGAACATCTCAAAAGAACAGCAGCTAAGGTGAAGTCCAGAAACAATCTCCTCAGTAAGCTTGCTGGCTCAAAGTGGGGGGCAGCAGCCCCCACACTGCGCATTTCAGCACTAGCCCTTGCATTTTCTTCAGCCGAATATTGTGCCCCTGTTTGGTCCAGGTCACCCCACACACACCATGTGGACACCCAATTGAACTCAACAATGAGGATCATCACAGGAACAATCCGCTCAACACCACTCCCCTGGCTCCCTGCCCTATCCAACATAGCCCCTCCACACATCCGGCGAGTAGTCCTCACTCAAAGGATGCTCCAAAAGACCAAAAACTCCCCTCACCTGCCAATTCACATGGACATCTTCAACCCACCCACTGCTCGACTTCCATCTAGACGACCAATTTGGAAGAACCCACCACCAGCTGATTTCACCATCCAATCAGCTTGGAAAAAGGAATGGGAGTCCAAGGACGTCCCAAATAAACATCTGGTGTCAGACCCCACCCTACCGGTCCCTGGCACCAATCTCCCAAGGAAGCAGTGGACGACGCTGAATAGATTCAGGACTGGACATGGCCCCTGCTTGGCCAGCCTTCACAAATGGGGCAGCAGCCCAACCCCACGGTGTGCTTGTGGAGAGCAGCAAACAATGCAACACATCATTGAAGCATGCCCTCAACAAAGACTCAAAGGAGGACTTGTCACCCTTCATACAGCAGATCAAGAGGCAACTGCTTGGCTAAAGGACTTTGCAATCGCTAAATAAATAAATACCCATCCTTTTCCTCCAGAGATGTTGCCTGACCCAATAAGTTACTCCAGCACCTGGGTCTATTTTTGGTATAAAAAGCATCTGCAGTTCTTTATTTCTAAAGTAAGGTTTAAATGGATTCAGTGCTTTGACGCATGCCAATTGGTAAATCTGGAGTTGGTAAATGGTGTTGGTTCTAATTACAGATTATTATAATTTGACATTGCTTAGAGGTGCTGAACCAGAAATAGGAGGGTTCAACCAACCAAATGCTGATTTGATGAAAATGATTAATATATACAAGCTTCCTGAATCTGTTCACAACCATAGAGTGGACTGGTAAGCATACAACTAGTTTCAAGATCACAGAGATAAAGAGAGAGGATACACTTATTCTAAGATAGAGTACTGGAGGTCCTATTGCAGGGGTTGAGAGTGAGGGATTTATGGGCAGCTTCAGCGCGTAGCTGGTAGAGTTGCTGCCTCACAGTACCAGAGACCCAGGTTCCATTCTGACCTCAGATGCTGTCTGGGTGCAGTTTGCACGTTCCCCCAGTGACCACGTGGGTTTCCTCCGGATACTACAGTTTTCACCCACATCCCAAAAGACGTGTGCCGTTGAAGCTCAATTGGCCTCTGTAATTTGCCCCTAGTATGTGAGGAATGAATGTGAAAATGGGATAACATAGAACTATGTGAACAGGTGATCGATGGCCAGCATGAACTTGGTGGGCCAAAGGGCCTGTTTCCATGCAGTATTTCTAAACTACAGCAAATGCGTCCAGTGCTCTATCAAGATGGAACACCACCTTGCCCTTGTAGCCCTATTCTTCTTGCCACTTGTTGCAGCTTGTGCTACTTGCCTGGCCTCATTACTTTTTCTCATTCCTCATGCAGAGAACACCTGACAAACTGTCTGCAATAAGGTGATTGACTTACCTCAGCTCTGTACTCTTGGCTGAGGTTAGTGGCATGTGCTGTAATATTGTCAACAACGTAGTAATGTGTACAGATGTCACATTGGTATCAAGTCCTTATTTTGGAGATAGATACAAAAAGCCGGAGTAACTCAGCATCTCTGGAGAGAAGGAGTGTGTTATGTTTCAGGTCAAGATCCTTCCTCAGAACTTATTGTGGAGACTAGACATACAATGTTGAAAGAAATTGCAGCTGTTGCTCACATGAAATCAAATAAATTATCACTATCTGACATCTATGACTTCAGAAATGAGAGTAGAATCATTCAGCAATCTATTACTGTAATAATGTTTTGGATTAAAATCAGCATGCATTTTTATCATATTAAGGTGGTACTTCCTTTTTAAACTCCCTAAAGACATAATTACCCAAAGATTGTGATGAATTCTTGACTGTCATCTTTTGATGTTTCACATTAGCTCCACTTATTAAAATGAATCTCTTTTACAGAACATAAATCCCAAATCCATCATCATGCCTAATCTTTAAAGGGCCAAGTCAGATTCTAACCTTCACATTCCAGGTACAAAACTGAATCAAGCAAACTCTTTTGCAGGGGTCTGTGAGACACACTGTTACTCAGCCTACACGTGGGAAGAAAGCTGTGTTTCATAAGCAGCATATTTAGAGTGTGCCGAGTTCTGAACTTCCCATTGACAGTATGTTTGCTGTTAATCAGCACACGATTCATTGTTCTCTCGAAGCCCAGTTCAGCAATCCAGACATCTACCACACTAACTAAAAACTGACAGTATTCGAAGCATTAGAATTCACCTGTGTCTTGTTGAAAATCTTCTTTAATTAGTTGAAATGCTTGCTCACTGGGCCAGAGGAACTGATAATTAAGAGAAATGTATTTTTTTCTGTTGATAGAGTAGATGCTGTTAATAGGTCCAACATTTGAAAAATATATAAAGAAAGGAGGCATAGAATAGGTATTTTTGTTCTAATGTTCCAAACTCACCATATTCTTGTGTCAATACTTTGCATACAAGTTATCTGGAATGTACTGAAGATGTCAGAAGATAAACAAATTAGGTAACATGTTGCATCAATAGGCTCCTCTTCTTGTCTCTTTATGTAACCTTTCTTCAGTAAATGTTGTTTCCTGTATATGGATCCCAGACCCATGTCTCCTCCGTGCAGCAAAGTTCTGTTCTTGCTTCCCCTACCTCCAGACGGAACAAGGATAGAGTTCCCCTGGTCCTTATCTTTCAGCTCACCATGTCCCACATGACATTGAAATCTCAAGTAATACTCCCCTACTGCCTACGCCTTCCTGTTTCTGCCCCCACACCCTAGTGTGCACCCATTTCTCCCACCATCTCCCACCACCTTAGCCACCCTGGTCCTTTCCCCTCCTTCGTATGTTCACTTTCCATCCCATATTTCCCTTTTACGCCTCGTCTTTTCCCTCCTTATGTTGCCTTCCACCTATATCCCTCCCTCCCTCCCTTTACATTTCACTCCACTTCTCTCCTTATCTGACACCCTTTTGCTTCCTTTTCACCTCTACTCTTTGTCACTTGGGCAACATAATTGGCGAGTTTAGAAGACTCCTTCGACTATGTAGAAGACCTCCTTCAACCTCCTTCAACTATGTTGAAGACCAGCTTCGACTACCTATGATTAGCTACGACTAACTTCGGGAAAATTGGACACCGAAGAGTGGAGAGTGAAGACGGCCTCCTTCGATCTCCTTCGACCACCCTTCGACTATGATGAAGACTATCTACGACTACCTTCGACTACCCTCGATTACCTATGACTAACATGCCGACCTACTACGACTACTACGACCTACTACGACTAAACCTACAAGTAAAAAAAGTATAAATTTTTTCCATGGCGACCTATTTTTACTCGCAGGTATTTTTTAACATGGAAAAAAATGCCGTGACCTAGCTGAGGCCTCGAGTACGTGGAGACAATAGGTGCAGGAGTAGGCCATTTGGCCCTTCGAGCCAGCACCGCCATTCAATGTGATCATGGCTGATCATCCCCAATCAGTACCCCGTTCCTGCCTTCTCCCCATATCCCCTGACTCCGCTATTTTTAAGAGCCCTATCTAGCTCACTCTTGAAAGCATCCAGAGAAACTGCCTCCACCGACCTCTGAGGCAGAGAATTCCACAGACTCACCAATCTCTGTGAGAAAAAGTGTTTCCTCGTCTCTGTTCTAAATGACTTACTCCTTATCTTGAACTGTGGCCCCTGGTTCTGGACTCCCCCAACATCGGTAACATGTTTCCTGCCTCTAGTGTGCCCAAGCACTTAACAATCTTATATCTTTCATTGAGATGCCCTCTCATCCTTCTAAACTCCAGAGTGTACAAACCCAGCTGCTCCATTCTCTCAGCGTATGACAGTCCCGCCATCCCGGGAATTAAAATTGTAAACCTACGCTGCACTCCCTCAATAGCAAGAATGTCCTTCCTCAAATTAGGGGATCAAACTGCACACAATACTCCAGGTGTGGTCTCACTGGGGTTCTGTACAGCTGCAGAATGACCTCTTTGCTCCTATATTCGATTCCTATTGTTATAAAAGCCAACATGCCATTCGCTTTCTTCACTGCCTGCTGTACCTGCATGCTTACTTTCATAGACTGATGTACAAGGACCCCCAGGTCCCGCTGTACTTCCCCTTTTCTCAACTTGACACCATTTAGATAGTAATCTGCCTTCCTGTTTTTGCTACCAAAGTGGATAACCTCACATTTATCCGCATTAAATTTAATCTGCCATGCATCTGCCCATTCCCCCAACCTGTCCAAGTCACCCTGCATTCTCATAGCATACTCCTCACAGTTCACACTGCCACCCAGCTTTGTGTCATCTGCAAACTTGCCAATATTACTTTGAATCCCTTCACCCAAATCATTGATGTATATTGTAAATAGCTGCGGTCCCAGCACCGAGCCTTGTCTGCCAACCACTTCTCTATCCATGTCAACACTGTACTCCCAATACCATGTGCCCTAATTTTGCCCACTAATCTCCCATGTGGGACCTTATCAAATGCTTTCTGAAAGTCCAGGTGCACTACATCCACTGGCTCTCCCTTGTCCATTTTCCGAGTTACATCTTCAAAAAATTAGAGAAGATTAGTCAAGCATGCTTTCCCCTTTGTAAATCCATGCTGACTCGGACCGATCCTGTTACTGCTATCCAAATGTGCGACTATCTCATCTTTTATAATTGACTCCAGCAACTTCCCCACCACCGATGTCAGGCTAACTGGTCTATAATTCCCTGTTTTCTCTCTCCCGCCTTTCTTAAAAAGTGGGATAACATTAGCTACCCTCCAATCCACAGGAACTGATCCTGAGTCTATAGAATATTGGAAAATTATCACCATTGCATCCACGATTTCTAGAGCCACTTCCTTAAGTACCCTGCAAACCATCAGGCCCTGGGGATTTATCAGCCTTCAGTCCCATCAATCTATCCAACACCATTTCCTGCCTAATGTGGATTTCCTTCAGTTCCTCTGTCACCCCAGATCCTCTGGCCACTACTTTATCAGGAAGATTGTTTGTGTCCTCCTTCAAGGGTCCAACGTTGGTCTTAACTCATTTTTTCCTCTTCACATACCTAAAGAAGCTTTTACTATCCTGCTTTATATTCTTGGCTAGCTTACCTTCGTACCTCATCTTTTCTCCCCGTATTGACTTTTTGGTTATCTTCTGTTGTTCTTTAAACATTACCCAATCCTCTTGCTTCCCGCTCATCTTTGCTACGTTGTGCTTCTTCGTTTTAATTTGTCTACTGTCCCTGACATCCCTTGTCAGCCATGGTCGTCCCTTTCTCCCCTTGGAATCTTTCTTCCTCCTAGCAATGAACTGATCCTGCACCTTCTGTATTATTCCTAGAAACACCTGCCATTTTTTTTCCAGTCATCCCTGCTAGTGTATCTTTCCAGTCAACTTTGGCCAGCTCCTCCCTCATGCCCCCGTAGCCCCCTTTTTCAACTGCAACACTGACACCTCCGATCTACTCTTCTCCCTCTCTAATTGTAGATTAAACCTGACCATGTTATGGTCACTGCCTCCTAATGGCTCATTAACCTCGAGGTCCTTTATCAAATCCGGTTCATTACATAACACTAAATCCAGAATTGCCTTCTCCCTGGTAGGCTCCAATACAAGCTGTTCAAAGACCACTCTCGAGCATGAAGGAGAGTTACGAAGACCTCCTACGACCTCGTGTCGACCATGCTGCGAGTATGGATCGAGGGCAAACTCGCCAGAACAGGCTCCTTAGGTCGCCCAAGTGGGACAGGCCCTTTATTCCACTATCTACCAATCACCGCCCCAACCCCTCACCTGTATCTACCTATCACTTGCCAAGCTTTATCCCACCTCCACCTCTCTTTTCCAGCATTCTTCCCCCTATTCCAATCAGTCAGAGATGGATCCGACCCAAAATGTAATCTGTTCATTCCCTCCACGCTTTGTTTTCTTTATATCAGCAGAATTATTAAGGCAGAGATAGATCGATGTTGGTTTAGTACATGTGTCAGAGGTTATGAGGAGAAGGCAGGAGAATAGGGTTAGGAGGGAGAGATAGATCAGCCATGATTGAATTGCAGGGTTGACTTGATGGGCCGAATGGCCTAATTCTACTTCTATCACTTATGACCCTGTGACCTTATGAACTATTTTTAGCTCCAGCACAATGGTTTCAATTCCATCTCTGGGCCTTGTAAGATACAAATTTTTATTGTTATCATCAGCTATCATGAGATGCAATTGGCCAGTGGTGGTCTAGGTGTGTGTGGGGAAATGCCTACAAGACAAAACAGTGCCTAGTTTAATACAAAATGGCACAAACTATTTGAAAATGAGGAAGATTCATTGCGAGGAAAGGGTTGTGGGCAGAGGGATTAGCAAGCACCATAGGGCCAAATTATCTTCTGCAGTATAGTTAGTTTATATGGCTTTACTGCTTGCTACATAATAGTATTGGATAGAAGGATCTGACTGAAATTTCTCGGTCCATATTAGGACCATTTCACAGCCATGGTTGCATAACTCATTTATTCTTTGAGCTCCTAAACTTTAACTGAAAACTTTGCTCTATGCATGTGTGGGTGTATAATGCTGGGTTGAAATGTGCTACAAGCAACAGTATATTGAAAGCCCACCAACCTCCTCATTGACTGCAAGTGAGTCAGGCTGTGTATGGAAAATCTGCTGCAGGGTAGCCAAATTGGCAACTTAAATGTGTTAGTTGCTCATTAAGTGTGATATTAACAGGAGTTTAGGGTTTTATCTCAATCTGTGAATTTTACTGATCTTTCTTGAAAATGGCAGTGAAAATTACATTGAAAAGTGAAATGGCATAAGACTAGAACTGCAGAGCTGACAAACAAATCTGGCAACAAAATCTGACAATAAATACTGCAGTCAACTGCTGCTTTCTCAAGTTACTCTGTGAAAAGTTTTCTTCATTGAGAATTTGTTCAAGAACTTTTTGCAGCATTCCCTCATTGATTTGAACCTTGCTCTTCACTTTTAAACCTTTGGAAGGAACTTGATCATTGTGCACTGTGGATCTCCACTGCCACAATGCCACGGGCGCAGCAAACTCTGCAACGGTGTTGGACCCAGAGAAAGAGCATAGTTAACCACAGTAGATGGTCCTCTCCTATCCACAGCTGCATGTGAGAGAGGAAACTCACTGGAGATCTAGCTGCGAATACAGGTGGAGGCTAAGGTTTGTTGACAAAATTGAACAATGATGACTGAAGAAGCTCATAATTTCATTTCAAGTGGTAGATCTTTGGAATAGGACAACAGACAATTGGCCCTGATGGTCATCTTTAACTGCCAATTGACTGCCCCTGCCCTCTATGCTCTCATCCCCTCAGGTTCTCTTTACTGAAACCATTCTATGGTTGTGCAGATATCTAATTCAATGCATGTGCTAATGACATCAACCTTGACTCCAATGACACCAGGGAAAAGAAATACAGCCTAGCTCCCCTTCCTATCTCTCCCTCAGCCCTCGGGCTCCTCCTCCTCCTTTTTCCTTTCTTCTCCCCGCCTCCCCCCCCCCCCCCCCCCCCCCCCCACCCCCCATCAGTCTGAAGAAGGGTTTTGGCCCGAAACGCTGCCTATTTCCTTCGCTCCATAGATGCTGCTGCACCTTCTGAGTTTCTCCAGCATTTTTGTGAAACTATCAGCCTCTGTTCTTAAAGGACAATCATGTCTGATTACTGTGAGGAAGTTACATGAAAAATTTCCCCCAAACCTTCTTTTTTGGGACTACTTTACAGCTTTATTTGTTGTTTGCCAATTCCCAAAGTAACTTGTAATGTTTCTCTAGTTCCTGATCAAATTATCATTATAACCAATCAGGCCAATGTAATACAAATAGTGTTTCCTATTTCATTAGACTTGTTATAGAAAGTTAACTTTATGGAAACAGGCATTATAGCAAAATCGCCTGTACCGTTAAAATGTATGTGGTCACATTTCACTTGATGTGACATAAAGTCCAGATGAGTGGCCAATACATGCTCTGAATGAGAAGATCTTTGCTTTGCTGCCTACAATGGTCGTGCATTCCATCATGCCCATTTTTCTAAGGTCACCTCATCTGCAGATGTGAATTGCAAGATAGCTTAATGTACACAACTGGTTCTTCACCTCGCCTGTCATGTTGGACATATTGAATGGACAGTTGGAAAATAAACCTAGTTAATACGACAGATGAGAAAAAAAAACATTGCGTGAAACTGGAGCTGAATCCAGTTAGTGGTTGGAGATGCGGTAACTTGAGAAAGTGCTCAGAGAGGGAAAGGTGGGTCCAGCAATATGAGCTGCAAAGAGTTTCTTTAAATGATCACAGTAAACTAGATATTGATATTCAGTGGGGATTGTCCATTGCATTTTCATTGTTATTTCAGCAAATTAGATGATTTGTTTTTCTTTTAAACTGAAAGCAAATAGAAAACATGTGATTGTATCAGTTCGAGCCACAGAATGCAACATTTGTAATTTTTTCATTAAAGAGCAATAGGAGAAAAGAAAAATACTCTGCCCCATAATTGGACATGTTTATTCAACTGCCTTCCATATCACTCTCAAAATAAATGAGCTTTTTAAATTATTGATGTTTGTAAATTTTATTGATTTCAAAAATAATTTTAATGAGATCAATATTGCTGGAGAAAGAGGCAGGATTGGGTACCTGAGACTTAGTGTTTATATTGCTGCTCATAAAAATACCATGTGAAATAGTTTTTTTTATTATTGATGCATTTTCTGATGGCTACGTTTAAACCTAGGCGTCGAAACATACATATAGAAATGGAAGTTGCAATCACTGCAGATCTTTTTTGTAAGCTGGTCTTGCATTGGTCATTGGAAGAGAACGAGTAGAATATGATGGGGGAGAAGAGTGTGAGGTTGAGATTCATAGATATCTGAGGCTGATGTGTGGTCAAAGAGGGAATATCTGGAGATATTATGTTGTATACACAAAGCCCTCTATATCTAGAATCTAAAAAAAATACAAGACCACAAATTGCAAAGATATACAATAATTTCCCATTCATCAAATATTTGTGAGAGATTTGCACTCTGCCATAGAGCATAAGAAAACCATAAAATCACCGAAAACCCCATAAAATCACCAAAACCTCCACTGTATTTAAAAGCTTCTGATATGTTTCAGATGTTTTAAGCATTCACAAATGTTTGTCTAGAAATTAATCACTGGTCAATATTGCTACAGTATATGTAACTGGCAACACTTTGTAATCCTCCTCCAAAAGTGAGTTTCAGTGAAATAAAAGCAATGAACTTTGGAGGCAAAGCAATTAACAATGAACAAATAGCCTGTTTAATGCAACTGGTCGACGATGAATTTCTAGGCAATTTGACCTTTGACAATTCTTAGTCCGGATACATGACGAGCAAAACACAGAGTGCTGGAAGAACTCAGTAGTTCAGGCAACATCTGTGGAGATAATGGGCAGGTGACATTTTGGGACCCTACCTTAGACTGATAGTAGTAGGGGTGGACAAAGCTGGAGAAGAGAGGTGGGACAGGACAAAGCCTGGCAAATGATAGGTGGATATAGGTGTTGGGTATTTTGAATGGCAAATGGGTGGTCAACGACAAAGGGTAGATATGACAAAGGAGATAAATGGATGTCAGATAAGGAGAGAAGAGGATTGAAATGTAAAGCCAGAGGGAGGGTGTAGGTGGATGGAAACAGGGGGGGAGGGGAAAGCAGGGTCGGGGGTGGAATTAAAGGGAAATTAGTATATGAAGGCTGGGAAAGGCTTCCAAAACCCCCATCTCTTTGCGATGCCTGTTCTGGCTGGCAACCCCACTCCAGCTCAATGTGATTCTACTCTGCCTCACAAGGACGCCAATATAATCAAGCACTCAGCCAGGCTTTGGAGGAGAGTGCTTTTTGCCATATTAACAAATTCACTTTTCAGTTCCAAATGAATACGAATAATCATAGACCACTCACCTTTTCCTGAAAACAGATAGGAAGAGTGACTCTTCTCCCCTCTTCCATTGCGCAGGAGGTACAGAAGTTTGAAAACTCAATCCTCCAGATTCAAGAACAGTTTCTTCCAATCTGTTTTCACGCAACTGAATGGTCCTCTCATCAGCAAGAGTCTGGTCCTGCTCCCATCGACCTCATTGGGACCTTTGAACAATCTTAATTGGACTTGATCAGACATCAATGTTATATCTTTGCACTTAAATGTTGTACCCTTTATCCTTGATCTGTGCATTGTGGACGGCTTGATTGTATTCATGTATAGTTTTTTCTTTGACTAGATACCACGGAACCAAAAGCTTTTCACTTTACCTTCTAAACAAAGAAGGACCGTGCCTTTTGAAATTGGGCCAGCTTCACTAAATTAGATGCAACTGTCTAAATTATCTGAAGTCCATGATGAATTCAATGGTGACTAAGATTGGCCAACCATTAAATTCAGATTCTTCCGCAGTGACAACTGGGCAACACGGTCGTAGATGTTAATTTATGAATTCCAAGCCTGGAACATTTCTTTGTTTTCTATTTTCAGGGAAGCATTAGCCTATTTAAAATGAAGTATAAAGATCAATCCTTTTCCTTCACGTATGAATACAAGAGACCACTTAAGAGACTTGTATTATGCAACAGTGAATCAAGGTAACTCATATTAAGTCAAGTATGAAGCACCATTTGAGAATACTAACTCGTATAGACATAGACATAGAACATAGAAATTAGGTGCAGGAGTAGGCCATTCGGCCCTTCGAGCCTGCACCGCCATTCAATATGATCATGGCTGATCATCCAACTCAGTATCCCGTACCTGCCTTCTCTCCATACCCTCTGATCCCCTTAGCCACAAGGGCCACATCTAACTCCCTCTTAAATATAGCCAATGAACTGGCCTCAACTACCCTCTGTGGCAGAGAGTTCCAGAGATTCACCACTCTCAGTTTTTCTCATCTCGGTTTTAAAGGATTTCCCCCTTATCCTTAAGCTGTGACCCCTTGTCCTGGACTTCCCCAACATCGGAAACAATCTTCCTGCATCTAGCCTGTCCAACCCCTTAAGAATTTTGTAAGTTTCTATAAGATCCCCTCTCAATCTCCTAAATTCTAGAGAGTACGTACCAGTAATGTACCATCGAGTGATTTGTGATGCTTTTAATGCCATGCCAGATTGTTACTTGGCATGAATTCATTAGCTAACAGCATACTTTTAAAATGCAAATAATCAACTGCTCCCAGCATTCACGACTTTGAAATCGCGAAGCTATACTTTGTATTTTTTAATCACAAAAATTCCCTCATCTCTTTTCAACTGATGCTGTTATTGGAACAGTGAAAATAGAGGTGGCTGGATTTCAACCCTTGACATGAATAGCAGAACAATTCATTCAGAACTGAAGAGTGAATTTGTCAATATGGCCAAAAGCACTTTCCTCCAAAGCCTGGTTGGGTTTATTCAGTGAGCAGATGGGCTCCAATTGAACAGCCCATCCGCTGATGAGTGAGTTAATTACAGCTAGAATTGCACTGGTATGGAGGGGGGGAAGGGGCCAGGATGTTCTCCCTGCCATATCCCATTGGATATAGACCTCACAGTTTTTTTACCACATTTTTAGTAGACAAAGAAAAACTATAGCCAACATTTATATGTAAATCATTTCATTTTCCTGTTATCTAGTTTGGTAGCTTTGTTGTTAAATTACTGAAATTGAGATTTGGAGATACGAGATCTAATCTCAACGTTACAGGTGAGAAATTTAAATTCAGTTAATTAAATAATAAGAAATAGAAAAGATTAGATCGGCAATGACAATGGAACGCATTGATTGTATGTAAAAGCCATCTTGTTTATTGATATTCTTTCAGGAATTAAATGTTTTAGAAACATAGAAACATAGAAATTAGGTGCAGGAGTAGGCCATTCGGCCCTTCGAGCCTGCACCGCCATTCAATATGATCATGGCTGATCATCCAACTCAGTATCCCGTACATGCCTTCTCTCCATACCCTCTGATCCCCTTAGCCACAAGGGCCACATCTAACTCCCTCTTAAATATAGCCAATGAACTGGCCTCGACTACCCTCTGTGGCAGGGAGTTCCAGAGATTCACCACTCTCTGTGTGAAAAAAGTTCTTCTCATCTCGGTTTTAAAGGATTTCCCCCTTATCCTTAAGCTGTGACCCCTTGTCCTGGACTTCCCCAACATCGGGAGCAATCTTCCTGCATCTAGCCTGTCCAAACCCTTAAGAATTTTGTAAGTTTCTATAAGATCCCCTCTCAATCTCCTAAATTCTAGAGAGTATAAACCAAGTCTATCCAGTCTTTCTTCATAAGACAGTCCTGACATCCCAGGAATCAGTCTGGTGAACCTTCTCTGCACTCCCTCTATGGCAATAATGTCCTTCCTCAGATTTGGAGACCAAAACTGTACGCAATACTCCAGGTGTGGTCTCACCAAGACCCTGTACAACTGCAGTAGAACCTCCCTGCTCCTATACTCAAATCCTTTTGCTATGTTTTGTTCTTACTCGACATGGTCTGACTGTGGTTCCAAGCCTACAGCAAGAACACATTGACCAAACACGCCACTGATTCCAAAGGCTATTAGACACAAAATGCTGGAGTAACTCAGCGTCCCTGGAGAGAAGGAATGAGTGACGTTTCGGGTCGAGACCATTCTTCAGAGTTCCTTCCTACACATTTTGTCAGCTCCACAGCAAAATCTCCTCAAGGTATGTCTACTTTGAAGAAGTTCTCCTCCTCTCTCCGACGAGAGTTCTGCAACACCCTCTTTGTTTTACTATATGGGACTAGTGTAGATGGGGCACCTTGGTCGGCATCGGCAAGCTGGGCCAAAGGGGTTGTTTCAGCCTGGGCCTGCTGTATGACACTATGAAGAAATAGAGATTGTCACATTATGAATGTAATGACTAGTCAGCACAATGAATGCAAAGAAAGCTCTGTACTGCTTCATATTAAATTGTTGATAAATACAGTTTATTGAAAAAAACACGCCATAACACTATAGTGCACAGAAACAGAACCTCCATCCACCGAATCTGTGCTGACCATCAAGCACCCATTTATATCAATCCTACAAATATTTTTTGATCTCTTTACATTCCAATCAACTACCTTAGATTCTGCATCTCACTCACAAACTAAGGACAATTTAGAGTGGCCATGTAATGTATGAACTTAGTTTTTAGGATGTGGGAGGGAAATTCAAGCATTCACAGGGAGAATGTGCACACTCCACACAGACAGCCCCCAAGGTCAGGATTGAACCCAGGGATACATACCGAGACTAACTTCAGCTATGAGGCACAGGCTCATTTATGAAAAGTAAATCATGTCTGACGAATCTTATAGAATTTTTCGAGGATGTAACTAGTAGAGTGGATAAGGGAGAACCAGTGGATGTGTTATATCTGGACTTTCAGAAGGCTTTCAACAAGGTCCCACATAAGAGATTAGTATACACTTAAGCACACGGTATTGGCGGTTCAGTATTGATGTGGATAGAGAACTGGCTGGCAGACAGGAAGCAAAGAGTAGGAGTAAATGGATCCTTTTCAGAATGGCAGGCAGTGACTAGTGGGGTACCGCAAGGCTCAGTGCTGGGACCCCAGCTATTTACAATATATATTAATGATTTGGACGAGGGAATTGAATGCGACATCTCCAAGTTTGCAGATGACATGAAGCTGGGGGGCAGTGTTAGCTGTGAGGAGGATGCTAGGAGGCTGCAAGGTGACTTGGATAGGCTGGGTGAGTGGGCAAATGCATGGCAGATGCAGTATAATGTGGATAAATGTGAGGTTATCCACTTTGGTGGCAAAAACAGGAAAGTAGACTATTATCTGAATGGTGGCCGATTAGGAAAAGGGGAGATGCAACGAGACCTGGGTGTCATGGTATACCAGTCATTGAAAGTAGGCACACAAAAAAGCTGGAGAAACTCAGCGGGTGCAGCAGCATCTATGGAGCGAAGGAAATAGGCAACGTTTCGGGCCGAAACGCTTCTTCAGACTGATCGGGAGTGGGGGGGGCGGGGACAAGAAAGGAAAAAGGAGGAGGAGCCCGAAGGCTGGGGGATGGGAGGAGACAGCAGGGGGACTGAGGAAGGGGAGGAGATAGCAAGGACTAACAAAATTGGGAGAATTCGATGTTCATGCCCCCAGGATGCAGACTCCCCAAGAATATGAGGTGCTGTTCCTCCAATTTCCGGTGCTGCTCGCTGTGGCCATGGAGGAGACCCAGGACAGAGAGGTCGGAGACGGAGTGGGAGGGGGAGTTGAAGTGCTGAGCCACCGGGAGGTCAGCTTGGTTATTGCGGACCGAGCGGAGGTGTTCGGCGAAACGATCGCCCAACCTCCGCTTGGTCTCACCGATATAGATCTGCTGACATCTAGACAGTAGGCAGCAGGTGCAGCAGGTAGTGAAGAAAGCGAATGGTATGTTAGCATTCATAGCAAAAGGATTTGAGTATAGGAGCAGGGAGGTTCTACTGCAGTTGTACAGGGTCTTGGTGAGACAACACCTGGAGTGTTGCATGCAGTTTTGGTCTCCTAATCTGAGGAAGGACATTCTTGCCATAGAGAAGGTTCACCAGACTGATTCCTGGGATGTCAGGACTTTCATATGAAGAAAGACTGGATAGACTGGGCTTGTACTCGCTAGAATTTAGAAGATTGAGGTGGGATCTTATAGAAACTTACAAAATTCTTAAGGGGTTGGACAGGCTAGATGCTGGAAGATTGTTCCCGATGTTGGGGAAGTCCAGAACAAGGGATCACAGTTTAAGTATAAAGGGGACATTTTTTAGGACTGAGATGAGAACAACATTTTTTACACAGAGAGTGGTGAATCTCTGGAATTCTCTGCCATTGAATGTAGTTGAGGCCAGTTCATTGGCTATATTTAAGAGGGAGTTAGATGTGGCCCTTGTGGCTAAAGGTATCAGGGGGTATGGAGAGAAGGCAGATACAGGATACTGAGTTGGATGAGCAGCCATGATCATATTGAATGGTGGTGCAGGCTCGAGGGACCGAATGGCCTATTCCTGCACCTATTTTCTACGTTTCTATGTTTCTATGTTTCTATGCTCCACTACCTGTGTTGCACGTTGCTGATGCTTATTCAAAAGCATACTTCACATTCTCCTTTAATGTCACATTTTCTTCTCTGAATATCAGGAAATCCCTGCATAACGGAGTAGCACCTTGCATTCCTAAAAAATATGGTTTCTGTAATGTGATCCCATGTCATCTGCAAATGTACCAAGAAATGCAAGCTGAAAAAAATAGTTTTTATTTACTTACTTGTTTTCACACAAATTCCGCATTAATTATTACTTTATTTCAGTTTAGTTTGGAGATACAATGCAGAAACAGGCCCTTCGGCCCACGGAGTCCACGCCGACCAACGAACCCCACACACTAACACTATCTAACACACAATAGGGACAATTTACAATTTTACCAAGACAATTAAGTTATAAACTTGTACGTCTTAGGAGTGTGGGAGGAAACCGGAGCACCCAGAGAAAACCCACGCAGGTCACGGGGAGAAGATATAAACTCCGTACAGACAGCACCCGTGGTCAGGATTGAACCCGGTCTCTGCGTAAGGCAGCAACTCTGTTCCAACCGCCATTCCACCATGCCACTCAGTGTTTACTTGCAGTGGTTCAAAGATAGTGCCTCACCATCAACATTCCAGGGCTGTAGGCACAAGGAACTGCAGATGCTGGTTTACAAAAAAAGACATAAAGTGCTGGAGTAATTCAATGAGTTCCGCGGTATCTTTGGAACACATGAACTGGTGCCATTTTGTGTCGGGCCCCATTCCAGGGCTGTTAGGGATGGGCAATTAATGCTGTTTTCGCAGCTGAAGCCTGCATCCTGACAGATGGAATAATACAAATAATACATGCGTACAGTATATAAATAGTTGTCATTATTTAACTTATGTTGCACAAAGTTTCTTAAATGCAGTCTGTCTGGAACACATCATCTGGCCACTGAGGCTTAGTTTCAAATTTTACATTAATATTGGCCTCCACTACAGAGGGTCAATTGCCTTTCTTTCTATATTTACAAGGAATCAGTAGCTTTCAAAAATTGGAGAGGAAAGATTCCTTAGATTATTTTCCAATTATATCCAATTATTCCAGTGATATCTCAGCCATTATCTATTTAACAAGCTAATTGACCTGATCCTGATTGGAGTCTATCACTTTTACAAAGTTAGGTCAAAATATCTCACAATCTATCACTTTCTACATTATAAGACAAATTCACATAACAGTTCTTGGAGCAACATGCTGAAACATCAGACACAAATTCAGAATGTGACACATTTGCTTCCAGTGTGCTAACAAATTAGAATTCAAAAGAGCATAACATCAATTGTCATTACTATTTTTTGATAAGATGAAAATGAGTGGCTATGACCACAGAGAATGATTAAGTGGCTACAATGCAGTGCTTGGTTGACAGATGCCGATGGCCTCAAATGGCCTTCAATCAAAGTACCACAATCAATGTGCCATCAGTCTGTAACATTATAGATCAGAATATTTAAAAATGTATTATTTTGCTGTAACAGAATCAATATATCTTAAGAGTTCTGTCCATTTTAATGTGCACACCCTTGAAATAAATAGAATTAGAAATTGCCATTTGCAACATGAGCCAACCTATACATAATGCTTCTTAGTGTGAACTCTTTTCAAATAAATGAGGTTAATGTTCCTATTAAACTAACATTGAGGAAATCATCATAAAAATGTATTGTTCTTTGTTGCTTCCTTTTTCTTTTGACAACCAATAACAAAGCCTTGTTGACTTGCAAATCAAAATGTCAGTGTTTGTATACTCTATGAACAATGTTAGTAGCAGTGCTAATCCATTTAAAATCAAACCTAGGATAATAGAAGCATCAGAGATTGCTGTGTGTGTTTCTATATGCTCTCCGTCCTCATCAGTGGATACACCCTAATGGAATTGGACAAATTAGCCTGGGCATCGTTGGTCACAAGCCTCACAGCACAGGAAAGGCTTTTTGGTTCACTGAGTCCCAGCCAACCAGCTAGTGCCCGGTGCAATAATATTATTTCCCACATTCCCATTAACTATGCCCAGTTCCTACAATTCATCTCTATATTAAAGGTAATTTATCCTGACCAATTAACCCATTGACTCCATTTACACCTCACGCTGGCTTGGCAAAGGCACCAGCATAATCAAGGAGGAGTCACACCCCAGCCACTCCTTCATCTCCCATCAGGCAAGAGGTATAGAAGTGTGAAAACGCACACCTTCAGATTCAGCGACTCAGACAGTTTCTTCCCAGCTGCTATCAAGCAACTGCACAATTGACTCCATCTTCACCATGCTGCCTCGGAAAAGCAGCCATCAAATCAAAGACTTGTTCCATCCTGGTCATTCATCAGACTTCGTGCTCCCATTCAGCAGAAGGTACAAAGGCTTGAGAGCCACAAGACACAGGAACAGCTTCCTCCCCTCCATTATCGGGCTTCTCAAAGGTCCTTTCAGAAGCTAGGGTACTGTCTGATTCAACTCTATCCCATGAAGGATATTGGGCTTTGTCCCCGGACCTGATGCGCTACAATGTTAAGAACCATATTTCACACTCTGTGTCTTCCCCTTTTTGCTATCTATTGTACTTGACTTTGACTTGATTTCATGTATGCATAGTATATCTGATCTATTTGGATAGCATGCAAAACAAAACTTTTCACTATACCTCAGTACATGTGACAATAATAGACCTAAACCTAAGCAAATGGAGAAGGAGAAATTAGGGCAATTATAGGGGGGTCTGCATGAAACAGGATGACCAAAGGTATGGCTACAGTAACACTGTGAGTCCATTTTGAATTGCAGAAATAATATTTGGAAGGACCATATGAAGGGGGAGCAGAGCAGAAAGTGACGGCCAAGATTATTGCAATTCTTAATTTCTACATGAAGAAATGGCCAGAAACCAAAACGAGGGAGGAGACCAAAGAAGAGCTGAATGAGGGGATGTTCCATATGTCCATAAATAGTAGAAGCATATAGGTTTCCATAGCAACACTATTTTTATTTGATAATAAGTTCAGGCAAGCAGAGGAGCATAGTCATGGAAGGGCTCAGACCTCAGTTTGAGGAAGCAGTGAGTCCATTAAACTATTCTGGTAGGGGATGGAGATGTAGAAGTTTGCTGCCACCAATGTCTGAGACACAATTAACAACTGCTGCCTTTTCAAAATGTTCCCAATTTAGGCAAGACAAGACAAGACAAGAAGTTTATTCGGCACATACACATACGAGATGTGCAGTGAAATGAAAAGTGGCAATGCTCGCGGACTTTGTGCAAAAAGACAAACAAACAAACAACCAAACAAACTATAAACACAATCACATATTCTTTTACATATTAAATATTATGGGCGGAAGGAAAAAACGTTCAGTAAAGTTAGTCCCTGGTGAGATAGGAGTTTACAGTCCGAATGGCCTCTGGGAAGAAACTCCTTCTCAACCTCTCCGTTCTCACAGCATGGCAACGGAGGCGTTTGCCTGACCGTAGCAACTGGAACAGTCCGTTGCAGGGGTGGAAGGGGTCTCCCATGATTTTATTGGCTCTGGAGTTGCACCTCCTGATGTATAGTTCCTGCAGGGGGGCGAGTGAAGTACCCATAGTGCGTTCGGCCGAATGCACTACTCTCTGCAGAGCCTTCTTGTCCTGGGCAGAGCAATTCCCAAACCAGATGGTAATATTTCCGGACAAGATGCTTTCCACAACCGCTGAGTAGACGCACTGGAGGATCCTCAGAGACACTCTGAATTTCCTCAATTGCCTGAGGTGGTAAAGGCGCTGCCTTGCCTTACTCACGAGTGCTGTAGCGTGTGATATCCATGTCATATCCTCAGAGATGTGGACTCCCAGATATTTGAAGCAGCTCACCCTATCCACAGTATCCCCATTTATCCTCAATGGTGTGTACGTCCTCGGATGATGTGCCCTCCTAAAGTCCACGATCAGCTCCTGTTTCAAGCCTCAGTTAACTTATTTTCACCTTGGGCAACTGCTCCTACATTGCATTCAATACTCTTCATGAGGTGACAATGAATTGGAAACACACATGACTGAATAAACATTAAGAAACACCAGTTGTGTATCTGAAAAAATTGTTATAGACGATAGACAATAGACAATAGGTGCAGGAGTAGGCCATTTGGCCCTTCGAGCCAGCACCGCCATTCACTGTGATCATGGCTGATTATCCCTAATCAGTACCCCGTTCTTGCCTTCTCCCCATATCCCCTGACTCCACTATCTTTAAGAGCCCTATCTAGCTCTCTCTTGAAAGTATACAGAGAACTGGCCTCCAACACCCTCTGAGGCAGAGAATTCCACAGACTCACAACTCTCTGTGTGAAGAAGTGTTTCCTCATCTCCATTCTAAATGGCTTACCCCTTATTCTTAAACTGTGGCCCCTGGTTCTGGACTCCCCCATGGTCCTCCAACCATGGTCTTGCAACCCAAAATGTTGCTGGAATTTGGAATGCACAACTCAAGGAAGTGGGAAGCCAAGGAGGTAGGTACATTTGCAACGTTGAAGAAGTATTTAGATGAGTACTTGAAATGCTAAGTCATAGAAAGCAAAGGATGAAGTGTTGGTAAATGGGATGAGAGTACACAAGAGTACTTGATGGCCATGTTGACATTATGAGCCAGGTGGCCTGATTCCATATTGCATGACTCTATAATGTGAACATAAAACATAGAAAAGCACAGCACAGGAACAGGACCTATGGCGCACAATGCCTGTGCCGAACACTATGTCAAAGTAAACTAATCTCACCTGCCTGCACATGATCCATATCCACCATCCATGCACCTGTCTAAAAGCCTCTTAAACACCACTATGATATCTACCATCACCAACACCCTGCTCACCAACACCCTGCTCTGAAAGTTGCTCTGCATTGCTAGCATTGGCAATGTAATAAAACATTTTTTTTCCATACGGAGTTAAATGTTATTGTTTGGTTTGTGAAATATGAAATCAAATTTTCATTTAGGCTCACAACAGAATATATTTATGGAATTGCAGTTATATTCAGCAAAATATCTCTCAGAAATGCAATTTTGCACTTTAGCAAAGATGTGCAGCAAATCCATCAAACAGGCAGTGACATAACACATAGTATCCTTGTAATTGGATTGATTACTACCCATTGTATGTGCAGGTTTTGCTCAAAAGTGATTAATTCTAGATTATGTCACACTACTGATCTTTTCTGTATGAAATCATGCACATTGGGAAATTAGACTGGGCACTTCCGTGCACAGATCACATTAGCACACCTGGCATCTTCCCCACTATATCTAATGATGGCACAATTCGTATAATCTCCATTCCTACCATTATTGACATAAATTGACATAAAGGTACAAATGTTGCCCTTTGCTGAACTGTCATGAAAAGTCAAATAACTCATCACACTGAATACCCCAAAGAGATGCAAATTACAGTCTCTTTGATGTCAATATATTGATTAAAAATTTGCTCGACTCATATTCCACTGGTCCAATTATTTTCCTAATCATTTTCCATGATCATCCTTATGTGTATCCTTTTAATTTTATGCATTTCACTGCTGCAATCTCTTCCCGCATCCCTGAGATGTGCTGGTTGGTAGGTTAATGGGCATTGTTCCTAATATGTAGGTAAGTAGCAGAATCTGAGAAGAGTTAACAGGAAAGTAGGAAATATTAAAGAAAGGGCTTAATGTATGATTAGCCTAAATGGTAGTTGATGGTTGGTATGGACTCGGTGGAACGTAGGGTCTATTTCCACGTTGGATTTCTTGACGATGCACCATTCACCCAATGTGAAAAAAAAACATCACAGGCGTCCACCTGGACATGTCACCTGCACATTCCTGTTCAATGAAGTCTTTGGCCTCTTCAGCCATCTCAAGACTCACGGACGGATCCCACCAGAAACACATTCATGCCTGTCTTTGAGTGATTGCCAATGATGATGATGATGAAATGTAGAAACAAGGAATTGCAGATGCTTATTTACATGATGATGTTCTAAGATGACATTCTTCCTTTGACTCTATAATCAGTTAACACTCAACTGTGTTTTTCCTCAGCCTTTCATATAGCTTTACTGTGGTATCTTCCAATTTGCCATGCACACAGCTCAGCAAAGAAATTGTGATGACTGTGTGTTGCTTTCTTCAGGAGTTGTCTTGTGTTAGTCTCAGAGCACCAAAAACACCTAAATGAAAAGGTTTGCAATTTCTTGTGGGGAAAATAGTAGTCACTGACATCAGTGCAACAATGGAGAAGCAGACCATTAAAAACAATTTGAGACAACAGCACAGTGTCACAGCGGTAGAGCGTTAACCTTACAGTGCCAGAGACCCGAGTTCGATCCTGACTACGGGTGCTATCTGAACAGATCCGTGGACTGAAAAGTGGTGAGATAACTTCGAAATCACACCGCTGGAAGTGGGGCTGCTAAGAAAATCACTGTCAAACCATCATGAATAAGAATCAACGAGCACCAGGTAATAATAATAATAATAAATTTTATTTGTGGGCGCCTTTCAAAAGTCTCAAGGACACCTTACAGAATTTAACAAGAGTAAAAAACATATAATCGGACTAAAATAAATAATAAAGACATCACCAATACACAAATTAAAGACAGAATTCGATCCAAAGACAAAAAAAAATCAAAAACACAATGTGAAGAGAGAGCAGCGGCAGCTAAACCGTGCCAGCGTACACTCTACCTTCCGACAGCCATCTTGAACACAAACTAAAATAAACACTTACACACAAAAATCATCCCCCCACAATGGTTACCACTGTGGGGGAAGGCACAATGTCCAGTCCACATCCCCAGTTCTCCCAAAGTCAGGCCTATTGAGGCCTCCACTATTGCCTCTACGGAGGCCCGATATTCCTGGCCATTCTCGCCGGGTGCTGTTGCCCCGGCGTTGGGAGAGTCCTCTCAGCGGCTGGGCCACCTGGGACGGCTGCTTCCTTACCGGAGACCGCGGCTTCCGAAGCCGACAAGGCCGCGCCGGTTTGGAGCTCCCAGGCTCCCGATGTTGAAGTCGGCGCCGCCCGCTCCGCTCCGCAGACCCGCAGCCCGGAGGTGTTGAACTCGGCGGTCACAGCTCACCGGAGCTCCAGCGCGTCGATCCAGCGTGGCGACCCAGGCAAGGCATCGCCTGTTCCGCTCCGCGATAGCGCTCCAGCGCTGTGCCGCCACCGAAGCCGAGGTGCTGGGCGGTCCCCGCCAGGAAACGGCGCTCCACGCCCGCTGGTAGGCCACGAGGACGGGTCGACGGGGCAGCCCGGAGGAAAAGCTGCCTCACCGACCAGGTAGGGACCTAGAAATATAGTTAACCCCTTCCCCCCACATTAAAAAGTCTATTTCTCCCACAAACAAAACACAGGACTCACTAGAACTACAAAAAAAAGCGCGAATTAAATGGACGGCTGCTGGTTAGCAGCCGTTCCCCAAGATGGCTCCTCCTCCTCGGTACTGCTTGGCATGCCAATCAAATATGTCAGCTGCGACTGTAGACCACGGGAGCGCAGGTACAGGATGTGGAAGAAGTGGTTGTTTTTTGTTGGTGAGGTGCCCAACTGTTGCACACTGCACAGGATGCTGCATTCTCGGTGATGTATTCGGCCATGCCAGGCCAGTAAAACATGCTTCTTGCCCGTAGCTTCAGCACCTGGGTGCCCTGCATGGACAGCGTTAAAATACTGGTTGTGCAGCAAAGCAGGAACCACCGCCTTGTGTCCATTTAGAATAATGCCATCTTGCAGCACTGGCTCATCACGGACAGCAAAGAAAGGCTGGACTGGCAGCGGAACGTTTTCTAGTGCTTGTCCGGCCAGCACTCCTTAATGACGGAGGTAAGTGACCGTAGGGTACTGTCAGCAGCAATGTGGGCAACCAACTCCTCCATACAGGACGAGGGAATAAAAGACACAGTCATTATAATAAAGTCATCATCCGGTGAGGGCGGATCCTCGCAGGTCCTCCGGGGTGCACGCGGGAGAGTGCCAGCCAGGTGCATATCCTTACCGCGTTTGTGGATCAGAACGATGTCATATTTTTGAAGTTGCAGTAACATCCACATTTAGGCGCGCTGGAGAGGCGTGGATTTGGTTTGTTGAATATGCTGATCAGAGGTTAGTGGTCAGTTCCAATTGTGACCGTGTGACCAAAGATTAAAGTTATGTGACATTCTACTGCTTGTGGAGTTAATGCTGCCAGTATGTCTTATCAAATTTCTCCTCGTTTTTCTCAAGTGCCGGATACCAGACTCAACTTCTGGTCTCCAACTGGCAAGGGTTTGATCCCACTTCTGACACCATGTTGTGTTTCGGCTGTTGTAAATAACTGAAGCCTTACACAATGATAAAGGTCCAAAGACTTTATTAACAACATAGCAATTATCAAAAAAGCTCATCAGCGCCTCTACTTCCTGAGAAGATTACGGAGAGTCGGATTGTCAAGGAAGACTCTCTCTAACTTTTACAGGTGCACAGTCGAGAGCATACTGACCGGTTGCATCGTGGCTTGGTTCGGCAATTTGAGCGCCCTGGAGAGGAAAAGACTACAAAAAATAGTAAACACTGCCCAGTCCATCATCGGCTCTGACCATCCTTCCATCTAGGGGATTTATCGCAGTCGCTGCCTCAAAAAGGCTCGCAGTATCATCAAAGACCCACACCATCCTGGCCACACACTCATCTCCCTGCTACCTTCAGGTAGAAGGTACAGGAGCCTGAAGACTGCAACAACCAGGTTCAGGAATAGCTACTTCCCCACAGCCATCAGGCTATTAAACCTGGCTCGGACAAAACTCTGATTATTAATAACCACTTTCTGTTATTTGCACGTTACCAGTTTATTTATTCATGTGTGTATATATTTATATCATGGTATATGGACACATTTATCTGTTTTGTAGTAAATGCCTACTATTTTCTGTGTGCTTAAGCAAAGCAAGAATTTCATTGTCCTATACAGGGACACATGACAATAAACTCACTTGAACTTGAACTTGAACTTGACTTCATACTTGCACGTCTCTCTGATTCTAAGGGAACCAGGCAGGGAGGGTTAGTGTAAAGCTAGTGGGCGTAACTACAAAAGCATGACTCATAACATGAGTGACACTGATCTACACTCTCACACTCCAAAGACGTACAGGTTTATAGGTTAAATGGCTTGGTATACAAGTAAATTGTCCTTAGTGTGCAGGATAGTGTTAGTGTGCGGGGGTCGCTGGTCGGCGTGAACACTGTGGGCCGAAGGGCCTGTTCCCGCACTATATCTCTAAAAAACTAAATGAAAGGTTTTGAAGAAAGAAAGATGGTGTCCCTGGCCTGTACTACGTAGTACCCATAGTAAAAATCACATGCTTAAAAAAAACAACATACCCAGGTGGAGTAAAAGGCATTCTCCCACAGGCAATCCTGATTTAGTGCTTTAAACAAATTATGTTATAAGCCTTCTGCACATTCATGGATGGCTAAAATTCTCATTACGAGCAGGAGGTTTCAAAACCACATGTGTAGAGTTACTGTAATTGGGTGTGTATCATTTAGGAAAGTTAACATTTTGTTCAGCTTGATTTTGGCCTGTTGTTGAGGTGCTCCTGGGAAACAAATCCTTTCATCTGATAAATCCTGTGGTGTGCATTGCCACCTGGGAATCTCTACTGTTTTATCTCTAGTGGAAGAATGAGTGCCAAAAGAACTTGAAAGGGACAAATTTGATAGCAGGAAAGATTTGCACTTATACATCACCTTTCCTGACAACCCAAGCACTTTACACCCAATGAAATACTTTTAAATTATTCATTCTGTTCTTCCCACTTGTCTTCATCCCATTGATTTCATGTGCTACTCTAAAATCCACACTACATCCGTGCCTGTTGGTGCTATTGATTATTGCTTCCGGCAGAGTGAAAAGCGATTTGGCTGTACTTTGGGAGTATGAAAATATCAAGGCTCACCCTGGACTCCCACTGCATGATGATAATACACACCCATCAAGGCATTAGTTTAAGTCATATAATCCATACTGGCCACATGCTTTTTTACCTCTCGCGAGAGTCATTGCTGCAAAATTTAACAAGGATCAAACAAAATTTGATTGATGAGCCAGCCATCACGCTGCCAGGTTTCCATCTTCAACATAAACACAAAGTGATGAGTAATGTGTGCCTAATTATGGAACTATTGGGGTTTGAAGGAATTGTCAAATTTGCATAATCAGATAGATGCAGTCACTAAGCAAGCTCTTGATCTGAACTAACATTTCCTACGTAGATATGATCAACTTGCTCTCAAACCTCAACCTAAACTTTAATTAATCTGCACCCTTTTGTGGTGATTTCCACAGCTATTTGAAAGAAGAATGAATGGGTAGTCTGCTGGGTTTTGTTATAACACGTGATTTATTCTGCAGATTATTAATCCTTCCGTCATTCATAAGGTTTTATTCACAGAGGCCCGTAATCAATGCTAAGCACATCCTCCATAAGCTTGGCTCTGTTTCTGACAGTGCTCCCTTATAAGTGAATGAAGGTGTCCTCAAATGAAATACAGCATGTGAATAAAATTAGTAGTCATTGAAATATGACATTAGTACAGTTGACAAATATTGCTACTGGAGTAAAGAGGACAAGACTGAAGATAACTGGACTGCCAACAGGGGAAGGAGGAACAGACAATGTGGCCAACATCAATGTTAAAGTCAAAGGTCAGTCAAGTCACATCTGCTCCTTCTGGCCCAAGTTCAGGTTCAGCTTATATAGTCAACATTTTCCACTTTGGATTGCCTCCTCCAGGTGCTTCTGCTTTTGTTTACTATTCATTTCAGGTTATAGTTGCAATACAAATTATGCTTCCATTTGAAGTGCCTTATTTTTGTTTATAGAATTTATCATATAATGTGGAGCCACAAGGAACTGCTGATGCTGAAATCTTCAAAGTGCTGAAGAAGCTCAGTAGATCAGGCAGCATCTAAGGAGGGAATGGACAGACCCGTTTCATTCCCTCCTCAGATGCTGTCTGACCTACTGAATCCCTCCACAATTCTTTGCTTATGATATAATGTGACTGAGTTTCTTACAGAAATGTCAGTCCACTACTTGGCTTATTTTCTGCAGTAGAGAAAGCTCAGGGAGTATATAAAACTATTAGGGGCATAGATGGGATAGACCATGGTAAACCTTCCTCGGCATCAGGGAAAGAGAAAGCGTATTCAACCGATTATTCACAAGAAACAACATACCAAGAATGACCATCAATTGCTTCACAGGAGCCTCACTGAATTTTAATTTCAAATGGAGTTGATTTGTGTTGGATGCTTGCTTCCAATGTTTTAGCTGTTCCATCAAAATTGAAGCTATAAGAAAATAAAACAGAGGGTATAAATTAAATGTATTTTTAATGTTGCTATATAATCATCCCCCATATCTTCATAACTAACTCAAATAAGGAATTAAGCCACACCATCTAGACATGTGAAAACACCCCAGAACTACAAACTTTTACATTGAAATGGCCTTTCAAATTATATCTGTTTCTTGTAACAAAATGGCTTAATATGCGGCCTTGCAGAACTCTTTTTTAATTAACTTTTGGATCAGATATTTAAGCTGCTGGATGCAGAGGATTGTATATTACCTCTGTGTGATGTGAGAGTTAGCAATTCTATAGTCTGGTTCAAAGCGCTCCACAATTTAGCTTTTATCAACTTCAATGGAGGTAAAAATCAGAAGAGTTGTAAAATGGACTCAGTTTGCTCCTACCTGTTTTACATGTTGGCGCAAAATTAAAATCCCCCACTGCAGTAGAACAGAAGGAGCTAGAAGTGCATTGTCCCTTGCAAATGAGATCTCAGATAGATTGAGTGATGAAGAAGACTCTTGGTATGCTGGCTTTCATTGGTCAGACCATTCAATATAGAAGTTGGGATGTCATGTTGCAATTGTATAAGATGTTGGGGAGGTTGCACTTGGTGGATGGTGTTCAGTTTTGGCCTCTCTACGCTAGGAAAGATACCATTAAACTGTAAAGAGTGGAGAAATTATTTTCAAGGATGTTGCCAGGATTCAAGGGACTCCATATGTGGGGAGAGATTGGGCAGGCTTGGACTTTATTCCTTGGAGTATCAGAGACTCAAAGGTAATCTTACTGAAGTGCATAAAATCAGGAGGGGCACAAATAGGGTGAATTCACATGGTCTTTTATCCAGGGTTCTGGAATCAAACTAGAGTGCATAGATTCAAGGTGAGAGAGGAAATATTTAATAAAAACCTGAGGGGCAACTTCTTTACACAGAGGGTGCATGAAGATGGAATGAGCTGCCAGAAAAAGTGGTTGAGGCAAGTGGTTGAGGTTAAACAACATTGAAAAGGCATTTGGACGGGTACATAGAGTAATTGAGTCATACAGCACATAAACAGGCCCTTCAGCTGAACTAATCCATGCTGACCAACATATCCATTATGGGTAGACAAGTTTTGAAGGATATGGGTAATGGGACGAGCTAAGATGGACATATTGAGTCACATAGATGAGTTGGTTCGAAGGGTCTGTTTCCCTGGTGTATAACCCTCAATGCTCTATTACACATGAGTCGGACCTTACAATTTAATTTCCTCATAATGTATGTGGTCACAAACACTCTGCTTTATTTTTCAATGTGCCATCGAGACTGCCATGCATCTACTACCAAGAACGACTGTGGCAAAACGTGCACTTCCTTGTGTGTTCCAGAATGAGCATCAACATTTGTTTCAGTATTAGAAGTTGCTTTAACAGGGCTCTAAGTCCGCAGTGTATATTATATTGTTAGTATTAAGCATTAAAAATATTGGTTCTTTAACACAATGCAACCATTGTGTATATAGTTGCTCAGTAATAGAGCAAGACTATTTGTGGATTGATAGGCGTGTCAATCTGAAGGGCTTGAGTACAGGCCAAGCTCTTAAATTACCCAGATCTTTTCAGTTCTGCTGAACATTACTAGCACAATCCAATATTGCTTGTGACTCATCTATTCCACTGTATTTATCCTGAAGCTTACTGTATATTTTGCAATACATTTTCCAACTGTGCTCTCCAGGAAACACCTAATGGTGGAAAGATACAATAATGTACCAAAATTGTCAAAAAATGTTTCGGACAATTGAAAATGTTTCAAATAAAATCAGACATGCACATTTCTAAGAAAAACTGGTAACCTATCTCAAAGTTGTTTTATTTTATAAATGTTTTAAATATTTTCAGAAATGTCTCAAATCTTTCATTTGGCAAGAATAATTTGAAGGTTCATATATTTTGATTTATTGGTAATTGCTGGGTTTTTAACTGTAGGACCCTAACTTAAATCCATCCAACACTACAGAATAAAAGGATGCTTACTGCTATGTGAAAAGTAGATGGGATGTCTTAGCCAAGTTCTTATTACACAAGGAGATCACAAATTGAACCAAATTGATGTGACTTGGCATAACATCATCAAACTGTACAGCTGTACAGAGTTGCAGGCACATTGCTAGAATCAAGTGGAAACAACCTGATCATTAATTTAACATTGTTTAAGAAAGAACTGCAGATGCTGGAAAAATCGAAGGTAGACAAAAACTTAATTTAACATTCCTCCTTTTAATATGGTTAATTTTTGTAATGGATAACTAAAGCAAAATAGTTTGGTGTTTATGCAGACGACAAACATTCACTGAAATATTTTTCTTTCAAATCTTGCTCTTATTTGTTCTCCCTAGTTCTCCCTGGCCAGAGAATAACATGACTCATCTGATTGATTTTACATTATTGAAATTGCTGCCATAAATACTTTCAACCTGTTAACACTTTTTGTCCATGACTTGTATAAACTGCCTTCTTCATAGGTGGATCCATACATTCAAAAGATGATGAAGTATAAAATGATTCATTTTCATTACCATTCCTCCCAAAAAATATTGTTCTGCATTATTCATGGTTCTCGACATTTTCCACCATTACCGCAGCTCAAATAGTGTTGTGTTCCATGTGGCAATCAGTCATTTCTATCTGTAGTTATCCATATAACCTTCACTACTGTGTCTGGCCAGATAGACACCCAGCTGCTTTTAAAGATGTACAGTAAATCAGCACAGCATTAACTGCTTCAACTGGGAGTACAATCTGCCTTGTTCCTTCAGATCATAAATTTCACATGTAGAAAAGAGTTACCTTTGACATTTCTGCAGGAGAGATAATGTCATTATCACAGTGATATCTGGGGAGTTTTTTGTTCCACACCGCTTCCGAGATATTGAAAGTGTGTTTAAAAATGGCACACTTCACTCATAACTTGATGCAATAATAGTTTCTGGCAACCTTTCTAGCTCCTTGGCTACCCACCGTTATTTTACCACTCGATTGGTCACAGATAATGAAATTCTCCAGAAAATTGATCTAATTATTGTCCGCTGCATAAAATACAAAAGCAATGTTCTATCTACCTGAGGAGACGATCGTAGCTATTCACTACTCATTTCTTTGTAATGATTGCTCAGGCATCCATTGTCAGGATCCATTTAGCTCTAGCATAGCGAGCTGTTGGTGTGATTCCTTTCAATTTGTACACATGTGAATAAAAACAAATGCTGTTATCATTTCATATGAGATAATGACTAGAAAAAATGTTAAACCATATGAATTACCTATGCAATCTGACAGATGCCAAGTACCTGAGATACAAAATAATGGATGCCTCACATAAATAAGAGATAGGCTTTCCACTGTGAGTACCTGCATTGCCATTGAATACAGTGTGTGTTTTTCAAAGGCCCTTTGAAACTGTCCAAAAAATTCAACCACATCAGTTGAATGGTGGCCTCCTCAGCTATCTTAAAGTTATGCTTTAAATAACTTGCCTTACTATATGGACAGCAGCAACTCAAGAAGGTTCACCAGCATCTTCTCAGCGACAATTAGAAATGGGCAATACATTTAAGGTTTGCCATCAATCTTTACCTCCAGAGCAAAAATTTGAAAAGAGATTCAACAGAATCAGACATATTATCAAATCAGAATCTGCAAATTATTTATTTTATTTAGCATGCGTTCTCTAGAGAGGATGAGATCTGTATACAACAAAACTCTCTGCATCTCAAGTATGGAGATGTGGAATCAGGGAAGACACCAGGTCAACAATAACTACACCAACACTCTCATTGTAGGTAAGGCCAGGAGAAAAAGTTTATTTACAGGGAAAAAAGGATGGTGAGGAACATTTCTGAGTCCATGTGGGGGCTCAGTCCCTTATCGTCTGTGGGCAGATGAGGAGGCACTGGCAGTCTTAGGTTTTCCTTGAACACCTTCGCTCAGTCCGCCTGGACCTACCTGATCTCCCGGTTGCTAAACACTTTAATTCACCTTCCCATTCCCACACTGACCTTTCTGTCCTAGGCCTCCTCATTTGTCACAGTGAGGCGAAACGCAAATTGGAGGAACGGCATCTCATATTTCGCTTGGGCAGCTTACAGCCCAGTTGTATGAATATTGATTTCTCTAACTTCAAGTAACCCCGGCATTCCCTCTCTCTCTATCCCTCCCCCACCCAAGTCACACCATCTTCTCTTTCGCACCCAACAAACAGCTAACTAGGGCTTGTTTCCTTTATCATTGTCACATTTTTGCATATCTTTCATTCATTGTTCTTTATCTCTCTCCATCATCGTCTATATCTCTCGGTTCTTTTTCCCGTAACTTCTAGTCTGAAGAAGGATCTTGACCCGTAACGTCACCTATTCCTTCTCTCCAGAGATGCTGCCTGTTACTCCAGCTTTTTGTGTCTATCAACAATTTATCAGATACAGCTGCTGCGCCACTGGCTGTGGCCTCAGCACAGTCCGGGGCGCCGTCCAGGGATGCGGGCGTTCTCCAGCAGGTGGCGGTGTCCATGGTGTTGGTCTTCAGGTTCTCCCAGCCTATCTGATGGTGACGGGGTTCGAAGCAAAGATACTATAGGAACTAGTATCTTTGGTTCAAAGCAGTCCTTAGTGAGTATGTGTCATCATGGAGAATACAAAAGAGAGCTCTCCAGTTGCAATTACCAGTTTGCAAGGCATAGATTTTTATCGAATAAAAATGAACTTCAGATGCTAATTTACACCAAAGATGGAAACAAAATGCTGTAGTAACTCAGTGGCTCAGTCAGCATCTCTGGAGAAAATAGATATGTGACGTTTCGGGTCGGGACCCTTCCTCAGACTGGTTGTAGGGGGAGAAACTAAAAAGCACTAGGATAAATCAGCACTGGAAACAGATGACATCAAGCATGACAGGGTGGTTTTTGGCTGGTGACAGTGTCATCCCAAGACGGATACATTATTGCAACTGTGGAACTGGTTTTAGTTTTTTATCTGTTTATCTGAATTAATAGATTTTTACCTGACAGTTTTTCTTTGGCTCGATTATAAGTTTCTCATGGCAGTATTTTGATCATAAGATAATAAGTGATAGGAGCAGAATTAAGTTATTTAGCTCATCAAGTCTACTCCACCATTCAATCATGGCTGATCTATCTCTCCGTCCTAACCCCATTCTCCTCATATCCTTTGACGCCTGTGCTAATCGAGATTAATTGATTGTGTCTGTTCTGGACAAACATCACATTTCAATGACATAAAGCTTGTTGATTGGTGGATTATAAATGTACAGGGATGTGGAGAATATTTGCCTCTGCCTCTTTAGTGATCTAAATGGTCTCCAAATCTGAGGAAGGACATTATTGCCATAGAGGGAGTGCAGAGAAGGTTCACCAGACTGATTCCTGGGATGTCAGGACTGTCTTATGAAGAAAGACTGGATAGACTTGGTTTATACTCTCTAGAATTTAGGAGATTGAGAGGGGATCTTATAGAAACTTACAAAATTCTTAAGGGGTTGGACAGGCTAGATGCAGGAAGATTGCTCCCGATGTTGGGGAAGTCCAGGACAAGGGGTCACAGCTTAAGGATAAGGGGGAAATCCTTTAAAACCGAGATGAGAAGAACTTTTTTCACACAGAGAGTGGTGAATCTCTGGAACTCCCTGCCACAGAGGGTAGTCGAGGCCATGATCATATTGAATGGCGGTGCAGGCTCGAAGGGCCGAATGGCCTACTCCTGCACCTAATTTCTATTTTTCTATGTTTCTAAAAGACTGATATTATGGGGGTTAAATTAATTCCCCTATAATCTAACAAATTATTAAATCCAAAGGTCATTTAGCTATTTTAATTTCCGCACACACTTCTTTCAAAGCTCTTCCTTTTGCCATTTTGCCCCAGTGGTGGGGTGGATGAATGCAACCTTCACGTGGTCCACCCTGTTTCAACAAATGCAATCAACCTGGCGTGCACAAACAGAAGGTCAAACAGAACAAGTTGTCTTACAACTTTAGGCTGTGCATGCCATACGCAAGTAGAAGAAGCCCCAGTAGACATGTGTGTATATTTGAGCAAGTTTGCATGAGTTTGAAGTGAAGATGCGTGCATGCGTGCCTGCGTGCGTGTGTGTGTGTGTATTTATTTGTTTGTGCGTTTTCACATCTTCTCAAAAAAACGACGCGCGAGCGGGAACATTTTTACATATTCGGTAGAGATCTACCCCCTGGAGTCCGAAATCGGCTTAGCTGAAAATGTTAGGCTTTATTTCTTGAATCATTAAGAAAAATGTTGACAAATCCGATCAAACTTTGAAATCAAAACGCCTTTTTTCCCGCTGATGACGTGACAATGGATCTGCCTGCCTGCCGTCTGCTCACGCTGCGAGTGACGTCAAACTCCCACACCTCCCTCCCTCCTCCCCCCGTATTACAAAGGTCGGGCCGTCGACTGAACACCAAAGATCATCCCTGATGACTGCAGCATGCGCTGCGAGTGAAGAACGAGCAAGTTGGGCCCTGTACTTGAGCTCTCAGGTCCGTTCCGTTGCTGCTGAAAAACCTTTGAAAAAAAATCCCGCTGTCTTTTTGCTGGCGTTGAGAGTGACGTCACCCCTCTGACCACTCCCCCCATACTCGCGCCCTGCCTGCAGCCTGGTTCGGGAACCAGCCCTCCCCTTTGACGACATGCTCCCCCCCCCCACCACTCAAACTACCCCTTCCTTCTCTGCCCCCCTCCCTCTCTGCCCCCCCTCACGCTCCCTCTCTGCACCCCAGGCCTCCCGTGGGGGCAACTGGTAGGTGATGGGTGCGTTTTGCAGTCTGCAGCCAGGAGCGAGGGAGTATTGCATTCAGGAACCAGCCCTCCCCTATGACGACGCGCCCCCCCTACCCCTCAAACTCTACCCCCCTCCCTCTCTGCCCCCCCCTCCCCCGTTCCCTGTCTGCCCCCCTCACACTCCCTCTCGTCCCCTACTCTCTCCACCCCCTCCCTCTCTGTGCCACTCTGTCCCTCGCTGTGCTTCTGTGTCCCTCTGTGTGCCTCCGTGTCCCCCTGTGTGCCTCCGTGTCCCTCTCTGTGCCTCTCTGTCCTTTGCTGTGCTTCTGTGTCCCTCTTTGTGCCTCTGTGTCCCTCTCTGTGCCTCTGTGTTCCTCTCTGTGCCTCTATGTCCCTCTCTGTGCCCCTGTGCCTCTCTCTGTGCCTGTGTCCCTCTCTGTGCCTCTGTGTCCCTCTCTGTGCCTCTATGTCCCTCTCTGTGCCCCTGTGCCTCTCTCTGTGACTGTGCCTCTCTCTGTGACTGTGTCCCTCTCTGTGCCACTGTGTCCCTCTCTGTGCCTCTGTGTCCCTCTCTCGCTACCCCCTCCCTCTCTAGCCACGCCTGCGAGTTGGGGGCTATACGTGAGCGGATAGGGTGGGGGATGGGGTAAAAGGAGTGAATGATTAATATTAATATAATGGGGTGGTTAGTTTGTGTGTGGGTGATGGTTAGTGTGTGTGTGTGAGGGGTTGGTTAGTGTGTGTGTGACACTGCAGGCCGCCCCTCCCCCTGCAACCACGCGTTGAGGCGACGGGACCTAACGGGTCCCACTTGGTCTAGTTTAATCTTAAAAATGCATTCCCACCACAACTGTTACACAATGCAATGCATTTACTCGCATAGGCTTCTCTATAGCTTCTTCCATTGCCTTGCTCTCTCCCGCCAAGAAGAGGAGCACCAGGTATATGAGTTAGCTCCCACCTGCAGATCGCCTCCATGACACGCATCACTTAAATATAACACTAGTCCATCAACGCTGGGGTGAAATCTTTGAACTCCTTCTCCAATCGCGTGTGGGAGTATCTCACCTGAAGGTTTGCAATGGTTCAGGAAGGCAGTTCATCACCACTTTATCAATAGGCAACAAGGAATATATCCCGGCATTGCCAGCAATTGCCAAAAACCCGGGAAAAATGAATAAAGGAAATAGAGATGGGCATCTCTTATAATCTCGACCTGAATCTATCCAGACAATGTAAGACCAGTCAAATCACATAGAGCAGCATGTTTAGTTTATTAAGACTAAATAAATGCCACAAACAAGATAGTATACAAAGAAACACAGCAAAGAACACATTATATGAATGTGAAATACAACAACCTATTTGTATACTAGTATGACCTCTGTTCTCTGCGCTTTATATAACTTTAATCCTGAAATGTAATTTTGGTAGACACAAAATGCTGGTGGAGCTCAGCTGGACAGGAAGCATCTCTGGAGAGAAGGAATGGGTGACGTTTCGGGTCGAGATTCTTCTTCAGTCTGACCCAAAATGTCACTCATTCCTTCTATCCAGAGATGCTGCCATTTTCCACTGAGTTACTCCAGCATTTTGTGTCTACCTTCGATTTAAAATCAGCATCTGCAGTTCTTTCCTACACATGTAATTCTGGTAAACACTCACATTTACTTATCTCTGACGCAGATGATCAACTCTATCCACAGTTCTATAACAAGCTATTCCTCAACTAAACATTACTGATAGTTTTACTTGAAATAATTTTGGGTGTATGAAATGAGCTGCTGTCGGAGGTAGTTGAGGTAGAGACTATCGCAACGTTTAAGGAACAATTAGACAGGTACATGGACAGGACTGGTTTAGAGGTACATATGGGGCAAACGCAGGCAAATGGGACAAGTGTAGATGGGACATGTTGGCAGTTGTGGGCAAGTTGGGCCGAAGGACCTGTTTCCATACCGTATGACTCTTTGACTCTATGATTTAAATTACTATAAATGTCACTTTCAATCATTTAGCTTAGATCTTAGGACCAGAAGTTTTTGTTTGACAGGGGAAATAAAAGGTGAAAATAGCCATCCAGAGCACTGACTACGTTTATGGACAGAAGGATGAGAGGAGCAAGCAGATAAGTTCTCAGTAGGTGGTTTCAGCATGAGCGGCTCGGTGCCAAGAGAGTGATCTTGTAAAAATGTTCCTATCAAGTTTATTAGAACAATTTTTTTAATCATAATTGGCAATTGTCTAAAAATCAATAGGGAACATTTGATTAATTCATGCTCCCAGCATGCAGCTTCACTCACTGACAGAACATTTGAATTCCAGGAGTGAACATTTTTACAATCTACCCTAATATGCCAATCAATGTCAACAAAGTTTGAAACTATCTATAAATTAATATTAAAGTCTTATGTTCAGTGCACATCTACAACAATCTGGGCATCATAATTTAGTGTTTGGTCTAGTTTGCTTATTTTATTTGTTTCCTTTCTTTGTATTTCTAGGCTTTGTAATTGATTCTAGTTGTTCTGGCTCAAGTGAAGAATTCCATGTATCAAGACCACTGCATAATAAAAGGCGGATTGGTGCTGAAAGTGAATTGACGTGCAATAAAAACATTTGCATTGTGCATAAGGGGATGTAATCCAAAAAGACAATGGTATGAGGAATATTTTGAGATGAGCTCATAAAAGATGACCAAATTATATTTTTGAGTATAGTATTCACCCAACCTTACAAGCCAAGCCAAGTTGAGAGTAGACACAAGGGACACTCCAAGTGAGACAGAACGGGGGCAGAGCCTGGATTCTGGCCATAATCTGGTCCCAGCTGATAGATCCTTTCATGTCAATGAAATGGGTTAGAGGACCACACATTTAAAGGATGAAGAGTTTAGAGACACCCTGAGGCCTGACCTCAATGAAATTGAGCCGTGGCCGCTTGGTCGTATTCCAATGCGACTGAATATCACTGAAGTTTTCCATGTCAGCAGTGGGGCAGATCCTTTGGGATGCATGGAGGTCATGCTGAGAAGTGTGGTGAGGTCATGAAATCATGGTGAGGCCTTGGCAGGATAAGGTTCCTTTTAGAGTGCATGGAGTTATTGGTGAGAAGTGAGAGCATGACTGGTCTCTATCCACAGATACTGCCTGACCTCCTGAACTTCAAATAGCCCTTGATTTTCCTCTCTCTTTATCCCCCCCTTCCCAGTTCTCCCACCAGTCTTACTGTCTCTGACTGCATTCTATCTCTGTCCCGCCCACTCGCCTGACATGAGTCTAAAGAAGGGTCTCGACCCAAAACATCACCCATTCCTTCCCTCGAGAGATACTGCCTGTCCCACTGAGTTACTCCAGCATTTTGTGTCTATCTACCTGACATCCCCCCGGTCTCCAACATTTTGTGTTTTAATTAATAAAGACAGGGCTGCCAACACAGTACGGAGCTTTCATATTTTTCAGCTTGAAATTGTGCAATCTGGTGCATACTGTAGTGAGTCTTTTAACTTACACTTCAATGCAATATTTATGATTTAAATTGGATTAGCTATGAATAAGGTTAGGCTAAATTACATTCCTAATTACATTCCACAGGTGATCAACGCAGCACATTAATGATCTTTGTGTATTCATGCATGGAAATCAGATTATAATCAAACACTTGGGCCATGTTGACCAACCTGGGTCTCACTGCACACCTGGTACTACTCCTGACCCTGACTCCAGTTGCATACCTTCTCTCATTCCTGACCCTGAGTCCAGCCTTACACCTGGCCCCCTATTCTACCCTGATCATAGCTGCTTACCTGCTTAGGTTCCCAGGGCTGAACACTCTCATTGTCCCAGCTTTGACTGGACACCTAGTACTATTCCAGACCTTGACTCTGGATGCACACTTGGTCTTGCTCCTAGCCCCTCAACACTGACAACATATCTGGCCCACACATAAAGCCACATATCTGACCCCCTGGAACTAACCTATTACGTTCAAGTCCACAGGTGCTTATCTAATGCTATAATCTTTTATGGGGCACTTCACGGACCAAATTTTGTATAACAAAATTTGCTACATCCATTGGCTTCCTTGTTATCTAACATGCTAGTTATTTTGTCAAAGAAGTCATCAATTGGTTGAACACAATTTCTCATCCATAAAATTATACTCACTCAGCTGTATGTATTCTGATACCATTTCCTTCATTTTCTTAACAAACTGTCCTGAAGTCATTTCACCCCCAATATTTTCAGTATTTTGCTGTCTTCCTCTCAGCTGGGTCTTTTCTGAAATGCGAAGTCTAATAACAATATATATTTAAGCAATAATATTCTATTTAATGTGATCTTGAGAGTACATAATATTTTCTGTGCTATTCATAACACAACAATGATAAATAGATCTTTGTTTTGATTGCACCTATCAACATGCATACATTATTATATTACAGTCAATATGTATTGAGGGCAATTTTTTGTTCCAATGGTCCCCATTCACAATTACTTTTACATTGAAGTGATTGAAATCCAAGTGATGTTTAAATGGCATCAGAAAAATAAAACCTCTAGAATGGATGATATTCATTATGTGGTTGGTTGTAGTCAGTATCAGCACAATTACTATATTAAACTTTGAATCTTCAGATGTCCTGGTTCAAGCTAAAACTAAAGACAAATAATAACCTCCTCACACATTCCCCTGCAAGTACCAGTATCTCTGTCACTCCTTTAAAAAATGTCCCTTCTTTGAACCTCTTAATCATCCATCTGATTACACTCCTTGAGGATGTTCATCTACATGTTCAATTAATAAAACAACGACATTTCTATTCAACCTGTCGAAGGAATTTGGGGGAGGGGGAGCGGGGGTTTAGAAATAGTCAGTGAGGTAAACAAACATAATAGTTGAGCGGCAAATTACAATAGTGCTACATTCCCAATATTTAACTGAAGGAAATAATGGGTTATCTGGGCTGAATGGTGTGACAGACACTTATCCCATCCCACTAGATATTCCGGATTAATAAATTAAGATTTTGTCAACTATTCTCTGGAGCGCAGAAGGTTAAGGGGGGACTTGATAGAGGTCTTTAAAATGATGAGAGGGATAGACAGAGTTGACGTGATCAAACTTTTCCCTTTGAGAATAGGGAAGATTCAAACTAGAGGACATGACTTCAGAATTAAGGGACAGAAGTTTAGGGGTAACATGAGGGGGAACTTCTTTACTCAGAGAGTGGTAGCGGTGTGGAATGAGCTTCCAGTGGAAGTGGTGGCGGCAGGTTCGTTGGTATCATTTAAAAATAAATTGGATAGGCATATGGATGAGAAGGGAATGGAGGGTTATGGTATGAGTGCAGGCAGGTGGGACTAAGGGAAAAAAGTTGTTCGGCACGGACTTGTAGGGCCGAGATGGCCTGTTTCCGTGCTGTAATTGTTATATGGTTGTTATATGGTTATTAGCCAACTCTGAAACACGAAGCGCTGAGCATTGGGATCCAGACATCACAGACAACTGACCTCAGTTCCCCACTCACATCTGGCAGTGCTCTCCATCTGAACCAGGGGCCGCGGAGCATTTTTGAAAGTGGGGGGGGCTGAGCGATCACTGATCACTGGCCGAGGCAGTGGAGCGACCGAGTGGGGGGAGCGTGCGGGAGAGGGGTGCTTTTTGAAATTTGATGTATTAAAATCACGTTTTAGTGCATAGTAGAAGTAAGATTTCAATGTTTTTGTTTAATTTATTTTTAAGAGGTAACTTTTTAAGGTGTAACTTTTTCCACACAAAAGGGCCTGTCCCACGATGCATGTTTACCCAAGAGCTCTCCCGAGTACTTCACCACGAGTATTTTTTTACTCTTGGAAATTTTTCACACTGTTGAAAAATCTTCACGAGTTTCACGAACTTACCATGTTTCCCGAGTACTTGCCGTTAGCATTACGAGCCGCTACAAGACATTCACGAGCTCCGACGTACCCGCTACGTACATTCTACGTACTTACCACAAGCTTTTTATTTTTTTTAACTCGGCAGAGCTCTTGAGTAAACTCGCATCGTGGGACAGGCCCTAAAGGGTGGTGGGTGTATGGAACAAGCTGCTAGAGGAGGTAGTTGAGGCAGGGACTATCCCAACATTTAAGAAACAGTTAGACTGATACATGGATAGGACAGGTTTGGAGGGATATGGACCAAAGGCAGGTAGTGTAGCTGAGACATGTTGGCAGGTGTGGGCAAGTTGTGCTGAAGGGCCTGTTTTCACTCGGTATCACTCTTTGACTACATTATACCTCCACCATGTATGAATGCTTCAAAATGAAGTGGTCGAGTTTTATTGCCATAAACTCAAGCATAGAAGCATAAAAAATAGGTACAGGAATAGGCCATTCGGCCCTTCGAGCCAGCACTGCCATTCAATATGATCATGGCCGTTCATCTAAAATCAGTACCTCTTGCCTGTTTTTTCCCCACATCCCTTGATTTAGCTAGCCCCAAGAGTTAAATGTAACTCTCTCTTGAAAATATCCAACAAATTGACCTCCACTGCCTTCTGTGGCAGAGAATTCCACAATTCACAACTCTCTGAGTGAAGAAAGTTTGTCCTCATCTCAGTCCTAAATGGCCGATCATGTATTTTTAAACTGTGTGTGGACCCTGGTTCTGGAGTCCCCCAACATCGGGAACATTTCTCCTGCAGTTACAGTAAGTGAAAATCTAGCAGGCAAGCAGGATGCTTTCTCCAACCACCCCCATTTGAAGGACACTATCTTCCACCGTTTCTACCCAGTGCTTGGTACCTACTTCCAGCAGCCACTGGTTGTCTTCCTGGATGCACCAAGCCGCAGCCTGGTCCATGCCGGTCACCAGAGTGAATTCGGCGCAGAGACTCTCACGGCAGCGGCGCAACGCTTCCAATGCCTCTGACAGCCCGAGACTCTTGCACTGAGGCTGCTAAATGGCCGGAGCTACAGCGATTGACTCGCCAGCCCGGCAAATACTCTGCAGCCCCGGCTCCCCATACGCATCTGCCCCCGCCTCTGCTTCCATCCCTCCCTCCGTCCCTGCTCTCCAACACCCACGACCAGGTTGCGCAGAGCACAGCAGCGCCTCGTCCAAAGCCAGCGATATTGGAACATGTCTAGCCCAAAAAGTGCCTCCTCCAGCATCCCCGGTTCCGCGGCCCATGTACCTCTCTCCTGTCGCTCGCCCATCTCGCTCATGTCAGCCGCTCACCCGCATCGCTCATGTCAGCCGCTTCCGGCAAATCCTTAAATTCCGACTGCCGCTGGGAGCAGGACATGGCCTTACTTGCTGCGCAGGGTGCACTCATTCACTGCCCTGTCCTCCAGAATGCACCAAGCCACAGCCTGATCCATGACAGTCACCTGGACGAATTTGAGACTTTCGAGGCAGCGACGCAACAATTCCGACACCTCCGACAGCCTCTTGCACTGAGGCTGTTCCATGGCCGAAGCTGCAGCGAGCGACTCGCCAGCCCGGCAAACACTTGCCGGCCCTGGCTCCCCGCCGTTGCTCCTGCTTCTATCCCTCCCTCAGCCCCGGCTCTCCAACACCTGCAGCCCATGCAATTGATATGCGTTTTGAAATATTCATTGATCACAGAATTTCTCAAGACAGAGCGTGAGAAATTTGTGATCAGCGTGAGAGCTTGAGAATTTGGCCAAATGCGTGATTCTCACGCTCAATGCGTGTGAGTTGGCAGCCCTGTATAGAAGTCTGGTCTATTTTCTCAGGTCAGGATTTGCTCCTCTCTAACTGTTACTGCCTCGGAACACAAAAATAATTTAAAATCATATTCAGACTTAGAATGGAATGATCTTCAAATCTTTTTTTCTGACTGCATTGTAACTTTGCAGCTGCAATGTTTGAAAACCTTGGGATTTCCTCTTCTCGTTTATCAGGGTGACATTTTTTTGGCTGAAACTCAGTGCAGCTTTATCACAGATACAATTAACGTGCCACCAACATTGAATTTCATTACCATTCAGTATCTCAAGGAGGTTGAAGCATTAACAATGTCTTGACTTTAAATGCTGCAGGGAGATCTACCCAAGACCTCCTCAAGTAGAATTTTAAAGTCTGGCTTAAATGACACAAATTCCAGGCAGAGGGTGGCACAGTGGTGCATCCTGTAGAACTGCTGCCTCGCAGCACAGAGATCCTGGTTCGATCCTGACCTTGGGTGTTATTTATATGGAGTTTGCATGTTCTCTTTGTGACTACATTGATTTTTTTCTGGGTGCTCCTGTTTCATCATAAAACCCACCGATGTGCAAATTAATTTGCCTCTGTCCCTCATGTGCTGGGAGTAGATACAAAATTCAAATAACATAGAACTAGTGTGAATGGATGATCGATAGTTGATCTGGATTTGCTGGTTGATGGGCCTGTTTCCAAGCTATATCTTTCAGTCAAGCAAGTCGAGACGCAGGTAATATTCTTAGTTTCCACATGTCTGTGAGGCTGCATATTTCATGTTGCATGTGCCCTATGGATGTTCATTATGTTGAATTTAGTGCCAGTCCATTTGAAGCATGAATTATGTCAGTGGCCACACAAGGAAGGGTGTTGCCATGTGCAATGTTTGTGCATGCGAAGTGCGAACATAATAGGTAGACAGCGATGTCAATTCGCGCATAACACTGATTCAACAGCTGCACTTCCAAATTGTGTTCAACAAGTCAGCTAATCATACAGATTTATCACATGTAGAACATTAGGAAGGAAATCTGGCTGTGATAGTTAAAGGATAATCGTTGATTTTCCAGGAGGAATTACTGACAATACATGAGGCAATCCCATTCATTTAAAAATAGCCTCACTGGAACACTCCAGGCAAAAGCAGACAATATCTGCTTCATGTCCCCTCCTCTTTTTAGACAGTTTGTCAGGGTTATTTTTTAATTATATTTTAAATTTCATATATTTAATATGTTATAGAGATTATCTGGGCAAAGTCTTTACAGGCTTTGAAAGCAGTTATTTGCCTGTCACATTTACTTCTCTTTCATATGCCTACACAGGGGTGGGCAGGGGGTTAATGACAGTCACTTGAAATGTACCAACCCAGCACATCTTAGAGACGCCTAGGAAATCCCAAGGGAAACTCACACTGTCACAGGAGGAATGTGCAAACTTCATACAGAAGATGATAGAGGTCAGAGTCAAACACGGGTTACTGGGGTTGTGAGGCAACAGCACAACCTGTTTCACAGCAGTAACATCTTAAATATTGAGAATGAGTTGCTTCCACTGCAATGCTGGGTAATCTAGGATGATTATTGTGTTTTCTGTGGGATCCATAGATTTGGCAATAAGTAAGGCTTAACTAACCAGGTTGTTTGGGGTGCCATGCATACCTTTTGTTGTTTGTGCTCAGGCTCTATATCTCTTGTTGGAGATAAATAAAATGTGCAGTGCCTTCCTGGATGTTTTTTCCACTCTTTTGATTGCCCTGGGCTAGATTAAATTCCATTTTTCACTGCCCAAATAATGAGACCATCTTCCTGGAGTCTAAAGTTTTGCACCTCACTCTCAACTGAAAATAAAATGTTGTATCAAGGGATGCAAATCAAGAGATCAAGTGTGAAGGGGAAAAGATTTAATAGGAATCCGAGGGGTAACATTTCACATAAAGGGTATTTGGTGTAAGGAACGAGCTGCCAGAGAGGGTAGTAGAGGCAGGGACTATCTCAAAGTTTAAGAAATAATTATATAGGTGCGTATATAGGACAGGTTTAGAGGGATGTAGGTCAAACGCAAGCAGATAGGACGAGTGTTGGGAAATGTTGGTTGATGTGGGCAAGTTGGGCCAAAGGGCCTGTTTTCACACTGTATGACTCCATGACTAAGTCTGAAGTAGGATCCCGACCCAAAATGTCAACCATCCTTTTTCTCCTCAGCAGCTGCCTGACCCGCTGAGTTACTCCAGCACTTTGTGTGTAATTTCTTTTTAATCACCTGTAGACACCTTTGAAAAGGCCCCTACATTTGCGGCGGTGGCGAAGCGGTAGAGTTGCTGCCTTACAGCGCTCCGGTAGTTCCGGTAGGCGGCGCGACTCTCGTCTGCAGCGGCCTCTGCAGTCCGTCTGCGTTTTTATTATTTTATGTCTATGTTTTTATGTAGTTTTTGTTATTTTTTGTTGGGGTATGTGTGTGGGGGGGTGGGGGTGGTGTGGGGGGGTTGGGGGTAACTTTTAAATCTCTCCCTGCACGGGAGACCCGACCTTTTCTTTGTCGGGTCTCCGTTGTCGTTGGGGCTGCAACGAGGAGCGGCCTCCAACAGGAAAACCGGGGGCTCTGGTGCTGACTACTCACCTCACCGTCGCGGAGCTGGCCGAGTCCAGAGCGGGTGGAGCTGTGGTGGACGCTGCTGCGACCCGACCCCCGGAGATTCGGTGGCTGCAACTGCGGGTTTGGCGGGCGGCACCGGGAGCCCGCGGGTCCCTGGAGGGAGACCGCTTTTCGGGGCTTCCGCAGCGGCGACTTCTCCCGCCCGAGTTGCGGGGTTGAAGAGCTCCTGGAGCGGGGCCTACATCACCGCACCGCGCGGCTTGGAATGGCCGCGGGAGTTTGCGAGCGCACGCCGGGGGCTCTAACACCAAGACCCGGTGTGCGGCCTTGCATCACCCGGCGTGGCTTAAATGGCCACGGGACAATTCGCTATCGCCCGCCGGGGGCTTTGACTTTGACTCTGACATGGGGGGGGAGAGTGCAGTGGAGAGAAAAGTTTTTTTGGCCTTCCATCACAGCAATGTGATGGATGTTTATGTAAAATATGTTGTGTCTTGGGTCTATTTGTTTGTAATGTATGGCTGCAGAAACGGCATTTCGTTTGGACCTCAAGGGGTCCAAATGACAATAAATTGAATTGTATTGTATTGTATTGCAGCACCAGAGACTCGGGTTTGATCCCGACTATGGCTGCAGTCTGTATGGAGTTTGTATTTTCTTCCCATGACCACGTAGGTTTTCTCTGAGATCTTCAGTTTCATCCCACACTCCAAAGATGTACAGGTATGTAGGTTAAAAGGCTCGGAGTATGCGTAAAAAATTGTCCCCAGTGTGTACAGGATAGTGTTAATGTGCGGGGGATCACTGGTCAGCGCGGACCGAGTGGGCCGAAGGACCTGTTTCCATGCTGTATCTCTAAACTAAACTAAACTAAACTAGCTTTGCATTAGTTTATAATAACAAGTGCTGGTGTATTGAACAAGCCCACCGCTATGAGCATTCCAGTCAAACAGTATCACTCAACCAGTCATCATTGCTTCATATGACTGAGCCATTTGTTATATCCACTCTCTCTTGGGTCCCGTGGGCTTTTATCATATTAACTAGCTTATCATATGCGATATCAGTAAAAGTCTTGCAAAAATGATACATGGTGTTCTTGTCATCATTGAGTAAATGGAAGATATTGACGAGTGTTTCAGAACATCAGCTTTAAGGAATATCCTCCATAATCCCTCAGTCAATGGAGCTGAGGACTTGTGGGGTCAAAGGAAGACCACCTACTGTGGTTATCACCATTCCCCATGTTTTCCTTGATTATGCTCATTGTGCTACTGGGAGGAAGTAGTTGAAAGGGGTCCCTGCACTGCCATTCACTGTGGAAGACAGCAAGGGCATTCCTCTGTGGTTACTGCAATTGGTTAACATATGATGAGCTTTGATGGCACTGGGCCTGTACTAAACTCCAGTAACATGAGGGTGGACCTCACTGAAACTTACCGAATAGTGAGAGGAGTAGATGTAGAGAAGTTGTTTCCACTAGTGGGAGAGTCTAGGACCAGAGGAGTCATCTGTAGCCATCTGTTCTATGAGTTGGACCATAGCCTTCGTAATGTGTAGATCTGGTTTCTTATCCCTCAGGTGCAATGATGTTTCCAATCTAAAACTACCTTGTCCATATGATTAATTAGCTCCTGGATCCCCTGGTAATTGTCATCAACTGCTCCTGGGGTTCTCTGGTAACAAAGCCAAGAATCTCTTCTCAGGTGCTAATTATGATGGACCTTGGGGTGACCAGGCTCTGCAGATGCCTTTCAGCTCCTGTTAGTCGAGAGTCATCAGGTTAGATATGAGGCTTTGAGTGCACAGAGTTTGAGTTCTTTGATATTGATTTTTCTTGCGGCAGTGTTGCAATTGCCAACGCAATTTAGGGGCTAGATTGATGGAGATGACAAAATGGATTAGGTGGGAGTCAGTCCGGGTAGTCATCAGCTTGTGTAATAACAGAGGTGATGTGGATAACCTTGCCGTCCTTCACTCAGAATGGATTAAATGGCAGTCGGTCCAGCACTCATCAGCTTGTATTAGGGCACAAGTGATGTGAATAACCTTATGATCTCTTGCTTAGATGATGAAGTAGTCTAACATTAGACAGTGCCTGGATCAAATGTGTTATCATGAGACCATCCATTTGTGTCTCCAACAAATCAAAGACTTTATTAAGCAAGAATTTTGGCAGCAGGGCTCTTCTGGATTTAACTTTTCTTCGTCATCACACATAGCCAGAGATTCGCATAATTTTCGAATATCATTAAAGGCTGAAGATTGGTGAGTATGAGCAACATAGGGAGAGAGAAGGGGGAAACAAGAGCAAAGAGGGGAGAGGGAAAGAAAGAGAGAACCTAAGAGGGCTGAAAGGGATAAGTCTTTTAGGAGAGGGGAGGGATAGAGGGAAAGAGGAAATGTTGTATGGCAGATTGCTGGAAGGTCATGCTTTGTTCAATGTTATTGTGTGTTCCCGATGAGTTTACTTAACAGCTGAGTTTACACAACAGCAAGTGGAGTTCCCATTGCAGTACCCAAACCCTGCAGCACAAGCAGAAGCCATTCAATCAGCCACGAGATACTAAACATAAGACAATGTTGGATGTTTTGGTTTGCAGATGTTGTAATGGAGTTGCCTACCACTTCAAAGTTGTAGAAGACTGTCTCAAAGTATCAAGCTCAAGAATAGTTGACATTGTGTGCAGGTCTGTCCACAGGCCAAACTTTGCATTGTGTGTCAGCTTTCTTAGTTAGGCTGCCATAACAAAGTTATTTGCAGCAGAATTTATGAATGACCTTGGCTCCGGGGAGCTTGCTCTTGGGCTACTCTTTCACTCTGCTTTGGCAGCAGCCCAGTCATGATGGGTGATGCAGCAGGTGAAGATCTTGCCAGGAAACCAGCCGCCATAATACATGGCACCTGCTGGTGAGCCGATAGTTTTGTGAGTGAAACTGAGTGGCTGTCTGCTTTCACTTTCACCCTCTTGCTGCTAGACCATGGTCTTTCTTAACTATATGAAAGGAGAAGCAAAAGGCAAACGTCTCCACGTGCAGGGATGGTGGATGCTGGCATATGAGATGCCTACATATGCCACCCACATCTTAGTTTAGAGATACAGCGTGGAAACAAACCCTTTAGCCGGGCAAGTCCACACCTATATCGCAATTCTATGTTACCCCACTTTCACATCCCTACACACTAGGGACGACTTACAGAAGACACTAACCTAATCTTTGGAATATGAGGGAAAACCAGAGCACCCGGAGAAGACCCACACTGACAAAGGGAGAACATAGAAACTCCGTACACACAGCACCTGTAGTCAGGATTGAACCTGGGCCTCTGGCACCATGAGGCAGTGGTTCTACTGCTGTGCCACCGCCTCGTGTTGATTGGAAGAGATTGCAGGATGAAAGTAGGAGGAATGAAGAAGGAATGAATGAATGAATGATACTTTATTATTACATGTGACGGGGTCAAGAAAAGAGCATTCATGTCGCGGCCCTGTTTCCACCAATCTTTCCACCACCACGCACAAGAAGCACAAAAAGCTTGAGACGGACACCATTGCATGCAGATGCCGAGAAGTGTGTTCAGCTCTGGCTGAACAACTTCTAATCTTGTGTGTGGTATGTCACAGTGAGATTCTTTGTTTTGCACACCCAAGATATGCAAAGAGTCGCCATATAAAGGATGCTGTCAAAGTTACAAAGCATTCCATTTTAACACAAAGGATTTCATTGGTGGTCTCCATGAGTCTTGGCAGTCTCCCCACGCCCGGTCCTCCTTTGATTTCCCTCTCTGTATCTCTAAACTAAACTAAGCTAAGGACCTGATGCAGCATATAATGCTCTTGGCCCTGCCACTGCCCATGGAATCTCTCAGCATCCCTCCAAGTACACTGTGCTCCACCTGCTCTACTGAGATAAGGCAATTCAAGCTGTCTAATGCTTGCTGGCGTGGTGCTGCTGGCTCTGCACAAGAGAGAGGGTGACATGGCCCTGGGAGCAGTGCAGTGTCTAAATTGATTTGGGGGGGCAGTCAATTCGTCCCTTCCCACCCAAACCACCCTCTCCCCTAGTACTTTCCCTTGCAACCGCAGGAAATGCTACACTTGTCACTTTACCTCCCCCCTCGACGCCTTCCAAGGACCCAAGCAGTCTTTCCGGTGAGGCAGAGGTTCATCTGCACCTCCTCCAAACTCATCTACTGCATCTGCTTTTCCAGGTGTCAACTGCTCTACATCGGTGAGACCAAGTGTAGGCTTGGCGATTGCTTCGCCCAACACCTCGGCTCAGTTTGAAATAACCAACCTGATCTCTTAGCACTTCAACACCCTCCCATTCCAAATCCGACCTCTCTGTCCTGGGCCTCCTCCATGGCCAGAGTGAGGCCCACTGCAAATTGGTGGACCAGCACCTCATATTTCGCTTAGGTAGTTTACACCCCAGCGGTATGAACATTGACTTCTCCAATTTCAGGTAGTCCTTGCTTTCTCCCTTTTTCCCCTCCCTTCCCAGCTCTCCCACAGCCTACTGTCTCCGCCTCTTCCTTTCCCTCCGCCCCCCCCCCAACATCTGAAGAAGGGTCTCGACCCAAAATGTCGTCTATTCCTTCGCTCTATAGATGCTGCCTCACCAGCTGAGTTTCTCCAGCTTTTCTGTCTACCTTATAGTAATTTGGGTATTGTGGTCAAATAGCTGCAATAGATTGGTGCAAGGCTGAGAAAAATGGTAGGATTTTGAGGGAGTAATGGAGAATATCAAAGCTAAGGAGCTCCACCTAATCAATATTGATGAAACAAGGAACCTGTGGATGCTGGTTCAGAAACAAAAGACACATAATGCTGGAGTAACTCAATGGGCCAGGCAGTATCCCTGATTGAATCAGTCTGAACAAGGATCCCAACCCGAAATGTCATCAATCCATCGTCTCCAGGGGGGCTTTTTGACCTGTTAGGTTCCTCCAGCACTTTGTGTCTTTTTTAATCAATATTGATAGCAGGTGAGTGATGGGGTAGTGCATACTGGTAGTGTTCTGCTGAGATACTGCATTAGAAGATAGATTAACTGACGTAGGAAGGTCAATACATTTTTATTGTCAGTAGACCCAGGCTATACTTGCATTCCTCTGCATAACTGTCTCCTTCCATTCGGTATCTGGGGAGTTCATGGTCTCTCATGGATAGAGAACATCTTTCCTCCTCTCCAACCAAGGACTTAAGTACAGCTCCAGTAAATCAAGGTGCCCGCTATCTCCACTTCGTCATCTTTTGTAACAACCTGTAATCAACTGCATAATGATTTTAGCCACCTGCTCTGACCACAGTTGCCTGCCCCTGTACAAAATCCAATCTAGGAGAACTGGTTCCAGCCGTGCTCAGAACTGGGCCCTGTGCTGATGAACTAAAGCAATCAGTTACTGCTGGCTGTGCTCATAATTCATTACAATGAGCAGGCAACATGAACCTTACTGCACAGTTTGCACAGCCGAATGGTGGCAGCTTAATTGCAACGCCTGCATTTAAATAATATCTAAATCAGTTTTTAAGTCTCTTATGATCTGCATAGCTCCAAGAATTTTTGAACAGGTAATTAGGTCAACATATTTACAAATAATATGCTCTTACAATTTCAGTGTGTAAATTCACTTGTTTAAACAATTAGCTTAATGCGGCACAGTGGTAGAGTTGCTGCCAGAGACCTGTGTTCAATCCTGACTACGAGTGCTGTTTGCACGGAGTTTGTACGTTCTCCCTGTGACTGCGTGGCTTTTCTTCAGGTGCTCTGATTTCCTTCCACATTCTAAAGACGTGCAGGTTTCTAGGTTAATTTGCTTCTGTTAAATTGCTCCTCATGTGTGATGTACAAGTGTTGTTGCTGTATCTCTCAACTAAACTAAACAGAACTAAACTAAACAAAACTAAACTAAAAAATACATGGGAGATCCATGCTTTTTTCTGCTGCAGCCTCAGGGAAGCGATCTTTACACATCAATGAGATGCAATGTGCCATTTGCACAAGCAGTATCATGCATAGGTGTCATCATGTCCTTGATTGACATTAAATTTCAGGCTTTGCACATGAAAATGTTGTGTTACTGTTGGATCACCTAAGTGATCATTGTCATATGGAACCGGGACGGTCAACAATGAGATACCTTGGAATGACCCAAGGTAAAAAGCACTTGAGAAAGTATGGGTTTTGAGCACTCTTCTTTACTGAAGGCCAATTAAGGATCATGGTAGCAGAAGTGGGCACCCAACACAGAACAAGATAGAAGATAGAGTAATATAGCATAGGAAGAAGTCCTCTGGCCCTCTGCCGAACATGATAAGTTAAACTAATCTCCTCTGGCTGCACGTGATCCATACCCTTCCATTTCCTGCATATCCAGGTACCTATCTAAGAGCCTCTTAAACACCACTATTTTATCAGCCTCCACCAGCAGCCCTGGTAGCATGTTCCAGTCACCCACCACTCTCTAAGTAAACAAAAATCTGCCATACACATCTCCTTTAAACTTTTCTTCTCTCATCTTAAACCCAGGGAAACAATTAAAACAGTAAAGTTACCCTTCAGGAATGTGGGAGACCTCATTACAATTATGCTCAGCAATCTTGTCCATCATTCCCGCTGAAGAGAATTAATCTTTCTCCTCTGTAAGTGCCTTCCCAACAAAGGTGCAGCTGATGTCTGTCCCTTTAAGGAGTGCTTCCTTCTGCTTTGATCTGCTTTTCCATCCATGCCTAAGCTATTTCATCATTGCCATAATCAGAAGTCATGCAGCACAAAACAGGCCCTTCAGCCCATCATGTCCACCATCAAGTAGCCATCTATTCTAATCCAATCTGAGTATCTAAGGTTTGACATTGCTGTAATGCCGCCTGATCCTCTTGCATGACAAGTGCATGGAACTTTTGCTGCTTGGAATTCCAGGACATATCCAGTGATAGATATTACACCACAAACCAGTAGCGTAGTGCAACACACAATTGTGCCCTGTGACTGAATATCTGCGCTCAAATATTTTTTATTATTCCAGAAAATTATATATTTCGTCTTTCTGACACGTAATACTTAGATAAATGACACATTCGCAAAGGGATGCGGAGGCCTTTTGGATCTTTAAAGGGTGATACATTTCTGGACACTCATCAGAATTGGAACTACTAAAGACAGTAAGGTGTCCATTTACAAATAGAAATAGAGAATATTGACAGGAAAGGTTCAGAATGATCTGGGGCAATTGCGGGCAAATGGAACTAGCCTTGATGAGGTATATTGTTTGGCATGAACATCTTGGGCCAAATGGCCTGTTTCTTCACCCTTTTGACTGTGACATACAGGAATACTTGACGAGGCAGCATTTGCAACAATTGAAATAGAGACACATGTGAATACAGTTACTGGAATCTGGAGCACAAACCAAATTGCTGGAGAAATCCATCGGGTTGAGCAGAATCCGTAGTGGTCAAAGTTTCAGATTGATACTCTTTAGTTTAGTTAATTATTGTCATGTGTACCGAGGTACTGTAAAACGCTCTTTGTTGCCTCTATCCAGTCAGTGGAAGGACTATACATAATTACAAGCAAGCCGTCCATGGTGCACAGATACAGGAAAAAGGATGTCGGACAAGGGCTGTTAAAGTCCAATTGGAGATAGTTCAAAAGTTATCCAATAAGATGCATGGGAGGTCAGGACCGCACGTTATCTGATGAAAGGGCAGTTCAGTTAGAAACATAGAAACGTAGAAAATAGGTGCAGGAGTAGGCCATTCGGCCCTTCGGGCCTGCACCGCCATTCAATATGATCATGGCTGATCATCCAACAGTATCCTGTACCTGCCTTCTCTCCAAACCCCCTGATCCCTTTAACCACAAGGACCACATCTAACTCCCTCTTAAATATAGAGTTGCCTGATAACAGCTGGAAAGAAAATGTCCCTGAATCTGGAGGCATGCTTTTTCAAATTCATGTGTTTCTTCCCCAATGGTAGAGGGGAGAAGCAAGATTGGTCCTTGATTATGCTGCTGGCCTTGCCGAGGCAGCATGTAGATGGAGTCAATGGAAGGGAGGTTGGTTTGTTTGATGGTTTGGGATGCGTCTAGAGCTCTCTGCAATTACTTGCAGTCTTCTATGGAGCTGTTCCCAAACCATACTGTGATGCTTCCTGATAAAAATGCTTTCTCCAGCACATCTGTAGAAGTTGGTGAGGGTTGACAGGATCATGCCAAACTTCCTGAGCCTTCTAAGAATGTAGAAAAGTTGGTGTGCTTTCTTGGCCATTGCTTCGATGTTGCTGGTCCAGAATAAATTGCTGGCAATATTTATTCATAAGAACTTAAAGCTTTTGACCAACTATACTTAGGTTTCATCAATTTATACTGGGAGGTGTGCACTGCTTCGCTTCCTGAAGTAAAACACAATCCCCTTTGTTTTGCTGACATTGAGGGAGAGGTTGTTGTCTTGGCACTGGGTTATGTGATTCTCAATCACCTGTACTGCATCTCGTCGTTATTTGATATCCTGCCCACTACAGTGGTGCCTTCTGCGGACTTGTAAATTGCATTGGATTGGTATTTGGCTGCACAGTCATGTGTGTATGAGGAGTATAGTAGGGGGCTGATAAATGTGGCAATGGAGAAGGCCAAGGAGAGACAGGTTGAATAAAGAATTGTGAGGGGGGTTGAAATGATACACAACCAGAAGCTCAAGATGGTTATTGTGGACAGTGTGAAGATAATCTGCTAAGTAGGTGCCTGGACAATGTGTGCTTCTGCCAATGTAGAGGAGAATGGAACAGTTTTTGACATTTCAGTTTGGTGATCTTTCATTGGAATTAGGAAAAGTTAAAATGAAATAATTTAAAGGTGTAGAGAAGTTGCGGGACTGGGCATTGAGAACATACAGTGGAGGAGGGTCTGTGATAAGATGGCAACTAGAAGAGATTGGTTAACACAAGTGGAAAAGGTGCTGTCTGAGAGGGTGGTAAACATGTGACTTCTAGTTAGTTGTCATTTTGACGTTTATCCTGACAATTACATGGTTTATGCTGTTAAGGTTTTGTTTGGTTTAGTTTAGTTTAATTTATTGTCACGTGTATCAAGCTGTAGTGAAATGCTTTTTGTTGTGTGCTGTCCAGTCAGCAGAAGGACTATACATGAAGACAGCTAGAAGAACATGACTGCAGGGGGATTGAGGGTGGTTCAATTTTGAGATCCAGTTTTCATTGAAATGGAACGTAAAGAGCTGCAGGCATCCAAGGAGTGCTCCTAGTGCCTCTCAGGTCACAACACTATCAGACAACATTGAGGCACAGGCCTATAAACAAAATAGGGTCTGGGGTTGGGGGAGAGTTGGGGGTGGGCTCATGTGGATATCATGATGTGGCCTGAGTTTGGACTTGGGGCAAGGGAATATGCAGGTTGCAGATGGGACCAGATTAAGCTCCTCATACTTAGAAAGGTATTTTATAGCATGCCTTTTTTGAGGTATTTTATCAATTTCAAACCATCTGTTAACTCATAACTTTAACCACCACCTACACTGGTTGAAAAACTTGGCTTTACCTCTCCCCATTTATTAGTGTGACACTCTTTTGGCAACAGATCTATGCAGTTTCATCATCTCTATATTACTAAAAGTAAGATCTTGACCACTTTCGACTCACTGCGATGTGATTTCCGAGAGAATGCCGCCACTTACGTCCATCATTTGTGGCCACCTCGCTCAGAGCCCCCCCTCCGCCAGACTGGACCAGAGGATTTTTCCCATCAATGAAAAATCAGAGAGATATTAATGTTTTAGAAATGTTCGCCATTCTCTCTGCTGCCCCCACTGGCGGCAGGGGGTAGGGACTATAAAACCGGAAGGGTCGTGGCTCACTCAGTCTGTGACAGACGGAGGAAGCGAGAGGATCACGGCTCTCTGAGCTGCGAATAACACTGAACGCACGTCTACTCCACGATGACTCCCCGGGATGTGTTTTTCAGCAAATGTGTTGGTTGTTTGCAAAGTGTTTGCCCAATTAGGTTGGCTTTTTAAACGGCTTTCAGCAGCTGTGTTTTGTTGGCTTGCAAAGTGTTTTTGTCCAATTGGCTTGGCTTTTAAAGGGCTTGCTTGCAACCGTTTTCGGATGGATAAAGCGTGAATAAATATTTTATTAGATCAGGACTGTGTTTAATTTCAAAATTGGCGCTCATTCTGTGATTTTCGCTTAGTTGCAAGATGGTGCCGATGATGTCATTTCCGGTTAGCGGCATGCTGGCGCTGAGTGCGTAATTTCCAGTTCGTAGCAAGAAGCGAGAGGGTGGCATCAAGTTGGCGCTGAGAGTGTGACGTCAAGATGGCGCAGAGTGAAAAACAAGATCATATTGGGATCAGTGTGCAGAGAGCTGCTATTAATAATTGATCTTCACAATTTAAACTTTAAATCATATTCACAGTATCTTAACTTCTGGACAATTCCCGATCAATGGGAATAAGCAACACCCTGAGTCACAGCAACAAATCATATTAATAAACAAGTAAGGCTTATAATTGGTGAGCACATTTCAAGATAGATGCATGGGATATTACATTTTGGCAGAAAATGTGAAGCGGTTACTGTTTACATTTACAGTTTAGTTTATTGTCATGTGTACCGAGGTACAGTGAAAAGCTTTTGTTGCGTGCTATCCAGTCAGCGGAAAGACAATACATGAATACAATTGAGCTATTTACGGTGTACATGATAAGGAAATAACATTTAGGTAGAGTGAGCAAATTCCGATCAAGGAAAATCCAAAGTCACCAATGACAATAGACAATAGGTGCAGGAGTAGTCCATTCGACCCTTCGAGCCAGCACCATCATTCATTGTGATCATGGCTGATCATCCACAATCAGTACCCCGTTCCTGCCATCTCCCCCTATCCCCTGACTCCGCTATCTTTAAGAACCCTATCAAGCTCTCTCTTGAAAGTATCCAGAGAACCAGCCTCCACCACCCTCTGCGGCAGAGGATTCCACAGACTCACAACTTTCTGTGTGAAAAAGTGTTTCCTCATCTCCATTCTAAATGCCTTACCCCTTATTCTTCAACTGTGGCCCCTGGTTCTGGACTCCACAAACATTGGGAACATGTCTCCTGCCTCTGGCGTGTCCAAACCCTTAATAATCTTATATGTTTCAATAAGATACCCTCTCACCCTTCTAAATTCCAGAGTATACAAGTCTAGCCGGTCCATTCTCTCAGCATATGATAGTCCCGCCATCCCGGGAATTAACCTTGTGAACCTACACTGCACTTCCTCAATAGCAAGAATGTCCTTCCTCCAAATTAGGGGACCAAAACTGCACAATACTTCATGTGTGGTCTCACTAGGGTCCTGTAGGTAGATAGTAGTTCAGGACTGCTCTCTGGTTGTGGTAGGATGGTTCAGTTGCCTGATAACAGCTGTGAAGAAACTGTCCCTGAATCTGGAGGTGTGCATTTTCACACTTCTATACTTTTTCTGATGGGAGAGGTGATAATAGGAAGTGGCCAGGGTGTGACTCGTCCTTGATTATGCTGTTGCCCTTGCCGAAGCATTGAGGTATAAATGGAGTAAATGTTCCTTTTCTATAAATGGTGGCAAAGCTTGCAAATGACTTGGAAAATAAGAGCATATATAGGGTAAAGGCACAAAGCAATCTCAATGAACAAATATATGTATCAAAATAAATTTGTGCCTGAAGTCATTGATCTGAAACATTAACGTTCTCTCTCCGTGGATACTGTGTGACCTGCTGAGTAATTCCAGTATTTTCAGTTCCTTTTCAGATTTCTAGATTCTATAGTATTTTGCTTTTGTCTAATAAGCAAGCTATGTGAGGCATCTACTCTGGTTATTCAGAGATTATCTTGTATTTTGTGATTAAACTACGATTAGCATAAATTTTGAGAAAATTGATTTTACTGCTGTAGTTAAGTTAAGTACAACTGAAAATAATAAATCATTTTATGGTATTACATGTTTGCAGTTTACAGTCAGGCATAAATATTCTTGTATCTATTTAAAATATCATCAAATTTGTAGAAACAGTGACTATTTCAAAGTTATTTTGCGAGTTTATCCCAAACTGTGTCTCAGAAGAAAAATGATAATCCCTTATTGAAATGAAACTTTCACTCCCTCTTTTCATGTATTCCTTTCTATAACAAAGCTACATACATAAAACATTGATAATACTTTGCTCCTAATATTTATAAACCGTGAGTCTTTCTTCCGCGGTGATGACAGCTTGCATCTTCGATTTCTTTGCACTTCAAGCTTTGTGAATTAAGAATTTGATTTGTGAATTAAGGGACAAAAGTTTAGGGGCAACATGAGGGGGAACTTCTTTACGCAGAGAGTGGTAGCTGTGTGGAACGAACTTCCAGCGGAAGTGGTGAAGGCATGTTCGTTTTTATCATTTAAAAATAAATTGGATAGGTATATGGACGGGAAAGGAATGGAGGGTTATGGTCTGAGTGCAGGTAGACGGGACTAGGCGGGAGTAAGTGTTCGGCACGGACTAGAAGGGCCGAGATGGCCTGTTTCCGTGCCGTAATTGTTATATGCTTATATGGTGTGATCAATAGTTAGATGTATAGTGCCAAGATCAAGATGTCAACACCACTTGAAATTGCCCAATACAAGTCCTTAATCTTGTGTTCATGTTTATGAAGGATTTTATTCATTTTGGGTTGGGTTTGGTGGTAGGGACTGTATAACATAAAACATAGAACAGATAGTATAGAGCAGTACAGCACAGGTACAGGCACAATTCATATAATGTTCATGGCGAACAAGATGCCAAGACCAACACTTACTTGCCTGCACAAAATTATATCCCTCCATTCTATGTATATCCATGTGCCTATCCAAAAGTATCTTAAAAGCCATAATAGTATCTGCCACTACCATTCTGGTAGCTTGTTCCAGGCATTCACCATCCTCTGTGTAAATACACTTACCATGTACATCTCCTTTAAACTTTGTCCCTCTCACATTAAAGCTCTTCCCTCCAATATATGATATGTATATCCGGCCAAAAAGCTGCTGACTGTCTAGCTCTCAACCTCTGCAATTCCAGAAAAAACAATCCAAGTCCGTCTAACCTCTCCCTGTAGCCAATTCCCCATAATCCAAGCATCATTCTGATTAACCTTCCTATGCACCCTTTCCAAAGCCTCCACATCCTTCCTTAAATAGAAGGGAGTGGGGGGCACCAGAAGTGCATGTGATACTGAAAATGCTGCTTAACAAGTCCTGAACAATAAACTCACTTGAACTTGAACTTGAAAAGCTGCATCATGACATCCTGACTCTTATAGTCAATGTCCCAAGCAATGAAGGCAAGCATACCATATATCTACTCTTTAGATTCTGGAGTAGTTCCTGAGGATTGGCGGGTAGCAAACGTAACCCCACTTTTTAAGAAGGGAGGGAGAGAGAAAACGGGGAATTACAGACCAGTTAGTCTAACATCGGTAGTGGGGAAACTGCTAGAGTCAGTTATTAAAGATGGGATAGCAGCACATTTGGAAAGTGGTGAAATCATTGGACAAAGTCAGCATGGATTTACAAAAGGTAAATCATGTCTGACGAATCTTATCGAATTTTTCGAGGATGTAACTAGTAGCGTAGATAGGGGAGAACCAGTGGATGTGGTGTATCTGGACTTCCAGAAGGCTTTCGACAAGGTCCCACATAAGAGATTAGTATACAAACTTAAAGCACAAAGCATTGGGGGTTCAGTATTGATGTGGATAGAGAACTGGCTGGCAAACAGGAAGCAAAGAGTAGGAGTAAACGGGTCCTTTTCACAATGGCAGGCAGTGACTAGTGGGGTACCGCAAGGCTCAGTGCTGGGACCTCAGCTATTTACAATATATATTAATGATCTGGATGAGGGAATTGAAGGCAATATCTCCAAGTTTGCGGATGACACTAAGCTGGGGGCCAGTGTTATCTGTGAGGAGGATGCTAGGAGACTGCAAGGTGACTTGGATAGGCTGGGTGAGTGGGCAAATGTTTGGCAGATGCAGTATAATGTGGATAAATGTGAGGTTATCCATTTTGGTGGCAAAAACAGGAAAGCAGACTATTATCTAAATGGTGGCCGACTAGGAAAAGGGGAGATGCAGCGAGACCTGGGTGTCATGGTACACCAGTCATTGAAAGTAGGCATGCAGGTGCAGCAGGCAGTGAAGAAAGCGAATGGTATGTTAGCTTTCATAGCAAAAGGATTTGAGTATAGGAGCAGGGAGGTTCTACTGCAGTTGTACAGGGTCTTGGTGAGACCACACCTAGAGTATTGCGTACAGTTTTGGTCTCCAAATCTGAGGAAGGACATTATTGCCATAGAGTGAGTGCAGAGAAGGTTCACCAGACTGATTCCTGGGATGTCAGGACTGTCTTATGAAGAAAGACTGGATAGACTTGGTTTATACTCTCTAGAATTTAGGAGATTGAGAGGGGATCTTATAGAAACTTATAAAATTCTTAAGAGGTTGGACAGGCTAGATGCAGGAAGATTGCTCCCGATGTTGGGGAAGTCCAGGACAAGGGGTCACAGCTTTAGGATAAGGGGGAAATCCTTTAAAACCAAGATGAGAAGAACTTTTTTCACACAGAGAGTGGTGAATCTCTGGAACTCTCTGCCACAGAGGGTAGTCGAGGCCAGTTCATTGGCTATATTTAAGAGGGAGTTAGATGTGGCCCTTGTGGCTAAGGGGATCAGAGGGTATGGAGAGAAGGCAGGTACGGGATACTGAGTTGGATGATCAGCCATGATCATATTGAATGGCGGTGCAGGCTCGAAGGGCCGAATGGCCTACTCCTGCACCTAATTTCTATTTTTCTATGTTTCTATCTTCTTTACCATTCCTATGGTATGGTTCGTATTGGTGGAAATGTGTCAGCCTCAATAACAATCAGCACGGGAGCACCTCAAGGCTGCGTGCTCAGCCCCCTGCTGTACTCACTCTATACCCATGACTGCGTAGCGAACCACAGTGCGAACTCCATCATCAAGTTCGCTGACGACACCACCATTGTGGGGCGTATCACTGATGGGGATGAGTCAGAGTACAGAAGAGAGATCGAGCAACTGTCCATATGGTGCCAGCGCAATAACCTGGCCCTCAACACCAGCAAAACCAAGGAACTGATTGTGGACTTTGGAAGGAGTAGGAGGGGGACCCACAGCCCCATTTATATCAACGGGTCGATGGTTGAAAGGGTCAAGAGCTTCAAATTCCTGGGCGTGCACATCTCTGAAGATCTTTCCTGGTCCGAGAACACTAATGCAATCATCAAAAAAGCACATCAGCGCCTCTACTTTCTGAGAAGATTACGGAGAGTCGGATTGTCAAGGAAGACCCTCTCTAACTTCTACAGGTGCACAGTCGAGAGCATGCTGACCGGTTGCATCGTGGCTTGGTTCGGCAATTTGAGCGCCCTGGAGAGGAAAAGACTACAAAAAGTAGTAAACACTGCCCAGTCCATCATCGGCTCTGACCTTCCTTCCATCGAGGGGATTTATCGCAGTCGCTGCCTCAAAAAGGCTGGCAGTATCATCAAAGACCCACACCATCCTGGCCACACACTCATCTCCCTGCTACCTTCAGGTAGAAGGTACAGGAGCCTGAAGACTGCAACAACCAGGTTCAGGAATAGTTACTTCCCCTCAGCCATCAGGCTATTAAACCTGGCTCGGACAAAACTCTGATTATTACCAACCACTTTCTGTTATTTGCACTATCAGTTTATTTATTCATGTGTGTATATATTTATATCATGGTATATGGACACATTTATCTGTTTTGTAGTAAATGCCTACTATTTTCTGTGTGCTTAAGCAAAGCAAGAATTTCATTGTCCTATACAGGGACACATGACAATAAACTCACTTGAACTTGAACTATCTACTTGTATTGACACTTTCAGGTACGATCTCAAGATCCCTCTGTATATCAATGTTGCTAAAGGTCTTATGATTATTTGAATATTTTCCACTTTGCATTCGACTTCCAAAAGTGCAACACCTCACACTTGCTCGGATTAAATTGCATATGTCATTTCTCCACCCATTACTGTAGCTCATCTAAATCCCACTGTATTAATTGACAACATTCCCCACAGTTCACAGCCCCAGCAATCTTGGTGTCACCTGCAAATTTATGAAGCAATCCATTTACATTTACAACCAAATCATTCATATATATTAATGTACTGGGTGGGTGGAATGAGGATATAGAAATCTCCATTGAGATACTTCTACACTTATTGGCAATCTTATTTCAGTAATTTCAAATGTTAAAATAGGAGGTTGGACAAGTTGGACAAACCTAGATTGTTTTCTCTGGAGTATTGGAGGCTGTGGGAAGATGTGATAGATGTATATATAATTATGAGAGGCATTGTTAGGATAAACAATCAGAACCTTCCTTCCACAGTGAAAATGTCAAAGACTAGAGTGTATAACTTTCAGGTGAAAATGGCAAAGTGTAAAGGAGATGTGCGGGGCAGGTTTTTAACACGGAGAGTAGTGGTTGCTTAGAATATACTGCCAGAGATAGTGGTGGAGGCAGATATGATAGTGGCATTTAAGAGACTTTTGGATAAGCATGTGGATGTGCAGAAATGGAGGGATATGGATCATGGGCAAGTAGGCGAGATTGATTTTTTACAAAAGGGAACTCTGAGCATATCCCAGTTTAACACGGACAGGCTAGAAGGTGACCCATCAATCTGTTCTAGAGTATCACAACAAATATTATCATATCTACAGTAAATAAGACTGTTTGCATCCATTTTCAACAGCAACGAATGAGACTCATAGGGTTTAATAAGTCGGTGATTTTCCAGCTGTGGATATGAGACGGTTAGGCCCGGTCCCTCTGTTCATTTAAGCAATCAGCCACCATTATTCTCCTTTGACATCTCTAAGGCACATCAGACACCCCTTGAAATCAACCAGTCATCTTTCCCTTCAATATTACCGTCAGCATTATCTTTTCTTCCTCCTATTCCCCTTATCTATGCATTTTTTGTTGCAGAAATTTCACATGATAAATAGTTAGCTTTGCAATCCAGCCTGAACAAAAATGAATTCAGCAGTACCAACAAATTATCTCAAGTTTGAAGCAAAAGGATTTGAGTATAGGAGCAAGTAGGTTCTACTGCAGTTGTACAGGGTCTTGGTGAGACCACACCTGGAGTATTGCGTACAGTTTTGATCTCCAAATCTGAGGAAAGACATTCTTGCCATAGAGGGAGTACAGAGATGGTTCACCAGACTGATTCCTGGGATGTCAGGACTTTCATATGAAGAGAGACTGGATAGACTTGGCTTGTACTCACTAGAATTTAGAAGATTGAGGGGGGATCTTATAGAAACTTACAAAATTCTTAAGGGGTTGGACAGGCTAGATGCAGGAAGATTGTTCTCGATGTTGGGGAAGTCCAGTACAAGGGGTCACAGTTTAAGGATAAAGGGGAAACCCTTTAGGACCAAGATGAGAAAAACATTTTTCACACAGAGAGTGGTGAATCTCTGGAACTCTCTACCACAGAAGGTAGTTGAGGCCAGTTCATTGGCGATATTTACGAGGGAGTTCGATGTGGCCCTTGTGGCTAAAGGGATCAGGGGGTATGGAGAGAAGGCAGGTACAGGATACTGAGTTGGATGATCAGCCATGATCATATTGAATGGCGGTGCAGGCTCGAAGGGCCGAATGGCCTACTCCTGCACCTATTTTCTATGTTTCTATGTTAAAAGCTGCTCAATTGCTAACTAGGCTATAAAAATTGATATTAAAATTATTTGCTAATTTAAGGTTGGTTCCCTTTCCAAAGGGTACTATTTTCATTGAAATCATACGTTTGTTAGTTCATTGTCGTTTGTTAGTTGTAGGAGCAGAATTAGGCCATTCGGCCTTTTGGGAATTCTACACCAGACCTCCCTATTCTCTTTGGACCTCCGATTTCTGAATCCTCTCCCCATTTAGAAAATAGTCCACACCTTCATTCCTACCACCAAAGTGCATGACTGCACACTTTACCACTTTATCTGCTACTTCTCACCCCACTCTCCCAACCTGTCCAAGTCTTCTACAAAATCCTTGCTTCCTCTGCAATACCTACCCCTCCACCTATCTACATATCATCCGAAAACGTTGCCACAAATCCTTCAATCCCCTCATCTAAATCATTGATTCTCACCGTGAACTGACTCACAATTGATTCACACTGACCCCTGCGGAACATCACGTCACTGGCAGCCAAACAGAAAAAAAACCTTTATTGCCACTCTTTGCCTTCTGTCATTCAGCCAACCTGCTATCCATGCTAGTGTCTTCCCTCTAATACCATGGGCTCTCATCTTTTTTTAGCAGCTTCATGTGCAATATCTTATGAAAGGCCTTCTGAAAATCCAGGTAAACAATATCAACTGAAGCCCCTTTGTCTATCCTGCTATTTCCTTCCACAAAGAATTCCAACGGATTTGTCAGGCAAGATCTCCTCTTCGCAAAACCATACTGACTTCGACCTATTTTCTCATGTGCTTCAAAGTACTCAGAAATCTCATCCTTTACAATGGACTCTAAAATCTTGCCAACCACTGATGTCAGACTAACCGGCCTATGTTTTCCCTTCTTTTGCTTTGCTCCCTTCTTGAACAGCGGAGTAACATTTGCATTTTTCCAGTCCTCTGGGAACACTCCTGACTTAGTGATTCTTGAAAGACCATCACAAATGCATCCACAATCTCTAAAGCCGCCTCTTTCAGAATCCTGGGGTTTAGTCCATCTGGTCCAGGTGACATCCACCTTCAGATCTTTCAGCTTTCCAAGCACCTTCTCCTCAGTAGTAGCAACTCCACTAACTTATGCCACCTGACAATTTTGAATATCAGACACATTGCTGGTGTTTTCCGCTCTGAAGACTGACGTAAAAAACGTACTCAATTCATTTGTCATTTCTTTCTTCCCCATTATTACCTACTGTTGGTTTTTAAGAGCTTTCAGATCTTCCCACTAATCTTTCCAATATTATATGCCTTCTCTTTTAGTTTTATGCTGTCTTTAACTTCTATTGTCAGCCACAGTCACCTCATTCGCACCTTAAAATCTTTTTTCATCTTTGGGATGAAAAGATCCCGCATCTTCTAAATTATTCCCAGAAACTCCTGCCATTGCTGCTCCACCGTCATTCCTGCTAGTGTCCCTTTCCAATCAACTGTAGCCAGCTCCTCCCCCATGCATCTGTAGTTATCTTTATTCAACAGTAGCATTGACGTATTTGATTTCATCTTCGCACACTCAAATCACATTTTACCGTCACTACCTCCTAGCAAATGAATTGAATCTGAATGAATTTTGTGTTGTACACTCATCTATGTCTTACGTTTTTTTTTGTGCCAGCATTTGTATGTGATAATTCTAGTAGAATAGGGATGATACAATGGTTTTCTTCAAAACATGCACATGTATGCACGTAGTGTGTTTTCAAAGCTCACTTCCAAAGAAGAAAATGGCAAAGAAAATAAAGTATCAAAAACTTGACATGTCTCCTGCATCCTGCCCATTCAATCTAGTCAAGCATTGAGACTTCTTGAGTTTTCTTTGTCTGAGGTGATGCTGTTGGTTCAAGAATACAATGAAAACGATGCCCACTATATGGACTTGCTCAGATTTTGCACTGTAGGAACAGGTCATTTAACCCAATTGATAAATGTCAACAGGCTGTACATGAGCAAATTCCCATTACCTCATCCACCCCAATCAATTTCACTTTTCTGTTTGTGAAAAAAGGAGCTGCCACATTTTCTGTGTTATAACATTGACTATATTTCAAAAATTCTTAATTGATTTTAAGCTACTCTGAGTCATCACTTTTCACTTTTTCTTAATTTTTTCTCTTTATAATTCTCTTTTGCTCTTTTTCTAATTTTTCTCAATCTTTCTCTCCACACACTTCTTGCACTTTCTCTTTCTTCGTCAGCATTTCCTTCAAATAATTGCTCCTCAATTTATTTTCAAACTTCCCCCAAACACGTCAATGATAGCAATTGTAACTATTTCATGTGTGTTGAGATTGGTTAAGGAAACAGAAATGTCCACTCTCTTGGAAGCATTCTAATTGTAACTGTTTTCCACTAGTGGGAGAGTCCTCAAGAGTAAAAGGATGTACCTTTAAATAGATGAGGAGGAATTTATGAGGGTGGTGAATCTAAGGTCTTGCCAGTTAACTCTTTACCTGACTCCCTGTATTCACTATGAAGGACCTCATCCCTTTTCCTGCCTGTCAGTTATGCCACTTGTGGCTGCTCACCCTCCCACTTGAAAGTTCTGCAGCTGCTCAGAGATGTCCTGGACCCTGGCACCAGGTAGGTAACACACCAGGTAGGTAACACACAGGTCAGTCAGAACCTGTCTCTGGACCTTATCTTAGCTTTTACCTCCGCTCGGCTTCCTTGCTGAAGCTTTTCAAGCCAAAGCCTCAAACATTTCCCCTCAATTGGATGGCTTGATTGTAATCATGCATTGTCTTTCCGCCGACTGGTTAGCATGCAAACAAAAGCGTTTCACTGTACCTTGGTAAACTCAATAAAATAAATTCAAACTCAAACGCAGCAGTTGGCCTTTTGAGCCAAATCAGCATTCACCCTTAAAGCACAGCACTTGCACTTCAGAACGCAGCCTTTCACCAAATAGTTGCACATAAATGGCAGTTCCACTGCTACCTGCTGTCCTTTTATTCTTCACTAGGAACAGTCACTCCGCAAGCTAGTTTTTAAAACTCCTGCACTGCTCCTCCTTGCAGTTGCTCACTTGCAAGTATAAAAGTGATGATAAGAGTGAAGACGAAGTAGAAATTCACTCAAATCCTTGCATGAAGAAGGGACTTTTTAGATTAGATTAGATTAGATCCTTTATTTGTCATTCAGACCTTTCGGTCTGAACGAGATGTCGTTGCCTGCAGCCATACATATAATAATAAACAACAAAACACACCATAAACACAAATTAACATCCACCACAGTGAGTTCACCAGGCACCTCCTCACTGTGATGGAGGCAAAAGTCTTAAAGTTACTGTCTCTTCCCTCCTCATTCTCCCTCTGCGCTGAGGCGATATGTTGTTACCCCACCGGGCGATGGTAGTCAGTCCCGCGGCTCAACCGAGCTCCGCAAACGGGCCGGTTCAAGCTCCACGGCCCGTGGTGGTCGAAGCTACCGCCCTCCAGTCCAGCGGACACAGCTGTTGCCGCGGGAGCTCCGGAAAACAGGCACCAGTCTGTGATCTGCGAGCTCCCAACGATGTCGTCCCCTGGCCCGCGGCCGAGCCCCGGATTCAGGTCGCCGCCGCTGGAACGCCGCCTCAGCCAGCGGAGCACCGTCTCAGCCCTGCGCCGGGCCGCCCTCACCGGAGTACCGTCTCAGCCCCGAGTCGTGCCGCTGCCACCGGAGCACCGTCTCAGCCCCGCGCCGGGCCACCCTCACCGGAGCGCCGTCTCAGACCCGAGCCGGGCCGCCCTCACCGGAGCGCCCGAACTCCGCCACAGCTCCGAATTTGACCAGCCTCGCGTTGGTGAGTCCTGGCTGGCTCTGCCTCCGGAGCCTCGAGGTCGGTCGCAATTGGAGGCCGCCAGCTCCGCCATTAGGCCTCAGCGCAGACGGAGGCAGAGAAGGGGGGATACGACAGAAGACCATGTTTCAGCCACCCCCCCACACATAACACAACCTATTAACCAAAATTTAACTAAAAGACAAAAAACCAACAAAAAAAAGTAAAGACAGACGGACTGCAGGCGAGCCGCAGCCGTTCAACAGCGCCACCACTTCCGGATTACTTCAGTTATTGGAGCAGTTGGGGACAGTTGCTTAATAAGGAAATAGATAAATATTTAATGTTGGGTGGGGGAACAATTTCAAGGCTTCAGGGAAAGCATAAGGTTAATTAGTGGGACTAAATAATTAGCTAATAGTGCTGAAGATAGACACAAAATGCTGGAGTAACTCAGCGGGACAGGCAGCATCTCTGGAGAGAAGGAATGGGTGACGTTGCGGGTCGAGGCCCTTCTTCAGACCCTAATAATAGAGCTGCTGCCTCACAAGACCATTGACCTGGGATCAATCCTGACCTATGGCACTGTTTGTGTTGAGTTTGGTTCCTCAACCTGTGACCCAAAGGTTTTCCTTGCTTCAGTTTCCTTCCGTAGCTCAAAAATATGCAGGTCTGTTGGTTAATTGGCCACTGTAATTTCACCATACTGTGTAGGTGGGTGGTAGAATCTGGGATTGGGAAGTTGGTGGGAATGTGGGGAAAATAGGGTAGGATCAAATGTAAAAATGCATTTTGGTGGGTGCCGCAGACTTTGTGATCATGCCAAAGGGCCTGTTACAATGCTGTCACTCCATGACTATGGCTCAATGGGTCTAATGTCCTCCAACTGTACAGTATAATTTTACGATTCTATATAATGAATGTTTAACATTCTAGGCACTGTTTACATGACCAAATCCACATTGTCATCCCATCCAACGAGGTTACATTGCATAAATCTTTCCAATATCACAATGCCTATGCACAGAAGGCCCAAATGCCAGAGCACCAGGTATTTAGTTTAGTTTAGTTTAGAGATACTGCGTGCAAACAGACCCTTTGGCCGACCTAGTCTGTGCCGACCAGCTTTCCTCCCACACTAACACTATCCTACACGCCAGGGATAGCTTAAATTTATACCAATCCAATTAGCCTACAAACCTGTACAACTTTGGAGTGTGGAAAGTAACTAGAGCTTCCCGGAGGAAAACCAAACAAGTCACGGGGAGAACGTATAAACTCTGTACAGATAAGCACAGATGTAGTCAGGATCGAACCCGGGTCTCTGGCACCACAAGGCAGGAACTCTACTGCTGTGCCACTGTGCCTACCTCTGTACAGATGTAGTCAGGATAGAACCCGGGTCTCTGGCATGCAAGGCAGGAACTCTACCGCTGCGCCACCATGCCACCCTGGTTGCTGCCACAGTTTATCAATTCAAGGTCAGAATGCAAGTGAACGTGAGGTTTGATTTCTTCTTTCTTCTTTCTTCTTTCTTCTTTCTTCCTTCATGCCTTGCTAATGTTCATATTAAGTATTTAAAAATTTACAGAATGCACTGACTGGAATAGTGGTTCTTTCTTCAGGTGAGGGCGGGTGGGGGTGGGGGTGGGGGGGGGGGGGGGGGAGGTGAGGTGGTGGTTGAGGTGTAGAGAACTACTTATCATAGAAATAAACCCAGAGTCAGCTTTGGATTATGGGAATTAGTACTTTTTTTCTTGCATAAAATGTGACCTTGTATCAAAATTAGATGAGGTAGTTATATTATTGATTGCATAATTTTCTTTTAACAAATTTCCAATATTTAATTCAGCTCCGGTCACTTGGACTCAAGCTTAATGAATCATCCATCGTGAGATTTCACTGAAATTTCACTGAGCTGTTCTTTAGTGAACCAAAGAAGGTCACACAGCTTGATGCAGAATCTTTGCAGATCAGCAGGGTGAAAGGAATGTTTCACGATGGTATGTTCCAGTTAATGAATTGTGAGGCATATGATACAATAGCAGTTTCTTAGTCAACCATGAATAATGTGCTCAAGTCCAGAAATGTAGCTTGAATGTGATACAGAAATGTCATTACTACTGGGTCAAGGCATGGAACAGCAATAAAGGGGAAACGGCTTTGCAAGTTCATTTGTGGCATGGATCGAGGAGCTATGGTTTTGACACATGACAATATTTGATCAGTCCATAAATTCTGTTAATAATTTATTTTGTCAATGAACCATTGTATCGGTCTTACAGAGTGCAATCCACTCTCCTCCAGTTTACAATCCCCTGCCAAATGTCACTGAGAGTCCCGTATTAAAGAGAGAGAGATAAACACATCCAGAGATCCCAAAATAAAAAGTTGATGTGAAACACTAAGAGCTTAGAGCCGAGAACAGGATAGAAAATAGAGTTGAAATTAGAAGGGAAATAAGAAGCACAAAGAGAGGGAATGAAAAGGTAAAATTTGCAGATAAAATTTAGTTTAGTTTATTGTCACGTGTATCGAGGCACAGTGTAAGGCTTTTGTTATGTTCAAACCAGCCAGCGGAAAGATCATACATGATTATAATCTAGCCATTCACAGCGTTCAGATATATGATAAGATAATAATGTTTAGTGCAAGATAAAGTGCCAGTAAAGTCCAATCAAAGATAGTCCAAGGGTCACCTACGAGGTAGATAGTAGTTCATGATTGCTCTCCAGTTGCGGTAGGATGGTTCTGTTGCTTGGTAACAGCAGGGAAGAAACTGTCCATCAATCTAGAAGTGTGCGTTTTCACACTTCTGAGCCTTTTGCCAATGGGAGAGTGGAGAAGGGGGTGACAAGGGTGGGACTCATCCTTGATTATGCGGCTGGCCTTGCTGAGACAGTGTGAGGTGTAAATGGAGTTAATGGAAGGGAGGTTGGTTTGTGCAATGGTCTGGGCAGCGTCCACTATTTGCTGAAATGTCTTGCGGTCTTGGATGGAGCTGTTGCCAAACCAAGCTGTGATGCATCCTGATAAAATGCTTTCTATAGTGCATCTATGTGAAGGTTGTTGGGGAAATGCCAAACTTCCTAAGACTTCTAAGGAAGTAGAGACGTTGATCTGCTTTCTTGGTTGTTGCTTCAATAAGGCAGTCCAGGAGAAGTTGTTGGTGATGTTAACTCCTAGGAATTTGAAGTTTTCAATCATCTCTACTTTGGCGCCATCAATGCAAACTGGGGTATGTGTACCACTTCGCTTCCTGAAGTCGACCACCATCTCTGTCTTGCTGACATTGAGAGAAAGGTTATTGTCTTGACACCAGGACACAACTTTCTCAATCTCCTTCCTGTACTCCATCTCATCTTTATTTGATATCCGATCCATAATGGTGGTGTAGTCTGCAAATTTGTAAATTGAGTTGGATTTGTACATGGCTGCACAGTCGTGGGTGTGCAAGGAGTAAAGAAGGGGCTGAGAACGCATCCTTGTGGAACCCCAGTGTTGAGGATTATTGTAGAGGATGGTCTGTCCCCTGTGATTGGGGTCTGTTGACCAGGAAGTCAAGGATCCAGTTGCAGAGATGAGTGTTCAAGAAGGAACTGCAGATGCTGGAAGATCGAAGGTACACAAAAATGCTGGAGAGATGAGTGATGACTCCATGTCCTGCAAGTTTGGTGATGAACTTGGAAGAAAATTCAAGCATGTCAAGTAAAGAAAATAGAAAAGAGTCTTATAAATACAAAATGAGAAAATGGTGTATAAGCAAGGAGGTGGAGGATGCTGGCTAGATGAATGCCTTGCATATGTTGTAGCTGTTCTCACAAATGAGAGTGGTGATGTCCGCATTATGGTTCAACAGGAAGTGAAACAACAAATTGGATAAGTACAGTGAAAGATGAAGTACTTAAAGATTTAGCATCATTGAAAATAGGTTACTTACCAGCCTTACTACTTAATAGAAATAAAGTAGGAAATAGAAAAGGTTGTGTCAAGAATTTTTCAATCTTCTGTGACCAGGAGTGATGTGAGAGGATTGTTGAACTGTTAACTCCATTGTTTAAAATGAAAGGAAAGGATAAATTAGGAAATTATAGTTTGGTCCACTTGCATGGTGGGCATATCCATTCTGAGGAACTGTATAAATCTTCAAATAAAAAGGCACAGATTAATCAGGGAGAAACTGAGTCATAGAGTAATACAGTGTAGAAACAGGCCGTTCGGCCCAACTTGACCACATCGGCCAACAATGTCCCAGCTACCCTAGTCCCACTTGCCTGCGCTAGGTCCACATCCCTCCAAACCTACCCTATACATGTACCTGTCCAACTGTTTCTTAAATGATGGGATAATCCCAGCCTCAACTACCTCCACTGCCAGCTTGTTCCATACACCCACCACCATCTGCATGAAAAAGTTACCCCTCGGATTCCTATTACATCTTTCCCCTTCACCTTGAACCTATGTCCTCTGGTCCTCGATTCCCCTACTCTGGGTATTCCCCTACCCGATCTATTCCTCTCATGATTTTGTACACCTCTATAAGATCTCCCCTCATCCTCCAACGCTCCATGGAATAGAGACCCAGCCTACCCAACCTCTCACTTCAGCCCACACCCTCTAGTCCTGGCAACATACTCGTTAATCTTTTCTGAACCCTTTCAAGCTTGATAATATCTTTTCTCTAACATGGTACCCAGAACTGAACACAATATTCTAAATGCAGTCTCACCAATGTCTTATACACCTGCAACATGACTTCCCAACTTCAAAACTCAATACTCTGACTGATGAAGGCCAAAGTTCCAAAAGCCTTTTTGACCACCTTATCTACCCGTGACTCGACCTTCATGGAACCATGCACTTGTACTCATAGATCCCTCTGCTCTACAACGCTACCCAGAGACCTACCATTTACTGTGCAGGTCCTGCCCTTGTTTGACGTCCCAAAATGCAATACCTCACACTTCTCTGGATTAAATTCCATCAACCAGTTCTCGACCCACCTGGCCAATCGATCCGGAAGCTGTTGCAATCGTTCACAACCATCTTCACTGTCTGAAAAACGACTAATTTTTGTATCATCAGCAAACTTGCTAATCTTGCCCTGTATATTCTCATCCAATTCTTTGATGTAGATGACCAACCGTAATGGGCCCAGCACCGAACCCTTGGAACACCACTAGTCACAGACCTCCATTCTGAGACGCAACCTTCCACCATCACCCTATGCTTGCAATTTGCATCAAGGACCCACACCATCCTGGCCACACACTCATCTCCCCGCTACCTTCAGGTAGAAGGTACAGGAGCCTGAAGACTGCAACGATCAGGATCAGGAATAGCTACTTCCCCACAGTAATCAGGCTATTAAACTTGGATCGGACAAAACTTTGAACATTAATAGCCCATTATCTGTTATTTGCACTTGATCAGTTTATTTATTCATGTGTGTATATATTTATATAATGGTATATGGACACACTGATCTGTTCTATAGCCATGCCTACTATGTTCTGTTGTGCTGAAGCAAAGCAAGAATGTCATTGTCCTATCAGGGACACTTGACAATAAACTCTCTTGAATCTTGAATCTCTTGAATCTTCAGCTATCTCTCATTGGATCCCATGAGATTTAACCTTCCAGAGCAGCCTACATAGCGGCAACTTGTCGAACGCCTTACATGTACATGTGCACAACATCTACAGCTCTGCCTTCATCAACCTTTTTGCTCACGTCTTCAAAAAAATCTATCAGGTTTGTGAGATACGACCTCCCACATACAAAACCATGCTGACTGCCTACTCAGCCCTTGCCCAGCCAAATGCCTGTATATCCTATCCCTCAGAATACTCTCCAGTAACTTACCAACTATGGATGTTAAGTTTACTGGCCTATGGTTCCCAGCATTTTCCCTGCAGCCCTACTTGAAAAGAGGCACAATATTTGCCACCCTCCAATCCTCAGGCACCTCTGCTGTATTTAAGGACGACTCAAACATTTCAACCAGGGCTCCCGCAATTTCTTCTCTAGTTTCCTGCAATTTCCTCGGATATACCTGATCAGGCCCCGGAGATTTGTCTACCTTCAACCACGACAGTACCTTCAGTTCTTCCTCGACAGTAACCCTGACTGCTCTCATGACACTTCCAGTGACTGCTCCAATTTTCTCTGTCCTACTCTTTCAGGTTCAAGTGAGTTTATTGTCATGTGTCCCTGATAGGACAATGAAATTCTTGCTTTGCTTAGCACACAGAACATAGTAGTCATTTACTACAAAACAGGTCAGTGTGTCCATATACAACAATATAAATATACACACATAAACAAATAAACTGATAAAGTGCAGTAAATACAGAGGAGAAATACTCATTTAGGACCTTGCCCATCTCCTGTGGCTCCACACAGAGGTGACCGCTTTTATTCCTGAGAGGTTTCCACTCTCTCTCTCATGACCCCTTTCCTCCTAATGTATTTATAAAATCTTTTGGGATTGTCTTTTATGTTATCCACCAGAGTTATCTCCTGGCCCGTTATTGCCCTTCTGATCTCCTTTTTTAAATTTGCTCCTTAGTTCCCGAAATTCCTCCTGGGATGCAATTGATCCCAGCTATCTATACCTGTCCCATGCATCCTTCTTGTTTTTGACTAATGTCTCAATTTCCCTCGTCAGCCAAGCTTCCTTACGTTTGGCTGCTTTGCCTTTCACTCTAACGGGGACGTACACATCCTGAACTTTCTTCAGTACACTTTTAAAAACATCCCACTTGGCCGATGTTCCTTTCCCCTCAAATAACTTGCTCCAGTCAACTTGAGCGAGACCTTCTCTCATACCCTCAAAGTTGGTCTTACCCCAGTTAAGCATTTTAACACGTGGACCCTCTCCGTCTTGATCCATAACTATCTTAAACCTAATCGAACTGTGGTCACTTGTCCCAAAAGGCTCCTCCACACACACTTCATTAACTTGCGCTTCCCAATTTCCCAATACTAGATCCGGCGTTGCCCTCTCATGTGTGGGGGCCTCTACATGAATGAATGAATAAGTTTATTGGCCAAGTATTCACATGCAAGGAATTTGCCTTGGTGCTCCGCCCACAAATGACAACATGACATACCGTGACTGTTAGGAATAACACATAAATCATTAAACATTAATAATAAAACATTATTGATTAAACATGTGAATTAAATAAAATACCAGACCAAAAGGAGGCTGCAGATTTTTGGTTATTGAGTAGAGCTACTACTCATGGAAAAAAGCTGTCTTTATGTTTAAGAAAAGTCTGTTTAAGAAAGGTTTCATTGTCATACTGTTTAAGAAAAGTCTACTGAACACTTTTGAGGAATTGCACCCCATCTAAACCCTTCACGCTGTGATTTTCCCAGCCTTTATTGGGAAAGTTGAAATCCCCTACTGCAACAACCTTATTTGATCTTATTTGCTACATGGAACCTAACAAAATCCCAAATGGCAGGTTGGTCAAAATATTAAGAGCCAATGGGACCCAAGAGAGAGTGGCAGGTTAGATCTAAAATTAGCTCAGTGGGAGAAAGCAAAAGGTATTGATTGAAAGTTCTATTTGTAACTACAAGCTTGTTACTGGTAGGATTCCACAGGGCTTCTTTATATTCGAAACACATCAGAATAAAAAAAAACTTGGGTATGGTGCTACGAGAAGTTCAATAACCTCACACAAGTGACGTAGGTCATTGAACACATTAAGTGCCATTTCCCATCTGAAATAAATGAAGAGGGATTGGACAGATCGGACAGACTGACGGTACCTGGTGGAGTTTAGTAGAGTCAAAGATAATTTGATTGAAACATTAAGATCCTGAGGGATTTTTAATAGATGGATACAGAGAAGATGTCCCATCTTATGGAAAATCTAGGGTAAGGGATCTCTGTTTAAAAGCAAAGGCTCATCGATATGAGAAGAGAATACTAATATATTTTCTGAGTGGATAATGAATCTTAAGCATTCTTCTCTTCAATGGGTGGTGGAACCACAATACGTTTGAATAATTTTAAGGCAATGTCAGCCACCAACTCCACAGATGTGCCACCGTGCCACCCCTATCGCTCACTGCAATGCCCAAAATCCTCAGAACATCCTTGTTCTGAATTTGTGCCCTCTTCAATGTTTCATAGGTCAGTTTTTTTTAGGATTATTGCCAATACCAGTTGTAAACACAGTGTATCCCACCTATAGAAGATGCAGACTAACTTTAAATAATTGGAAGTAGCTGCATATTGGTACCTTGGTGTTTAGTTTAGTTTAGTTTAGAACTACAGCGTGGAAACAGGCCCTTCAGCCCACCGGGTCCATGCCGACCAGCAATCCCCACATATTAACACTATCCTACACCCACTAGGGACAATTTTTACATTTACCAAGCCAATTAACCTATAAACCTGTACTTCTTTGTGTGTCCACAAGACATTCACATTTTATTGGCAGTTGGATACTGAAACATAGAAAAGAGAACGGTGTATGTGCCAAACATGATGACAAGATCAATCCTTATTTGCCTGCACATGATCCATATTCCTCCATTCTCTACATATTCATATACCTATCAAAGTCTCTTATAGCCACTATTGTATCTGCTCCCACTTCCAACCCCTGTCAGTGTGTTTTAGCCACTCATCACCCTCTGAGTGGAAAAACTTGCCCCCCCCATGTCTCCTTTTAACTTTGTTACTCTCGCCTTACAGTTATGTTTGCTAGAATTTTATTTTCCATCCTTGGAAAAAGGGTTTTGACTGTCTACCTTATCTATGTCTGATAATTTTATATACAGTACTTCTATCAGGTCTCCTTATTTGACCTTATTTGCTCCAAATAAAACAATCCAAGCCTGTCAAACCTCTCCCTGTAGCTAATAACCTTAATCTGGGCATCATTCTAGTAAACATCCTCTGCACCCTCTCCAAAGCCTCCACATCCTTCATGTAATTATGTAACCAGAACTGCATGCAATACTCAAAATGCGGTCTAATCAAAGTCCTATTAAGATGCCATAACCTCATGACTCTTATACTCAATGCCTCAACGAATTAAGGCAAACATACTGTATGACTTCTTTACCAACTTATCTACTTTTCTTACTACTTTCAGGGAATTATCAGGTAGCACAAAGAAGGTTGCATAAATAACAGGTACTTGTTAATTCTTCATTCCAAACCTAGTGCCTATTTCAAGCACCATTAAATTTCACCCCATAAAATCCAAGGCTTTCTTAAAATTGGGTTATTTTCCTATTTTTTTCGAAACTTTGTTCATGTTTCACAAAAGAATGTACAGGCTTTTTATGAATCCATATTTTCTCTAATTGTATGCTCTTATGATTTGAAAAGAGCAGTCTTTAACCTTTAAATAATGGAAAGATCACCATGGTGAACCCGTGCAAGCCGGTAAAACCAAATGATTCATGAAACACTTAAAGCTGTGTTTTTCAGCCTTTGATGTGAGCCACCATTGAAAGCTAATACTGTGTAGATACCAGCATTTTAACTCCCATTAGTTCCTGTCTAGCCGCTGTTCAACGGTAATTTTTTTCTGACATGACAATGAGTAAGGATGCATCAAGCACTTGAGAGCTAAGAGCCGTGGTGAGCATTAGTTACACTTAGTGACAGTGTAATTTGTAATTGACAGTGCCAGTTGAACTGGATGAGAAGTGTTTTTGAGATTACCATCTTGTCGTGACTGTTCTCCCTAAAATACTTATAGATAACCCATTAACAACCCAGGGATTTCGCTACAGATCCTGAGTAAGGATTCAATGCCCTGTCTTTGCCAGTGACTTTGTCATCCACTCAAATGAAATGAAGACTAAATTTTACACGGCATCTTTATTCACATATTTATTTCATTTTAATTATTCTTATTTATTTCTCTAGGTGGAAACATTTGAGATAGAACTATTATTCTGCTTATTGACTACTTATTGACTGTAAACATAACCTACTCTAATTGTAATTACCTATTGATCAGAGCAAATAATTGGTTCCACCTCTATTCTTTGTACTTAGATTTGCAAACATTAGGCATAGGCAAATACAACAGTGATTAACAGATTGAGATATTTCTAACATTCACATTTGTACTAGTGAGTATGAACTGTAGTAATTCAGGATTGCATGGGGCTGAATTTAGTATTGAATCAACATGAATTGGATGGAAATTGGACATCCATGTAAATATGTAGTTCAAATAGTTTCATATTAGCTAAGCATTGTGATTCCACAGAGAGTATCGTTTGATGTTTAACTTCTTACATGCTTCCAAAAGACGTGGTCTGCATTTATGGACTTACTACAAGTATAAGGTGCAACAGTAATTTAAAAAATAAATGGTGCCAGGATCTGGTAACGGGGGATGAAAAACACGGTTGGTATACCCCTTTTTGCGTAGTTTTTTTATAATAGAGCAACTGTTTCTCTTTCTTTCTCTCTTTTCTAGGGTCTATTTCTTAACTTTCTTCTCTAACTCTCTTTCTAATGGGCTTTTTTTTCCCAACACTTTCTCAATTTCCTTACTTCCTTTATTTCTATCTTTCTTAAAGCTCAAAAAATGAAGGGGTACAACAAATGTAATAAGATATATGTGGTGTGTATTACTGTAACTTATTGTACTTCTAATAAATAAAAAACTAAAAAAAAACTTCTTACAAGCAATGTCCAAACTGGGACACATAATAACAGATGCAAGCCATTTTCAAGGTGCTTGTGCAATTTTGCCATCTGAATATAATAAACACTGGCTGGGATCAAGATTCATGTGCACATTATTCGCTGAAAAATGTTTGAAAAGTTTCAAGATTGCTGAAAGTGTAAAATGTTCAACCACATCAAATGCGAAAAGATAGGATCCTTATTTAGAATATTCGTAACTGATCAGTTGTTAATCAATGAAGTAGCCACTTTTGAAGTTTCGTCTTACATGTTAATTTGTTTAACAGTTAAAATATTACCGTCTCCTAGGACATTGTTAACAGATACTCAGGTATTCAGTTTGTTGTAATACGTAACTGCCAATTAGACTTGCATCCATCAACCTCACTGGCATTTATAAGTGCATACTAATCAATTTATAATTTATTCATTCATGTTGACATTGCTGAAAAGACCAGGCCTAATTTCCCATCTGTAATTCCACATCGGAAGATGCCATTGAGCTGCTGCATTGAAACATAATCAAACTAGTTCTACATTGACCTTTGGCAGTGATTTCAGGATTTTGATTCAACCGAGAAGGAACAGCTAAATATTTTGAAGTAAAATAGTCTGTGACATGGAGAGATGCTTGTGTCTAGTGGGGGTTCCCTCTGCTGCTGCTCTCGTCCCTCTTAGAGCCTTCAATGTCTATGAGTAATAACACTTTGAAGTGTGACATGTGACATTTCATACGAATGTTCACCGTTTAACAGAAAAGTATTGGACATGTGCAAGCTACGAGTGGGACGTAAGATCAGAGAGCACAGCCTCAGAATAAAAGGACATACCTTTAAAATGGAGAAGAGGAGGAATTTCTTTAGCCAGAGCATGGTGAATCTGTGGAATTAATTGCCACAGATGGTGATGGAGGACTAATTATTGGGTATTTTTAAAGCAGGGATTGACAGGTACTTGATTCGTAAGGGCATCAAAGATTATAGGAAGGAGGCAGGGGAATGGGAGGGAAAATAGTTCAGCCATGATCAAATGGCGGACCAGACCCGATAGGCTAAACGGCCTAAATCTGCTTCTATGTCTTATGATCATATGAGTATAAGCAGGTCTTCTGTCGTGTAGAGTTGGAGCTATCTCAGCTTGGAGATTGTTTTTTAGTTATTAATCTGATCAGTGCAATTAAGCTCAAGGTACAAATTCTTCCAATTGAGAAAAAGGCAAATCAGAAAACAAATTATAATAACATGTGATTTTTAAATACTACTAGACCGAGTGAGATCCTAGCTTCACATGGGAGGGCTGGTCCCCCAACGCAATATTCCACCTCTCCACCAATTCCAATATTGGTGGCCAGTGGTGTGGTGGGGGGGGGGGCTTTCTGGAGCGCTAGTATGGGTGTTGTGGGCTGAAGGGACTGGTTTCCAGAGGGCTAGTATGTACATTGTGGCCAAATGGATACTTGGGCCACTGGCTCAGTCACTCAAGCCTGGTGTGCTGGCAGCTCACTCACTCAGGGCTGGTGGGCTTCCATTTTAAGCAGGGTGCAAGGCCACCAAATTCAAATGCAGTTTCATACCATTACAAGCAGGATGCAAGGGCACCAAAGACAGAGTCGTGACCGCTCCGTTCCCCATCTTGCAGAGACTGAGCCACGCCCACAGTTGATATAAACAGGACTGTGGGTCCCCATCCTACTCCTTCCAAAGTCCACAATCAGTTCCTTGTTTTTGCTGGTGTTGAGGGCCAGGTTATTGTGCTGACACCATATGGACAGTCGCTCGATCTCTCTTCAGCGGAGGGGGACTCTGAGTAAGATGGCCAAAAATCACAGCCGTAAGTGGTAGCGTTTTTTCTAAAATCAATATGCAGTGCAAACAGGAAGTGGTCAAGATTTGAGTTTTAATTATTTAGATATCAGTACTTGGCTTTATTACTTTTGTTTGGATCGTTTTGCATTTACAACAAAGATTGAAGTCAAGGGCATTGTGTTAAGATTGAAATCTAGGGCATTGTGTTATCAAACCAGATAGTGAGCTTTGCCTGTGGAAATAATGATACTGCCAGCAATCCCATTATTTTACTCAGGTGAATTAGTAGTGTTATGGAACTTAGAACATAGAAAAGTGCAGCATCTCTGCCGAACATGAAGCTAAGATAAACTAATATCATCTGCCTTCACATGATCCGTATCCTTCCATTCCCTGCATATTCATGTGAGCTAGAGTGAAGGTAGAACATATTTGTGAAGAAAAGGGATAACATGTTTCTTCTAAAATCATTTATAGACAGTTTTGAGATTGAGGGGAATAAATAGGGGGGCAGTAAAATTTAACCAAAGGTGTCCATTTTGGGATATGGCACTGAGACATATTGGTCTGAGACATGCACACACTGGTCTAACTACACCAGAGACATGTAGAATAGGCAGATCCTGATAATCAGTGTGCAATACTGATTTGATGTCAATGTGACAATTCTGGACCTCAATATTCCAGAGACTACCTGCTTAGCCTCAAACAACAGTGTAGCACACTTTGGGGAAATCTCTGAAATCAGACTTTGAAATCCCGCTCTATGCTGTATAATAAAAGCCATAAGACACCAGGAATGTTAACACTATTTCTGTGCTTTAATGCCTGCATGTCATTATGTCACATGCACTCAGGTTTTTTTTTTAATATATCTACTTACGGACAAATATGCCAAAATCTGATTGCCAGTTTAGAAGTTCAAAGTTTCTGTGGAAAGCCTCAAGACATTTAAAAAAAAAATTCAAAATAAACTTTATTCCGAGTTAAAAAAAAACGTGCAAAACAAAACTGTGCAAAAAATTCTTCCGACATTCTCGGAGGTTAAACATACATTAATTGCGTAGTAACGTGGTGTTTACATGTTTTGCCCGACACCCTTGCCACTCATGTGGCCCCCTTGGGTGATATCCCTTCCCTTATTTGAGGGGCGTCTCCACCTCACCCTGCCCCCAATGTCCAGCAGCGGAAGGACCCGAGACGGCGGTCCTTGCCCACAAAGCCTTAGCTTTGGCTGCACCAAGCTTCAGTGCATCTCTCAGTATGCACCCCTGCAGTCTGGCCATCAGTAAGCATTTGCTTACATTTGTACCGAATGACTTGGAGAATGAGTAGAGGGACCACAGAACAGACAAGCTGTCAGGATATGGTGAGATGGTTAGAGGGAGGTAATTTTAGTTCAGTTTAGTTTAGAGATACAACGCGGAAACAGGCCTTTTGGCCCACCAAGTCCACACCGACCAGCAATCCCCACACATTAACACTGTACTGCACACTCTAGGGACAATTTACACATACACCAAGCCAATAACCTATAAACCTGTATGTCTTTGGAGTGTGGGAGGAAACCGAAGATCTTGGAGAAAATCCATGTGGTCGCGGGGAGAATGTACAAACTACGTGCAAACAGCATCCATAGTCAGGATCGAGCCCAAGTCTCCGGCGCTGCAAGCGCTGTAAGGCAGCAACTCTACCATTGCCAATGGTGGTGAAAATTATGTTAATAATCTAGCAATCCTATGGCCTGCATTAATAATCCAGAAATACGAGTTCAAATACCTCCAAAATAGCTGGTAAAGTTATATTTGCTACATTAAAGGATTTCAGAAAAAAGTGACCAGCATAAATGAACCTTTTGCTCAACATGAATGAGTTAGGCCAGAGGGCCTGTTTCTGTAATGTATGACTCTGACTCTATTATGAGCTATAATCCAAGATGTGCCCCCACTATGCCATAGTTAGTAAAACATATTTGTGTTTTGTCCAAGGTACTTATTACTCATCCTTCACTTGTACCTTTTGTCCATTGCTCATCCTTCACTTGTTCATTGATAAATAGCTAATATTAATTTAGTGGTTGTCAGATCCAATGGAGGGAAATTGGTGAGGAGGTTAGAAGTATTAAAACAGAACCCACTTAGTTTCCATGCATTTTAATGATTTAAGTTCAAAACAAAAGTTGAAATATAAAAATCTTGCAGTTTCTAATTTATTTATTGGAATCAATAAATTCAAATAGTGACATCAAGTGGAAGAAATTTGAACTTAGGTTGTAATGTGACGGAGATTTGTATGGGCTCTAATGTAATGCACATGAAGGTGACATTCTCATAGGTTTGAGTTCCAATATTTGGTGATCACCAATTGATATTTTAACTTCAATTAATTACGCAAATACGCGGCGGCGCGACTCACTGCTGCAGCGACCCCTTCAGCCTGTCTGTCTTTTTTTTATTTTTTGTCTAGTTAAATGTAGTTGTGCGTGTTTTTTAATACTGTTTTTAACTGTGTATATGTGGGGGGCGGAGGGGGGGAAGGGGGAAACTTTAAAAAATCTCTTTCCTGCACGGGAGACCCGACTTTTTTCCTGTCAGGTCTCCGTTGTCGTTGGGGCTTAGCACAGTGGAGCGGCCTCCAGCTGGAACGACCTGGGGGCTCCAGTCACGGAGCCTGCGGAGCTGCGACTACTCACCATCGTGGGGCTGGCCGGCCTCGGAGCGTGGGGAGCGGTGGTGGCTCGCTGCTGCGGCCCGACTCCGGAGGTCGGAAGCTCTAGCTGCAACCGCAGGTCCGGTGGACTGGGACATCAGGAGCTCACGGGTCCGGGTGAGAGATCGCTTTCCGGAGCTCCCGCAACGCGACTTCTCCAGCCCGTGTCGCGGGTTTGGAACGACCCGGAGTGGGGCCGTACATCTCCCGGCGCGGCTTTAATGGCCGCGGGACATTCGAAAGCCTGCCGGGGGCTCCAACTTTGTGACTTTTGGGCCGGGAGCGGGGCCGTACATCGCCCGGCG